>NC_133130.1:54067211-54685961 GCF_048418815.1 Hemitrygon akajei
AATCGGAAAGCGAGATAACGCATATCCTCGTGTGCGTAGGGGCAATGTTGTCGTCACATATCAAGAAGGGCCCAGAGGCAGAACATCCAAAATCAAGTTTGGTTGGCGCAGGACCTTGTCCTAAAAAGCAAAGGATTATATTATTGACTACCGGAGTGTGATAGGGAGGTGTGGGTATGTATAGGTATGTGGTCTATAAAGAAACGACTTTCCTATGTTTTAATTTAAAATTAAATACTTTATCTACATTATTTGGAATTGTTTAAGTATTCTGCACCCCATTTATAAATAGATATATTTTTATTTCTGGGAGCGGGAAAAAATGCAGCTACCGGAAACCTGAAACAAAAACGGAAAATGCTGTAAGCATCAGTGGGGAGGAAAGCGAAGTTAACGTTTCAGGTTAAGGGCTCTTCAAAAGAGCTAGAAGAAGCAGTAGCGGGGAATACAATGGCTGTCTGTTTAGTGGCAGATCAAAAGTAGTCATGGTAACCAGTTACTTTAAGCGAAAAAACCTGGCAATTGTTGACTGGGGGAAAAAACAAATTGAAACCAAGAGATAAAGCAATATCTGGGGGAGAGAGAGAAAGAAAAATTGAATGGCTACCTGAAATTTGTCAAATTCAGTTCTTCACACTAAAGATCAAAGTACATGTATGTCACCATATACAACCCTGAGATTCATTTTCTTGCAGGCATACTTAATAAATCCAATAGCCATAATAGAATCAATGAAAGACTGCACCACCTAGGGCATTTAACCAGTGTGCAAAGGCCAACAAATTGCAAAAATAATAAAGAAATAATTTTGAGACCGTGAGATAAAGAGTCCTTGAAAGTGTATCCATAGGTTGTGGGAATATTTCAGTGATGTGGCAAGTGAAGTTATTCCCTTTGTTTCAAGATGGTTGCGGGGTAATAACTGTTACTGAACCTAGTGGTGTGAGTCCTGAGGCTCCTGTACCACCTTTCTGATGGCAGCAGTGAAAGGAGAACATGGCCTCGATGGTGAGGGTCCCTGATGATGGATACTGCTTTCCCGTGTCAGCACTCCATGTAGGTATGTCAGCGGAGGTGAGGGCTTTATCTGTGATGGACTGAACTGTACCCACTACTTTTTCTAGCCTTTTACATTTGAGAACATTGGTGTTTCCACACCAGGCTGTGATGCAGCCAGTCAATATACTTACTGCTGCACATCAATAGAAGTTTGTCAAAGTTTTAGATGTTGTGCCGAATCTTCACAAACTTCTGAGGAAGTAGAGGCACTGCTAAGTATCTCTGGAGTTACACCTACATGCTGGGCCCAGGATAGGTCCTCCGAAGTAGCAACACTGGGAAATCTAAAGTTGCTGACCTTCTCCACCTTTGATGTACCAATGAGGACGGGCTCGTGGATTTCTGCATTCCTCCTCCTGAAGTCAATAATCGGCTCCTTGGTCTTGCTGACATTGACTGAGAGGTGGTTGTCGTGGCACCATTCAGCCAGCTTTTCAATCTCCCTCCTATATGATTCGGCCTACAACAGTGGAGCTGTCAGCAAGCCTGAATATGGTATTGAAGCTGCGTTTAGCCACACAGTCATAAGTGTAAAACAAGTGAAGCAGCGATTAAGCACACAGCCTTGTGGTGCACCTATGCCGATGGAGATTGTGGAGATGTCGCTGCCAATCTGAACTGACTGGGGTCTGCAGGTGAGGAAATTGAGGATCTAATTACACAAGGAGGTATTGAGGCCAAGGTCTTGAAGCTTATTGATTAGATTTTGAGTGGAAGGTGGTATTGAATGTTGAGCTGTAGTCGATAAAGAACATCCTGATGTATGATTACTTGCTATCTGGATGTTCCAGGGTTGAGTGAAGATGGCATCTGCTGTGGACCTGTTGCTCCGATAGGCATAATGGAATGAATTAGAGTCACTTCTCAGACAGGAGTTGATCACCAAACTTTCGAAACACTTCATCACTGCAGATGTAAGTGTTAATAGACAATAGTCATTGAGGCAGGTTAACATGTTCTTCTGAGGCACTCGTATAATTGAAGCCTGCTTGAAGCAGGTGGGTACCTCAGACAGCTGAAGCGAGAGGTTAAAGATCTCAGTGAACCCTCCAGCTGGTTGATCAGCGCAGGTCTTTAGTACTTGGCTAGGTACCCCCTCTGGGCCAGATTTTTTTTATTGGTTCACCCTCCTGACTGTTTCGGTAGCATGGTAGTGTAGTGGTTAGCCCAATGCTTGTGCAGTACCAGTGACTCAGGTTCGATTCCCACCTCTGTAGGAGTTTGTACGTTCTCCCTGTGATTGCGTGGGTTTCCTCTGGGTACTCCACTTTCATCCCACAGTCCAAAGACCTACCAGTTGTTAAGTTAATTGGTTATTGTAAATTGCCCTGTGATTAGATTAGAGTTAAGTCGGGGTTGCTGGGTGGCATGGCTTGAAGGGGGAAAGACCAATTCTGTGTTGTATCTCAATAAATAAATAAACTTGTCTTCATCTGTCAACCTTCTCTACTCCACTTCTTTAGATATACAGACCCAAACTTTATACAAATCAAAACTATCCTGATTTTGTAGTTTGCTATAAAATGCTGATATTCTATTATAATGCTTACCTAGTAACATATTTTACCTTTCTTATTTTTCATATTACTGCCCCAGATCTTTGTGTTCTGCAATATTTTGTGGTTTCAATCTGTTCAAATATGTTTTCATTTTTATGAAACAGATAACTTCGGATTTTTACACATCGTGCTCCATCTACTAATTTCTTGCTCACTCACTTTAGCTTTCTTTATCCTTGTGTGGGCTCTTTGGATCCTCTTCACAAATTACTTATCCATCCATCTTTGTATCATCTGAAAGTTTGACTGTAGTACACTTGGTGCCTTGATCTAAGACAGGGGTTCCCAACTTTTTTTTTAATGCCATGGACCCCTACCATTAACCGAGGGGTTTGTGGACCACAGGTTGGGAACTCATGATCTGAGATATGCTTGTAATTAATAGTTGAGGACCCAACCAATGATCCTTGTGGCACCACTGTTTCCATATCCAAAAATGTGTTTTCAATTAGGCAGTTAACTCCTTATTCACGGGAATATACATACTCTAATCCAGTGTCCTTTTACCTTGTCAATAGCATTTTTCATGGCACTTTAACAAATGCCTCACAAAAATCCAAATAATCTACATCTATTGACTCTCCTTCATTTACACTGTTACATCTTCATAGAACTTTGTTAACTTATAAGTTTCTTTTTCAGTTCTGATGAAGAATTTCTGACCTGAAATATTGACTCTATTTCTCTTCCCATAGATAAAGCCTGACCTGTTAAGTATTTCTAGCATTTTCTGTTTTTCTTGTTTTGTGCTGAAATTTGTATAATTCCTGAAGCACGTGTGTATGGGACTGTTTCATTTGTTGAAGATTTAATAAAATGGAATTGAATTGTCAATTGAGATCTCCATTTTTGACTATGATAGAAAGAAGGCAACTGGAGTCTGTTAGGCTTGGCCATCAGCTCAAAGAGTGATCACCTACAGTGATTCCTGCAGCTGTAATGATTGACCTCTGTGACCATAATCATCGTCCTTTGAATGACTCCAGCAATAAGAGTATTATCTCCTTAATAGGCCATTGAGTTTTATAGGGGCTTCTTGATGTCATGTTTCCCTGATGCCAAGGGCAATAACATAGTCAGTGGTGGTAAATGATTAAACAGCTAACAGGAGGAGGAAGTATCCCCATCCTCCAGGGCCTAGGTCAGATTCTGAAAAAAAATGTCATACTCATCCAGAAGTGTCAAATGTTAGTTTCTTTCGGAGATGCCATCATCTGTCTGTCTTCAATCCGTTCATTTCACACTGTGATATCAGAATCAGCATATGTTGTGAAATTTGTTAACTTTGTGGCAGCGGTACAATGCAATATGTAATTAAAAAACTGAATCATAGTAAAAATGCTGTGTATATGTGTGTATGTATATAATATACATAAAATGTATGTGTGTGTGTATATATATATAATGTGTACATGTGTGTGCATATATATGTGTGTGTGTGTTAATATATATTGTATATAAAAATATAAGTAGTGCAAATAAATAGAAGTCTTAAAAAAGTAATGAAGTAGTGTTCATGGGTTCAATGTCCATTCAGAAATCAGATGGCAGCGGGGAAGAAGTTGTACCTAAATTGTTGGGTGTGTTCCTTTGGGCTTCTGTACTTTATTTCTCATGGCTAAGAGCATGGGGCTCAGACAAAATCCCAGTGTAGTACTGAAGGCCTGCACTCCAAAACTGGCTGTACAAGAACAGCCTAGCTCTTAGTTTGCTTATACA
This sequence comes from Hemitrygon akajei, assembly GCF_048418815.1. Taxonomy (NCBI): domain Eukaryota; kingdom Metazoa; phylum Chordata; class Chondrichthyes; order Myliobatiformes; family Dasyatidae; genus Hemitrygon; species Hemitrygon akajei. Next base: position 54,071,549 of record NC_133130.1, read on the forward strand.
ATTCTATTATCAGTCAACAATGTGGAAATTACCCAGGTGTGCCCCGTTGATGAACTGCAATAGATTTTTGACTTTCAATTTCTCATTCAATGTAAATGACCCTATTCCCAGTCTAATGGCAACTCTCGAAACAAGCAATCTATTTTTAACTCTGTCACAGGATAATAGTCAGAAATAGATAGAAGAATAGATTTGGGGGGGGGGGGGGTCCAGTCCCTCCATCCCCACCAGGAATACTTCAAACCTCTCCGTTTCTTTCTGGGCACCAGACCCAACCAGTTCCCCTCCACCACCACTGTCCTCTGTCTGGCAGAACTTGTCCTCACACTCAATAATTTCTCCTTTGGTTCCTCCATCTTCCTTCAATCAAAAGGGGTAGCCATGGGCACTTGCATGGGTCCCAGCTATGCCTGAATTTTTGTCGGCTACATCCAACAATCTATGTTTCAAGCCTACACTGGTGTCACTCCCCTACTTTTCCTACGCTACATCAACAACTGATTTGCTGCTGCTTCCTGCACCATTGTGGAGCTCATCGACTTCATCAACTTTGCTTCCAACTTCCACCCTGCCCTCAAATTTACCCGGTCCATTTCCGACACCTCCCTCCCCTTTCTCGATCTCTGTCTCTATCTCTGAATGCAGCTTATCTACTGATGTCTATTATAAACCCACTGACACTCCTCACAGCTACTTGAACTGTACCTCTTCCCACCCTCTTACTTGTAAAAACGCCATCTCCTTCTCTTAATTCTTCCAGCTTCACCGCATCTATTCTCAGGATGAGGCCTTTCATTCCAGAACAAAGGAGATGTCCTCTTCCTTCAGAGAAAGGGTTTCCCTTCCTCCACCATCAACCCTGCCCTCAACCGCAACTCTTCCATTTTGCACAAGTCTGCCCTCACCCCATCCTCCCGCCACCCCACCGGGGTTAGGGTTCCTCTTATCCTCATCTACTACCCCACAAGCCTCTGGATCCAGCACATAATTCTCTGTAACTTCTGCCATCTCCAACAGGATCCCACAACCAAGTACACCTTTCTCTCTCCAACCCTCCCCCCCACTTTCTGCTTTCCAAAAGGATCACTCCCAATGTGACTCCCTTGTCTGTTCGTCCCTGCCCACTGCTCTCCCTCCTGGCACTAGTCCTTGAAAGTGGAACAAGTGCTACACTTACCCCTGCACCACCTCTGTCACTACCATTCAGGATCCCAAACAGTACTTCCAGGTGAGGCAACACCTCATCTGTGAGTCTGTTGGGGTCATCTATTGTGTCCAGTGCTCCCGGTGTGGCCTCCTGTATATTAATGATACCTGACGTAGATTGGGAGACCACTTCACTGAACACCAATGCTCCATCCATCAGAAAAAGCGGGATCTTTCAATGGCCACCCCTGTTAATTCCACTTCCCACTCCCTATCTGACATGTCAGTTCATGGCCTCCTCTACTACTGCGACGAGGTCACATTCAGGCTGGAGGAGCAACACCTTGTATTCCGTCTGGGTAGCTTCCAAACTGATGGCATGAACATAGATTTCTTGAACTTCTGGTTATGCCCCCAACCTTTCCCCATTCCCATTTCTCCCTCTCACCTTATCTGCTTAACTGCCCATCAGCTCCCTCTGGTGCTCCTCCCCCTTCTCTTTCTTCCATGTTCTTCTGTCCTCTCCTATCAGATTCCCCCTTCTACAGCCCTGTATCTCTTTCACCAATTTACTTCCCACCTCTTTACTTCATCCCCCCCCCCCCCCCCCATTCCCAGTTTCTGCTATCACCTTGTGTTTCTTCCCCACCTTCTTACTCTGACCTAATTTATTTTTGGCCAGTCCTGATGAAAGGTCTCGGCCCAAAATGTTGTCTGTACTCTTTTCCATAGATGTTGCCTGGTCTGCTGAGTTCCTCCAGCTTTTTGTGTGTGTTGTTTTGAGGATATTGTCAAAGCTTTCTTGAAATAATTAAACATCCCGATTCACTCCTGGGGAATCTCTGGCCAGAGACTGCTCAGATTGGAGAGGAAGTATTTGGAATGGCATCATGAATCTCCATTTCTTGCACTGGGAGTTTGCAAAAACACAGCATCAAGAATGGAAGGAGTATATCAGCTTACAGCCTACTCAACTGCCTGATACACCTCTGGCCCCACTTTTGCTAGAGTCAGTTTGTTACACAATCAGTGACCTCAAAATTCAGACCTGGATTTGAAGCAGGATATTCTTAATTCTGGGACACATTTTTTTCTGTCCTCTAAAGAAAGACTCAAGATATTTGTTAAATTTCTCTGCAACAGTTTTATTCCCCAGTATAATTTCCGTTGTCTCAATGGGAAGGGACCTATATTAAATTCCGTTAAGTTTTCCTTTCCATAAAACATGAGTGAAAGATCTCGAGTAACAGTCTATTGAGGACATAGAGGGGTGTGCATTGTTAGAATATCTATGTTTAGGATGAACATAGAACAATATCATTGGCTCTGTCAGAATGATATTAAAGATCTCACAACTGTAAAGAGCAGGGGGCTTCCACCAGGTCTGTTTAGCAATATCTATCCCTCAACTGATATAATTTTGTCATCATTATCTAATATCTGTTTTTGAAAGGTTGTATAGTATGTGGATCGCCGATCAGATTTCTTCCACAACAAACATCAAAAGTATTTCATTGGCAATGCAGAAATTTGATTCATGTGTACTTATTAAAGGCCCATGCTAATACAAAGTATTTCTCTATGATTCAATTTGTACAAGAAAGAACCTTCAGTTGATTTTTTTGGCAATGAGTTTAGACTTAACAGTGTCTTCTTTGAAGGTATAGGGTATGTGAAATAAATAGGTCATTTGGATAACTTGTAATTTAAGAGGAAAATACATGGTTTGGTAAGGAAGTATTTCAAATTCATCATTTTTAACATTTGAGGCCAAATTTCAGAAAAGATGTCATCATGAAACATTAATCATTACTTTCTCCATATAAGCTGTTTGACCTCCTGAGTATGTCAAGGATTTTATTTTTTGTTTCAAAATTTCCTGTATCCACAGAATATTATTTTATCCTATTGCACCAACAAGGAGAAGGGACTGAAAATGCTACTTTTCAACTTCATGTTCCTTGATCCTGATTTGGGAGAACATATTTGAAATACTTCTCTTAAAAAAAACTTGAAATTGATTTTACACTCAAAAAGGATACTAAAATCACAGCAACACATGCAAAATGCTGGAGGATCTCAGCAGGCCAAGCAGCATCTATTGAAAAAAAGTACAGTTGATGTTTTGGGCTGAGACCCTCTGGCAGGACTGTACTTTTTTCCATAGATATTGTCTGGCCTGCTAAGTTCCTCCAGCATTTTGTGTGTATTGCTTGGATTTATAGCATCTGCAGATTTTCTCTGGCTTCTACTCAAACAATGAGTTTATTATGTTAAGTTCACAACTTTTGAAATAATAGGTGCAGATAAAAAAGATTATATAAAATTAGAGAAAAAAATTTAAGGCCTAGAAATTGTTTGTTTAACTCAATATTTTACATGATAAGTGATGGAATTTTATCAAAAACAAAATAACCAGATGTTGTCATATACCAGTAGAGTATTTCCAAATTATCTGTGTCCTGCATGTGTGGATACACATGCACCAAAGCGGCTGGTCAAGTGCCATAAAGTCAAATGACTCATGGCTTAAAATCTATCACATCAACAAGGCTTCTGAATGCCTTTAAAACTGAAATGGGTTCTACTGGGCAGATTGAAGACAGCTTCAGTGTTAGTTAAAGGGCCCAACCTGATCAAGACCTCTGCTGAGGAGACCAAACCCTCCCTACAGTACAGCACAGGAACAGACCCTTTGGCTCATGATGCTGTGCTAACTAATTAAGTTAATGATCAAATGCCCAAGAAAGCTAATCTCTTCTGCCTACACAATGTTGATATCCATTCCATTGTCTGCACATTCACATGCCCGTCTAAGAGCGCCATAATATCCCGAGCGCATTTGTCTCCACCACCCCCGGAACCATGAGCACATTCCAGGCGCCAACCACTCTCTGTGTGGAGGAAGAGAAAACAACTTCCTCCACCCATCTCCTTTGAACTTAACCTTTCTCACTTTAAATGTATGCCCTCTGGCATTAGACAATTCATCCCTAGGGGAAAAGATACTGACAGTCCTCTTGTGCCTCGCAAGATCTTATAAACCTCCACCAGATCATCCACCAGCCTCTGCCATTCAGAGAAAAAAACCCAAGTTTGTCCAAACTTTTTGTGCGAAAAATGAGGAAAGTGCAAGACAGGTATATTCCAAGCAAGAAGAAATTTTCAAATGGAAGGATGGATTGTATTTGGTAAAGAAGGAAATTAATAGTACTTAAAAAATGGACTTATTAATAAACAAGATTCAAAATTTTAAGGTCATCAACCTTTTTAAAAACACAAAATGATGGAAACACTCAATATCTGGGCAGAAATAATTTGTTTGGGTTGATTACCTATCTGAACATTGACCTCAGAATTTAAAAAAGAAAAACCGTATACCATTGCTATACATACTACTCAGCAGGTCAGGCAGCATCTATGGAAAAGAGTAAACTGTCGATGTTTCAGTCTACGACTCTTTTTCGGGATTCATTACCATTACACCAATTAGGTAAAGGAACTAGACAATCTATATTTTAGTATCAACCTGATATGTTTGGGAGAATGGCCTTCACTTTCCTATTTCTAAACTGCACATACATACCACACTGACTTCTATGGATGTGACAGGCTTTGGTTTTAATAATGCTGCATGCATATACACAACATTGATTCTTAGCAAATATTACATTGAAGTCAATAGTAGATATTACTTTGAAGTTACATGTGTGCTGCCTGCCTGAACCATAGTTTTATTGACACAAGATCAATCGGGACATGAAGAAACACATGTATGCATTTTACTGTATACCAGCAGTTTAAGACAAATGCAAATCATTCAAATATTTTTGACAACAAAAGGGAAAATGTTGTTGATAACTACACTATAGGACTATAAAAAGCAAGTATATGCCAAAATGCTGTATATGCTGGAAGTCTAAAATGAAAACATCAAAATAAAAATACTTGAAAAACAAATTAAAATATCATAAATAATGTTCAGGGGAAATTAATACTAAACATTAAAAAGTAAGTAACAATTGTGTGAATAATGATAAATATTAACTTTAAAGCAGTCACTTAGCTTTTTTTTTGCTCCTCATTCTCAGGTTTACAGTGCTGGTTGAAATTGATGAGGTTTTGGATCCTGTACCATATTTAACATGACTTGATTTGAGAAATTTTCCCAGCATTATGTTGGAAAATGTCAAGCAAAACTGCTCTGCTGGTAGAGTCCATGTGGAATTCAGCAGCAAGCTTACAAGTTAAAATGAAGGTACTCTTCGGATCAAGGTGCCAAATGTAATAAAGCTATTGAGTTTAATTACAATCTAATAATAGCCTTCCATTCCAATAATACCTACTGAGGGGAAGAAATCTTACTTCATCACTGGAAACAAATATTCAAGAAATAGTCTCTCTGTAGCTAAAGGGAAGCTAGAATGTTCAGTTGCATACCCATAAAATGCCAATGCCCACTGACTTCTGGGCACTTAAACCTGCTGCTCCTCTGTCTTTACTTGGCTCTTTGTTTTTTTGTTCTTTCGAAGTCTTGGGTAGCTATTTTCTTCCTTACGATTCAAAGTAGAGTAACATCTTGTGTTTAAAAACTGTAAGACACAACAAAGGAGCATTACCAAACATAATTGTTCATCAAGCCAAATGAGACCATGTAAAGAACTCGAATCAGGAGGCCAAAAATGGAACGCTGGAGATATCCTGGAAACTTGGTGGCCAGAAGCAATTTGAAAATGGGGCTCCTTTGCATCCCACTTTCCAATGATACCAATATTGAAGAACAAAGGCGGGTGAAATATTGATCAGATGAGCATGATAATAATGTGTTCAGCACATTGAACATGGATTACTTCTCGTACCCAGATGAAATACTGGCTTTTAAAACAAAAATAGCATCAGTGGAAATTTCAGAGGTTCTGACAATTGTCCCTGTCTACCAGACTGATGCCAGAGGATTACATGTCTGCTAATGTTGCAGTATTGATTAAGTCAGGAAGGGATAAACTGAGTAATTACGGGTCAGTAAATTTATCTTTGTTGCTGGGTAAGTTATTATGACAGCATATATTTGCTAAGTGAGACTGAGGAAGTAACAAGGAGTGTTGTGCGAAGAGCATTTGATGTAGTCTAAATGAACTTCAAGGGTTTGGCAAGATTCTTCATGGCAAATTAGCTCCAAGGCATCAAATTGAGAGTGGCAAATTGGATCCAAAATGATAGTAGTAGGAAGCAAATCATACAAGATCAGATATTTGATGTTAGACATACATATAGAACAATACAACACAGAAAAGGCCCTTTGGGCCACAATGTTGTGCCAACTTTTTTTGTAACCCATCTCCAAAATCAATCTAACCCTTCCCTCCCACATAGGCCTTGATTTTTTCTTTGATCCATTTACCTAGCTAAGAGTCTCTGACATCCCCCATACTTTTCTTCAAACATCTTAAAAGTACTAGTCATTCCCTCACTGGGATAAAGTTGCTGTGTTTCTACTCAATCTAAGCAAAGATCAAGGTCCCTATCGCTAGTGAATGCTGAAGCAAAATATTCATTAGGGATCACCTCTACCTCCTCTGTCTCCAGGCACGTTTCCTCTTTTATCCCTGATCAGTTCTCCCCTCACTCTATAAAACCTTCTGTTTTTCACAACGTGTGGAACACCTTGGGGTTTTCCCCAATACAACTCACCAAGCCCTACTCATCTTCCCCTCTAGTTCTCCTAAGTCCCTTCTTAAGCCCTTTCCTGGCTACCTTATAACTCTCAAGTGCCCTGTCTGATCTTTGCTACTATAAATACTGTTGATTCAGGTGGTGGAAGAAGATGAAAGGACAAAATAGATGGCAAAAGTAAAGAAGTCAACCATATGATTTGATAATGATAGGAAGACCAAATGGAATATTAGAGAGCCATCCAAAGAGACAATGAGGCTATGCAATTAAAAGAGGTGAGAGTAGGATATAAGTGGTTGAAGACAAATCAGATTGTGAAGAGCATAAAGGTTCTGAAGGGAGGACGGGAAAGAGGAATGTAGATGGGATAAGAATACTCAACATTTTGAGTCAACTTTCTGTATATTCTAATGCAGGATCTCAACCAGAAACATTACAAATTCATTCCCCTACTCCTACCCCCACCCCCCCATAGATACCCACAATGTTCCACAAGTAATTTATTCTCTCATTTAGAAAATTCTTTGCACTACCCTAATAGGACAGTATTTACTACTTAATGTTCTTTAGTCCATTTACTTAACATTTTTTATATTTTACCTTGTATTATGTAATTTGACCTTTTGCACATATTGAAATATTCTGTTATTTATATAGAGTACAGTAAACCAAATTTACAATCTACAGTATTGCTTAACACAGCAATAGTAATAGAAACTGTAATGGCCCTTGGAAACCTCTGCCATGTTATGTAAAGTTGCTTTCGTAATATCTCCAACGAGTTTACTCTCCTGTAAAGTCCTCTGCTGTCTTCCCAAACTGAAGCAAGAGGTTCCATACCACAATACACGCTTTCTCAAACTGATTGCTTGTTTTTCTGATGCACTATTCCCTTTCAGTGCACTTTGTTTCTTTAGAAAGGTGCAGCCTGACCACTCCTTACTGCATGTACACAGCTTCTCAAAGTTTCTGGCACATGATGAAAGATCTCACCTGCTCGCTCACCACCCCTCTGGTCGAGGAAGTTTAAGCAAACAGTGGGTCATCAATACTGGAACGTTCAAGCACCAGTTCTTAGTAATGTAGATACACCCATCTCCACTGCGGGTTATGCTAAAGATCACGGGAATTCTGTCGGCCTGAAAATAGATTAAACTCTCTAGCTGAATGGCAGCTCTATGGGTGGTATTCTGGAGTCACAGCTCTGTCAGGATAATCACACTGCAGTCTTTCATCTCATGCTGATTCCGTCTCAGATGCAGGTAATCCAATTTATTTTTTAGTGATCGAATGTTTGAAAGCAGACGGTCAAGCTGGCCTGCAGGATTTTGCTTTTAGTCTCACATGGATACCAGCACACCTTCTTCATTTTGTCTCCTTGCCAATCATTTCCGATGGTGTCTCCCCAACAGGTGACAGCACGGAACACACAAGCCCATGCTGCAGAGCTAATCTGCTATCCTGTAACTCGCTAGTGAGGTAGACTTGCAGTACTTGGTGTTTTAAATATCCAACAGTGATTTGCAATCATAAGAAAGACATAACAGATGAACAATTGCACCATTAATTGGAGCTGGAGTGGCCACTGCAACTGGACATGCCCCCATCTTAATGATGGATGTGCTTTACAAGGTCCCTCTGGTTTGATGATCCAGAAGAGGAAAGCACATGGAATCCCTGGAGACTTAATAGATTGGATTCAAAATTGCTTGGCCACAGAAGATGTAAGGTAGCAGTGGAGGAATGTTATTTTCACTGGAGGTCTGGGACAAGTGGTTGACAGGACTCTGCAAGAACTTTTGTTAATGATAAATACAAATGATTTGGATGAAAATGTAGCTGGGCTGAGATTCATTTACTTATCACATGTACATTGAAACAAAAAGTGAAATGTGTCATTTGCGTTAACAACCAACACAACCTGCAACAGGCCACAAGTGTTGCCACACGTTCCAGCATCAACATAGCATGCCCACCATATTCAGCAGAATAACACAAGCAACAACAATACCAACAACATTTAGAGTCCCTTTCCTCCCCACCATCCCAACCACCCACACATACAATCACCCGTCTTTGGCCCAGACTCTCAGACCTCCAACCTCTGGACACAGCGACCTGCAGACTTTGACCTTTGAACCTCGACTATCTTTAGCCTTTGACCTTCAGGCTTAGACCTCCGGACTTGCTGATCTCTAGACTTAAGCTTTGGACTTACCTGACCTGTAGGTATCAACCAGGGGACTTAAGAATCCTGGGACATTAACCTCCAGGACTTAACCATGTGAATCACCAATGTGGGGAATTACCAGCCCTCATGCCTCCTGCCCACCTGGACCTCCAACCCCTGAACTTGCTACCCTTGTCCACGGGTCCTGTCACATTTCATCATTGACCACAGGGATCTTTCGCCTTCAATTGTGTAGCATTCTAACCAGGACTCTGACCACTGGCTCCTGCCCCTGGTTTTTTATTTACTATATCCAACCACAAACTCCTCCTCATCCCTGCTCCGAGACACTAACCTGTCCCTTAGCTCCCTACACTACCATCGAAACCATTCATACAAACCTAAAAAAACATAAGTCAGAGCCATGACCTCAACAGACATTGCAGTTTGATGCCACCTTGACTGGCTGATTAGTAAGTTTGCAGTCCACACAAAAATTAGCAAAGTTGTGGATAGTGAAGGAGGTTGTTAATGAATTCAACAGAATTTAAACCAGTTGGAAATGTGGGCAGAAAAATCGCAGATCAATCTGGAGAAGTGTGAGTGTCACACTTGGGAGGTCAAATGCAAGAAGAACCTATACCGTAAATGGCAGCACCATTAAGAACATAGATATACAGAGGGATATTTGGGGTGGAAGTCCATAGCTTCCTGAAAACAGCAACACAGATGGATAAGGTGCTAAAGGCAGCATATGGCATCCTTGCCTTTATTCATCTGGGTGTTGAGTATAAAACTCGGGAAATCAATGTTGCAGCTGTACAAAGCTTTGGATAGGCCATATTTGGAGTACTATGTGCAATTCTGATTGCAACACGACAGAAAGGATTGGAGGCTTTGGAGAGCATGCAGAAGAGTTTCTGCATGAAGATCTGTTGAGTGGTGTGGCAACAACGACCTCTCACTCACTCAATATCAGGAAAACCAAGGAGCTGATTATTGGCTTCAGGAGGAGGAAACTGGAGGTTCATGAGCCAGCTCCCATTGGGGGATCAAAAGTGGAGAAATTCAGCAACTTTAAATTCCTTAGCATTATCATTCCTAGGCCCAGAACATAAGTGCAATTACGAAGAAACCACGGCAGTGCCTGTACTTCCTTAGAAGTTGCAAAGATTCGACATGACATCTAAAACTTAGACAGACCTCCCTAGCTGTGTGGTGGATAAAGCTCTCCTTTATCCTGAACACTGAACACATCTACACGGAGTGCTGCCACAGGAAAGCAGCATCCATCATCAAGGACCCCCACCATGCTCTTCTCTCCACTGCCATCAGGGAGAAGGTACAGGAGCCTCAGGACCCACTCCACTGAGTTCAGGAACAGTTATTAGCCCTCAGCCATCAGGTTCTTAAACCAGAGGGGATAACTTCACTCGCCCATCACTGAGCCGTTCTCACAACCTATGGAGTGCTTTCAAAGATTCTTCATTTCATGTTCTCAATACTTATTTATTGTACAGTTTTTTGGCCTTGGCATATTGGTTGCTTGTCCTGCTGGGTGCAGTCTTTCATTGATTCTGTTATGGTTAGTATTCTTTAATTTTATTCAGTATGCCTGCAAGAAATTGATCTCAGGGTTGTATATGGTGACATAAGTGTAATTTGCTTAATTGTATTGGTCCATGGCATAGAAAAGGTTGGGAACTTTTCTTTTATGCCATGGACCAATACCATTAAACAAGGACCCAAGTTGGGAACTCCTACTCTAGAGTGAGAAAGCAGTCTCCAATCACTTTCCTTATAGCTGATACTCTCTAATTTAGATTCTTTTAAAGAAGGTCTAGACATTGGATGCTGAAGGACAACCTGTTAAAAGTTCATAAAATTATGAGGGGCATAGATGGAGTAGATTGTCAATATTCCAGGGTGGAAATGCCACGTTGTAGAGAGCTTAGCTTTAAGCTGAGAGTGGGAAATTTTACTAGGCAAGATTTAGTTTGAAACATAATGGTAGATGCTTGCAATGCTCTGCCAGAGGAGGTGATGGAATCAAATATATTAGCAATGTTTACAAGGCACTTGGACAGACACATGAGCAAGTGGGGAATAGAGTGTTACAGACCTGTGGAGGCCAATGGTTTTAGTTTATTTTGGCATCATAATCAGAATCATATTGTATATTGAAGGCCTGTTTCTGTAGTGTACTATTTGTGTTTAAATATCTTTCGATACATATCAGGCTTTCTTTATCTTATAATCAGCTCATTAAGAATGCACCTGGTACATCTATATCAAAATGGGGCAAACACATCAAAATGCAACTACTTCTCAAATTTATAATGCTTGTTTTTAATGCGAGTACTGAATGATGCAAAACGCATTTTCAGATGGTCTGCAGACTGCTGGACTGCTTCAGGCAAATGTTAATGCAGTGGCAGATTGAGCTCATGATGGGCAAATGATGTTTAATTTGAATAAGTGCAGTGTTATACAGAGAGCAAAGTAAATACTTAGCATTCACATGTTTATCTTCAGGAAATAGCACAAAAAAGAACTGAGTAAGAAATCCTTGAGCATTTTAAGAAAGATCTCTGAGTACACGAAGAATGTGGTAAATCAAAAGCTTCAACATAAATAACTGAGGTTCATTCATAGGGAACCTGATTGTTTCATGCTTGTATATGATCTTGGTCAGATTTAATTTGTAACACTGTTTTCGGTTGGTCTTTTCACATGTGTATGATATTGAAGTTTCAAAATGGTGCAAAGTTCAAACCAAGTTTTATTACAGAGTACATGTACGTCACCACATACAACACTGAGATTCTTTTTCCTGTGCGCATACTCAGCAAATCTATAACAGGATCAATGAAAGATCAGGTAGAACATAGAAGATAATAAACTGTGCAAATGCAAATGTAAATAAATAGCAATAAATAATGAGAGCATGAAATAATATGATAGAATCCTTAAAGTGGATGTAAATGCAACTGGGCGATGGTCATTGAGGCAGGTTACTATGGTCTTCTTGGGCACTGGTATGATTGAAGCCTGCTTGAAGCAAGTGGGTACCACACACTGAAGCGAGAGGTTGAAGATATCCACGAACACACCAGCCAGTTGGCCAGTACAGGTCTTCAGTACTTGGGCAGGTAACCAGTCTGGACAGGATACTTTCCTTGGGTGCACCCTCTTGAAGGCAGCCCACATGCCATCTTCAGATACTGAGACCAAAGGATCATAGGAGATGTGGGGGTGCGCAATGATTCCTACATGATTTGGCAGTCAGAGCAAGCATAGAAGGCATTGAGTTCATCTGGAAGTGAAGCTCTGCTGTTCCTCATGTTGCAGATCGAGGCATGACTGCACAGGCACGTGGACCTCAGCAAGTTAGACCAGTGGGAAGAATTAAAAAAGAAGACAGCTTTATAGACAAACATGAGGAAATCTGCAGATGCTGGAAATTCAAGCAACACACACAAAATGCTGGTGGAATGCAGCAGGCCAGGCAGCATCTACAGGGAGAAGCACTGTCGACGTTTCGGGCTGAGACCCTTCGTGACAGCGCTTCTCCCTATAGATGCTGCCTGGCCTGCTGCGTTCCACCAACATTTTGTGTGAGTTGCACAGCTTTATAGAGCAGGCTTTGAAGTCGAGGGAGTCAGAGTAGGAGGGCTTTGGCTCAATGGGTCTTTGGTGATAACGGGTCGAGGCAAGGTAAGTTACTTGTGAAGAATAGGAAGTATGTCTGTGAGGCCGGTGTTCTGTACTGGGTGTTGGATGTGGGATGTCCAGGAGACTCCCAACCTCCCAGATGGCCACATCAGTGCCAGGTGTGTTGAGCTGCAGCTCCTTAGGGACTGGTTTAGGGAAATGGAAATGCAGCTCGATGACCTTTGTCTGTTCAGGGAAAGTGAGGAGGTGACAGAGAGGAGCTATAGGCAAGTAGTCTCACCAGGGCCTTGGGAGGCAGATAAGTGGGTAACAGTCAGGAGAGGGAAGGGCAAGAGTCAGATACTAGAGAGTACCCCAATGGCACTCCTCCTTAACAATAAGCAGTCCTGTTTGAGTACTGTCAGGGGGGATGGCCTACCTGGGGGAAGCAACAGTGGCCGCGCCTCTGTCACAGAAGGGCAGGGAAAGGAAGAGGAAGGCAGCAGTGATAGGGGACTCTATAGTTAGAGGGTCAGATTCTGTGGATGAAGGAAAGAAACACAAATGGTAGTTTGCCTTCCAGGTGCCAGGATCAAGGATGTTTCTGATCGTGTCCACGATATTCTGAAGTGGGAAGGTGAACAGCCAGAGGTCGTGATACATATTGGTACCAGCGATACAGATAGGAAAAGGAGGAGGTCCTGAAAACAGACTACAGGGAGTTAGGAAAGAAGCTCAAAAGCAGGAACTCAAAGGTAGTAATCTCAGGATTACTGCCTGTGCCATGTGACAGTGAGTATAGGAATAGAATGAGGTGGAGGATAACTGCATGGCTGAGGGATTGGAGCAGGGGGCAGGGATTCAGATTTCTGGATCATTGGGACCTCTTTTGGGGCAGGCGTGACCTGTACAAAAAGGATGATTTTTATTTGAATCCGAGGGGGACCAATATCATGGCAGGGAGGTTTGCTAAGGCTATTGGGGAGAGTTTAAACTAGAATTGCTAGGGGGTGAGAACTGAACTGAAGAGACAGAGGAAGCGGCAGTTGGCTCACAAATAGAGAAAGGTAGGCAGTGTAAGAAGGAGGATAGGCAGGTGATAGAGAAGGGATGCACTCAGACTGATGGTTTGGGATGTGTCTATTTCAACTCAAGGAGTATCATGAACAAAGCAGATGAGCTTAGAGCGTAGATCAGTACTTAGAGCTATAATGTTGTGGCCATTACAGAGACTTGGATGACTCAGGAGCAGGGAGGGCTAGTTAGAGTGCCAGACTTTAGATGTTTCAGAAAGGACAGGGAGGGAGGCAAAAGAGGTGGGGGTGTGGCACTGTTGATGAGGGATAATGTCACGGCTGCAGAAAAGGAGGAAGTCATGGAGGGATTGTCTATGGAGTCTCTGTGGGTGTAAGTTAGAAACAGGAAGGGGTCAATAACTCTACTGGGTGTACTTTATAGACCTCCCAATAGTAACAGGGATATTGAGGAGCAGATAGGGAAACAGATTCTGGAAAGGTGTAATAATAACAGAGTTGTCATGGTGGGAGATTTTATTTTCCCAAATATTGATTGGCATCTTCCTCGAGCAAGGGGTTTAGATGGGATGGAGTTTGTTAAATGTGTTCAGGAAGGTTTCCTGACACAATATGTAGATAAGTCTACAAGAGGAGAGGCTGTACTTGATCTGGTATTGGGAAATGAACCTGGTCAGGTGTCAGGTTTCTCAGTGGGAGAGCATTTTGGAGATGATGATCACAATTCTATCTCCTTTACCATAGCATTGGAGAGGGATAGGAACAGACAACTTAGGAAAGTATTTAATTGGAGTAAGGGGAAATATGAGGTTGTCAGGCAGGAACTTGGAAGCATAAATTGGGAACAGATGTTCTCAGGGAAATGTACGGCAGAAATGTGGCAAATGTTCAGAGGATATCTGTGTGGCATTCTGTATAGGTATGGTCCAATGAGACAGGGAAAGGATGGTAGAACCATGAACCATGGTGTACCATGAGAGAATAGGACCAATCAAGTATGACAATGGAAATGTGTGTATGGAACAGGAGGAAATAGCAGAGGTATTTACTGAATACTTTGCTTCAGTATTCACTACAGAAAAGGACCTTGGCAATTGTAGGGATGACTTACAGCGGACTGAAAAGCTTGAGCATACTGTATAGACATTAAGAAAGAATTGGATAAGTCACTGGGACCAGACGAGCTATATTGCAGGTCACTGTGGGAAGCGAAGGAGGAGATTGCCGAGCCTTTGGCAATGGTCTTTGCATCATCAATGGGGATGGGAGAGGTTCTGGAGGATTGAAGGGTTGCAGATGTTGTTCGATTATTCAAGAAAGGGAGTAGATATAGCCCAGGAAGTTATAGACCAGTGAGTCTTACTTCAGTGGTTGCTAAGTTGATGGAGAAGATCATGAGAGGCAGGATTTATGAACATTTGGAGAGGTATAATATGATAAGGAATAGTCAGCATGGCTTTGTCAAGGGCAGGTCGTGCCATATGAGCCTGATTGAATTTTTTGAGGATGTGACTGAACACATTGACGAAGGTAGAGCAATAGATGTAGTGTATATGGATTTCAGCAAGGCATTCGATAAGGTACCCTATGCAAGGCTTATTGAGAAAGTAAAGAGGCATGGGATCCAAGGGGACCTTGCTTTGTGGAGTTAGAATTGGCTTGCTTACAGAAGGCAAGGGATGATTGTAGACAGGTCATATTCTGCATGGAGGTTGGTGACCAGTGGTGTGCCTCAGGGATCTGTTCTGGGAGCCCTTCTCTTCGTGATTTTTATAAATGACCTGGATAAGGAAGTGGAGAGATGGGTTAGTAAATTTGCTGATGACACAAAGGTTGGGGGTGTGTGTTTAGTGTGGAGGGCTGTCAGAGGTTACAGCGGGACATCAATAGGATGCAAAACTGGGCTGAGAAGTGGCAGATGGAGTTCGACCCAGATAAGTGTGAGGTGGTTCATTTTGGTAGGTTAAATATGATGATAGAATATTGTATTCATGGTAAGACCCTCGGCAGTGTGGAGGATCAGAGGGATCTTGGATTCTGAGTCTATAGGACACGCAAAGCTGCTGTGCAGATTGACGATGTTGTTAAGAAGGCATACGGTGTATTGGTATTCATGAACTGTGGGATTAAGTTCAAGAGCCGAGAGGTAATGTTACAGGTATATAGGGTCATGGTCAGACCCCACATGGAGTACTGTACACAGTTCTGGTCACCTTACTACAGGAAGGATGTGGGAATTACAGAAAGGGTGCAAAGGAGATTTACAGGGATGTTGCCTAGATTGGGGAGCATGCCTTATGAGAATAGGTTGAGTGAACTCGGTCTTTTCTCCTTGGAGCAATGGAGGGTGAGAGGTGACCTGATAGAGATGTATAAGATGATAAGGTGTATAAGGCGTTGATCGTGTGGATAGTCAGAGGCTTTTTCCCAAGGCTGAAATGGCTAACTCGAGAGGGCACAGTTTTAAGGTGCTAGGAAGTAGGTACAGAGGAGATGTCAGGGATAAGTTTTTTACACAGAGAGTGGTGAGCACATGGAATGGGCTACCGGTGACGGTGGTGGAGGCGGATACAATAGGGTCTTTTAAGAAACTACTGGATAGGTACATGGAGCTTAGAAAAATAGAGGGCTATGGGTAGCCCTAGGTAATTTCTAAGATACGGACATGTTTGACACAGCATTGTGGGCCAAAGGGCCTGTATTGTGCAGTAGGTTTTCTATGTTTCTATGCTTGATTTAACTTCATAGGAGGTTATGGCATTTAAACCCTGAAACAGCTGTGAAGCATCCCTTGTTGATTCCAGTTTAGTCCAGCATCTCCACTTTGCCGGTGAGAAGGCTTTCCAGAGATCATACCTGCATCTGTTGTAGCATTCTTTATCTCCAGACTTGAATGCCTCTGATCTGGCCCACAGCAAATTTCAGATTCATGGTTCATCCAGAGCTTCTGATTGGGGAAGACTCTGAATGATTTTGTAGGGACACACTCATCTTCAGCTGTTTTATAAAATCTGTTACAACTCTGGTTTATTCATTAAGATCCTCAGATGAGTGTTTGAATACAACCCTGTCCACTGACTCAAACCAACCCTGTAATCATTCCTCTGTCTCCTGCAACCAGCTCTTAGCTAACTTGATCTCTGGAGCCTTGCTTTTTAGGCTCTGTATGCAGTAGTAGGACAGCCAAGTGGTCCAATTTGCCAAAATGCAGTCTAGGCAAGGAACGATAGCAGAGAGAACCATTGCAGTGTCACAGCCATATTTATACAGCACAGAGAAAGGAAGTGAACTGACTCAAGGAATAAAATGTCCTTATCAAGATAACCTAAAAAAAAAATCAGGACTTAAGTATCTAATTCTACTCCTCTGCAAAGTATTAAGTATGGGCAGGTTCAGGAATGGTGGACCTGACTGAAGTTTAAAAGGAGAAGAAAATAGATTGACTCTGCTGATACTATATTAAAATTAAGAATTTGTCTACATTCAGAAAGGTAATTATATTGACTGAAACCATCCGGGAATTTAGCAGCAATGCACTGAACTCTACCAGAACTTGTAAAATAGAAACAGGATATGCAAGCAATCGTAAGCTCTGCCTACAGACCTATTTTCTCAGTATTGCCACCAGAGAAAGGTGCCAAGTGTTTTCAATGCATCTGGCTATTCCTCACACGTACAGTATTCAAAAGCTCTTCAACATAAAATAATCAATTCCAATTTAAAAAGTGGGCATTTTTAAAAAAAAAGTCTTAACAACTCAAATAATTTTAGGTAATCATAAACAATATCACAAATACAAATTATTAAGTAATATCCTTGCTGTTGTAATATTTCAATGGAAAAGAATGAGGTCATAGTGCAGGATACAAAAATAGATTTTCTAGGATAAATGCTGGAGAATTCCTGCAAGCTGCTGCTGCTCTGCCGTAAGACTCCATGCAGAATCCAGCGGCAGAGCACAATTGGGAGCTTGCTGGTAATTGGGGATTTCTGAATTCTTGAATATCCTGATCTTAGCCACATTAATGGTAAGGAATACATTTTTCATATTTTCTTCCCAACCCCCACATTTGAAAATGAGGAGGACATGTCTATCTTTCTTTTCCCCCTTCAAGAAGTTTCATAAACTTTCTTCTTTTTCTCTTTGACTGAACATAACTTTGGTGCCTTTGTGTCAATTACGTTTGCTTGATGTGTTCCTGTAAAACCCCTTGGGATGTTTTTCTTTATTAAAGCCATTATATAATTGAGGTAGTTCTTAACACTATTGCCTGTTATTTCATTAGTGCAATGGCAGCTGATCAAATGTGCATACTGATGCACCATCAATAACTCTCCGAGACGTGAGGTGAGATATTGGCTTTTATTGACTGGAAGAAAGAACAAGCAGTAGTTGACCACCATACTACATCCTGGAGACTGAGGGCAGGGCTCAGGCCTCAATCGCCTTTATACCGGGGTCTGTGGGAGGAGCCACAGTCAGTGGGAGGAGTCACAGGAGCAGTCAGCAGGGGGGCGTGTCCAGACAGGTATATGTAGTTCACCACACATACATACACAGCAACACACCAGTGTGCAATCTCTCCTGACTGAAACATCTTTCCTCTGCAGCACCTCTAATGGTCTGCTCTTCATAAGGCGTGCAAATTTCTGCATGGAATGACTTCTCCTATGTTTTGAATTTCAGTCAGTTGTGTAAGTTTATCCTACTTTTAAAAAAATGGAATTAGCTTAGGGTTGGCATTTAAAGAAGGTCTCCCAGGTGGCAATCAGATAGCTGATTTTGTAGAGACACCTTGCTAAAGTGGAAGAACAAGTTGTAAAGTTGTATTAGTAATTGCTATTTGTGGAGGTACCAACATATGCAGAATTTGTAGCCCCTCTGCCGCAAACCAGAAACTCCCTTTGTTTTTCTTCCATGGACACCAAATATTATCCTCCAACAAAAGCTTGTCAAATTAACATAATGTACTCTAGTAAAAGGTGGAGGTATGGTTTTCTTTTTATTTATTTGTCTTTCAGTGACTGAGGTAGCACTTATTGGCTGGATTTGATTGCCCTTGAAAAGATGGTACTGAGCTGCTTCATGATAAGTAGTTTTTCTGTTGAAGGTTGTTGTTGGAACAGGAATTCTAGTGTTTCAACTGGCAACAAAGAAGGACCAGGAAATTGTGCAACTTGGAAGTCCAATCTTTTGGTAACAGGGTCCCCATACACCTTTCTCTCTCCTGAGCAGTCGAGGTTGTGGGATTGACAGGTTGTTGTGGGAGTAGTAGACTTGGTAAATAACTGAGATTCAAGTTTATGATGTCTCATAGAATAATCCATCTGCACTATTTTTATTTATAAAACTATCTCCCCGCATTCCCTTCAACTTCCCCCAGGTTCTGCCATTCAGCTACATATTTAAGTCGTTTGCATAGTCGTCAGTTCAGAATTCTTTGAGGCTGGAATTGAACCTGGGTCACTGGGGATATGAAGCTCAGCTGAATCACCTGTGCAACATGAATATTTAGGGAATTGGATTGAGTGCAAATGTACATGGTTTTTTCCCCCCTTCTGGATGGAGGCAAACTGCTTGAGAGTTGATTGAGTTTCAGCTAAGTGGCACGAGTTACTGCAAGATACCCAGTTGCGCTTGCAGGCTCAATAATTTGTATGGCTGATCCAGTTGCTTATGATCAATGGAGGCTCCCAAGATGTTGAGAAAGGGGAAGTTGGTGATGGTAATCCCATAGAATGACAAGGGGTGGGTAGTTGGATGTATCAGCTGCAGGTAGATTGCTGAAGATATTAGCTAACTTTATCCCTCATGTTGGTTGACAAATAGCCTGTTACAAATGCTGTCTTGTAGCTCTATCCTACTGGACTTAATGATAGTGCTATTATCGCCAACATTGGTGATAGCCATAGAAGCTCCCCATATAGAGAACAATCTACTTTGTTACTTTAAATGAATTTTCAAGTCTTTTGTAATCTGGAGGAACTTTTGTTTATCAGGTAAGGGAGGATAGTAGGTGATAATCAGGAGGATATTTCCTTGTTCACGTTTACTTCATGGAATCTGAGATCACTATTGAGGACTCCCAAGGCTGTTCCCACCCATATGTACACCAATGTACCACTGCCAATGGGACAACAATTGTGGTGGAGGAGTTTAACATGTCTAAAAGTTGTGATTCCGTGAATATGACTATATCAGTCTTTTGTTTACCTAGGCTGTGGTACAACATATCAAATTTAGACCTTGTGTCACAGATGCTTCTGAAGGAGCACTTTGCTATGGCCTAATTTAGTGTCTGGATCAATCTTGGTGAATTAGTTCATTAGTTTTATTAGCTTTCTGCTTTTACTGGTTATAGTACAACTGAGGAATTTGTAGACTATTTCAGTTAGCATTGAGTCAACCATTTTACTGTAGGTGTGGAATTACATATACAGTATACTCAACCAGGTTAGGATGACAGATTTTCTGTACTTAAATAACTAGATTATTATTAAGACTAACTGAGAATATTGAGGGCATCATTACTAACTGTAGATTTTAAAGTAAATTTATCTCATAATCCACAATTTAAATTCTATAGGGAATTAAACTTGTCTCTGGATTGTTGATCTTGGTCCAATAGCTAAACTGCCGCTGTGTGCAAATGTAGTGCATGACTAGTAACCTCTGCTCTTTTGTTACAGCTGTCCATCACTCCCAATGTTAATTGTTTATATTTTCATTCCCAGTGTAAAGGACTATTCTGACACATGTTTCTTCAGGTTCACTCTTTCCGTTATCTTTTAGCTTTCCCCTAAATAACAATGGTTTTGCAGGAAAAATTGGGATAAAACACAATCCACCAAAGGTGATGTTTCTCACTTTAAACGACAAGGACATCTACCTTTCTGTGAACCATGATAATAAAGATAAAGAAAGAGGAAGATATTCTTGTAAAATAATTGAGGCTTCTGAGTGCCTGCTAGACCTCTTTTCCATTCCTCATCTTCCAATATCCTTTTCAATAAACACTCACTTCATCACTTCCTTATTTACTCACTTGCAATGATGCTGCTGCATTTATTTTGAAGATTTGTAAGGGAGCAAGCTGCAATGTGCTAGAAAATGTGCAATTTATGCAGTCTTTGCAGGCCAAAAACAAAATTCAAGCTGGTTTATTGCTACTTGGCAAGTATGCATCATTAAAACAGTCTTACTGGCTGTAACATGGAGCCCGATTTCATTACAAGCTAATACAAGTTCAAGCTTGCTTTTGCAGCTTAAAATGGTTGACACTGCTGAATTGTGGTAGGAGCCATTGCAAGGGTCATTTCAGAAGAGATGTACTCTAAACCTCAGATACATCTTTCATCTTCCAAGACTGCTAGTAATTCAATCCTAATAGTTACATCATCAAACACATTATGCAACATATCCCTCTTTCTCTTGCAGGAGGTAATGCTACAAAAATCAGTGCCTCCAGCTATCATATTACAGAAAACGAACAAGGCTGCAGCATCTCAGCCTACTGGACCAGCCACGTTTAGAGCAGCAACAAAAGTGTCGGATGCCAGCAGCAGAGACATTTAGCATTGAAAATAACAATATTCTTGTGCCTAATTTCTTGCATCCCACTGCTGTCTTTCGACGTAAGCAAATCATCATCACATTGATATGCTTGTGCTTTAATCCTTCCAGATATTCAGGAACTTTAATCTGGCAAGGAGACATATCTAACACCAACATATCAAAGATGAAGATGTACAGTGCTTGCTCCAACACCTACAGCCACCAGCTCAAATATTTCAGCTTCCCTTGTGTTAGAAGTTAGCTTAGATGCAGAGTGTTCATATCATCAGAGCAATGTAGTTAGCTGCTGGATCAGGCCAGTCTGGTTGGTTGTTACTGGCACTGCATTTAATTGTTCTAATGACCTGTCTATTCGTAATTCTGGAATTTGAGAGCATCACATGTGCTAGTCACTTTCTTATTATGGGGACTGTGACATCATCTGTTTTAAATGTTTACTAGGTCAATCACCTCTAAACAGTGGACAAATCTACAGCTACAGTCCTCAAACAAGGAATACTATTTCTTCAAGCTTTTGAACCTCATAGAGGGATCCTTGAAGAAAAGTCATGGGGTTCTCGAACAGAAGATATTACGTCCATGTGATTTTTGCCTTCACCAAATGCAGAATGTTTGTACTAGCAGTGTTAAAATTCAGCTTTAATGATATGGAGAAGATTTTAAGTGTATGTTATAGGTAGGTGTAACATATGCTTTAGTTAATATGTCACACTTCCCTGTAACAGCCTGGGCAGCAAAATCTGCTGCTGTTGCTGTTTAAAGGGGTAATGAAATACACTGAAGGAAGAAAAATAAACTCTCCATTAAAATGGCAAAGTGAGTTGTGAAGAGAATAGAAGGATAGTGTATGGGAGTAGAGGTGGCTTAGCGATTGGGCAAGAAAGTGGCAGGAAGTAATGTGGAGAATATGAGAGATTCTCAGAAGGAAGAATAGAGAAAGTTTTCAGTATTAAGAGACTAGTAAATATACAGAAGGATTCAACTGTTCAGGTGAAAGTAATAACAATGACTGCAAATGTTATAATTCATTGAAGATAGAATGGTACAGCACAGGTACAGGCCTTTTGGCCCACAACATAGTGTTGACGCAAATAAATTAGTAAACAAATAGCCAACTAAACTAACCCCTTATGTTTACACAATATCCATATCTCTCATTCTTGTGCCTGTCTTAGTCTTTTAAAAGTCCCTAATATATCTGCCGATACTACCACCTCAGGCAACAAATTCCAGGCACCCACCACTCTCTATGGGGAGGAGGAAATTGCCCCAACATTCCTTTAGGATTACCACCCCCACCCACTTTAAGTGCATGCCCTCTGGTATTGTACATTTCAACCCTGAGGAAAAGATGCTGTATGTCTACTCTGTCCATGGCTCTCACAATCTCAGATTTCTCCTCAGTCTCCGCCACTCCAGAGAAAAAAACAAAGTTTGTCCAACCTCTCATTATAGTGCATGCCCTCTAATCAAGGCAACACCCTGGTAAACCTCCTATGCACCCTCTCCAGAGCCTCAACATTCTTCCTATAACAGGGCAACCAGAACTGCATGCAGTAGTTGAGATGTGACCTAACTAGAGTTTTATAAAGCTGCAGCATAACTTCCTATCTTTTAAACTCAGTGCCTTGAATAATAAAGGCAAGCAATCATATGCTTTCTTAACCACCCTAACAACTTGTGTAGCCACTTTCAGGGGGCTATGACTTGGATCCCAAGATCCCTCTTCTCATCAACATTGTTAAAGGTCTTGCACTTTACTGTCTCTTTACATTTTACCGACCAGGGTGCAGCACCTCACATTTGGCACTTCTCCACCCACATCTGCCACTGATCTTTATCACATTGTATTCTTTGTCAGTTATCTACACTTAACACTACACCACCAATCTTTCAGTTAGTCCTGACGAAGGGTCTCAGCCCAAAATGTCGACAGTACTTCTCCTTATAGATGCTGCCTGGCCTGCTGTGTTCCACCAGCATTTTGTGTGTGTTGTTTGAATTTCCAGCATCTGCAGATTTCCTCGTGTTTGTCCACCAATCTTTGTATCATTTGCAAATTACTAACTACCCAATCATCCACACTTTCATCCAGGTTATGTAGATACATCACAAACAGCAGAGGTGCCAGTACAGATCCCCGTGGAACACCATTAATCAGACATCTGGCTAGAATAAGTCCCTTTGACCACTATCCTCTATCTTCTATGAGCAAGCCACTTCTAAGTCCAAACAGGCAATTCACCTTTGATCCCATGAATCTTAATCTTCTGGATGAACCTCCCATGAAACACTTTGTTAAATGTCTTACTAAAATCCATGTAGACAACATCCACAGCTCTACTTTCAACAATCACCCTTGAAACCTCATCAAAAAACTCAGTGAAGTACAACTTGTCCTGCAGAAAGTCCTGGATGAACTCAGCAGGTTGGGCAGCATCCGTTGAAAGGAGCAGTCAATGTTTTGGGCTGAGTTTCAGTCCGAAATGTTGACTGTTCCTTTCAATGGATGCTGCCCGACCTGCTGAATTCATCCAGCCTGTTTGTACGTGTTTATTTGACCACAGCATCTGCAGTGTACTTTGTGTTTACTGCAGAAAGTCCTGCTGGCTCTCCCTAATTAGGCCATTGTTTTCCAAATCCTCATAAATCCTATCCCTAAGAATTCTCTCCAGTCATTTCCCTACCAGTCTATAGTTTCCAGGATTATCCCTGGTTCTCTTCTTGAACAATGGAACAACGATGCCTGTGGCTAGAGAGGACACAAACATATTTTAATGCCCCAGTAATTTCTCCCCTTACCTCTCAATAAACTGAGGTATGTCTTATCAGCCCCTGGAGTTGTATCCACCTTAATACTCTTTAAGAAACCCAATACTGCCTCCTCCTTTACTTTGAAATGCCCTAGCATATTAATATGCTTGGCACGGATCTCTATATCCTGCACATCCTTCTCCTTGGTAAATATTGATGTGAACTATGCAGTAAAGACCTCAACAACATCATTTGCATCCGGGCAAACATCCCTTGCCCCCTTTATCCTTGCGAGGTCCCACCCTCTCCCTTGTTATCCTCTTGCTCTTGATGTATGCATTGAATCCTACATTGCCAAGGACTTTTCATGGCCCCTCTTGGCTTTCCTAATTCCCTTATTGAGTTCTTTTCTGGCTTCATTATAGCCCTCTGGGGCTCTGTTTGATTCTAACTTCCTAAGCTTTACATACTTTTCTTTTTTCCTTTTTTGATAAAATTGATCACCCTCCTCCACATCCAAGGTTCTCTTACCTTTCTACCCTTGTCCTTCCTTCTGACTGGAACATACCTGCCATGTACTCTGTGCAGTTGGTTTGAAATGCCCTCCACATGTTGGATGTGGACTTGTCCATCCATTTATTCCCCGTTAACTCTCCCTAGTTCCTGCATAATGCTCTTGGAATTTGCTCTGCTCCAGTTTAAAACTCTCCTACAAGGTCCATGGTTATCCTTATTGGACCTCCTTGGTAAGATATCCTTGAGGGCAGTTTGGCTAGAGTGCGTCGGGTGGACTTAAACTAATTTGGCTGGGGAATGGGACTGAAGTGATAGTGTTGAAGATGAAGTAGTTGGTTTACAAACAGAGGTAATGTGTAGTGAGATTCTTAGCAAGGAGAGGCTGATGATGGGGCAAAATTGCAGTCAACAGGATGAGTTGCAATGTAAAAGGCAAAAGGCGGACAAAATTGAAAAGAGTGAATACAGGACAGAAGGTGTTATATACAAATACATGCAGTATATGGAATAAGGTCGACAAATTTGTAGCACAGTTATAGATTGGCAAAAACGATGTTGTAGGCATCACTGAATCATGGCTGAAAGAAGATTATAGCTATGGGTCTAAAAATATACATTGTATCAAAAGGATAGGCAGGAAGGCAGAGGGGGTGGTGTGACTCTGTTGGCATCAGTCATCACTGTGGAAGACACTAGCAGTATGGTGGAATTTCCAGGTGTCAGGGATCATGAAGTGCGTGAAGTTGCCATTACAAGAGAGAAGATTCCTGGGAAACTGAAAGCTCTGAAGGTAGACAAGTCACCTGAACTAGATGTTGTATACCTCAGGGTTCTGAAAGACGTGGCTGAAGCGATTCAGGAGGCATTAGTAAGGATCTTTCAAGAATCACAAGGTTCTGGGATGGTTCCCGAAGACTGGAAAATTGCAAATATCATTCCACTCTGCAAGAAGGGAAAGAGGTAGAAAAAAGGAAATTATAGGGCAATTAGCCTGACCTCATTGGTTGGGAAGATGTTGGTGTTGGTTTCAGGATACTTGGAGGCACATAGTCAGCATGGTTTCCTCAAAGGAAAATCTTGCCTGGCAAATCTGTTGGAATTATTTGAAGAAATAACAAACAGGATAGACAAAGGAGAATTGGTTGATGCTGTGTACTTGAATTTTCAGAAGGCCTTTGATAAGGTGTCACAGATGAGGCTACTTAACAAGCTGCAAGCCTATGGTATTACAGGAA
This sequence comes from Hemitrygon akajei, assembly GCF_048418815.1. Taxonomy (NCBI): domain Eukaryota; kingdom Metazoa; phylum Chordata; class Chondrichthyes; order Myliobatiformes; family Dasyatidae; genus Hemitrygon; species Hemitrygon akajei. The sequence continues at coordinate 54,097,307 of NC_133130.1, forward strand.
AGATTCTAGCATGGATAAAACAGTGTCTGATTGGCAGGAGACAAAGAGTAGAAATAAAAGGAGCCTTTTCTGGGTGGTAGCTGGTGACTTAAGGTGTTCCACAGGGGTCTGTGTTGGGACCGATTCTTTTTACGTTGTATGTCAATGATTTGGATGATGGAGTTGATGGCTTTGTTGCAAAGTTTGCTGATGACATGAAGATAGGTAGTTTTGAAGAAATAGAGAGGCTACAGAAAGACATAGATTAGGAAAATGGTCAAAGAAGTGGCAGATGGAATATAGCGTTGGGAAGTGTACGGTCATGCACTTTAGTAGAAGAACTGAAAAGGTTGACTATTTTCTAAACGGAGAAAAAAATACAATAATCTGAGGCACAAAGGGACTTGGGAGTCCTTGTGCAGGATTCCCTAAAGGTTAATTTGCAGGTTGAGTCTGTGGTGAGGGAGGCAAATGCAATGTTAGCATTCATTTCAAGAAGACTAGAATATAAAAGCAAGGATGTAATGTTGAAACTTTATAAAATACTGGTGAAGCCTCACTTGGAGTATTATGGGCAGGTTTGGGTGCCTTATCTTAGAAAGGATGTGCTGAAACTGGAGAGGGTTCAAAGGAGATTCACAAAAATGATTTCAGGATGGGTGACCTAATTGAAACATATTGAATGGTGAAAGGCCTTGATAGAGTGGGTGTAGAAAGGATGTTTGCTATGGTGGGAGAGTCTAAGACCAGTGAAAGCAGCCTCAGAATAGAGTGGCGTCCTTTTAGAACTGAAGAGAGAAGGAATTTCTTTAGCCAGAGAGTGGTGGATCTGTGGAATTCTTTGCCACAGTCAGCTGTGGAAGCTGAGACTTTATGTATATTTAAGGTAGAAGTTGAGAGATTCTTGATTGGTTACTGCATGAAGGGATATGGGGGGGGGGGGGTGGGAATGGGAGATTGGGGCTGAGAGGAAAATTGGATCAGCCATGATGAAATGGCTGAGCAGACTCACTGGGCCAAATGGCCAAGTTCTGCTCCTATATCTTACGGTCTTATCTATAGCTATCTTGAAACTTAAGAAGTTGTGGTCATTGTTCCCTAACTGCTCTCCCATTGAAAGATTAGTCACCTGGCCAAGCTCATTACCCAACTCCAGATCGGGTACAGCCCCTACTCTTGTCGGATTATCTACATATTGATTTAAGAAACCATTCTGGATGCATCTAACAAATTCTGCCCCATCTAAACCATTTGCACTAAGGTCCCAGTTTACATGAGGAAAGTTGAAGTCCCCCATGACAACAAACCAATTGTTATTTCACCTTTTCTTAATCTGTGTCTCTGTTCCTTAATATCTCTGTGGCTCTTGGGAGGGTGGGGGGGGGGGGTGGTTCTGTAATAAAATCCCATTACAGTGATTGCATTTTTCTATATCTGAGTTCTACCCAAATAGACTCAAGTTATGATAGCCTTATATTTTTAGGAGGGGGTAAATGTAGTCGAAGTTAGCTGAAGTTGTACAAGAAATTGAAATGAAAAAGCTGCAAATCCTGAAAACCTAAAATAAAAACAACAAAATGCTGAGAATACTTGGTTAAGCAACATCAGTGGAAGGAGAAACAAAGTTCACATTTTAGGTTGAAACCATTTTTGAATACCGCATTGCTGTTTTGGTACCAAGGAGTTAGGTGCACCATATATTCATAGAACATAGAAATCTACAGCACATTACAGGTCCTTCGGCCCACAATGTTGTGCCGACCACTCCAGAAACTGCCTGGAATTTCCCTAGCGCATAGCCCTCTATTTTTCCAAGCTCCATGTACTTATCAAAGAGGCTCTTAAAAGACCCTGTATCTGCTTCCAACACTGCATTCCACATTTGATTAATTCCTGGCAAATGTGGATTTATCTAATGAGGAAAGATCAACTAAGGTTACCTAATTTCACTGGAGTTCACGAGTAAGAGAAATAATCTCAAGTAGTCGTACCAAAATGATTCCAGGAATAAAAGGTAATTCTACAAAGTTTGTATTATTTGTATAGACCAGAGAAGATGGCATGTTTGAAACCATGAATGGTATAGATTTTAATAAAGTTGATTGAAGATGATTGACAAAAAAGTGACATGAGAAGCATATCTTACTCTGTTTGTGGTTAAGATCTGGAATAGTAGAAGCAGATTCAATTATAGTAGGTGAAAATAAAGAATTTGCTGAACAATGAAGAGAGTGTAGGGAACAGAGTGTAGTGCTTTCCAATACAGTACAGAATATATATAATCTATAGAATATAAAACATATAGAGTTGAAAGATAGGAAAAACTCTAATTTTTCAAAAGTCTGTTCAGTTTTAACTAGGGTCATAGTGTGGCTGATCCCTGCATATTTGTCACATCTGGATATTTGTAGAACAATAATAAGAATGCAGGAAATCCTTCATTTATTTGAAAACTTACAAATGGAACTGAATACTGTGCAATCATATGTTTAAAAATCCTTGCTTTTGAACTTATAGAGAAAAAGTAATTAAAGGTGTGGTTAAAGATAGCTGAGTCAAAAATGTGCTTGGAGCTTCTGCAGCAGGGTTTTGGTCTCACAAAAGCAGAGTCATTTGGTGTTTCAAAAGCTTCAATGCATCTTGTAATTATTTCATGTAGCTTTCTTAAAACTTTGTAACCTTAGTCATATTAGTCCTGGCAGCAAGGTAGAAGAGGTAACATGGAAATATCACCAAGCAACTGGGTTTACTTAAAGCCAGTGAAAGATTTTTCTCTGAGTGTCATTTCCTTGTGTATCAGGTTGCTGTGCTGCAAATGTAGTTAAATGCTATTTGCAGCAACACAAGGTACAATGACACAAATAAAATCTCCTCTAGATAATTATGAAAACCTTTAGTTGAATATGTTGAGTTCTTCAGTTACCTTACTACATTCACTTGTATGACGAGCTATTTTACAGTAGCCAATTAACCTCCCTAGCAACACTCACAAAATGCTGGAGGAAATCAGCAGGCCAGGTAGCATCTATGGAAAAGAGTACAGTTGACATTTCACCTATCATTTTGTGTTTCTTCCTCCCCTCCCCTCCCCCCTTCTAATTCCAAACTCTTCATCTTTTTTTCTCCTGTCCTGATGAAGGGTCTTGGCCTGAAACAACGACTATATTCTTTTCCATAGATGCTGTCTGGCCTGCTGAGTTCCTCTAGCACTTTGTGTGTGTTACTTGGATTTCCAATATCTTTTGATGTTTGCAACCCACTTAGCACAGCGTCTGGAATGTGGGAGGACACCAGATCACCTGGCAGATACTCAAAGCAGTTCTGATGAAGAGTTTCGGCCTGAAACATCCACTGTACTCTTTTCCTTTGATGCTGCCTGGCCTACTGAGTTCCTCCAGCATTGTGTGTGTTGTTTAGTTAAACATCTCTCCCTTTATTTTCGAATAAAAGAAAACAATAGAAGGGAATTGTGGTGAACTACATATACCTGTCTGGATGTGCCCCCTGCTGACTGCTCCTGTGGCCCCTCCCACTGACCGTGGCTCCTCCCACAGACCCCGGTATAAAGGCGATTGAGGCCTGAGCCCGGCCCTCAGTCTCCAGGATGTAGTATGGTGGTCAACTACTGCTTGTTCTTTCTTCCAGTCAATAAAAGCCGATATCTCGCCTTCACGTCTCAGAGAGAGTTATTGATGGTGCATCAGGAGTTCAGCCATTAACCCCCCCATTAAGCTTTCCCATTGGCACATTTACAGCCTTTACAATATTAGTTTGGACCAACTATCCAGAGCATAATATGTACAGCCTCTAGATTTCAGTGTGGCAGAAAACTGTAGATTCCAGTTTTTGTTTTGGAAACCAAATCTTTTACAACTTACACTTCACATCAGAAGGTTAAAGGTGATGTTAGGGGAGAATGCAATTCAGGTAAGTTTATGAATGGATTTCCAGAGCCTAGGGCCTAGCCAAAAGAAGACAAATTGATTAATGGCAAATTGTAAAGCAAAATCTTAAAATGCACATATGCCATAATTGAAGGACTTGAAATTTTGGAATGTTGTGGTTCTCGGAGCTACAATAATAAGAAGTGAAAAGGTTGTGTGAATTTTTTTAAGTGGTGCAAGTTTTTAAAATGTGACATTCTGAAATCAGTGTCGAGCTGCATGGCTAAGGAAGATTTCTGATTACAGCTTTATATAACTTTGCAGTTAGGCAGTTGAGTTTAACTTTACAGTGGCGCTAGCTACAGAGCTCTTTATACATCTAAACGTGCTGTATATTAGACTGACTTATGTGCCGCACAGTGATGTAGCTAGAAGAGCTGCTGCTTTGTCTCCAGTAACCGTGGTTTAATCCTGATCTCTGTCAGCATGGGGTTTACATGTTCTCCTTGTGATCGCATAGATTTCCACCACGTGTTCCATTTTTCCCACATCCTAAAATATGCTTGTTTTTTTTATTCCCCCCCAACTGTAAATTACCCTGGGTACAGGTGGGTGGCATAATTGAGGCCTGCTTGAATCAGGTGGGCACCTCAGACTGCTGAAAGCAAGAGGTTAAAGATCTCAGTGAACTCCAGCCAGTTGATTAGCACATGTTTTAGTACTTGGCCAGGTACCCCGATGGGCCAGATGCTTTCGTGGGTTCACCCTCCTGAAGACTTAGACTGAAATCACAGGATCATCAGGGGCTGTGGGAGTTTGTGATGGTTCCTCCATGTTTTAATGGTCAAAGCGAGCATAGAAGGCTTTAAGCTCATTTGGAAGCAAAGCCCTGTTGTCGCCCACATCACTTTATTAAACTTTATGCCAGGTGATAATATTCAAGCCCTGCAACACTTTCAAGCTTCCTTTGTTGATTCACATTTAGTCTGGAATTGCCACGTTGACCATGAGATGGCTATCTGGATTTTAGTGGGGAAATGGGTTTGCTGTAAGTGGTCATTAACTTGATAAGCTGAATGGCCTCCTCCATCATAGGCAATATAGAAATCATAAAATTAAATTATTTTAGAATTATGATCTGGAATTTTAACCTTCTGATTATGCAAAATACTTCTACTGTTAGCATGTTGTAGTGTGAGCAATTATAAGATTTCATAACTTAGAGTCATTTAAAAAAAGAAGACTTGTATATAAATTAGGTCCATAAAATTTAGTCAGATGAAAGACAATGTAAGTTTTTCCTGGGGTTTTGGCAGAAAGAAAAGACACTTGGCTGCTAAAATGCTATCAGCATAAAATATCACATAAAACCTTCCTTAAGATTAAGGAATAATGAAAGAAAGTAAGTTTTGTAACCAAACAGTTTAGTGACTATCACAGTTCAACTTAAAAAGTCTTATCAAAAAATGAACCTTAGGAAATCAATTAATTAGTAAGCAGTTTGATACAGAGAATCATAGCCTGATCTCAATAATAAGAATAAAATAATAAGAATTTTAAAACCAGATCAGTTTTAAGCTGCTTACCATCCCTCAATCTCTTGATCTTGTGATAGAATATCAGGATGGAGAGGAAGTTTCTTTGTGGTAGCTGCTTGTTAGGCCACAGAGGTAACCAGAAAATCTGAGCACACGCAACAAAGCCATTTTGCAGTATTGTACATTCAAGCTGTGCCACATGGATGTCATAGAGCTTCATTTCTTACTTTTTATGCCCCTTTAATATATTTTTCTGGAAACGTAAAACTCCAGTTACAGGAGTTTTGTGATGCAGTCTTGTGTAACCCCACCCCTCTTGAGAGTTGTCAGTCATAGGTGGTTTACTGGGAAAGAAAACATCTTATTTGACATGCAGCCAAAAACATTTACAGCAGCTACAATAGGATTTCCAATGATTGATGTTTTTAAATATTACTACAAAATACATATTGGAGGACCTCAGTGATAAACTGATGTTAAAACTGTATTTGCATCATAAGCCTTTTATATGGTATAATGCTTTGTTCCTTCTGTACATATGTATACCTTACACCAGTTTCTATAATGTAAGTACTTCTAAATACCAAAACACAGCTAGTCAAGTTTCATTAACTCAAATAATGTGTTCTGCCTGCTTTGCTTTAAACCCAATGAACATTGAATTTTCTAATTTCAGGTAACCTTCACTCCTCCCCCCCTCCCCACTGTCCTATCCACCTCCACTTCTGCCATCTTGTCCTCTGGCCTATACCCTGCTCTTATCCTCGATTTTCACCCACTTCTCCCACCTTGTTCTATTTATCTACCACTCACATATTTCACCCACCAACTCCTCCTCAACCCAATCTGAACATCATATTCAGAATCAGAAACAGGTTTATTATCACCGGCATGTGACATGAAATTTGTTAACTTAGCAGCAGCAGTTGAATACAATACAATCTAGAAGAGAAAAAATGAAGTAGAAATAATAATCATAAACAAACAAGTAAATCAATTATGTATATTGAATAGAGTTTTAAAAAGTGTGTAAAACAGAAATACTGTATATTAAAATAAGTGAGGTAGTGTCCAAGGATTCAATGTCCATTTAGGAATCAGATGCAGAGGGAAAGAAGCTGTTCCTGAATTGCTGAGTGTGTGCCTTCAGGCTTCTGTACCTCCTACCTGACAGTGACAGTGCGAAAAGGGCATGCCCTTGGTGCTGGAGTTCCTTAATAATGAACATGGTTCCTCCCGCTCTTCACCTCTGTATTAAAACCTTCTTTACTATTCAGATTTGCAGAACTGGTCACCTGTGTTCCTATTCATTTCCTTCCATACCCACTGTCTCTATCTATCATCCACCTGCCACTGTCCCCCAACTCCACCTATACCAGATTCTATCTACCCATCATCCTTCACCCCTCCTTGGTCCGCCAATCATATCAGGCCCATCACACCATTACCCCTATTCTTCTTACACTGACTACCTATCCTACCCTTTCTCAGCCCTGCTCTAGGGTCTCGACCAAAAACATCAAGTTTTCTCCCGTCCACAGCTACTATTTCACTTGTTTGTTATTGCAGTGAGAATGTATGGGAGCGGAGAGGACTCAGCCTTACCACCAAGCTGAAGGTCTACCGAGCACCACCCTCCTCTATGCCAGCGAGACCTGGACTGTCTACAGCAGACACGCTAAACAGCTCAACCACTCCCACTTGAGCTGCCTCCGCAGACTTCTCCACGTACGATGGCAGGACAAAGTCCCAGATACGGAGGTCCTGGAGCAGGCTAGCACCCACAGCGTCTACACCCTCCTACAGAAAGCCCAAGCCAGATGGGCTGGCCGTGTCGTCAGGATGTCTGACAGTCGACTACCAAAACAGCTGCTGTATGGAGAGCTGAGCCAGGGCAAGTGCTTAGTTGGAGGGCAGAAGAAACGTTTCAAAGGCTGCCTCGAAGTGTCCCTCAAAGACCTCAACATCAATCGCAGTAGCTGGGAATCGCTTGCTCTGGACCACCCGACCTGGTGGAGCAGGACCACTAAAGGAGCGTATGCAGCAGAAATCAGACGCACCGCAGAGGCTCAGAGGAAACACGCCATGCGCAAGGCTCGAACTACCTCCATTTCCACTGCAGCACCTACCCTCATGTGTCCCACATGTGGGCGAGCTTTCAGGGCCGGTTTGGCCTCACCAGTCACCTCCGGACCCACAGTCACAAACCCTCCACCTGACAGAAGTCGTGGTCATCTTCGACTCCGAAGGACGAACAACAACTATTGCAGATACCAACATCTTCAATCGGTCTCCATTTTTAAAATGATCATTTGTTGTAGATCAAATAGGACCATCTTTTGAGTTTCTAGGCAGTATGAACCTAAATAGCTGCTGTATATTCAATTCATAGTTAGTTAATTCCTCTGGGGCAGGGGCATCTTTTTCTATAATATAGTACTCCATTGTGTAATTCTACAAATCTTTACATGATGTAAATATGCTTTTTAAAGGTACTTTGCTATAATTTATAAAATACTCTAGTAGGTGGAAAATAGCAGAAAATGTACTCTCAACTGCATGTCAGAATAATTTAAAAGTTACAGTTTTAAGGCTTCCAAATTATTCAGTTTCCCCACAAATATCAAGAACTGCTTCTTTGATGAAACTTACAAACTTGCAGAGGTTCAGGTTGAAAATGTCATGAAACAAAGTGTAAAACATTTAAGCAACCCTGGAGTAGTTGCTCTGGAATATTAAATGTAATAGTTACTCTGGAACCAAGTTCTATTGCTCAAATAGAATTATGAATTTAAACACTTTATTTGCGTGAATTTATCAATGTGACAAAATCTACACAAATCTTTATTTTGGGGAGCTATATTGTTATCTGAGTTAATGTTAGTAGATCCTCCATACTACTCCATCCACTGACACTTCATCCAAATGTCCTGCGGAAGGGTTTTGGCCCAAAACGTCAACTGTACTTTTTTCTATAGATTCTACCTGACCTGCTGAGTTCCTCCAGCATTTTGTGAATGTTGCTCAGATTTCCAGCATCTGCAGATTTTCTCTTGTTTGTGATCCAAAATTCCACTTTTTTTGATATGCAGATAGCATAGGATTTCACTTGGGAGTGATTACCTATATCTGGCACATTATTTTCTAATTATACTTTAATTTTCTTATTATATATTTATACTTATATTATTATATAATTATACTTTATTTTCTGAAGTATAATTCTGAAAGATGACAGATTACTACACAAGAATTTTTATTTGAAATATCTCATTGAAAAATGCAGTTATATCCACCTTTTAAGAGGCTCCTGGATAGGTACATGGAGCTTAGAAAAATAGAGTGCTATGGATAACCCTTGGTAATTTCTAATGTCAGTTCATGTTCAGCACAGGATTGTGGGTTGAAGAGCCTATATTGTGCTGTAGGTTTTCTATGTTTCTATGAAAGTATCACAACAACAACAAAAAACAGGAAAAACTGAATTTTAGAAAAGAAATCAAGGCTTGCAGATCAACTCCATAGAAAATGATCAGTGAATAATCTATTTACATGAGATGAAGCTCGTCATATCAAACTAACAGTCAGAAACCTGCAGCATTAGAAGAATAATAATTCAGGATTGCATGATCCCATGTGGATTTTCAGTCTCGCCTACAGAAATTGCACTCCAACTTGGATGAATGCCTGGGATGATCATTCCTGTTAATTTCCATCATGTCATGTAAAAGATAAAAACGGATTTTTTTTCCTCAACTCAGTGAAAGATCTTACCACAAATACAAACCAGGTAGGTGAAAGTTTTGAGAGATGAGATGCAGGATTTTTGAGTTTTACGAGTATCTTTGCATGTTCTTACAATCTGCGAGTTGGTAAAGAGCTCAAAAGTAGAAAAACGTTCCTGTATTTTATTAAACTAAGCAGCTATTATATCCAAGTTATGTGGATCAGGAACTATGATGTCCAATCTGTTAAATTAACTGATCACATGTGAAGCATCAGATGGCTTTGGGGGAAGAGTACAACAAAATAGGAGCTTGTACATCTGCCGTCATCCAGTATTGTAATGGCTGATTTACACTGTTTCACCTCTTCATATCAGTCTCTGCCTTAAATACATAAGAGATTAATTACCCCTGAAGAAAAAATTCCTACATGCTTTAGTTTTAAAAAACTGGTGTCTTATTGTGTAGCGGTGTCCCCCTTGTTTGTGACTCTTCCACTGCTGTAGACCAGTGGGAGACTCACAAACAAGGGGGTATCAGGTAAGAGAAGCACCTGACTCAATAATGAACACAAGTACATACATCTGAACATCTGCAAGGCCAGGAATGACAAGTTGCGATTTCACCGTTAAGGCAGGTGTTGTTGCGTAAATGAAATCTTCGGAGAAAATTACTGGTAGATACAAGGCAGCTTCTTTATCCGACTAAACAAGGTACAGCAGGCATCATATGCAGATAGTTTTGGTGGAAAGGTCTGCTGGCCAAATTTTATGTGCCAAACATCAAAGGATAACTCTTTATTTAAAATGTATGGACAATGCTTACTTTGAAACTACCTACAACCTTCACACCTCAGACATCAAAATGAATTTTAATCAGCATTGTTGGGACAGGGTTCACAGCTTTTAGGAACCCATTGTAAGAGCAACACTCCAAATTAAATGCACAATACATTTTCAGACGTGCAGACTGGTAGCCAAAGTCAATCATTAAATGTAAATGTCCTAAACAAAAATCACTAACAGCTTGCTTTCTGGGTCAACTCAGCAATGAATCCATATCCATTGCCCATTTAAGAAAAAAAGATACTCAGAATCTAATTCCTCCTCATAAGGTACATTAAGTATGACTAAGAGGAGTGGAAACAGAAAATAAACTCAAGTCCTGAATCATGTATCATCTCACTGTTATATGCAGACCTGGGGAGTAGGAGAAATATAGTACAGGCTGACTCAGACATAATGTAACTAGGGTCATGGACGAAGATGCATTACATTTTCTGTATACGGCAAAGATAATTTAGAGCTTGGAACACTCACAAAATGCTGGAAGAACTCAGGCAGCATCTATGGAAATGAATAAAGTTGATATTTCAGGCAGATACCCTTCTTCAGGATTTGAAAGGAAGGGAGGAGGCACCAGAACAAAAAAGGTGAAGGTGGGTGAGGGGAAGGATAGCTAGAAAGTGATAGGTGAAGCCAAGTGGGTAGGAAAGTTAAAAGGACCAGAGAGGAAAGAATCTGATGGGAGAATGGACTATAGAAGAAAAGGAGGGGGTGACCCAGCAAAGGTGAAGACCAAGGCTAGAGTGGGGAATTGAAGGGGGTGGGGATTACATATTTTTTAAAAACAGGAGGAATTGATATTCATACCATCAGGTTGGAGGCTACCTATACACAATACAAAGTGTTGCTCCTCCACCCTGAGGGTAGACTCATCGTGGCACAAGAGGAGGCCATCTACTGACATGTCAGAACAGGAATGGGAATTAAAATGTGAAAATTCCACTTTTGGTGGATGGAACAGAGGTGCTGGAAGTGGGCCCCAATTTATGGCAGGTCTCACAAAATAGGGAGCACCAAACACAATAGACAACCCCAGGAGTTAAGCAAGTGAAGTGTTGTCTCACCTGGAAGCACTGTTTGGTGCCCTGAATGCAGGTGAGGAAGGTGAATGGACAGGTGTAGCACTTTGGCCACTTGCAGGTATAAATGCCAGGAGGGAGATTAGTGGGAAGGGGCGAATACACAAGGGAATCAGAGGGGGTGATCCCTGCAGAAAATGGAGAGTGTGTTTGTGGGGGAAGGGGTTGGTGGTATGATAATGTTTGGTGGTAGAGGTATGCTTGGAAACTGGATATGGTGGGACAGTTCAGTTACCAGATCCAGTAATCCTGGTTTAACAACCCACATTTGCAAATTCTATGTGGAATTTAAGTTCAATGAACTGACTTTACAAAATAGATCTCAGTCCTGACAATATCAAAACAACCAAATGGTTGACAAACTCCATCTGGTTTAATTGTGCCCTTGGGAGAGGTCATCTGCCATCATTCCCCAGTCTGGCGAATAAAGGGAACTCCAGATCCTGAGCAATATGGATTTCTCTGAACTATCCTTCCAAGCTATTCACTTTTAGCACTGCACAAAAACAAAGGCATACGCCATTCAGTGTTAAAATTCACAGTCAGTCATTTGCAGCCCAGACGACTGTGTAAATCCTGATTTTAGATAGTAAGGAAATCAAGGAGCATGGAGCTTCAGGAAAGTACTGGTAAAAGGTAAACCTGAGTCTTGTTGAAGTTTCCAGCAGGTGAGAGAACCACCTCCTGCTCTACACATTCTCACAATCCTCGTGATTGTGGTCCAAATCGGGAGAGCGATCCCACTGACAGGCCAGCCGACAACCTAACATAACCGTGTGAGAACTGGAGTTCACAACCAAAGAAAGTGGAACAAATATGCAGATACTGGAGATCTGAAGTAACGGCAGGAAGTGCTGGAAACACTCAGTAGGTCAGGCCGCATCTGTGGAAGGAGAAGAGGATCGGCCTACATTTGTAAAGGCAAAGACTGAGTATGGCTTTTTGCATTGAAATTGTCTCAGATATTTGAAGGAGTGACCAAGAGGATCAACAAGGGCAAGGCCTTTGGAAAGGTAGTGGATTCAGCCCAGTACACGATAGGTAAAAGCCTCCCAACTATTGAGCACTTTTACATGACAAGTTGCCGTAGAAAGGCTGCATTCATCAAAGGTCTTTTCTTGCTGCTGTCATCAGGTAGAAGGTACCAGCACTTATACCACGAGGTTCAAGAGGAAATATTAGAGGCAGATACAATTAGGATATTTTTTAAAAAATAGATTGAAATATAGGTAGGAAAGATTGAGGGATATGGACCAAATGGGATCAACTCAAGTAGGCAGCTTGATGTTGAGGTCTGCTGTACGGCATGTTTCTGTGCCATGTAACTACACCTCCATCCTGGATCTGAAATAATCAGCATCTGGAAGTGTTAATCAATTCTCCTTCCACAGGTACAGTTGGTACCACTGAGTTTTTCCTAGTATTTTTTTGTTAAATCTCAAACCATTTTCTTTATTACCCCACCCCCAAATCTTTCTTAAGACAGCAAGAACAAATTGGTGTGCTGCCCTGTGGGTAATGAATTAGCAGAAGGGATATCTCTGTGTGAGATTTCAGTCTCCCACATAACAGTGCTAAAGTTGCAGTCAGTAACAATTCAATGTACAGTTGGCCCTCCTTATCCGTGGGGGATTGGTTCCGGGAACCCCCGCGGATACTCAAGTCCCTTATATAAAATGGCGTAGTATTTGCATATAACCCACGCACATCCTCCCGTATACTTTAAATCATCTCTAGATTACTTATGATACCTAATACAATGCAAGTAGTTGTTATATTGTATTGTTTAGGGAATAATGACAAGAAAATAAAAGTCTGTACATGTTCAGTACAGATGCAACCATCGTAGCTCTTCTGGGAATGCTGATGCCGCCTCGGCATCAGCCAATCCCGATTCTCCCGTGATCTTTAAGTTCTTGAGGCTGTAGTGCTTTACATAGCTAGTCAGCCATCCCTTACTAGCCTTAAACTCCTTCCTCTTACTCACAACACAAGTAGTGAACAAACGAGACCCAATTTGAGCACAATGCTCAAATGAGTAATACTTTTAATCATCTCTAGATTACGGTACTTATAAATGCTATGTAAATGGTTGTTACACTGTATTGTTTAGTGAATAAGGATGCTTTGGAGGAGGCTCAATAATACTGAAGTCAGGATCTATGGAAGTTGAGGGCTGAGGACCACGGACCACTTCGGCAAGCAACATGCCACTTTTAAAAAGATCTGATTGCTACTTTCTCAGTGAGAGATAACACTTTACACTCCCTCTTAGCCTTTGAGGAATTGCTTTGACAACTTAATTGCTTTTTAGGAGCCATTTTTTCACAGAAACAAAGTAGCGACCGAACAAGATGCGAGGCGAACAATGCTCAAACGAGTGCTGGGGAGAGAACTTCCGGGTTTTCCGATCTGCAGTTGGCTGAATCCGCACATGCGGAACCCACGGATAAGGAGGGCCGATTGTATTAGCGTTTTATATCTCAGAAATACTCAAGTTCGGTTATCTTAAGTTTACAACACTGGAATTGGTCAGAGAGTACTGAAAAGGGAGGTTGTGCTAATTTTATTTTGCAAGTTGCATTTTGTCTAACCACAAGTAGCTTCAACCATAATATTAAGTGACTAATTGAGATCTAAATCACAATTATGACAGCAAATGATTATTTAAAATGACAGTATTTTATTGTGTTAAATAAACATTTTACAAATGCAGAGCCATTGAACACACTGCCAAAGTCTATCCCTCAGAAAGTTCTTCAGTCAAAGCAAAAATTGGAACAGGATATTTTCAATGACTTCGTTTTAATTTTAAACAAAATTGTTAACATTTATCAACAAAGTCATCCTTACCTGGTTACATTCAAAATAGTCTGTATTACTGAATCAGGCAAAGGGCTTTGGCCAAAGCACCCAGCTTTTCCAAAAGAAATTTCCCATTCAAAAGAGCCAATTCCCCATTGATTCTTCAATATTACTTGTATTTAGCCAATCTTATTACTCTTTAAAAGCTAGAAATGCTTTTGTTTAATTTCTCGGGCCATTTCTCCATTTTTGTTTAAGCAAGCAAAGGATGAAATGTGCCTTGGGAAAGTCGCAACAACAGAGGAGAGGAGAGAATTGGAAGTAGTGCATCTCAGGGGGATACAAACATTTCCGGAGCATCTGAAACCAGGCCTGCACTTGGGAAGTACAAGGCACACGTTGTTATAACATTGAACTGTCAAAGCCAGTTTGTGCCTGCATCACTTCCTTTCTGGTTTACATTGCACCTTGATTCTTTGACCTTTATACAGTTAACCCCTAAAGCTACATACAACACTGAGTTTCAATAAGTGTTATAAAAGTTCATGTATTCCTGTTATCCAATGCTAAACAAAATGAGGTAAGCAATATTAAATTCTAGCTATATTTCACAAGCTTCTAAAACAAAATAGAGAACATTATTGCTTCTAGGTATGAATTAACTTGTCAACCGTAAATGGATGAAATCACCTGAAACTTGCAATTACTTTAATAAGGAAAATACATGGTACAATTTTAATTTCCAAAATCATACAAAATTTGTAAGTTTAACTTCTGCATTAAGTATTCTAAATCCTACTTACACTGATGAATAAACTAGCTCATTGGGAATTTTGAGTCAGAACTATAGTATAGCTTTAGCTAGTTAATCTTGATGCAATTAAAGTGCAGTAGTACCACCATAATCCAGAAAACAAGGAAAATATTGTCACACATATCACATGGAAAATGATAGAGGTTTACCATTGGAAAGGTGTTATTGAAACAAGAACTTATAAGCAACAGGGATAGGAAACGGCAGAGATTTCTACCAAATGTAACTTAACCTCTGCTTCACCCATGGTATCATACTATGTTGCCATATTATTTGGTTACCCATTATAATTCTATTACAATGAGAGGTCCATTACAAATAGCTTAATCTACAACATGGGTATAATTTTGATTCAAGTTGTGCAAAGGCATCTGTATTTCTTATTTCCTCAAGATGTAGGAGGCAATTTAGCCCAGAGTCTGTGCCATAGATCAGAACAATCTCATTCCCCGACATTTCTTTATAATCTATTCTCTTACACATACCCATTAATACCCCTGCTTTCCCATTCTCAAATAGTAAGTGTAACTTATGGTGACCAATTAATCCACTGAACCAACACATTGGAGGAACCCTGTGTGCTCACACGGAGAACATGTAAATATTGTAGATCTGAACTGAGGTGGCATCACAGGACTCCATTATCTGCAGTGCCACTGTTATCATAGTAAAACATGGTGTATTCAACATTAAGCAAAAAATTAACTGAATACAAAACAAAGTAGGCAAAATATATTCTGGGAGGCAACACGTTCAGAATCGAACAATAACGCAGTTTACAAATGTAGCTTTAAATCCATGCTTTTTAAAAGATAACAAAGGAGAATAAAATTAGGCAGATTAAAAATTGGATAAAATTCAAATGGAACCAGGGTCCTTTGATTTAATAAATTAATTACTCCAACGCTCAAAACCACTGATTAATTAAATTTTGTAGTTTGTAGTTCTTTAATTATCTCACTACTCATTTCTATACACTGCAGAATGAGCCAGCTGTGATATGGCTGGTAGCTTTCAGCCTTGTACCTACATGTATTGTAGAATTGACAGCACAACCCTTAGATCCAACAGGAAATGAGATTGCTGGTACACAAGTTGTCATTAGAATTTAACTTGCATACCCGGTTAGGTGCAATTTTTTTTTTGAAACAGAGGAAAACTGGTTGAACAATAGTAAAAAAGCCATTAAAAATTTTAAACACCATTTCACAAATCATACACCATCACAGATGGCAGACAGGAAATACTACACAAAGATGATAAGAAGTGTTTCATCAAGAGTACTGCAAGCTCTGAATACAGCATTAGGTTATGCCAATAATTCCCAGCTACACAATATGGTCAATCAGTCAACTTCCGCTGAAAATACGAAGAGATCTTGCGTGTTGAAGCTGCAGTCTGTAGAATAAATACATACAAACAAATCATTATTAAATGAACTTTTCTATTCAAGGAATAAGCCTGGGGGCATTGACAGTGTGTACATAGTAAAGAAATTAAACAACGCGCTTCACATTTCAGATACTGGCTTAAATGGATGGTAGGGGTGGTCCAAAGATATTAAATTTATCCAAGCAAGGTAATACATACATCAGAGGGGAGCTTAGTCATCCGTCACTGTTTTGGAGAGCTTTCCCCACAAACATATACATTCAGATTTATCACATACAAAGAAATATAGTGAAATGTGTTGTTTGTGTTAATCCCAACATAACCCAAGAATATGCTGGAGGCAGTCTCTTGTGCCAACATAGCACAACAGTAAAAATACACTACGCACACTCCATCCTTGACACTAACCACTGATCCTGTTCCTCCAAAGCCTGACCTGACCCCAACTCCCTGTGCTGTCCCCAGAATCAGCCCTACAATCCTTAAAAAAGTCTAAGCTATGACCTCAACAGCTTGGTGCCATCTTGAACAGAAGCCACGAGTATCAGATTGGTTACATGAACAAGAATAGCACATGAACAGGGCACTTAATTAAAATAAAAACATCAAAGATGTAAATTATTCTCAGAGGATCCAAGCATCAATGTGTAGAAATGCTCCCACTCATTTTATCTGGAGTTAAGTTAGTAGCAGGCAGTAAAAGTGAGGGAGACCAGTGCAAGTTGGACAACAAAACAGAATATAGAATTTAGTACATAAAGTAGAACTCAAAAATCCACAAAAAAACGGAAAGGAGCAGCACTACAGAAAGTGTGAAATGTGGTTAAATAAAGAAACCATTTCCCATGAAAGATTACTAGGTTAACTCATTAAAACAGCAAACTAAACATTACATTAAACTGATGAGAATTTTAACTACAATGAAAAAAAACTTTCATAATCTATCTAATTGATAGTATTTTTGACAAAAGGCAAGAGTCTATTATAATCCAATATACAGTATTAACATACAATAATTAACATAAGAACATAAATATCAACATAAACCACAATTAACACAGAAATGTAAACAGAACATAGGAACAAGCCCTTCAGACCACAATGTCTGGGTGGGGTAACCATGATGCCAAATTAAACTAATCCCCTCTGCCTACATACAATCTGAATTCCCATTCATTGCATATTCAAATGCCTGTCTGGATGTCCCTTATACAGCTGGCATGGTAAAGTAGGGTTAGCACAACACTTTACAGTACCAGCAACCCAGGTTCAATTCCCGCCAAAGTCTACAGGGAACCCATATGTTCTCCCGTGACCATGTGGATTTCCTCCAGGTGCTCTGGTTTCCTCCCACTTTCCAAAGATGTACAAGTTAGGGACAGCAAGTTGTGAGCTTGCTTCTGTGTATTGATGCCAGAAGCATGGCAGCTCATTTGGACGGCTCGCAACACATCCTCGACTATATCTGTCACTGACACAAACATCTGACAATTAAAGCTAATAATTTTTTTAAAAATGCCACATTCCATATCTGCTTCGATCACCATCCCAATAGTGCTTTCCAGGCATCCACTCCCTAGTGTTTAAAAGCTTATCCCACACATTCCCATTAACTTCCCCCTCCTACCCTCACCTAAAGCTGTGCCAATTCGTATTTGACATTTCTGCCCTGGGATAAAGATCATCTACCCTATTTATACCCCACATAATTTTATAAACTTATCAGGCTCTGTCACTTCCAAAAAAAACGCAATACAAGTTTGCCCAACATCTCCTTTAAGGTAATACTCTAATACAGGCAGCATCCTCTTCTGTACCTTCTCCAAACCCTCCACCTGTAAACACGTGAGCAGAATTGCACACAATACTCCTTATATGGTCTTAGCAATGACTTGTATAACTGAAACACAACTTCCAGACTCTTACACTCAGCGCCTCAACTGATGAAGACAAGAATGCTACCCACCTTCTTTACTACCTTAAACCAAGTGTATACTGTAATACTTACCGGTGAATTTGATAGATTCCATACTTCTTTTTTCTTCACTGACAAATTCTGAGAGACAGCTTGACTTGAGGATAATCTCTCACTTTTACCACTCAGTTCAAGTTTCTGTTTCTCCCCTAATTCGGTAAGCCAATTTAAATTTTGCAGAGAGCTGTTTTCTTTGTCCAGGATTTTAGCTCTCTGATGGGACTTGCATGAAGTTGAGGAAGCTTCTAGGTCTGGATGTGGAAAAGGGCTTGTCAAAGGAAGAATTTCTCCAGAATTACTGCCAGTGTCTTTCATCCTTTTATCTTCAATATGTTCCATTAATAAGTGTTTCCTTTTCCGCATCTCTGCAGAGCAGGGATCAATTTTACATTTTTTAGGACTGAGTTCTGCTGCAAGACTGCAGTCTTCATTTTTACTACTGTCCATCGCCGACCCATCACTGGTGTCCAACCTTCTTTTAACTTTCTTCTCTGAAATTGGAGCATTTATAACTGCCAAGACATCTTTTGATTGAATTTGTCTAGCTGGATTCAGCACCATCCTCGAAGTATCATGGCCAACAAAGTGAGAAGCAGAAGGGCTGGGGCTTTTAACCATCCACTTCTTGATTGACATCTTCCCAGAGGAAGAATTAGTTGGTGAGGGGGAAGCTGACTTGCGCAGACGACGTGGTGTACAATTCTTACTCAAGGAGCTCTGGGTTACAGAGCTAAGGGTGTTGGAAGAGAGAGGCATGTCTCCAGTAACATTAGGGGCACATTCAGCTTGCTGAGGAGATGGCAAATTCGGACCTTCCATCAATGAAGTTTTGGGTGGAGTACGATATGTTGAATCAATGATGACTTCTGTTAAAAACAATGCAATCCTAAATTAATAAGGGAACATGCTGCAAGCTTGTACAATTTTAAGTTAAAATAATTCCAAATATATCAAATCATAAATAAATTATTTCAAAAGACACTTTTATCCTAGCTCTACGTCTAAATTACTAAATTATCCTAGCTCTGCGTGTTGCTAAGTTCACATTTGTTTCATTTCAACTCAACAATTTCAATCAATACTAAACCTAACTAAACCAAGTCAAGACCCCATCAGTCAACTCAAGTTTAATTTGCAAATTCAGATTATCAATTAGCTCAATGAGTCATGATGTTTAATAGTAAACAAAATGAGTATTTTAATTGCTAATATTTTTAAGGGAATAAATACAACTGGGGAAGTGTAATAGGTCATACAGCATTTAAGAGGAGGGAGACATGATTAAATTCTACCCTCAGTATTTTTGTTTGGAAAGTACACCATCAATTCTTTGTAGGTATTTAAGATTTGTCATTGCTGCACTACAAGTCCTTGTTCTAGGAGTTTTAAAACTCAACAGTTCACCCAGGAATTACAGAAGGAAATAAAAACAAAATAGTCAATGGTATTTAAAATATTCGGCCACATATATCCATGTACGTTTGTCCTGTGGCTCCAGACTTCAGCTGGATCATTTCCTTTACCTTTTTCTGCCAGCTTCTTCTGGCATGCAGACCCCACCAATTCAGACTTAGTCACACCCACTTTTCGATTTAGACGCCAGATGCGAACAGTATTATCATCAGAGCAAGTGGCAATCTAAAGGAGAGAGGAGCAAGATTAAATTGTCAAGAATCACAAATATTAGCAGCTTTATGATGGACTCATTTACAGGAGGCTTTTGCAGCTGTAATTATGTACAGAACACCTCCCAAAATAAAAGCAAAATTTGTGTCTTCCAAGCTTAAAAGTTATTGACAAAACAAATTACAAAATTGCCACCAAGAATTATATTTACTTACACAAATAGATCAAAAGGCACCTACAAGCTCTACTACTTCCAGACTTGATTAAGTACTTTTATGAATTTATTCTAGTACCTCACATTCTTGAGTGGGAAGTGTTAATAATATAACAATGCACAGCAACAGCATACCTTTGTTGAATGCTACACAATTGTTCATCTTTGCTCAACTTTCTCTAATCAACTAAAGTTCAACTGAAATTTACTACATTGAATCCATATTTTCATTTAAAATATGGTCATTTCAAAGGAGAACAACATCGATCAATTTTTCCAACAAATTTTCTACACTTCTGACTTCCACCTCGGTTTTAACAGTTCCTTGTCTGTCTCTGTTCCGTGTGCACCATGCCGATTCCATCCCTTTCTCACCTACCTCAGCAGGACTGGGCTTTTTTCTTCAATGTCTAACATCTCAAATGTGATGCCACTACCTCTTCTTTCAGCATTCCAGAAGGAACCACTCCCCCCAGGATGTTCTGCTTCATTCTTTAATCTTCATTATTATTCATTCTTCTGTACATGCAATTCCTTACCTTTACCACCTTCCCTGTTCAAACTCCAAAGCCTTGCTGCTTCCATTTAAAGCTGCAACTTACTTCAAATCAGATCATTTCAGATGCTGTATTTATCACACATAATGAAGCCTCCTCTACACTCAGATAATCAAAAGCAGACTGAGTGACTGCTCAAGCACCCCCTTTGCACACTGCAGCAGTCCTACACGTCATCTGGATCTCTGCCCTTGGCCTCCCATATTGTTTCAGCATTACTCAGATTCTCGAGGAATGAAATACTCCAGTTCCAGTCCAGGCACATAATTACCCTATGGACTTACTGAAAACAGTGCTTCCATTTCAGATTTTCAGCATTCAGACAATTTTATATAAATATTCTGCTTCCCTCTTTAAATTCCTAGTTGTCCCATAACCATCTACTTTCATCTTGCTCCACCAACTCTTCCATTGTTTAATCTTGTCTCTCCCATCTTGCCAAATTCATTTCCTTTTATACCTTTACTCCCTTTCCTCTTTCTCAGAGTCTTTAAAAAAAATTGTTTATCTTGTTGACCTCAAATTGTTTATCAGTGACCTCAAATGTTTATTTCATTTTTATTAAAAACCAATTTGTTTTATACAAGTTTCCAATCAACACGCCCAATTAATCTCTCAGACCAGCAAATTTGGTCAACATCTCTCAAAGTCAAAGTACAGTACGTACAGTATATGTCACTTTGAGACCTATACTGTACACCTGTATATACTACCTTGAGATTTATTTTCTTGTGGGCACTTACAGGGAAAAAAAGATACAACAGAACTCATGAACTATAAATAACAAAGACTAAAACTATGTACAAAAGACAAATTGGGCAAATAAGTAAATAATACTGAGAACATTGGGTGGGACTACAACTAGAGGTCATGGGCAATGTTCCCTCTAATTTTTAGTCGTCAGTGTGCACAAAAAAATCTTACGTTGTGCAGATTTTTTTCTTGTGACAGAAGTACGTGCGCACTGAATACACACATGGCACAGTTTATGTAGGTTTACAAAATATTTGACATAAAACTGCACAGAGTAACAACAAAATAACATACATATTTAAGTCACTCAGTTATTTTTTCCTCTCTCCTTTCTTTGGCATTTACCCATTCTATGTAAACTCTATCTAGACTAAAAGAACTTCCATCCAATTGATAGCTTTTGATTCTCATTAACATATCTAAATGACATTCACCTAAATAGTTTCTCAGCTTGTTTTTGAGTTGATTCATTAGGCCAAAACCTCGCTCACAGTCTGCACTAGATGCAAGAAACGTCTATCAACTGTGTAAGGTCACAAAACTGTTCAGTTTGAAGTACAAATGCCACCATTTGAGCAAAGTTTGAAATCAGTTTGGATTTAATTTTTTCTTGCACGGAAAATTTGAAATTATTAAGCTCTCTAACTATTATAGTATTTTCAGCTGGAAAATCATGATATTTTAGACATAAGGCATTAACTTGGTCATCGTCAAATGTGAAGTTTACGATATGAACACTGTCTGCCAAAGATGGCTGCCACCGCGATGCAACTGTACAAACCAGAACAGGAAAGGTGAGGTGACGTAAATTAGTGACGTGCATTGTGGTATTTGAAAAACTGAGTAACTAGTTAACAGAAACATTTAGCTAAAAGTTTATTTTCAATAAGTATAATCATTAATTACTACATTATTTTAGGTAACTCACCTTTTGTGAGCACATTAATTTCCTTTGTGCACTGGTTGAAAAACGTGCACACAGCTTAGAGAGAACATCGGTCATGGGTCAAGAATGAAAGATGAAATGTTTAAGGGGAACATGAGGGGGAGCTTTGTCCACTCAGAGGGTGATGAGTGTGAAATGAGCTGCCAGCAGGTGTGGCAGATGGAGGTTTGATTTCAACTGTGAAGAGATATTTGGATAGGTACGTGTATGGGAGGCATGTGGAGGGCTATGGGCCAGGCGCAAGTTGATGGGACAAGGCAGACTGAGTTTGTCACAGACTAGGTGGGCAGAAGGGCCTGTTTATGTCCTTGTAGTGTTCTATAACTCCAACTATAACATGAGTGGGTCTATAGATTACGGAGTCAGTTCAGTGTTGAGGATTGTGGAGTTATCAACACTGTTCAAACGCCAGATGGTTGTTGTCAGGTAATAATAGTTTCTGAACCTGATGATGTGGGACTCAAAGCTCTTGAACCTCCCTCCCGATGGTAGCAGCAGCTTTTACTCAGAATCTGTTTGTTCCAAGCTGCTTAGCCAAATAGATAATTATCTACCACGAAAATATCCCTCCCCCACAAAAAAAAACACAAACAAAAGCTGACCTTTGAGAAATCTGAAGAGCACCAGGAAACAGAGGTCACCTCTTGAGTGTGTCCCTGGAGCACTGTTGGTGGATAAAGAGGATCAGAGACCTGAAATAACAAGGAATTGAAATAGTGAGCTTTAATGGCAATTGGTTACAATATGAACCTCATTTTCTTCAGAGTAGCAGCTTCAGCTGTTAAATTCTGTATCTCTACATTGTCACTACAAAGAGCGTGTGCCATTCAGGCTACTGTGAAGTTATCACAATCTGCAGTTACGTGGCACTCTTTGACCCTAATTTGGAATCAAACGCTGCAAAGTAAATCTGAGTGATGACAGCAGTATGTGGCAATTGTCAGCTCAAACACCCCTTAATCCAAGAGTGTTGTTCTCCTTCTAAAAATAATGCAATTCAACAATTTTTAAAAAGAGAATTGTTACAAGTAATAATTGGTATGGAAACTACCATGAAGAGAGACTAGAAGGGCAGTTTCCTGCCATCACCCAGGAGATGTTTCATGGGTCAAGAATGAAATGTTTAAGGGTGAAACTGCAGAGTTGTTTCTTTCAGTTCCTCTCCTTTCTCACTTCTTTAATCGAATTCTACACCACAGAATATTTTAGAGCCCTAATGGAAACCCAAATCAGTCAGATTTAAAAGATGAGTTCTCCAATTCAACAACTTTAAAGTGAAGAAAGTCGGCACAAATGAGCCAGTTCCATGAAACTCATTCTTCCCTCTGGTTCCTTTGAAGAAAGCGGTTAACCTCCCACAAATGAGGAGACACCATTTCAGCACAAGACAGATGTGACAACTGCTAGATTGTAACAGCCAGTGAGCAACTTTTGAGCTCAAATTTGAAAAAACAGGAGAAAAATTTATAATGCAAGCATGCCAAAATACAACATTTTTGGCAATACACTAAAAGCTTATTCAAAAGACATTACCTAAAGTTAAATTTGTGCTCTATGACTTCCCATTGATTTCAACCATCTATTGACATGAATGAGATTCCCCCCACTTCCTTGCAATTAGACAAATAATTTGTGGATCTGCATCGTACATTAGAAACATGCATTTGGGTAGAGTGAAGTCTATCGATCCGTGAGCTGCATGAACCAGATCATTTACAGAGGCAAAAAGCAGTTTGCCAGAAAGTGATAACTTGCAGCTTGTAGTACAGCACAGTCCAGGTCCTTCAGCCCACGTTGTTCTGCCAACCTTTGACCTAATTAACCCTTCCTTCCCAATTTTTCTCTCATCCATGTGCATACCCAAGAGTTTCTCATCTGCCTCTACCACCAACTTTCACTGTACATTCCATGTACCCAACGTTCTTTAAAAAAACCTGACACTCCCCCATACATTCTTACACACATCCTAAAGTATGCTAAACTTCACACCTTCTATACCATAAACCTCCATATCATCTGCAAATTTATTAACACACACACCCACTTCCTCATCCCAGTCATTTATTAAAATTAGAAAAGGCAGGGTCCCAGAGCAGATCCCTGCAGAATACCACCAGTCAGAAAAATGCTCCATCTACCATCACCCTCCTGACTTTCTGAATAAGCCTACCATGGGGAGACTTGTCAGATGCTTTACTGAAACCTATATACAGTACATCCACTGCTCTCCTTCCATCAATGTTTTGCCACTACTTGATAGAAAATTCAATCAAGCTCGTGAGACTTGACCTGCGCCTCTCGAAGCCATGCCGACTTTCCCTCGTCAGACTACGCTTCTCCAAGTGCTCATAAATTCCATCTCTAAGAATCTTCTCCAACAATTTGTCCACCATTGGCGTAAGACTTAGTAGTCTATAGTTCCCAGGGTTATCACTATTACCGTTCTCAAACAAAGAAATAACATTTGCCATTCTCTAACCCTCTGACACAACTTCTGTGGCCAGTGAGGACGTGAAGGTGATCAAAGGCACAGCGATCTGTTCCCTTGCTTCCCATGGTAAGCTCGATATATGCTGTCCAGCTCAGGAAACTTACTTATTTTAATGATTATAAAAAGTTCCAAGCCGTCCCCTTTCTTAACACTGACATGCTCCAGTATATCAGCCTGTTTTACACTGTCCTCTCATTTGTCAAAGTCCCTCACAGGTGAATACTGAAGCAAAATGTTCATTAACGACCTCCGCTACCTCCAGACAGGTTTCCTCTTTTATCACCGATCGGTCCTACCCTCACTCGTCATTCTCCCGCTCTTCTTACACAGTACATGTAGTACGCCTTGGGGTTTTCCTTAGTTCTACTCACCAAAACATTCTCATATCCTCTCCCTAAGCCCATAAGCTAATTCATGGCTACCTTGTAACTGTCTGATCCTTAACTCCTAAACTGTAAGTATAGGCCATACCAGATAGGAACAGAATTAGGCCATTCGGCCCATTCAGTCTGTTGCACCAGTCTATCATAGCTGATTTATTATCCCTCTCAATCCCATTCTCCTACTTGCTCCAGAACCTGACACGCTAGCTAATCAAGAACCCATCACCCCCTGATTTAACTATACTCAATGACTTGGCCTCCACAGCTATCTGTAGCAATGAATTCTAGATTCACTACCATCTGGCTAAAGAACTCTCTCATCTCTATTCTAAATGGACATCCCTCCATTCTAAGGCTGCGCCCTCTGGTGCTAGACTCTCCCACTAGAGGAAACATCCTTTCCAAATCCACTCCATCCAAACCTTTTCAATAGGTTTCAATGAGATCTCCCCTCATTATTCTAAACCCCAGCAAGTACACGCCCAGAGCCATCGTTAACCCTTTCATTCCTGGAATCCTTTTTATGAACCTTCTCCAATGCCAGCACATCGTTTCTTAGATAAGGGTCCCAAAACTGCTCACAATACTCCAAGTGCAATCTGAACAATGTTTAAATTATTTATTTAAAGCTTCAGCATTACATCCTTGTTCTTATTTTCTAGTCCTCTTGAAATGAACGCTAACATTGCATTCGCCTTCCTTGCTCCGACTCCCAAGGCCCTTTGCACCACTGATTTTTGAATTTTCTCCCCATTTAGAAGATAGTCTACACCTTTACTTCTGCTACCAATGTGTAGGACCATCCTACACTATATTCCATCTGCCATTTCTTTGCCTACTCTCCCAACCTGTCGAAGTTCTGCAGACTCCTTGCTTTCTCAGCACTAACCGCCCCTCCACCTAACTTTGTATTGTTGTAAACCTGACGAAAAAACCATCAATTCCATCATCCATATCTGTCACATAACATGAAAAGAAGCAGTCCCAACACTGACCCCTGCATATGCTTCTTTCTTCCTCCTGACTAGATGCCCTGCATCTCTTGTCAGCCTTCACACTATCATCCTTTCCCTGCCTCAATGGGCAAACCAATCCAGAACCTTGTATCACTACTTTCTTTAGTACGTGTACTCCAGTTCAAAGAGGTGACATTTAGTTATAACGACAAATATTACCTGGCATGGTGCAATTTTCTTTAAGTACAGAGCTATTTATTTAGAGATACAGTGCGGAACAAGCTCTTCTGGCCTAACGAGCAGTGCAGCTAACAACCTAACTATTTAATATCCAATCACAGGACAATTTACAATGACCAATTAACATACTAACCGGTATGGCTTTGGACGGTGGGAAGAAACCAGAGTACTTGGAGGAAACCCACACAACTCTTGGGGAGAACGTACAAATTCCTTGCTGACAGCACTGTAATTGAACTCTGGAATGCTTCGAGCTGTAAAAGCTTCACCCTAACCACCACACTACCATGGCACCCAAAAATAGGCAGGCTGGTTGACTCTGTGCAGTTGCTTTTAATTCTAAATTAATTGCATTCACTCACCTTCCAGATATACGCATTATGATCCGTGGACCCACTGACCAAGAATTGATCATCTGGACTAAGACAAGCCTTAATATAAAAGGTGGAATTCTGATGACCACAGAAGGTTGCAACTACACAAAAATGAAGACAAGATCAATCAGAGGACAAAAAAAAGCTATCAATTCAGGTCTGAAAACAAAATCCATTTAGGGCATTAAAAACCCCCCCACAAAATCTAAATATATACAGAATGGATTAAGCAATTCAAAATAACAGCAACTTTTATAACAATGTCTCCATTAGTTTATTTTCTACCACAGTGTTACATTTGCTGCCCCTACTGTGGAGATAGTTTACATTCAAACTATATCAAGAAAGTGATAGAGGTGAAGTCAAAATTAGCGATTTGAAAATTGTCAAGAGTTGATTGTACAGTGTCCATATCTGACTATGTTCTAATCACATGCAGGGCAATCCATACAAATTAAAATTATTTTAAATACATACAATAAATGTTTTTCATTCAGTGGGGGGGGGGGGGAGAGAAGGGAAAGGAAGGATGAACTTCTAATCAATCTAGTCATTTTTAGAACCATAACAAATTTCAATTCATTCCCTTAGGCAGAGTTTGGGGAAAGGCGTCGTTTTTTAAAATATTAGATCCAGTGATCATTTGTTCCAAAGAATTGTTATTCCAGTGGTCCAGGTAACACTTAATCCTCAACAACACTCATACACTGTAGATTAGAAAACAAGTTTCTGCAGGTGCTGGAATATGAAGCAAAGAACAAACTGCTGAAGGAACTTGTGGGTCAAGTAGCATTAGTGGGTGAGGTGGGGGGAGGAACAACTGTCAAAGATCAAATTATAAACCCTGCATTAGGCCCAAGTGTGGCACTGGAGGTCTATGATTAGTGTTCCACAGGGATCTGTACTAGGACCTCAGCTGTTTGTGATGTACACTCTATAAATGATCTGGATGAAAACTGACAAGTAGGTTAATAAATTTGCAAATGATACGAAAATTGGTAGTGTCGTGCAGAGCTTAGAAAACTGGCAAAAGTTACAGCAGGATACAAATCAGTTGCAGATAGGGGCAGAGAAATGGCAAATGTTGTTGTTTAACTTGGTCAAGTGTGAGTGTTGCATATTAGGCAACTAAATGTGAAAAGACAATGTTAATGTCAAGCCCCTAATGGTGTTGATGTGTGGTGGGATCTCGGGGTCCAAATCCATAGCTCTCTGAAAGTGGCTACACAAGGTTGATGGGGTGGTAAATGTAGCATTTGGCATACTTGCTTTTATTTATCAAAGAATTAAATTCAAGAGTCCAGAAGTTATGTTGCTGAATTATAAAATTCTGGTTAGGTCGCATCTGGAGTACTGCACTCAGTTCCGATTCACCTCATTGGTGGGACGAAGTCAAGATTTAGTAGTGTTGAAGAGTTTTACCAGGATGCTGCCTGGATTAGAAGACATGTTGAGAGGTTGGACAAATTGAGGGGAAATCTGATGGAGCTTTGTAAGATTATGAGAAGCAAAGATAGACAGCCAGCATCCTTTTCCCCACAGTTGAAATGTCTAAACCAGAGGGCATGCCTTTAAAGTGCAGTGGCAAGTTCACAGGAAATGTGTAGAGTGGAGCAAAGTTGTTAAAAAAATACAGAGCATGATGGGTGCCTGGAATTCGCCATCTGGGGTGGTGATGGAGACTCTTAGACATGTAACTGCAGAAAGTGGAAGGATATGGATATTGTGTAGGCTAGCGAGATTAGGTTAGTTGGTCATTTAATTGCTAATCTTATTTCAGCACAACATAGTGGGCCGAAGAGCTAGTTCCTGTGCGGCAGTGTTCTATATCTACCCCTCCCCAACCAACCAACCCCTGACACCTCCCCTGCAACCACAGGAGATGCAACATGTTCTTAAGCCTGCCCCATCAACCCATCCAGGGACTTATCACAGCCCTTCTGTGGGGTAATCCTGCTAGCATATACATCAATAAACAACCAACAGCATCTGCACAATAGTATCTTTAAAACACCTTTCAGATCATAAGATCCCAAAATGCAAACAAGCTGGAAACGTTAAAAGCTACGGAGAGTTTAAAAAAATTAAATATCTAAAATGAATTTGAATGCTAAATTGAAGCACTAAAAGATCAATGTGCTTTTCCTCACAGATATGACAGACCGACCTTTACTTACCTGGTGTAGTTTTCAAGCCAGTCAAATTGAACATGTAAATGCTATCATCAGTGCAGTTTGCAAAAAGATTGGAGCCTTTTGAATCCAAGATTAAACTGGAGTAACCTACAGTAAAGAAAGTGGAATTCCCACAGACAAGGTTTACAAATATAAACATACATGGACAAAATTTAATTCCACTACATCTAACACAGTCACCATAATTCAGAACAAGATTTGGCAGTTCGAAATACTGAAATACTTTGAGATTCCTGAATATTGTAATTTAGTTACTGTTATTTTAATATTAAGGCCTAATCAGATCAGGACATACTGAAACTCTTCTGCTCTTTTACCTTTAATTCAAAGACAGTCACAGATCAGTGAACAATATTTACCTAGCTTTCGTGCACTAGTGCCTGGATAAAGAAAGGACTGAACTGGCACGGGATCTTGGTGAAGAATGGTGTAGTTCTTTCTTAAATCCCACACTTTGATGACACTGGAATGCAAATAAAACATTCTTTAAAAAAAAAGTGATTTATCATCAAATAAATATCACCCTGAGCTCAATGTTAACACCCATGTACATGTCAAAAATATTATATTGAAATTCCACTCATGGAGCTTAAACAAATTACCGGGAATACAAGACAACATGCAATAATCATATGGAAGACTGGAAAATTGCAAATGTCACTCCACTCTTCAGGGAGTGAGGCAGGAGAAGGGAAATTCTCAGCCTTCAGTGGTTAAAAAGGATGTTGGGAGTCCATTATTAAGGACGAGCTTTTGGGGTACTTGAATGCGCATGATTCAGGCCGCCAAAGTCAGCAAAGTTTCCTCAAGGAGAAATCTTGCCCGACAAAACTGTTGGAATTCTTTGAGGAAATTACAGGCAGGATAGACAGAGGACAGTCAGTGGATGTTGTTTACTTGGATATTCAGAGGACCTTTGACAAGGTGCTGCACCTGAGGCTGCACAAGATAAGGGTCCATGGTATTACAGGAAATTTACTAGCACAGATAAAAGATAGGCTGTCTAGAAGAAGTCGAAGAGTGGGAACAAAGCGAGCCTATTCTGGTTGGCTGCTGGTGACTAGTGGTGTTCTGTAGGGATAGGCACTGGCACCGCTTCTTTTCACATTATAGATTTACAATTTGGATATGTTAACAAATTTGCAGATGATACTAAGATAGATGGAGGGGCAGACAGAACTGAGGAAACAGGATGTCTGCAGTAGGAGTTAGATTGGGCGAATAGGCAAAGTGGCAAATGAAATATAGTGTTGGGAATCATATGGTCATATACTTTGGTGGAAGGAAAAGGTGTACCGTAATTTATTTTCTAAATGGGGAGAAAATTCAGAGTTCAGAGTTGCAAAAGGACCTGGTAGTGAGTCCTTGTGTAGGATTCCCAAAAGGTAAACTAGTAACTTGAATTGCTGGCAAGTAAAGGCAAATGCAATGTTGGCATTTAATTCAAGGGGACTAGAATGCAAGAGCATTACCTGAGAATGTTTGGGCCCTTATCTCCTCCTCCCCCCCCCCCCCCCCAGAAAGTGGTGTTGGATAGGCTCCAGAGGAGGTTCTAGAGAATTATTCTGGGAATGAAAGGATTAACTGAGGCACACTTGATGGCTCTGGGCCTGTATAGCTGGAGTCTAGAAGAATGAAGATGGAATTCATTGAAAACTACCAAATATTGAAAGGCCTAGACAGAGTGGGTGTGTAGAGACTTCTTCCTATATTGGGTGAGTCCAGGACCACAGGGCACAGCCTCAAAATAGAGGCATGTCCATTAAGAATTGAAACAAGGAGGAATTTCTTTAGGCAGAGGGTGGTGAATCTGTGGAATCTGTTGCTTCATTTTGCTGTGGAGGCCAAGCTATTAAGTATATTTAAAGCAGAGGTTGATAGGTTCTTGATTAACATGTACAAAACTGGATGAACTCAGCAGGTTGGGCCGCATCTGTTGAAATGAGCAGTCAACGTTTTGGGCCGAGACCCTTCGTCAGGACTAAAGAAGGAGGGGGCAGGGTCCCTATAAAGAAGTTGGGGGGAGGGTGGAAGGTACCAGGTGAAAAACCAATCAGAGGAAAGATCAAGGGGTGGGGGAGGGGATAGGCAGGAGGGGCGAAGAAGGAATGTAAGGGGAAAGCACTATGGGTAGTAGAAGGCGGCAGAATCATGAGAGAGGTGATAGGCAGCTGGAAGAGGAGGCAGAGTGAAATTGGGATGATGGAAGGGACAGGGAGGGAATTACCAGAAGTTGGAGAATTCGATGTTCATACCAAGGGGCTGGAGACTACCCAGACGGCATATGAGGTGTTGCTCCTCCAACCCGAGTTTGGCCTCCAAATTCCAGTAATCCCCTCTCTCTCCCTTCCACCATCCCACTTTCACTCTGCCTCCTCTTCCAGCTGCCTATCACCTCTCTCATGATTCTGCCTTCTTCTACTACCCATAGTGCTTTCCCCTTACATTCCTTCTTCACCTCTCCTGCCTATCCCCTCCCCCACCCCTTGATCTTTCCTCTGATTGGTTTTTCACCTGGTACCTTTCACCCTTCCCCTACCTTCTTTATAGGGCCCCTGCCCCCTCCTTCTTTAGTCCTGACGAAGGGTCTCGGCCTGAAACGTTGACTGCTCATTTCAACGGATGCTGCCCGACCTGCTGAGTTCATCCAGCTTTTGTACGTGTTGATTTGACCACATCATCTGCAGTGTACTTTGTGTTTAGGTTCTTGATTAGTCAGGGTGTCAAAGATTACCAGGAGAAGTCAGGAGAATGTGGTTGACAGGGTTAATAAATCAGCCATGATGGAATGGAGTAGCAGGATTGATGGGCTGAGTGACCTATTTCTGTACCTGTGTCTTATGGTTTAACACTGAGAGAATGCTCAGAGCTACCAACTGTTTAAGGAGACTCTGAACTAACATCTTCATGGATTCAATGACACTGTTGGGCAAACTCTACTTCACAAATACTTTGGCTAAAGAATGCTGTTCAGTGGGTAGAGGACAGCCTTGCCCAATAACACATTCAATATTCCCTCACACATTGACATCTTCCATTTCATCTTGTTCTCATTTTCATCTCTTTGCCATGACTTATTTCCATTCACCAATCTTGACCTGTAAACCTGTCTGACTTGCATTTCATCTTGACAATAGGTATGATAGTGGATTATTATATTAAAAAATGTAGAGTGACAAGTTTAAGAATATAAGGAAGGCTAATGTTATAAATCAGAATAGTTGCAATACAAATAGGCCTTTGTATGTATCATCTTAATGCAAGAGGAATCTCGCTAGTCCCCTTCCCCACCCTCTTCCCTTTGCCCTTCATGATACTTGTTCGGTTTTTATACCAATGTTGAATCTGCCTCCACAATTACCTGCTCTGCATTCCAGACCGAACCACTCAATAAACACAAGATTCTGCAGATGGTGGAAATCCAGAGCAACATACACATAAAATGATGGAGAAACTCAGAGTCAGACAGCATCTATGGGAATGAATAAACAGACAATGTTTTGGGCTGAGGCCCAAAATCAAGACTGGCTGAAGTGTCTCGGCCAGAAACACCAACTGTTTATTCATTTCCACCAATCTTGCATAAGCAATGTTTCTCCTATTAATTTTACTTGTTTTATCAGTCATTTTCATTTTATACTTCTACAAGGAACAGTGTTTCTGCATTTACTGCATATACTATTTACTTCCAAGGATAACAACACAACTTCTCCTTTCTATCCACATAATAAAAGTTCCTTATCCCAGAAACCATGTTAGCAAACATTATTCATTGCAATCCTGTATGAAAAGGAGGGATCTAGTTCCACGTGTATCATGTATACATTATACTGTTGTATTGATGGAGAGAGCAAGAGCGATTCCAAGTAGCACTTACCCATCCACAGCCCCTGCAGAAATCAAGGTGTTCTCATCTCGAAAAATTACCACTGTTACGCTCTGCTGAGAATCCTAGAGAATAAGGACAATACAACACATATAGTAATCCCGAGATATGTGGCCTCTGGCCATGAAATAGCTCAGAACACCATAAACAGACAGATACGGGGGAATGCAGATAAATAGTCATACCACAGAAGGTGCAAGTCCTCGTGCAGCAGGTCGTCGTTTCTTCTGCCTTGGAGAAGTCTGTTTAACTTGTGAGTTATGAGCACCAGTAATCTGTTTCACTTGTCTGTAAAATCCATCTAAAGTAGAAGAAGCAGGCCAATAAGCAACCCAATGGCCCTGCACAATTTGTGTTTTCAAATTCACTTTCCAAAGTGATCACACTTCGTGTTACAACCTAGAAGAATGGACCAGCAAGCTCCAAAACTTAGGAAGTTTGGGGCGAGAGAGAGACTTAAATGGTGGTCCTCATTAAGAGAACTTCACCGCAAAACAATACAACACCTCAAAAGACCAGGGCTTTCACCTTTTACAATTTAATGTACCACTCAATTCATTAGAGTACAGTAGCACAGACTTGCAGCTCAAGTGACCAATAAACACAAGGAATTCTGCTTGGCCCGAAACGTTGATTATTTGTTCATTTTCACAGATGCTGCCCCCACGGCTGAGATCCCCCAGCATTTTGTGTATGTTGCAGGTGACCCATATTTAACCCAACCCCTAGTGCTGTCTGTGTGGAGTTTGCACGTTCTCACTGAGAACCACATGCATTCCCTCCCCTTCAGGTTTCCTTTCGCATTCCAAGGCATATGTGCTTTAAAGTTCCCTTGTCTAGATGCGAATGGTAGAATTTGAGATGAGGAGAATTGATTGGGGAAGGAAAAAGATGAAGGGAAAGTGGTGAGAATAAAATAGGATTAATGTGGGATTAGTGTAAAAGGGTGATTGATAGGGTAGCTTCGGTGGTCTAAAGGACCTGTTTCCATGCTAAAAACATTCTATGATCTCAACTTCACATTGGCATACAATACAAAAAAGTCTTGTATATCAAGGGGACAACCTATGGATCTGTTGTGTTTCAAAATAAAAGAACGATAATTCTCCTTCTAAACTAGCCTTAAAATCGTACTATGATTAGCATAGGGAAAATCTCATTTGGGTTGTAATGCAAAATGTCAAATCTGTCTGTTCAGTAGAGTAAATGTTATTGCAGAATGACTTCAATGCACACAGCTATTTCAGTTCCTGAAAGACTTCAGTGATTTTTACAGTCACTAGTACCTCATTACAAGAAAGATATAGAGACTTTGGACAGGGTGCAGAATGTGTTCACCAGGATATTGCCTGGATCAGAGGGGATTAGCTGCTAGGAGAGGGTGGACAACACCTAGGACTGATTTCTCTGGAACAGAGATGTCGGAGGGGTGGCCTGATACAAGAAAAGTGTCTAAATGTGTGAGAGGCACAAATAGGCAGATGTTTGGAATCTCCTCCCTCTCCCCCTGCCGGGTGGAAGTGTCAAATTCTAAAAGACATGGGTTTAAAACAAAAGAGGGAAACTTTGAAGAAGATTTGCAAAGAATTTTTACATATATAGAGTGATAGCTGCCCGGAATGCTCCACCAGGGAACACAGATACAATAGTAATGTTCAACAGGAATTTAGACAGATACATGAGCAAACAAAAGGTGCAGGGTGAGAGACTACATATAGGCAAATCGATTAGTATAAATTGACACCATGGTTGGCACAGACATTGTGAGCCGGAGAGCCTGTTATTGTGCTGTGGTGTTTTATATTAAATATGCCAAATGAATCAAAATTTACAAATGAGAGAAAACCATACAAAGTTTAGGTGGCTGCATTCCCCCACTCGGCTGGACAATTACAAAACGTACAAGGCCAAATTCCACTGACCTTCAGAATTCTTTTCAGAATTCAGTGTGCTTTGAGATTGCCCATTGTTTGATGACTCTGGGAAAAAGTCACAAATCCAGGCAAACATTAGCAACCGCACTCAAATCAGGATAATGGAACACACTGTGCAACACTGAAGGCAGTGCAGTGAAAGGAACAGCATACATGGTACACACAAGAGATTCTGCAGATGCTGGAAATCTTGAGCAACACACACAAAATGCTGGAGGAACTCAGGAGGCCAGGCAGCATCTACGGAGGGAAGTGAATAGTCAATGTTTCAAGCCAAGACCCTTGAATTAATGAAGGCAGTTGTTCGTGTATTAGAAAATAATGTGTAATCTGTGTGCTTAAGTCTCCATCTTGGTTCACTATATCATGGACAGATTTGAAGAGCTGGGTATATGATACTCATGATCTGATTTCTGATCAGGTCCCAGTGGGCCTCGTTGAGGCTACAGTGCAAAATGAGACAAAGACAGAGAGCCACTGGGCTGTAAAAGGACATATAGACAAGACTAAATACAAGAGGGAATACAGTAACCACACAGGAATTTCAAAATAAAATTAATTGAACCATTTCAATCCTTTATGAAATGTAACTGTCTCACAATTTCTATGGAAGTCATACCTTTCTTGCTGCAGCGAGTATCCCAGACCATTATATTACCATCTCTTCCACCAGTACAAAATACAGCTTTTGAAAAAAAGAGGTAAAATTAGAACTACTTTCCGTTTATGAATGAAGCTCTACAAAGATAAATAAATTGCGCAGGGTACCTGTTTCCTGCGCTCCAAATGCCACTGACTTGAGGCTGCACTGGTGGCCTTTGAATGTGCCCAGGAGCTCACTCGCGTTCACATCCCAGAGCTTTGCAGTTTGATCTCCTGAAGCTGTAACCTTCAAAATTAAACACAGAAACAGCAAGATTTTTATCAGCATTCTCATCTCATTCCGGCTTCAGGAATGTACTGTGAAACAAAGGAGTACTTACTAATTTTGGTTCTCTTGGAACCCAAGCAAGGTCAAATACCGCATTGTTGTGAGCCAACCATTCTGGGGGAAAAAGATTGGGATCTTGATAAACAAAACTGTCCACTTAAATGACAGGAAAGTTATGTAATTCAAAAGTTAAATTCACCTTGCAGCATTTTGACATCAATCAGGATGATATATTGGAGTAATAGGGTGGACGCGTTTTAATTGTTCCTTTGTTATGAAGAATGTGTCTGAAATATTGTAACTAAATAATGAACTATACCTGGCATATTAGTATAATAATGCCAAACAGCCCAAGAGACAACCACATTTCATATGTGGATACTTTACATAAAACTTCAATGAAAATACTGCAGCAAATTCGTTGAACAGGGTTTGAAACACCTGCCAGAATGCCATAAGTCATTGCACCATCAGAGTTCTCAGTTTGAATCAGCTACCCCCCCCCCCCCCCAAAAAAAAGAAGAAAAGTGGCTGGCACAGCATGAGCTCTCAAAGATAAGGCGGATGTGAAGGATTAAACCACTCCATGTTGGATTCTCGTGTTTTAATCCAAGGTTCTTTCAGAAGTCAGAAAAGAGGCACAAAACTTGTTGCTTCACAACCATTTTATTAAGCATTGATAGCACAAAGGAAAATTGAAACAGACAGCAACAGGAGCAGAAGGCTTAAAGACCAGAATAAGAAACTAAGATGGCGCTGACAACAGGGCCAGCTCTTTCATACCCATCGATAAGGAAAATTCCATTCAAATTTGTAGATACGAGTTAGCAAATGAGAAAGCTTTTATTCAAATAATGCAGCACCAACAGAAACCTCCAGATCGCCAGAGGTACACATTGAACAATTGCATATACACACACCGTGGTTATTAGGAGTCATGATAATCTGTTACATGTATACAAATACTACTTAAAGTACAAGCAGGTAATTAATTGATAAACTGCAAAGATGATATCAATTAAACATTCTAATCTAAAAATTAAAGAGTCAGATCCCACATCCACTTAACTGGACTTGCAAGAGAAAGTCTGCAGGAAGCAATGTACATTAAGTTCTCATTGATTATAATAAATGGGAATTAAGGCATTTATAGAGTTTCGATGTTTCGTTCTCATAAGCAGACAATACATTTACATCCTGCTTTGAAGTGGCAATTGTGGACAGACCTGAATGATTGTGGCAGGGCCTGAATGCCATCACCACAGACCAAGTGAAAATGAGCAACATAGCTGACAACAATGTTTCGCTCCCAAATGAGCCCAATGATTTTTAAGCTCACTTTGAGTGGCAAAACATGGAGGGACCTTCACAAACTCCAATTCTCCCCGATTTCAGTCTCCGAGGCGGATGTGAGCTCATCCTTCAGGAGGATGAACCCACGGAAAGCACGCGGCCCAGGTGGACTGCCTGGCCAAGTACAAAAACTTGTGGTGATCACTGAGTGTTCACTGAGACCTGTAGCCTGTAGCTCAGCTGTCTGAAGTGCTACCTGCACACATACACAAGTCATGCATTGTTCCATCTATGATGGGTGGAATTACATTGCATTTAAATTATTTTTAAAAAGGAGAGAATGTTTAGTTTAACACAACCAATATTTACATACATCACTTTCAAAAATGTGAAAGCAATCAAGCAAATAAAATCTTGACCCACCTCGAAAAATTGAATCCTTCTTGTTATGACATTCAGTATTGTACAACCTGACAATGCCTTCTTCATTTACAACTGCGAGGACCCAATGCAACTGCTTTGCTGTGAAGAAGTAAAGGCTTTAGGATAAAGTGGTCAAGATATTAACAATATGAATTTTTGTTTTATATTGAAAGCAAATCTAAATTATATAAAACAGGGAGCCATTTTCCAATTTTGTTCCAATAGAAATTAGGATTTAATTTTGCTTCCTTCTCAGTGGAATTGCCTTTGCATAATGTTAACATTCTTCTAGCTAAATTGCTGATATCCAATCCAATGTTCACCAAAATAACATCTAAAAAGTGTGGACTATCAGTTCATGCCTGATCATTACAAGTGAAAAATTAAAGTACAATTAATGCCACAATTACTCATTACTCAATGAATCTCCAACTGGTTCACACATTACATGCCTCAGTATAACTACAGGAAGTCATGTTATGAAGTCAATTACACAAGTTATTCAAATTTTGCTTCATCATTCCCTCAATGTATTAAACACCACCTTGATGCACAGGTTATTTGCTTTGGAAAACCATGTGTGGTAATCAAATCTCAGCTTCTCACTTGTAAATTGCATTGAGATCTCGAACTAATGCTTTACAACATCTGAATGAGATGTATTTGACAGAAGCAAGTGTAATGGCATACTATAAGAATGTACGTGGTCAATGTTCAGTACAAGCCTGAGGTCGTCCAATTTACCTGTAGACCATGAGCAGCCAAAAGGAGGAACTGGTGCTCCGAAGTTACTGGTTGAAGTGTGCTCATCCTGTCTGTTGCACTGGTAATATTGCAGCAAGGTATCTAAGGGGTAGCGGTGGGGCTCTAATGGGGAAAACAAAAGTAAAATTGAAA
Organism: Hemitrygon akajei; assembly: GCF_048418815.1. Classification (NCBI taxonomy): domain Eukaryota; kingdom Metazoa; phylum Chordata; class Chondrichthyes; order Myliobatiformes; family Dasyatidae; genus Hemitrygon; species Hemitrygon akajei. Next base: position 54,135,442 of record NC_133130.1, read on the forward strand.
TTGATGGAAAGCACCAATAAGTAAACGTTTAACTAATCTGTCATTTTACAAAGTTTACAGCAGAAATTAAGCACCAATAAAATATAACAAAAGCAACAGCAGGAAAACAAAGTTATTATTCATACAAGAGCTCAAGTACATCACTACAGACCCCACAGATAGGGTCAGTGCAAGGATGTTGGAGAGCAAATTTAGACGTACATCTCAATTCAAAAGAGCAAAATCAATGAACTAACAGGGCAAACAGACACAAGTTGTGATCTGATTGCCATTAGAGCAGATCGTTACATGGTAGTCTGAACTGGGACTTCAATATTCAAGGGTATTTGACTTTTGGGAAAGACGCGTAGGAAAGAAGAGGTGGTGGAGTAGCTCTAACAGAATAAAATAAAAACTTGGGAAAGACTGACAGATACACCAGCACTTGTGCGTGTACACACAGGGAATGCAATAAATAGTTGTGAAAGATAGATACTCTGAGACACACAGAAACACTCTCTTCATCCCACGAAGTCTGTGCTAAACATGCTAATTTACATTAATTTCGTATGGTTCATATTCCTCCATCTCTTGCCTGCCACGTGCTTGTCCGAATGCCTCTTAAATGTTACTATTGTATCTGCTACCTCCACCTCCCCAAGCACTTTCCACATTGTTAATAAACAACTTGCATCAAATCTCCTTTAAACTTTTCCCCCCTCTCAACACAAATCTATACCCTCTAGTATCTGATGTTTCCACCCTTAGAAAAGGGGTAACTACCCCATCTAAGCTTCTCATATTTGTCTAAACTTCTATTAGGTTATTCCCAGTCTCCAGCACTCCAAAGAAAACTATCCAAGTTTGTCTAATCTCCCTTTATAACTACTGCTCTCCACTCCAAGCAACATTCAAGTGAACCTATTTTATAGCTTGTCCAAGGCCTCCACATCCCTTCCTGTAATGCAGCAACCAAAGCTGCACACAATACTCCAAGTGTTAGCCTAATCAAAATAATATTTAGCTGGAACTTTTACGGTGAACACACCAAGTGTATTCTGCAGGACCGTCAGTCACAGACCTCCAGTAGGATAACACCCCTCTATCGCAAACTCTATCCAATGTATCAAGTCTCTGTTGTTCCTTTGCCCTTTAGTCTTCTGGATCACCATACCATTACGGGAATTAGTTGAATGCTTTACTTGTAGACAACCTCCACTACTCTAATTGCCAATAGCTCATCAAATGTCAAATCACTTCAGAATACACAATTCACATTAGTCACACTGCAAAAAAAAGGGCAGAATTTTAATATTAGTATCAAAGTCAAAGAGAGTATTCTGTTGAAAGAGGAAACACACAAGGTGGTAAATGGTAGTGGTAGGCCCAAAGATTGGGATAAATTTGGAATTCAGCAAAGGAAGACTTAAAGGAGAAAATAAATTTAGAGAGCTAATGGAAAGTGACAAAAGTTTCTTGAAGAGAGAAGCACAAGTGAACACAGGCTTCATTAAAAGCAAGTTAGGGAAATAGTTTTGAAGAACAGGAAAATAGCAGGAGTTAAAGAATTATGCAAAATATCATTTAAGATGAAAGATACAACAAAAATAACTGCAAGAATTATATAGCATCACTTCATTAGAGAATTAGTATTAGTACACATGGGACTAAAGGTGAATAAGTCACTTGACCTGATGACCTTCTGGGATTTTAAAATACATTGCTAAAGATTTAACAGAAACATTGGTTATCATTCTGAAATGCTTAGATTCTAGCAAGGCATCTACTATGGGCGGGGGGAAGGGAAGTTAAGTTCAATTAAGGAGCACAACATCTGGAAAATCATAATCTGATTAAACAGCCAGCATGGCTTAATGAAGGGGAAATGATGTCTGACGCATTTTAAGTTCTTTTAAAGGAAATGTCTGCCAGAGTGCTTGAAAGGAAACCTCTACATGTAATAAATTCTAATTTTCAAAAAGGCATTCCAGAAGATTCCATTTTGAAAAAGTTACCTTGCAAGATTAGAGTTCATCGTTTTAATATGGCTGGAGTACTGATTTACCAGTAGGGTGCAGCTAGGGATCAGCGCTGGAACCACAGAAATATATACATCTCAAGTAGCTGCTGAGTCTCTCTAACATACCTTAAATTGAAATTTTTGACTTGCCATTCTGACATTTAAACTTATGCCCTCAATGATTAAGCTGGCTAACTGGATTATTCCTCCAGTAATTCAACCACTGTGCCACTACCACATGTTGTCAACAACAGAAGAGAGTCAAATTTAGAATCCTCCATTCAATTCTAGTGGTTATGAGGTCAAATAAAAAAAAAAAATTAGTGTTCATCTTAGATCTACTTGGTGGCCCCAGCACAGAATTATCATGTAATTTGAATCTTCCTTTTACTGCACTTGCCACTTCAACTGCCTTTCTTCCAACCTTCCTCACAGATTCAACTGAATCGGACATGTCCCCAGGTCTTTTGTGAATCGACGACTCCACAGAAATATTTTCTGCTACATGGTGCGCATTAATGCTCAACTTAAAAATATCTGAAAGTCACTACATCATGTCTGACCAGATCCACCCTGAACCAACTTGTTTCCTTGGTGCATTCTTAACTATACATTCACCCACTCAGCTTCTCCATTTTAGATCTGTTCAGAAACTGCTCAAGATTGAAATAACAGAAATTGTAGATTGTTATTTAATATAATCTGCTCAGTAAAATCATGTCACAAAACAGCATTTCTTGTTCTCTTAGATCCTGGTCTACACTAGTCTAACAGACAAAGCTACAAACTTCACATGAAATAGAGCACTAAACACTGTTAATGTTTAACAACATTTAATGTTTAAATGTTCTTCCATTATTCTGCTTTGTAATTACATTCAGGACTCATTGGTTCAATTACACATTAAATAAGTATTTTCCTGGCAGGAAGAGCAGGCACTGTCTGGACAAAGGCAATGATGAGTGATCATTGTTAAACTCAAACTGGGGAATCAGTGAAAAGCGTTGCTTTACAATATTGTCAGACACCTTCCAATATTTTGCTGATGACTGGGAGGAGATTGTTTGTATAGTAATTAGCAGAATTGTATTTGTGCTGCTATTTATGGACACAGCACAAGTGGATAATTGTTCAATGCAAGCAGGTAGGCGCCTCTGCTATGTCTGCACTGAAGTTGTACGGTACTACAGGTGACATGATGTCGGATCCTGCAACCTCGTAGGATGGGCTGAATGGTGTAATTCTGCTCCTCTGCCCTATGGTTTTTGCTCAATGCATTGATCTCAGTTCCTTTCAACTTGAAATTTGACAGGGAGAAAGTAAAGTTTGATGTCGCAGTATTTCAGTGGAGTAAGGGAAACGGTAGCGGTATGAGAGAGGAGTTGGCCAAAGTAAATTGGAAGGAGATGCTGGCAGGGATGACAGCAGAGCAGCAATGACCTGCGTTTCTGGGAAAACTGAGGAAGGTGTGGGACATGTGTTCCAAAAATGAAGATATACTTAAATGGTAAAATAGTACAACCATGGCTGACAAGGTAAGTCAAAGTTAATGTAAAAGAAAGGGCATACAACAAAGCAAAAATTAGTGAGAAGATAGAGGATTGGGAAGTTTTAAAAACCCTACAGAGAGCAACTAAAAAAATCAATAGAAGGGAAAAGATGAAATATGAAAGCAAGCTAGCAAATAATCAGTGGATTGTAAAAGTTTTTTCAAGTATGTTAAAAATAAAAAAGAATGGATATAGAACTGCTAGAAAATGAGGCAGGAGAAATAACAACAGAAGACAAGGAGATGGCTGATGAACTAAATGAGTATTTTGCATCAGTCTTCACTGTGGAAGACACTAGCAGTGTGCCAGATGTTATAGTGTGTGAAGGAAGAGAAGCGGTTGCAGTTACTGTTACAAGAGGGAAAGTGCTCAAAAAGTTGGAAGATCCATGGGTACATAAGTCACCCAGACCAGTGAACTGCACCCTAGGGTTCTGAAAGAGGTAGCGATAAAGATTGCAGTGGCATTAGAAATGATCTTTCAAAAATCATTGGACTTTGGCATGGTAACAGAGGACAGGAAAATTGCAAATGTCACTCCACTATTTGTGAAAGGAGGAAGGCTGTAGAAGGAAATTATAGACCAGTTAGCCTGACCTCAGTGGTTGGGAAGATGTTAGAGTCAATTTTTAACAATGAGGTGATGAAGTACTTGGTGACACAGGACAAGATAGTACAAAGTCAGCATGGTTTCCTTCAGGGAAAATCCTGCTTGACGAAATTATTGGAATTCTTTGAAGAGATTACAGGTAGGATAGATAAAGGACATGCAGTAGATGTTGTGTATTTGGACTTTCAGAAGGCCTTTGACAAGGTGCCACACATGAGGCTGCTTACCAAGTTAAGAGCCCATGGTATTACAGGGAAGTTACTAACATGGTTAGAACATTGGCTGATTGGTAGGAGGCAGTGAGTGGGAATAAAATGATCCTTTTCTGGTCGGCTGCCAGTGACTAGTGGTTGATGTTGGGTTCACTTCTTTTTATGCTGTATATAAATGATATAGATGATGGAATAGATAGTGTAGTTGCCAAGTTTGCAGATGATACAAAGATTGGTGGAGGGGCAGGTAGTGTTGAAGAAACAGGTAGAAGGCAGAAGGATTTAAACAGATTAGGAGAATGGGCAAGAAAGTGGCAAATGAAATACAATGCTGGAAAATCCATGGTCATGCACTTTGTTAGTAAAAATAAATGTGCGGACTATTTTCTAAATGGAGAGAAAATCCAGGAATATGAGGTACAGAGGGACTTGGGAGCCCTTGTGCTGAACACCCTGAAGGTTAACTTGCAGGTTGAATTGGTGGTGAGGAAGGCAAATGCCATGTTTGCATTCATTTCAAGAGGTCTAGAATACAAGAGCAGGGATGTGATGATGAGGCTTTATATGGCCTCACCTCGAGTTCTGTGAACAGTTTTTGTGCCCCTCATCTTGGAAAAGATGTGCTTGCATCAGAGAGGGTCCAGAGGAGGTTCACAAGGATGATTCCAGGAATGAAAGGGTTATCATACAAGGAACATTTGATGGCTCAGGATCTGTATTCGCTGGAATTTAGAAGGATGAAGTGGGATCTCATTGAAACCTTTTGAATGTTGAAAGGCCTAGACAGAGTAGATGTGGAAGAGTGTAGGACAAGAGGGCACAGCCTCAGGATAGAGGGGCAGCCTTTCAAAACAGAGATGTGGAGAAATTTCTTCAGCCAAAGGGTGGTAAATTTGTGGAATTTGTTGGCACATGCAACTGTGGAGGCCAGGTTGTTGGATGTATTTAAGACAGAGTTTGATAGGTTCTTGATTGGACATGGCATCAAATGTTACGGGGAGAAGGCCAGGAACTGGGGTTGAGGAGGAGATGGAAAAAAAAAGGATCAGCCATGATTGAATGGTGGAGCAGACTCAATGGGCCAGATGGCCTAATTCTGCTCCTTCATCTTTTGGTCTTGTTATGGTCTTTTCAATATCAGAGTGAACTGAGTTTGCTAACGAATGCCTTAGTTGATGTTGTTTGTGACCCTTCCTCCTGTTAGGCATTTAATTGTACCTCACTGCTCATGTCTTAAGATGACAGTATTGCAGGACTTTGATCATAGCAGATGATAATTGACTTTGGTATTAATTTTTTAAAAATACAGCTATATTTTCCACAGGTTGGTTTGAGCCTCACTCTTCATGCTGGTTCTCATCAATTTCTGTGTAGTATACAATCTTCTTTTCTGGCTTTCCGCTAGCAAAATAATTTTACTCTTTGACTCTGGTTTGGCTTGCCATTGAGGTCGTGTGCCTTGTTGCAGTTGAACCATTTTTCTACTCTAAAGTTTATCTGTGGTGGATGATCTTCATTGCATTGGTGGCAGTTTGGGGGGGGGGGAATGCAGGGATAAGGGGAGAATTTAAAAAAAAATGTTCGCATGAACCTTGCTAAGTTAGGGCGTTACAGTACCGCAGTGGTTTACAATGCCAGCGACCCAGGTTCAATTCATGCTGCTGCCTGTAGGAATTTGTACCTTATCCCTGTGAATGCATGGGTTTCCTCCAGGTGCTCTGGTTTCCTCCCACAGTCCAAAGACATATCGCTTGGTAGGTTAATTGGTCATTGTAAATTATCCCATGATAAGGCTAGGGTTAAATTGAGGGATGCTGGGTGGCATAGCATATTCCACACTGTATCTCAGAAAAATAGTAAATTTTGGAAATCCCATTGCTGACTGTGACTAGTGGTGTTCCACAGTGGCCTCCGCTTGTTAGCTGCCAGTGATTGGTGGTGTTCCACAGTGGCCTCCACTTGTTAGCTGCCAGTGATTGGTAGTGTTCCACAGTGGCCTCCACTTGTTAGCTGCCAGTGATTGGTAGTGTTCCACAGTGGCCTCCACTTGTTAGCTGCCAGTGATTGGTAGTGTTCCACAGTGGCCTCCACTTGTTAGCTGCCAGTGATTGGTGGTGTTCCAGTGGTCAGCGTTGGGACAGCTTCTTTTTACATTATATTTCAGTAACTTGAATGACAAAATTGAAGGCACTGTGGCCAAGTTTGCAGACGATATGGAGAAGGCTGGAGGCACAGGTGGTTTTGAGGAATCAGTGAGGCTGCAGAAGGTCTTGGGCAGATTTGGACAATGGGCAAAGAAGTGGCAGATGGAATAATGCATAGGCCATTTTCTAAACTTGGGAGAAAATTCAAAAATCCAGGGTGCAAAAAGGACTCGTGCAGGATTGCCTAAAGACTGATTTGCAGGTCGGGTCCGTGGTAAAGAAGACAAATGCAATGTTAGCATTCACTTCCAGAATACAATATAAAAGCAAGGATGTAATGCTGAGGTTTTATTAGGCACTGCTGAGGCCTCACGGAGTATTGTGAGCAGGTTTGGGCCCCTTATCTAAGAAAGGATGTGCTGGCATTGGAGAGGGTCCAGAGGAGGTTGATGAAAATGATTCCGACAATAAAAGACTTATCATAGGAGGACCGATCGATTGCTCTGGGTCTCTAATCGCTGTTTCTCGACATAACACGAATATGTCTGAGCTGCCGACCGGCAGGGCCCTCACTTTATCAAACCCCTCGCACTATGCTTTATTTCTCCTGTGTTCAAGGGCTACACAGTGGTGTTACTCTCGTCCGTGGCCCTCTGTTGGTCGAGTTGCTTCCCAGCTAAATAATCAAACCAGGGCAGTAGAAGATGGAGAGCAAGTTGTTGGCCATGCAGCAGGCTCCCGCAGTCGATGGAAGCACCAGCGGCGTCGCAGGTTTTGTTAGTCAGTGTGAGCTGACTTACCGACTACCTTAAAAATACAAGCTGCCCAGAATCCACAAGAAATAGCTGCCTCCTCAGAACACACACACACATAATCTAACACAACCGTGACGTCAAATGCATTTTAACAGTTACTACTGCAACATCATGAAGGCAGCACATCTTTCTTCTCAGATTTGAACCGCGCTTAGCGTGCTTCTTGTCCCTCTGTTAATCATCGATGAGGCGGACCTTGAGAATTTATGTCTCAATTCCATTTCGCACAAGATGGTGAGAAAACTATACATATGGTAACGATTTTAATTGCATCTCAAATAAAAAAAATAACTGCACGTTGGACATACTGGATCATATGGCATCTTAATTTGATATTCTCTTTATACAATCTTCATCATGTACAAAGACCGACATTAAAATAAACTCAACATGATTGCAACATTGGAATTCTGATCTTGTACACAATCAAAATTTCTCTAGCCTCCTCAAACATGTTCCCTTATTAGTTACTTCTAAAATATCCTTTTAGTTTGCAAATAGGTATCATATTGATCACTTGCTCAACCATCCCTTCCCCCACTGAAAATAATCAATCCCGATTTCCAGTTCGCCAAACTCCATAGCTTCATTAACTCGTTTGCGGCTGACATACAACAATGAAGAGAAAATGGTCTATTGTATGGTCACTAACCGCCGAGAACAATATCTTTAATACAATAACATGGAATTACTTAAAATTCACTATGCGATAAGACACGAAAGTCAAACAGAATCGTAAAAAGGCACATTTCAAATTATTAATATTGTACCTATAAACGCAATCAACATTTGGCGGGCTGTTGCTTGAAAACATTCTTATACATTGGATGAAGTCAATTGAATTGGAACAACGCTGGAAAGTTAAATATGCAGAAATCCACAAAAAGTCATGACCACGGCTCTACATTTTTACATGTTAAGCTACATCTTGAACAAAAACAACTTAACAGCATTCTCTCACCCCTCTTTTTGCTGCAAACTCGGTTACTCAGCACAGCACGGAACAGCATCCTTAAGCACAAACCCGCAGGAATTCTAGCAGTTGGAGACTCCCGCGCGTTTCACTCACTATCAACCTCCCGCCAAATTGACATCACGTCCCGTGATTGGTGGTCCAGACCAGTGGGCGGAATTTCGGGTGTCACTGGTGTTTCCGCTGAGTCGTCACTTCCCGTTTGCGAGGTCTCACTGGGAAAAGGCGTTGGGGGAGAGGAACTGCTGCAGCCATGGCGTTATCTATAGCCAGACCGTTTCTGTCGGAGGGAGGTTACGGCGAGCAGGAAATGGACGCCAACTCTGCGCTGATGGAGCTGGATAAAGGTACGGGGTCCTGGGAAGTGCGGGCTCGTGTCTGCCTGGTCCGGGCCCCCGGTGTGCAGCTTACCTCCAAGGTTGACATCGAGGGAGATGGACGGCGGGCTGTTGCATTTTTAAACGCCACCTTTCCATTTGATAATCTTATTTTCGCCCGCTCCATTTCTTTGGGAGAGTTTCTTGTCATTGGTGATAACCTTTCCCCCCTAAACTAGCGTTATTCCAGGATAAATATGACCTGTCACTGTGTGTTTCAAGATTGTTTAATGTCATTTCCAGTACACAAGTGTAAAGGAGAACGAAATAATTGTTACTCCGGATCCGATGCATCACAAAAACACAATAAGATAAAGAACACAATAATTATTTAAAAGCATAATAAATAGAAATGCATAAACTAACTTATATACATAGACTGAGTGTATGGCCATAAAGTGACGCTCACCTGTACATTAGGTGACTGACGGGAACAATTAAGTAGTGGTAGAGATCAATCTTACTGCTCGGAGAAAATAACTTTTTTGAGTCTGGTGGTCTTGTTGTGGATGTTACTTGGTCTTCTCTTTTGTGAGTGGGACAAACAGTCCATGAGTAGGGTGAGTGTGATCCTTCATGATACAGTTAGCCTTTTTCCAGCACCTTTCTGTATATATATTCTTGATGGTAAGCAGATGCTGATGGTGCTTTGAGCAGTTTTGACTACCCGTTGTAGAGCCTTCCTGTCAGCCACAGTGCAGTTTCCGTACCATGCACCGATGCAGCTTGATAGGATGCTCCCTACTGTGCAGCTGTAGAATGATATGATTATAGATGTACACAGTCCAGCTGTCTTCAGCCTTCTCAGATTGTAGAGGGATTGGTGAGCTTTATTGATTGTGTATGATGTGTTCTGGGACCATGAGAGGTTGTGCGAGATGTTCACTTCCAGGAGCTTGAAACTGCTTACCTGGCTGTGTGTTAATATAATGAGGGATGTGAGCGATGCAAGTTCTCCTGAAGTCAATAACCATCTCCTTTGTTTTTTGACATTATTTGAGGCTTTGAGCTCTTCCACCTCCTCTCTGTAGGCTGCCACATTATAGTTGGTGATGAGCCCCCATCACTGTTGTGTCATTGGCAAACTTGACAATGTGGGATACTTGGGTGGTTGGCCGTGTTGCGGATGATAGGGAGGGAGGAGCAGTTGTGTATCAACTGAGGTCTCTTGGTTAGGAAGTTGCACAGTGGTGTATTTAAATCAAGGAGTAGGAATTTGTTCACTGTGGGACAATAGCATCTCACCACTAAAACAAGTTATTAGCCATAATCTGGATTTTCGTGATAAATATAAATAAATCAAATTTTACAATCCAAGTTCTTCAAAGTTTCTGATTGTCAAATCTGCCAGGGTTAATTTATTTATTTTGTAATCAAGTTTCTACTATGGACTGAATATCGTGACAGGATGACATATGATGGGAAGACAAGTTGGAAGTGCTCTGCCAGTGATGATTCCTGGTGAACACCACTAAGCAGCTAGCCAGAACAGCCCCCTTTCTTCACACTCCTTGCATCCTGTCAGCTAGCTTATCTTCTATCCACGCTAGTATCTTTACTGTAATACTACAAGCTCTTACTTTGTTTAGCAGCCTCATGTGCGACATCTTGTCAAAGCCCTTCCAAAAATCCAAGTAAACAGCATTCACTGACTTTCCTTTGTCTATCCTGCCTGTTATTTCCTCGAAGTATTCCAACAGATCTGTCAAGCTTTAAGGAAACTATGCTGACTTTCGTAATTTTATGGTGTACCTTCAAGTACCCTGAAACCTCATCCTTAATAATGGACTCTCAAATCTTGCCAACCAGTGAAGTCAGGCTAATTGGCCTGCAGTGTCCTGTCTTTTGCCACCTTCTCTTAGAGAGTCAGTTAACTTTTATGATTTTCCAGTCTGCCAGTACCATTCCAGAATCTATTGATTCTTGAAAGATCATTCCTAATGCCTCCAGAATCTCATTAGCTACCTCTGTCCGAATTCTGGGGTGTAGTCTATCTGGTACAGGTAATGTATCTACCTTCAGATCTTTCAGCATTACAAGCACCTACTCGTTATTAATAATAACTACACTCACTTCTTCTCCTCGATACTCTTGAATTTCTGGCATACTGCTACTGTCTGGTACAACATCCTCAATCAGTTCATCTATCCTTTCTTTGTTCCCCATTACTACCTTTCCTACATCATTCTCCAATGTCCACTCTTCTCTATTTACTCTTTATATTTCTGAAAAAGCTTTTGCTATCCTCTTTTATGTTATTGGCTATCTTACCTTCATATTTAATCTTTTCTCTCTTTATGGCATTTTGAGTTGCTGTCTGTTGGTTTTTAGAAGTTTCCCGATCATCTAGCTTCCCACTATTTTTTTGCTAAATTGTATGTCCTTTCATTTGTTTTTATGTTGCCTTTGACTTCCCATTTCAGTTACGGCTGCCTCATCTTCGCTTTAGAATGCTGCTGCTTCTTTGGAATGAATTGATCCTGCGTTTTCTGAATTACTCCTTGGATCTCCAGCCATTACAGCTCTACCGTCATCCCTACTAGTGTTGAAAGTACATTTATTATTGAAGTATGTATACTATTTCAATCTTGAGACATGTCTCCTCGCAGGCAGCCAAAAAACAAAGAAACCCAATAGAAACTACTTTAAATAAAACATCATCAAATACCCAATGTGCAGAAAAAAAACCCAAATCATGCAAACAGTAAAATAAGCAAATAGTATACAGAACTGAAGTTCACGGAATTGTGCCCATAGCCACAAAACCAGTTTTCAGTATAACCGATTCAGGAGCCCATTAGTTGCAGGCCGCAGCCTCCGTTCAGCTCATGGAGCAGTGAGTTGAATTGGCCTCTGGCCTCGACACCCTGATCTTTCAATCTGGCCTTACTCTTAAAACAACCAAACCTTGGGTCGTTCCTCGTTCTCAGACCCATGTCCTGCCACTTCGAAACGCTCTCGGGCCCAGGACTTGCTGCTGTGATTCAGCCTGTACACTCCACTCTGCAATCATCCTGCACCTATTGGAGTATAAAAGTTGCATTGTTTGCTGTGTAACCAAAACTATGTAGTCAGCTTTGAGCTTGCTATTTTGCTATGCATGTATCCAATTTAGTAGGAGAATGAAATCTTAAGAATGTAGAAGATAATGGGGTGTTAATGAGAGGCTAGCTAAGGATGTAGATTATATTGGTGTGTTAATGAGAGGTAGCTAAGAGATGTAGATTAGAACATGATTAAGTCAATGGGTAGAAACAATAGTGGCGGATGTACTTGTGATACGCAACTGTCTAATACAACTAAACCAGGAGATTGCTATAAAAAATGCGGTGGGCAATCGGCGACTAGCTCAATGACTGTCTCAACTTTGATTTGCAAATTAAAGTTTAATACTTCTTGAAGAATCTTCTGCGTCTCCTGGTCGCTTGTGGGGCACGAGAAACCACGACACACCTTCGAGACTTCAGTTCACACCACAAAAAATGCCAGGTCGTACAGGAGGTTGAACAGCCTAACTCCAACAGGGAAGTTGCAGGCTATTGATTACAGTGATTATATCCAAGAAAAAATGTGATTAATACAGTCATTTTTTGTTTTGTTTGCTACCTGCATCACCAGCACCATCTTCCCCTTCCAGTCATGATGTTTTGTTCCAAGCAGCTTTGGCCAGCACCCCTCTCATACCATTGTAGTTATCTTTCTAATATTGATATATCCGATTTTAGCTTTCCTCAAATTGCAGTGTGAATTTTTTCATATATGATCACTGCCTCCTAATGTCCCTTTGTCTTAAGCTCCCGAATTAAATCTGGTTTGTTACAAAACACTGAATCCAGCATTGCCTTTTCCCTCGTGGGATTGACCAGTAGCTGCTCTTAAAATTCCATCTCTTACATCTTCTGCAAATTCTTTGGGATCTGACACCAACCTGATTTTCTCAATTTACCAGCATATTGCAATTCCCCATGATCATCATAACATTGCCCTTTTGATGTGCCTCTTCTATCTTCCTTTGTAATTGTACCCCACATCCTGGCTACTGTTCAGAGGCCTGCATATAATTGCCATCAGAGTCTTGCAGTTTCTTAACTCCTCCCACAATGATTATAAATCCTCTGATCTCATGTCCCCTCTTTAAGAATTTGATTTCGTTTTTTTTTCACAAACAAAGCCTCCTCTTTGCCCAGCTGTTTGGCTTTTTGACAGGATGTATATCCTTGGATGTTAGACTCCCAACTATGATCTTCTTTCAACCATGACTTAGTGATGCCCACAGCGTCATGCCTGTCAATTTCTAAGCGACATGATCATCTACCTTATTTCGTATATGGTGTTCATTCAAATATATCATTCATCACCTTCCAGTATTTGTCAGCCTTCTTTTGAATTTTGTCTCCATGTTGCCTCAAGCTAAATTCTTATCTCTTTCTAAACTTTTTGCCTTATTCTTTACCCTGGAGACTTAAGTAGCCTCATGTGCACTCTCCTTTATCTATACTTTTCCAAGCTGTTAACCACACACTGCCACTACACACTAGTTAGTTGTAAAGCCCTTATCCACAACTTTAGTTATGTGATTTACCAGGAAAACAGCCTCAACATCGTTCAGGTGGAGCACATCCCATTGGAACACCTCCCTCCTTCCCTAATACTTGTGCCAATATCCCACAAATTCAACCCTACTTCTCCCACACCAATCTCTGAGCCACACATTTAGTTCAGTGATCTTATTAACCCTGCACCAATTTGCACATAGCTCGGGTAACAATCCAGATAGTGTTATCTTTTTGGTTCTGCATTTTAATTTAGTCCCTAGCTGCTCAAATTCCATCAGCAGACCCTGAAGCTGCTCCCTCAATTCTGTCTATTAGGGAGATTCAAGATATGAATTTAGTGAGGAAGGAAAAGCAAAATATATTCATGGTGTATGACTTGGAAGAAAATCTGACACTGGTGCTGTTTCCATGTGCTCACTGCCTTAATGCTAAAGGCAGAGATTGCGAGTTCGGGCGTACTGCCAAAGAAACATTGGGGAATAACTCTAGTGCATTTTGCAGATGTTACACTTTGCAGCTATGGTGTGCCAGTCTGGTGGGCTGGATGGTAATGTGCTTCTGGTTTAAGATGGCTCTGGTGAATCTCAGTGACTTCTGGCAGGTAGCTAATGAAACAAGGAAAACTAAACACTTTTTAATCACACTTTTTCTGGCAAATGATCATCACAAGTTCCCTTTGGTCTTGGAGGCAAGTCGATGTGGAGTGAGGAAGACCTTAGGTTCGATCTTTGGAAAGGTTGGGTACAAGTCGAGTCGGGGTGGCAGGGGCCCAGCAGCAGGCTGTATTGAGGCAACTGAACTTGATGTTTAGGTGACGAATTAGGCGCTGGGCCAGATTGTAAAGGTCCAAGGTGTTGGGGGCTGTGGCGAGGGATGGGTCAGTTCCACTTGCTGCTCCACGATGTTTACTCGACTCTGCATCGGGCTCTCTTTGTGGACTTCAGTTCAGAATGCTATTTGCTTGTGTTTATTGTTTGCATGATTATTTTCTCTCTTCTCTCACTAGTGTGTTTACAGGTCTTATTTTTCTTGAGTCCTTTTGGGTTTCTTTGTTTTGTGGCTGCCTGTTAGGAGACAAATCTCAAGGTTGTATAATGTATCATCATCACCATGTCCCATAGTCTGCCAGAGCCTCAGCGACCACTTTCTTCCACTGTGATCTGTCGGCAGTCAAACCTCTTTCATCTCTGGTGGTGAGGCTGGTCCACTTCTTGATGTTGTCGATCCAGGTTGTCCTCTGTCTGCCTCAGGAGCGGCTCCCTTCTACTCTGCCTTCAAGCACAATGCGTTCCAGTGTGTCATCAGTTCTTGAGGTGTGTCCAAAATAGCGAAGTTTCCTTTGGATAACGGTTTCCAGAAGTATTGGTTTCGTGCCAGTCTTTTCTAGGATGAAATAATGTATACATTATTTGATAATAAATGCACTTTGAACTTTGCTGTTATTCCAGCACATTACTTTGTATCTTGTATCTTTCCTTATCGTCAGTTAGGAGATAAGGAAATCACAACAGGATATTGGATCTCTTATTTTTTTCAGCTTTGTGGTTAGTCCAGTTGTTTCAGGTCCATCAAGACGTGAATGGTAATTGGACAACTAATAACTAGTATCAAACCTAAGCACATCCTAGTCTTCGGAGATGACAAAGGCCAGAATATGAGTGCAAAAGATAAGCCTGAAGTATTTGTCATTGTATTCAACTCTCAGTGCTGAATGAGATTGTTCACAAAAGATCATTGAATGGAAAGGTAGGTGGTTAGATTTTTTTTATTGCTGGAGATGGTTATGCCTGGAGTTATTGGGCAGGAATGTTGTTTGGTACCATAAATCCATGCCTGAATGTTGAGTAAGTCTTGCTGCATGCAAGCATGGATTGCTTTAATTTCTTCTAAGAAATTTAACATTTAGGAATCGAGCGCTGATGTCCATCCTATGATGGATCTCTGATAAATTAGTCGAAGTGTTTGGGTGATAATTGTCCTAAAGTATGTAGTGTGCTTGTGCTGAGATGTTTACCTCAACAACCACATCTGTCTTTGTGTAAGGTACAGGTTTAACCAGTGGAGCTTACTGCTTCATTCCTTAGCTTTTGTTCCCTCTCCAGGCCACAGAGCCATTCTTCTTTCTTTGTCACCACTTATTTTAAAGATGCTGCACAGATCAAGTTCTTTTTAACTACTTTCACTTTCTTCTGAATTATCATTTGATTTTCAGAATTTCTTCCCTTGAGCAATTTCATTATTGATTGTTATTCTGTCAGTATTATTTTCTTGCTTAAATTGCCTCCTTATTCAGGGTTTCCATCTCCCTGTGAATGAGAATTTGCATCAACGATGAGATTTGGGAATTGGTGTTCTCAAAAACTGATGGAAAGGAGCCGGAGAATGATTGACAAATTGTTATACTTAGATAGATAGATAGATAGATACTTTATTCATCCCCATGGGGAAATTCAACATTTTTTCCAATGTCCCATACACTTGTTGAAGCAAAAACTCATTACATACAATACTTAACTCAGTAATAATATGATATGCATCTAAATCACTAACTCAAAAAGCATTAATAATAGCTTTAAAAAAAGTTCTTAAGTCCTGGCAGTTGAATTGTAAAGCCTAATGGCATTGGGGAGTATTGACCTCTTCATCCTGTCTGAGGAGCATTGCATCGACAGTAACCTGTCGCTGAAACTGCTTCTCTGTCTCTGGATGGTGCTATGTAGAGGATGTTCAGGGTTTTCCATAATTGACCGTAGCCTACTCAGCGCCCTTCGCTCAGCTACCGATGTTAAACTCTCCAGTACTTTGCCCACGACAGAGCCCGCCTTCCTTATCAGCTTATTAAGACGTGAGGCGTCCTTCTTCTTAATGCTTCCTCCCCAACACGCCACCACAAAGAAGAGGGCGCTCTCAACAACTGACCTATAGAACATCTTCAGCATCTCACTGCAGACATTGAATGACGCCAACCTTCTAAGGAAGTACAGTCGACTCTGTGCCTTCCTGCACAAGGCATCTGTGTTGGCAGTCCAGTCTAGCTTCTCGTCCAACTGTACTCCCAGATACTTGTAGGTCTTAACCTGCTCCACACATTCTCCATTAATGATCACTGGCTCCATATGAGGCCTAGATCTCCTAAAGTCCACCACCATCTCCTTGGTCTTGGTGACATTGAGACGCAGGTAGTTTGAGTTGCACCATATCACAAAGTCCTGTATCAGTTTCCTATACTCCTCCTCCTGTCCATTCCTGACACACCCCACTATGGCCGTGTCATCAGCGAACTTCTGCACATGGCAGGACTCCGAGTTATATTGGAAGTCAGATGTGTACAGGGTGAACAGGACCGGAGAGAGTACGGTTCCCTGTGGCGCTCCTGTGCTGCTGACCACTGTGTCAGACCTACAGTCTCCCAACCGCACATACTGAGGTCTATCTGTCAAGTAGTCCACTATCCAATCCACCATGTGAGAGTCTACTCCCATCTCCGTTAGTTTGTGCTTTAAGATCTTGGGCTGGATGGTGTTAAAGGCACTAGAGAAGTCAAGGAATGTAATCCTCACAGCACAACTGACCCCATCTAGGTGAGAGAGTGATTTGTGCAGCAAATACGTGATAGCATCCTCCACTCCCACCTTCTCCTTATACGCAAACTGAAGCGGATCCCGGGCGTGCCTGGTTTGTGGCCTCAGATTCTGTATTATCAGCCGCTCCATGGTCTTCATCACGTGCGACGTCAAGGCAACAGGTCTGAAGTCATTCAACTCCTTTGGTTGTGGTTTCTTCGGTACCGGGACAATACAAGATGTTTTCCACTGTCTGGGTACTCTTCTCTGATCTAGACTCATGTTGAAGATGCGCTGTAGTGGTTCTCCCAGTTCAGTCGCACAGGCCCTCAGTAATCGTGGGGAAACTCCATCCGGTCCAGCCGCCTTGCTGGTACAGATCTTCCTCAGTTGACCTTCCACCTGTGCAGCTGTAAACCTGGGCGTGGGCCAGGTCTCCTGTGAGTGGATATTTTCCTGTGAGGGAAGTAAGCCTGGTGTGGAGTTCTGCAGTGAGGGTGAGATTGTGCTGTCGAACCTATTGAAGAAGTTGTTCAGCTGGTTCGCTTTCTCCACATCTCCACTTATGTTTGCCCCCCGCTTTGCACCACATCCGGTGATGATCTTCATCCCATCCCACACCTCCTTCATGCTTTTTTCCTGCAGCTTTTGTTCTAACTTCCTCCTATACTGCTCCTTTGCCCCCCTTATCTGTACTCTGAGTTCCTTCTGAACTCTTTTAAGCTCCAACCGATCACCATCTTTAAAGGCCCTCTTCTTCTGGTTTAGGAGGCCTTTGATGTGACTAGTGATCCAGGGCTTATTATTGGGATAGCAGCGAACAGTTCTAACAGGGACAACGGCATCCACACAAAAGTTAATATAGTCCGTTGTGCATTCAGTGACCTCCTCAACGCCCCCACAGAGCCCCCCTTGCAGTACATCCCAGTTAGTAGTACCGAAGCAGTCTCTCAGGGCCTGTTCAGCTTCAGGAGTCCACTTCCTGAAAGAGCGTGTGGTAGTGGGATGCCTCATCACAATTGATTTATATCTTGACTGTAACAAAACCAGGTTGTGATCAGCTTTCCCCAGTGCAGGCAGCGGGGATGCACTATATTCAGCCATTGTATAGGGATGGGATATTGCAGCATACATAGAAACATAGAAAACCTACGGCAGAATACAGGCCCTTTGGCCCACAAAGCTATGCCGAACATGTCCTTACCTGAGAAATTACCTAGGGTTACCCATAGCCCTCTTTTTCTGAGCTCCATTTACCTGTCCAGGAGTCTCTTAAAAGACTCTATCATATCCGCCTCCACCATGGTCACCGGCAGCCCATTTCACGCACTCACCACTCTCTGCGTAAAAAAAAAAAACTTACCCCTGACATCTTCTGTACCTACTTCCAAACACCTTAAAACTATGCCCTCTCGTGCTAGCCATTTCAGGCCTGTGAAAAAGCCTTTGACTATCCACATGATCAATGCCTCTCATCATATTGTACACCTCTATCAGGTCACCTCATATCCTCTGTTGCTCCAAGGAGAAAGGCCGAGTTCACTCAATGTATTCTCATAAGGCATGCTCCCCAATCCAGGTGTCATGTACCCCGTGACTGGGTTACCAAACCAGCAGAAATGGAATGATACATTGGAGTCTGGTGGTATTGTAACTAAAAGGTGTTTATTAGTGAACTAAGTAATACA
This sequence comes from Hemitrygon akajei, assembly GCF_048418815.1. NCBI lineage: Eukaryota > Metazoa > Chordata > Chondrichthyes > Myliobatiformes > Dasyatidae > Hemitrygon > Hemitrygon akajei. Next base: position 54,153,928 of record NC_133130.1, read on the forward strand.
GTATCAAAAATGCAAATATCCATATAAAACAGGTTAGCAATGATAAATACAGAAATGTAGGAATAAGAATCAAAACCAAGCTCTATCGTAGTCTAGGGGTAAATGAATAATCTTAAGGTAATGCAGAGTTCAGTTCAGTTTGGGTTGAGGTAGTTGCTGTTGTGCTGTTGGAGAGAGAGAGAGAGAGAGTGAGTGAGCGAGCGAGAGATGAGCAGCTGCAGCAGGCAAACCTTCCGTTGTCTTCTTGTTCCGTTGTACCATTGTGGTCACCGATTATGACCCCTCTGTTCCAAGCCAGACTGTTCTTCAGTGGTGGGCTCATCACCCAGGCGTGGGTGGACACACACACACAAGCCCCCACCGGCCTGCCTTCACACACTGAGCTTTGGACCGATTTCCCCCGAATTGCTCCTCCAAGCCCCCACCTTCCTGTGGGTGCACAACACTCGTTCAGTGTCCAGTGGCGTGTCTGCCAGTGTCTCAGCAGACTCGTCTTTTATCTCCCCTGCCGGGGTACCAGCCATCCATCAACTGACCATGTGCATGTCCATCAAAGTGGGCCACTCCCTGCTGTCTCAGCAGGCACCTGGCATCACTCTGCTGTGTCAGCAAGGATTCACACAAGCAGGCAAAGTGGCAAAAGTCCCATATAACAATCACGTATAACAATCACAGCACGGAAACAGGCCATTCCGGTCCTTGGAAGTAAAGTCAACAATCAGCGAAGAAGCCATAATTTTAAATCCTTGTGTCTCTCTCATTATCAGCATGTGCCGCATGGCGCCTCTCCCCCTCTTTATCTCTCTCTCTCTCTCTCTCTCTCGTTAGCAGCATAGTCTCCCCATGGTTTTCTCATCACACATAACACAGGCAACATCCTTGTAAATCTCTGCATCCTTTCTATGGTTTCCACATCCTTCCTATAGTGAAACGACCAGAACTGAGTGGCATCTGACCAGGGTCCTATATAGCTGCAACATTACCTCTCAGCTCCCAAACTCAATCCCATGATTGATGAAGGCTAATGCACCGTGTGCCTTCTTAACCACAGAGTCAACCTGCGCAGCAGCTTTGAGTGTCCTGTGGACTTGGACCCCAAGATTCTCCACACAGCCAGGAGTCTTACCATTGATACTATATTCTGCCATCATATTTGACCTAGCAGAATGAACCACTTCACACTTATCTGGGTTGAACTCCATCTGCCACTTTTCAGCCCAGTTTTATCATCCTATCAACATCCCGCTGTAACCTATCCACACTATCACAACACCTCCAACCTTTCTGTCATCAGCAAATTTACTAACACATCCCTCCACTTCTTCATCCAGGTCATTTGTAAAATTCACGAAGAGAAGGGTGCCAGACCAGATCCCTGAGGCACACCACTGGTGACTGACCTCCATGCAGAATATTTGTCTTTGGTGCAGCATTTGCCATCTGAGTAACTTTCATATTAAAATTACAGTTTAATACATGCTGCATTATTTTAAAGCAGTGGAGATTTATTGTTGAAATTGTATACCAAATGTACATTGTAACGTAATCAAATATATTGAACAAGTTAGATTGAAGCAATAGATTTGGACTTTTTTTGAAGAATAATGCCCGGAATTAGCAACCAGGGGCATGGGTTAATAATGTTTTCAAACAGAAGCCATGGTGCCATGCCAGTGACTAGTGGTGTTCCACAGGGGTCGGTGTTGGGACCACCTCTATTCACATTGTATGTCAATGATTTGAATAAAGGAATTGATGGCTTTGTGGCCAAGTTTGCAGATAATACGAAGATACGTGGAGGGGTAGTTAGCGTTGAGGAAGCAGGGTGTCTGCAGAAGGACTTAGAAGGGATAATGTGTAAAGTAGCAGATGGAATATAGTGTAGGCAAGTGCATGTTCATGCATTTTGATAGAAGGAATAAAGGCATGAACTATTTTTTAAATGGGAAGAACATTTAAAAATGAGAGGTGCAAAGGGACTTGCGAGTCCTCGTGCAGGATTCACAAAAGCTAGGCTGTAATGCTGAGGCTTTATAAGCTATTGGCCAGACCGCCCTTGGTGTACTTATGAGCAGTTTTGGGCCCTTTATCTCAGAAAATATGTGTTGGCATTGGAAAGTGTCCTGAGAATGTTCACGAGAGTTATCCTAGGAATGAAAGGGTTAACGAATGATGAGTGTTTGATGGCTCTGGGCCTGCACTCTTTGGAGTTTAGAAAAATTGACGGGGTGGGGTGGGGGAGAATCTCATTGAAACCTATTGAATGTTGAAAGGCATAGATCGAATGGATATGGAAGGGATGTTTCCTGGAGTTAAGAGTCTAGAACAAGAGGACATGGCCTCAGACTAGAGGGATATCCATTTAGAACAGATTTAAGGAAAAAATTATTGAACCAGCGTGTGGAGAATCTGTGGAATTCATTGACACAGCTGGCTGTGCAGGCCAAGTCATCAGGTATATTTAAGGCAAAGATTGATAGGTTCTCAATTAATCTGGGTGTCAAATGTTACAGGGAGAAGGGCAGGAGAATAGGATTGAAAGGGATAATAAATCAGCCATGACGGAACGGCAGTTGATGGGCCAAATGGCCTTACTCCGCTCCTATGTTTGATGTTAGTCACGATCAATGTGACATTTTGATCTCATTCAGTAGGAGTCCTTTGACTCCATTGACTCTAGAACAATCACATTAATGTGATTTCCCTAGCACTCACCAATATTGGCAGATTAACCTAGCAACCAACACGTCTTTGTTATGTGGAAGAAACAGTACAAATGAGCAAGCACCACACTGACAATCCAAGGGTCAGAATCAAGCCCAGCTCACTGGGACCATGAAACAACTGCACTATCTGCAGCACCACAATGCTGCCTATTAGGATTGTTAAGAATGATCCTGAAGTCTGTGCATAAGCAACACAATACAAAGAAGATTAGATTCCAACCTCACATTAAGGTTAAAATGTAAAGTAGAAAAATAATGTTGCAATGTAATGTTTTGTATCCTTTCTCTTAAGGGCTGAGGTCAGGAAAACTCGGTGAGCAGTGTGAGGCTGTTGTTCGCTTCCCTCGGCTGTTCCAGAAGTACCCATTTCCAATTCTTATCAATTCTGCTTTTTTAAAACTTGCGGACATCTTCAGAGTTGGGCAAGTATTGTAATCGCCTGAAAGGTTAATGCTTAGCACTCTTTTTAATGTTTTAAGTTAGGAGAAAAAATTATTAATTTGGCCACTTTCTATCCTTAGAAACAACTTTCTGAGATTGTGTGTACTGAAGGTGACTCAGCAGAGTGAAAAGCACTTAGAGAAAATCTTGAATGTTGATGAGTTTGTGAAAAGGGTCTTCTCAGTTATCCATAGCAATGATCCAGTGGCCAGAGCCATCACTCTAAGGTAAGCAGAATTTCAGTGAAGCTCAGCCTTTAGTAGTAGTGTAGTTACTGCTTGTTTCACTGCTGGTGTTTAGGGCGCAAGTTGAGCCTTTGTAGCACATACAGCAGATTTGGTATGAATTTCTGGATAATTAGTCAAAAAAAGCCTGTCAAACTAACATGAGACATTAAGTCACAAACAAGAGAAAATCTGCAGATGGTGGAAATCCGAGCAACACACACAAAATGCTGGAGAAACTCAGCAGGCCAGGCAGCATCTAGGAAAAGAGCAAACTGCTGAGTTCCTCCAGCACTGTGTGTGTTGCACAAGACATTAAGTAACCATATTATAGTCACACTGACTTCTCTGTAATTTATATTAATGTTGAGCACGTTATGTTTCAAGAGAGATATGAAACACTGGTCATTTGTGACAAAAATTATTTTAACATTCATTGTGACCTAGCCTAAGACAAAACTTGCCCTATTTTCTCCAACTCTTAGCACTCACACTAATCATATCGAGCCTAAGGGACAATACCTCCTTGCACAAAGAAAGTGCCCCTTTTTAATACCCTTTACAATTCCTTCAAAACTATAACATAATTATCACCCAGTACTTTTCCATCCCTTAGTACAGGGTTTCCCAATCAGGTCTACAGACCCCTCAGTTAATGATAGGGGTCCCTGGCATAAAAAAAGTTGGTGACCCCCTGCCTTAGTGGTACCAGCTGCATCCTCTTATCCATTACGACCTTCAACCCAGATGCATAATTTAGGAAAACAGAGACAATAGGTCTGCGAGAAGGAAAACTTTCTTCATTATCATGCACATGTCCAGACTATCACCACGTTCTGAGTGGGCAACATTTTGTCTTTGAACTTACATTTTATTTTGATATGCACTAAGGAGGAATAATATAACTTTCCTTAGATCATTGGATTTCCAGTTAATAACTGTGAATTAATTCTAAATAAACTTCTACCAACAGGCATTAATGTAATGAAAATATTGGCATCAAACAGAATAAAATAGATTTTTAAAGATTTAATTTTTTTCCGTGTGTGCCTAGCAAGTCTGTAATGACAGTAAATGTCATCTGCACCATTTGATATTTGCTAGTTAAGTCATCCCTGGCATGAAGTTTTAATGGAGCTTTCATTTTCATGTTCAATCTGATTTGAATTTAATTCAGTTTTTATTATAAATTCCTAGTTTATTAACATACACAGCGTCTGCTATTTGCTTTTACGTATGAACACGTATTATTGTCAATCATCGTTATCTAGTCAGTGAAGATACAATTTACGAGATTGTTTCCTTTTGCAGAATGCTGGGAAGTATGGCTTCTATTATACCTGACAGAAAAAATGCACATCACAGTATTCGGCAAAGTTTAGATTCGCATGATAATATTGAAGTAGAAGCTGCCATATTTGCTGCTGCTCATTTTTCTGCTCAGTCCAAGTGAGTACATCTTGAGTGTGGCATTTACAGTTGCTATAAAGCAGAACAATTGCCTCTCTCTTTTAGAAAGAGATGCGTGGTAATTGTCGATTTTGTTGAAAATAACAACAAATTGATCTTGCAGGCATATGAAAAACTTATTTTAAAAAGTAACATTTAAGAAGGATTTAAATTAATTTCACTTTTTTCAAAATTTTGCAATGTGAATTTAAATTTGTGTGATTTATAAATTTTTTATACTTGTAACTTTTTGTTTGCTTTTCTGTATTAGGGATTTTGCTTCTGGAATTTGTAATAAAATTGGTGAGATGATTGAAGGTAAGATTTTACAAAAATCGTTTTTCAGAGTATTTATCATCTTTAATTGAGCTTTTAGATGCTCTAGGCCTTACTCGCTGGAGTTGTGAAGAATGAGGGGGGATTCCATTGAAACATATTGAATTTTGAAAGGCCTAGATAGAGTAAATATGGAGAAGATGTTCCCTATAGTGGTTGAGTCTAGGACCAGCGGGCAAAGGCTTAGAATAGAAGGACATCTATTTCGAAAAGTGATAGAGGAGGAACAACTTTAGCCACAGGGTGGTGAACTATGGAATCCATCCCACAGATAGCTGTAGAGGCCAAGTCACTGAGTATATTTAAAGCAGAGGTTGATAGGTTTTTGATTAGTGAGGGTGTCAAAAACTACGGAGAAAAGGCAGGAGAATGGGTTTGAAGGGGTAATACATCAGCAATGATGTAATGGCAGAGCAGACTCGATGGGGCCAAAGGAGCAGAATTAGGCCATGTGTCTTAAGATCTTACGGTTTTCTCATAGATGTCCCTCCATTTGGTACAATACTTTAAAGCAAGTTTAATGTATTTGACATTGTTTGGGAACAAACATTAGGAAAACATTTTAATGTTGGTTTCATTTAGCAAAGTATATTCTTGAAAATGCTTTAATTTTTTGAAAAGTTGTGCTGAACAATGTTAATGGTAATTATTTGCCATTGAGTACACTTCAGTTACTTCACACTTCATTAGCTTACTGGTTCCACCTGAGGAAAGGACAATTGAAACCATGTGGTACAGGCTCATCCAGGTAACCACGACTGTGAATAGATATTCCTTAAGGTTGATCCTTGGTTTGTATAACTTTGCTGACAAAATATTATTGCAGAAGGTATTTGAAAAAGATAAAATTTTCATTATGAATATTCCTGCTAATATGACCTTTTGGTATTGAAGCATCTTGAATTTGCTCTTTTGCTCTCCTTAATTATAAGTTAATTAGAAAAAAAGCTTCCTACATCTTCAGGAATTGAGGCAGTATCAGGATAATGATAACTTGGAATATTATGTATAGTTCTGAATGCTGCCTGTATTAGAGAGCATGTCTTATGTGGATAGGTTGAGCAAGCTAGGGCTTTTCCCTTTGGAGCAAAGGAAGATAATGGGTGACTTGTTTGAGGTATATAAGATGATTAAAGGTACAGTCAGCCAGTGAATTTTTCCAATGACTGAAATGACTAATACGAAAGGGCTTAATTTTAAGGTGATTAGAGGAGTGCGTAGCAGAGAAGTCAGAGATAGGTGTTTTACACAGAGTGTTTGGTGCATGGAACACGCGTCAGGGGTGGTGATAGAGGCAGATATATTAGGGATGTTTAAGAAACTCCTATATAGGCACATAGATGATAGAGAAATTGGGGGCTATGGGTGAAGGAAGGCTTAGATTGATCTCAGAAGCTTCAAAGGTTGGCACATAGGTTGGCTTCATAGGCTGAAGGGCAACTGCTGTTCTGTGTTTTAATGAAACATTTTCAGTACTTTGCTATTCATTTTAATGCATCTTGTCTATTAATTGCACACCAATAAGATGTAGGTTCATCAAGAAAATGTCAAGTAATTTTGAACACTGCCTTAAAGCTTCATGTGGAATTGGTGCTTTGTGTATATGTGATTAACAATTCAGATAGATAATTTCTGCAGGGTGACAAAGGTTTGAATCATCCAGTGTCTTGTTCTAAAGCTTCAATTTGTAGAGTTCTGTAAGCATTGTCAATGTTAGAACACTGCAGAATGTCTTCCCTGAGTATCATTTGAAAACAAAATGGTGCAAATGCTGGTGAAAAACGGTGATATTTCAGTTTTTCTTCTATAGCTTATGTTGTTCAGGGATGTTTTCAGATTTTTTTTCTGGCTGAACTCTGGAGATGTATGAGCAAGTTTGGGATCAATTTGATACTTGTGGTCTCTGAGGCAACACTGTGGCCAGAAATTTCTATAATTGTGGTTTTACATGTGACTAGAATTGCTGGGTTTTGGTTAATCAGCATCCCTTGGAAGTACATTGTTTCATTGCTATGCTTTGTATTACAGTTAGAGAATATTATTTGTTTATGACCCAAGTGCAGATCTTTTAGACTCATCCCACTTCATAAAGATGAACAGGATCAGTTGGCAGCTTTCTAACTGATCATGTAGGTAACTGCAAAGAGGTAAGCTGTTACTTGATTGTATACCTATACCTCACTTGTTATCCATCTTGGTACTTGATCAAACATCAGTAATTTTTTTCTGATTCAAAGGACTTCTATCTAAAAAATACCCCTTGTTAGTTTAAAGGTGATGCAAGCATAAAGTAGTCTGACATTAATGTATTCAGAGTGGAAAAATAAACCTGCAACAGCATTGATAAGTTCAATTTATTCCAAGGTCATCCATGACCTTTGAACCTCTTAAAGAGAAGGATGAATTACCGTATGTTTGATCAGTTGTGTATTAATAGGAGAGGGAAAAGCAAACTGAATAGCACCAAAAATAGATTAATTAGGTTTCTGATTGCTGTTTCTGTGGTATTATTTTGTACAAAACAGCTGTTTTATTAAATAGTCTTGGAGATCATTTATGCCTGTATGGCACTGAAGTATTGGCAAAGTAGAAGAAGTGGTTTGAGGATATTGGCTATGATGAGGAGTGACTGATTAAACGAAGCCTGCATTCCCATTTAAAAGAATGAGAGGCAGTCTAATTGAAACTTATAAAATTATAATGGTGCTCGGTAGGCTGGATGTTTCAATGGGTAAAGAACCCAGAACAAAGGGACAGTCTCGGAATAGGGGTCAGGCCATTTAGATCTGTGATAGGGAGAACTTTCTTCACTTGGAGTTTGGTGAATTGTGTGGGGTGGAAGAGTGCCTAATGTTGCCTGAGTATTGGCAGAGCCCATGTAGGTTAATTCATTATGGAAGTAAACTGGGAATCCAGTTTTTTGGATTAACGTTAGCATATTTTCATGTGCATTTGTGGTCTGGGGGAAGCAAACTATCAGGCTAGTCTGTGTTTCTGTAGTGAATGTGAATGAAGAAGACTCTTTTGCTTTTGACGTTCTCAGATTCTGCCTCTAAAGTTTGAAGATGAACAGGTATGCATTGATCTATGTGGCAGTCTAGTTGCTGTGGTCCCTTTCTGATCCAGAATTTTGCTCTAGTGAACCTCTACGTTATTTGCATCCGAAGTGTGATATTTTGCCAGCCAAGCCCCCTGCTCTACTCACTTTATAATTATGACTGTGAGGCTAAGCACAGTTCCAATGCCGTATTTAAGTTTGCTGACAACACCACTGTCGTTGGCGGTATCAAAGGTGGTGATGAATTAGCATATAGGAGGGCTATTGAAAATCTAGCTGAGTGGTGTCAAAACAGCAATGTCCACAAGATAGGGGAGCTGACTTCAGGAGGGAGTCGTCATCAGGGAATCAGAGGCGGAGAGGGTCAGCAACTTTAATTTCCTCGGCGTTATTATTTCAGAGGATTTGTCCTGAGTCCAGCATGTATGTGCCATTACTTTCTTAGAAGTCTACAAAGCTTCAGTCTGACATCTAAAACTTTGACAAATTTATATAGCTGTGCGGTGGAGAGTTTACTGACTGGAAGCATCACAGCCTGGTGTGGAAACACCAATACCCTTGAACAGAAAAGCCTACAAAAAGTAGTGGATACCGCTCAGTCAATCACAGGTAATGCCCTCCCCACCATTCAGCAGATTTACCATGCTGTCGCAGGAAAGCAGAATCCGTCAAGGACCCCCACCATCCAAGTCATGCTCTCTTCTTCCTGCTGCCATCAGGAATGAGGTACAGGAGCTTCACAAGCCACACCACCAGATTTAGGAACAGTTATTACCTGTCCGCCATCAGGCTTTTGAACCAGAGGGGATAACTTCAATCACCCCATCGCTGAACTATTCCCACAACCTATGGCCTCACTTTCAAGAACTCTTCATGTTCTTGATATTTATTGCTTAGTTATTATTATTTGTGTGTTTTTTTTGTATTTGCACAGTTTGTTGTATTTTGTGTATTGGCTGTTTGTCCGTCTTGTGTGTGTTTTTTCATTGATTCTATTGTGTTTCTTTGTATTAACTGAATGACCATAAGAAAATGAACCTCAGTGTAGTGTATGGTGACATTTCATAATATGATGATGATGATGTCGACTCAGGCCTGAGAGGCCAGCGTCGGGCATTTTCATGCCTTACAAGGTGCGGAACAAAAGACTGTGTGGCACGCCACTCTTCACAGAGACATTTCGCAGTTTTTCTTTATTTTATGAGATCAAGTTCCGAGCTCAATACTCAACCCGGCACGGATGGGAAGTGTACTTGCGTACGGCCTAACTGGATTCAAACCCAGTAACGTCCGTTCCGGAGTCCAGCGCTGATGTCACTGGGCCACCAGCCGACCATTTAAAGTATAGATATACTTTAAAGTTTGGTTTTCAGATGCTGGGATCCTCTAGTTGCTGTTTAATCAGAAATATTTTGAGTTTGCTGCATTTGAGGAGGAGTGAATAATTTAAATTTATTTTAAACCTTCCAGGTTTGGCCACACCTGTGGATCTGAAGTTAAAGCTAATTCCAATTCTACAGCATATGCATCATGATGCCACTCTTGCATCCAGCACCCGTGTGCTCCTACAGCAGCTAGTGGCATTGTACCCTTCCACCAAGATGGTAATAGTTACCCTGCATACTTTTACACAGCTAGCTGCTTCGTCACTGGTTGATATCCCAAAGCAGGTAAGAGTTCTCCTTTAAGATTTCATAGAATAAAAAACCACCAGTGCAATTCACTGTGCTATTTAAATTCAATATACACTGTATGTAATCTGGCTAATACTCTGTGAAGTTAATGCTGGATAATCACAAGAGATAAACTGGTATTTCTGTCCATCTACAAAGAAAAATGAATCCTGTGTAAATGGAACATGAATTATTCATGTTTATGGCATTGAATATGAGAGGGTATTTCTCACCCTATAATATGCATGAGATTTGGCTTAAAAGATGTTTATAATAACTACCGGTATATTGAAAAATGTGTTTGGACCATTCTACCTGTGGTACCACAGCCTATTCTACAATTGAAGCAAGTAATGGAGAAGACTGATCAATAAGGAAAGCAGGGAGTTCAAATTTAAAAGTCTGCAGAACACAGCAGGAAATTGAGAAGCCTAATCTATTCCAAAAATGTGAATAAAAGTACTTGTAAAATTTAAAGGTATGATGAAAGAACATCAACCTGAAATGCTGACTTTTGGCTATTTTTGCATCTCGGATTTTATTTGATCCACATTTCCAGTACTTTTTGTTTTAAAATATTTTGCGAATTTTGTTGTAGGCAATGAAAAGCATTGGTGAAAGAGTTATATGAAAACTTTTCTTGGAATTTATTTTAATGAACTCTTTTATAGTGGTTTAGCATTGCAAATTTGTCAAACTGTAACTAATTTGTTTTTTTTTCTAATCACCATTGTTGGAAAAGATTCAGCTTTTGCTGCAGTATTTGAAAGAAGACCCTAGAAAAGCTGTAAAGAGGCTTTCTATTCAGGACCTAAAGCTGTTAGCCAATAAAACACCACATATGTGGAGCAGAGATAACATTCAGGTAACTTTATATTCGTACTTAAAACTAGAGAAATGATGGATTGAATTAATTTGGCATGATACTTGCATGAGTACACTTGCAATTTGTTAATTGTCCTAAGTGTGCCTAATCCAACCTCCTAGCTAGATAGTCTTTGTTTACAGTTATTCACACAATTTATTTTTAGCATGGTTTAGAAAGATACTTTTGGTGCAAATTGTTTATGGTTTGCAGCAAACTTTCATTTGGCTGTCTGTGTTCCCATATTGAACATGTATGTGTTTTGTATCGAGGAATGACAGGAAGGTAAATGTTAGCATGTACCAGTTTAGAGAGAGAGATGTTATTCTGTTTCACAAATAATACATTATGGTTTTCTCTTTCCCTCCTTTAAAAATCCTTATTTATTAATTGAAAATTAATAACTATTTTATTGTGAAAATTTGACTTTGCTTTCATGTAGTCAGACTAGTCGTAGTACCAAGTACAAAAGTGATGTTCACTACTTCACAAATAACCCACCCACCTGCTTCACCAGGCACCTCCTGTACAATTTGTGAGGGACTGTGGTTCCTATACTGGCTTCATCTATCAGAAACAACAAAATAGAATGGAAACACATCATCCTTGATCCTACAGGACTGCTGAAGAACAGTAGAAGGGGCCATTCATGTCCTTTCCTCCTTTAACTTTCCATAATAAATTCACTTTCAGAAATAACCAGAGTTTGCTGCCACCATCCTTTCACATTGTGGACTTGATCATAACAACCGGCTATAAAGTTGCTTCCTTTCCAGTTCCATTCTGATTCTTGTGCTCTTTTCAATTTGAGCTGAGTCTTCGGCTACCTTACAGTTTTACAAGTGTACACTGATTATTTCTCAATACTTTTTCAAAAGAAGTAGTGCTTTTGATCAAATTAATTAAATCTTTAGTACTGTTGTCTGCTGTATTGAGAGTTAATGAGCAGAAAAATCCTCTCAATGTTTTAAACCTCTTATTCTAATACTAGTTTAATAGCTCTCTCTTCTATCATCCCCGAAGACTGACTGAGGTGCCAAAAACTGGACACTCTATTCCATAAGACATACAGTAAGAGCAGAATTAGCGATATTTCAGTAAAGGTAAATTGTAATAAACCAGTTATTTTGAAAAAAAAATCCTTATACAGAGAAGCTGTTCAATGCTTAATGGCTTAAAGGATTTAAGGCTGCCTGTGCATTAATAATGTAACTCTTTCTAGGAGCTGATAAGAGTATAAGTGACCTCTTACTGTTCTTTATGATTCTATATGTAATCTGACTACTCAAAGGCAACTGCAGTTTTGATGAGCTGATACATCTGGCCTCATAAATACACCATGATTCTTATTACAACATTTAACTGTTTAAAAACAGTTCCAAAAAACATAATTATAACATGCTTTTTTTTCTTGTTAAGTCTCTGTGCGAGTGTGCCCTTCAGAGCCCTTATGACAGTTTGAAATTGGGCATACTTTCAGTTTTGTCCACGTTATCAGGAACAATCGCAATGAAACAGTACTACTATAATTCACAAGGTAAGGCCACTGCCCAATTTTATTTAACTTTTCATTAATGTAATCATCTGTGTGAAATTGCATTATTACAAATGGAAGAGCAATAAAGCCTGAAACAAAGAATGGAGTCTACGTGTCATTGTGGATCTATTTCTTAGAAATCATCAGCCAATAAGTCATACCACATTAAAATGGCTGATATTTCCTTCACAAGAAACACATTTACTGGAGCACAGTCTACAGGCGATGGAGATGATATTGTTAAAATCAGGACCAAAATTTTTATGTATAAGATTTTTCAGTGCTCATTTATACTCCTGTGTTCTGATGAAGCCCTTAAACAATAGCCTAGGATGAAGCCCAGTATATCCATGGTAATATTTGATTGTGGCACAGTATACTATGGGTATCAATGAAAGTATGCTTTGGTCCTCGGCTTATTTGATTGTTGAACATATTACCGGATGCAAAGCAGTAGTCTGTAAAAACCTTTAAACTGCCCTGCCATTCATCAAGATCATGGCTGATCGTCGACCTCTGCTATTTTTCTTCATTCTTTTAAGACTGCAAAATTGATTGGTTTCTGTCTATGGTAGAGAATTCTGAAGTTTGCTTTCATCAGACTAGTGAAATTGCTCCTTTACTCAGTCCAATATATCCATGCCTTTATTCTTAAACTGTGCTTCTTGATTCCAGATTCTTCACTCAAGGGAAGCATCCTGGCCTGTCAAGCCCTCTATGTTTCAATGAGATCTCTTCTAATTTTACTAAATTCTAAAGAATACAATATCAGCCAAATACGTCACTTGTATAGCTATCCTGTCATCCCTGGAAGGAGTCTGGTGCACAAACCCTATAGCATATACATCCTCTATTAGGTCAAGAAACCAAAAACTGTACACAAAACTCCAGCTGTATCTAATTGCAGTGATATATCTTTGTTTCTGCTGGTGAGCCCAGGAATAGAAAGATAGGTCAAGTGAATATGTGGCTAAGAGTTGGTGCAGGGAAGCAGGGATTCAGGTTCTTGGATCATTGGGATCTCTTCTGGGTAGAGGTGATCTGTACATGAAGGATAGGTACACTTGAACCGATATCTTTGTCGGGAAATATGTGCACCAACTGAAATGTGTACACCTATTAATCAGGATAGCTGTGCTTACAGTAAAAGGGCAGATAGAATCACTACTTTGAATTACACCTATTTCAACACACAGCTTCACAGGCTGGACAGATGAAGTAAGGGCATGGATTGCTTATAGAGACTGGCATATTGTGGCCATAACAGAAATGTAGTTGTGAGAAGGGCAGGTCTGGCAGCTCATTGTTCCAGGATACTGATGCTTTAGGCATGTCAGAGTAACGGGTAGGAGTGGAGGAGGTGTTGCCTGTTTAATGGGGGGGGGGGGAACATAACAGCAATAAACAGAATATATTCTTGAGGGATCATTTAATGAGGCTAAGTTTAAACTATAGTTGCAGGGGAATGGGAACCAGGGTGCCAAAACAGATAGTGGAGAGATTGTGGAGGCAGATGTTCGTAAAAACCTCAGACAGAATCAGGAATCAAAAGGTTGAGCTTGGTAGGACTAATGTTCTGAGCTGTGTATATTTTGATCCAAGAAGTATTGTAGGAAAGCAGATGAGCTCAGGGCATGGATCCATACATGGAATTATGTTATTATATTCATTAGTGAGGCTTTGTTGCAGGAGGGGCAGGACCGGCAGCTCAATGTTCCGGGACAGAGCGGGAAGGATTAAATGGGGAGGGGTAGCGTTACAAGTCAGGGAAAATGTCACAATAGGCAATAGGTGCAGGAGTAGGCCATTTGGCCCTTCGAGCCTGCACCGCCATTCGGTATGATCATGGCTGATCATCCAACTCAGAACCCTGTACCTGCTGATGGATGGAACTGAGAAACAAGGAAGGTGTGACTATGTTAATAGGGCTATATTATAGACCATCCAACAGTCCATAGCATTTAGAGCAACAAATTTGTAGGGAGATCACAGACTATTGCAGGAAACGTAAGGTTGTTATAGTAGGTGATTTTAAATTTCCACATACTAACTGCGATTCCCATACTCTAAAAGGACTAGATGGTATAGGGTTTGTCAAATTGTTCTGGAAAGTTTCCTTAATCAGTGCATAGGAATCCCAACAAGAGTGTGCAATACTTGATCTCCTGTTACAGAAAGAGACAGGGCAGATGACAGAAGTTGTGTAGGGGAACACTTTGCCATGATCATAAAGCATTAGTTTTAAAGTAAATATTGAAAAGGATAGGTCTGGTCTGCAGATTGTGATTCTAAATTGGAGAAGGGCCATTGATGGTATCAGAAAGGATCTGGCAAGTGTGGATGGGGATGGGCTTTTTTCAGGCAAAGGTGTACTTGGTAAGAGGGAAGCCTTCAAAAGTGAAATTTTGAGAGTACAAAGCTTGTATGTGCCTGTTAGAAAAAAAAAGGTAAAGATGACAGGTTTAGGGAACCTTGGTTTCAAGGGATATTGTAGCCCTGGTTATGAAACAAAGGGAGGTGTATAGCAGGTATAGACAGTTAGGAACAAATGAGGTACTTCAAGTGTATAAGAAATGCAAGAGAGCACAAAAGAAGGCATGGTTTTGCCCTAGCAGACAAGGTGAAAGAGAATCCTAAGAGATTGTACAGATATGTTAAGAGCAAAAGGATTGCAAGGGACAAAATTGGTCCTTTGGAAGATCTGAATTGTAATAAATGCATAGAACCAAAAGAGATGGCGGAGATCTTAAATTGATTTTTTGCATCTGTATTTACTCAGGAGATGGACACAGAATCTATAGAAGTGAGGCAAACCAACAGTGAGGTCATGGACCCTATACAGATTACAGAGGAGGAGGTATTTGCTGTCTTGAGGCAAATTAGGGTGGATAAATCCCCAGGGCCTGACAATGTGTTCTCTTGGACCCTGTGGGAGGCAAGTACAGAAATTGCAGCTGCCCTAACAGAGATATTTAAGTAATCCTTAGCAATAGGTTGTGGTACTGGATGATTGGAAGATCTCTAATGTTGTTCCTCTGTTCAAGAAAAGCTCTAAAAACAAACCAGGAAATTATAGGTCATGGAGCCTGACATCAGTAGTGGGAAAGTATTCTCAGGTACTGGTTATGTAAGTATTTGGGTAAACCTGGACTGATTAGGATCGTAGATAGGATAGACAAAGGAGAATCGGTTGATGTTGTGTTCTTGGATTTTCAGAAGGCCTTGGACAAGGTGCCACACACGGGGCTGCTTAACAAGTTATTAGCCTGTGGTATTACAGGAAAGATTCTAGCATGGATAAAACAGTGATTGATTGGCAGGAGGCAAAGAGTGGGAATAAAGGAAGCTTTTTCTGGCTGACTGGTGGTGTTCCACAGGAGTCTGTCTTGGGACCAATTCTTTTTACGTTATATGTCAATGATTGGGTGATGGAATTGTTGGTTTTGTTGCACAGTTTGCAGACGATATGAAAATAGGTGGATAGGCAAGTTGTTTTCAGGAAGTAGAGAGGCTACAGAAGGACTTAGATTAGAATAGGCAAAGAAATGGCAGATGAAATACAGTATTGGGAAGTGTATGGTCATGCACTTTGATAGAAGAAATGAAAGGGTTGACTATTTTCTAAATGGAAAAAAAAAACTGGGTACAAAGTGTAACCCAGGTTAATTAAACCTAAAGGTGTAATGTTAGAAAGCTCCACCTGCAGAGGGATGAAAACGAATTTTACAGACTTTTTTTTTGAAAAAGAGAATTTGAAAAAATCGCTATGCAAGAACGAGGCGT
The DNA here is from genome assembly GCF_048418815.1 of Hemitrygon akajei. Classification (NCBI taxonomy): domain Eukaryota; kingdom Metazoa; phylum Chordata; class Chondrichthyes; order Myliobatiformes; family Dasyatidae; genus Hemitrygon; species Hemitrygon akajei. The sequence goes on from NC_133130.1 coordinate 54,170,020, forward strand.
GGTTGATGCAGGCATGGATAAGGAGAGAAACACAGCAGTGATTAGAAGCTGAAGACATGAACTGTTAAGAGTGGAGTTAGTAGTGAGTATCTTTACCCTACTAACTTGAAAACCTCAGGGTGAAACCCCTGGAGTAGAGGCAATAGCAATAAAATATTTATTGAAACTAGTGCTGTAACAGGCAGCAGCTTTAATGAGACAATATTGGTAGAGACGAGTGTCCAAGATCCCTACCATGTAGTTGGGAATTAGTTATGTAAAATCATACCAAGGGATTTGGTCAAGTTTTTTGACTTACCGTGGATGATAAACTATTTCTTTACAATGAACCAAGAAAGAAGATGGCAAGCTAGCCAAGAGTTGACGAACCAGTACAACAGGACCGAAATGTGTAATGATGCAGAGGATTTAATATGGTTGGATGTATAAATTTATTTTCATTCCAAGAATCCAAATTTGATTTTCTGCAAGAATGGATTATTTTTGCGAAGACTTTGATAAGTTACTGAAAGAGATATACTTTGTTTAAAAGCTGTGATGTTGGAGAATTGTCATGAAAGGAGTTGAACAGTAGATATATAATTTTTGAATTTGAATTTATACTTGTAGATATACTGCCAGGAACTGAAACTGAAGTTAACTATAATACTTAAGAATAGAAATTATATTTGGTTTTCTAACTAACTAGGGATAAGTAAAAAGGAAAGTTTAGTCTGTAAGCTTCTAAATAGGGAATAACAAACACTAGATCAAATTAGTTAGAGAAATTAGAGTAATAAAGGAATCTCACTGATTCTTATTTAAAAGGAATTTGTTTTGGTTTGATATCTAAGATTTCAAACCTAAACAGAATATTGGAATTTTGAATTGTTCTTGCTCACGTAAATATTTTGTACATATTGTATTCTTATAAGCAAAACTTATCTCGAGAAGTCTGTGGTTTCCATTTATTGCCTCCTTCCGATACCTAGAATCTTCTGATAGCCTACTAGCACCTAGTGTAGTACTGTGTAGTTTGATTTTCTCAAGGAGTGCAGCGACTTGTCAAATGCGAAAAGACTGGTGCTACACAGGTATTACAAAAGTGACTTGGGAGTCCTTGTGCAGGATTCCCTAAAGGCTAATTTGCAGGTTGAGTCTGTGGTGAGGAAGGCAAATGCAATGTTAGCATTCATTTCAAGAGGACTAGAATATAAAAGTAAGGATGTAATGCTGAGATTTTATAAAGCACTAGTGTGTCCTGACTTGGAGTATTGTGAATAAGTTTAGGCCCCTTATCTCAGAAAGGATGTACTGAAACTGGAAGGGTTCAAAGGAAGTTCATAAAAATGATTCCAGGACTCAGTGGCTTGTCATATGAAGAGCGTTTGATGGCTCTGAGCCTGTATTCATTGCAATTCAGAAGAATGAGGGATGACCTCATTGAAACCTATCTGATGGTGAAAGGCCTTGATAGAGTGGATGTGGAGAGGATGTTTCCGATGGTGAGAGAGTCTAAGACCAGAGGGGACAGCCTCAGAATAGAGGGGCATCCTTTTAGAATGGAGATATGAGGAATTTCTTTAGCCTAGGAATGGTGAATCTGTGGAATTCTTTGCCACAGGCAGCTGTGGAAGCTGAGTCTTTATGTATATTTAAGGTAGAGGTTGAGAGATTCTTGACTAGTCAGGACATGAAGGGATACGGGGAGAAAACAGGAGATTGGGGCTAAGAGGAAAATTGGATCAGCCATGATGAAATGGTGGAGCAGACACGATGGGCCAAATAGCCTTATTCTGCTCCCACATCTTATAATCTTATGATTAGGGATAGTCAGCATTGGTTTGTGCATGATAGGTCATGTTTAACTAATCATATAGAGTTTTTTGAAAAAGTTATGAGGGAAGTTGAAGGCAAGGCAGTGAATGTTGTCTACATGGACTTTAGCAAGGCAATTGACAAGGTCCCGCATGGGAAATTGTTCATGAAGGTTCAGTTGCTTGGCATTCAAGATGTGGTAGTAAATTGGATTGGATATTGGCATTGTGGGAGAAGTCAAAGAGTGGTAATAGATGGTTGCCTCTCAAACTGGAGACTTGTGACAATGGAGTGCCTCAGGGATTGATGTTGGGTCCGTTCTTACTTATCATCTATATCAATAATCTGGATGATAATGTGGTTAACTGGATCAGCATATTTGCGGGTGACACCAAGATTGGGTGTGTACTTGACAGTGAGGAAGACTATTAGAGCTTGCAGTGGGATCTGGACCAGCTGGAAAAGTGGGCTGAAAAATGGCAGATAGAATTTAATGCAGACAAGTACGAGGTGTTGCACTTTGGTAGGAGCAACCAGGGTAGGTCTTACATGGTGAATGGTAGGACACAGAGAAGTGCAATAGAACAGAGGAATCTGGGAATACAGGTCATTGAAAGTGACGTGAAGAAAGCTTTTGGCACATTGGCCTTCATAGATCGAGGTATTGATTACAAGAGATTGGATGTGAAATTGAAGTTGTGTAAGACGTTGGCGAGACCTAGTTTGGAGTATTGTGTGTAGTTTTGGTCACCTACCTACAGGAAAGATGTAAGTAAGGTTGAAAGAGTACAGAGAAAATATACAAGGATGTTGCTGGGACTGGAGGACCCGAGTTATAAGGTAAGATTGAATAGGTTAGGACTGTATTCCTTGGAATGTAGAAGATTGAGAGGAGAATGGATAGAAGTATACAAAATTATGAGGGGCATAGATAGGGTAAATTCAAGCAGGATTTTCCCACCAAGGTTGGGTGGAACTACAACTGGGAGTCAAAGGAGAGTCTTCTTCACTCAGAGGGTCTTGAGAGTATGGAACAATCTACCAGTGCAGGTGGTGTATTTGAGTTTGATTTCAACGTTTAAGAGAAGTTTGGATAGGTACTAGGATGGCATGAGTATGAAAGGTTATGGTCCTGATGCTGATTGATGGGTTTAGGCCACTTAAGTGGTTTGTGGAGAACTTAGAAAAAAGAAGTAGGTGGTCACCTTGATTGGACTATATAGTAATCCTGGAGAAGAGTCTCAGCCCAAAACATTGACTGTTTATTCATTTCCATAGAAGCTACCTGACTGCTGAGTTCCTCCAGTAGTGTGTGTGTGTGTGTGTGCAGCATTTGCAGCATCTAAAGAATTTCTTTTGTACTAAGAGTGTAAAGAGTTTGGATGGGGCAGAATTTTTGCAGTACATACATGAGTTTCTTTGTATAATATATAGAGAAACCTAATTAGAAAAGAATAATACTGGGCCTCCTCCTAGGAAATGAAGCGGGTCAAATAACTGATGTATCCAGTGACCAGAGTTCTATCTCTATTAACATCGTTGTGGAAGAAGATGCAACAGGCCTACAAGTTAAAGTACAACTGAAGCAGGGCCAACTTTGAGGGTATTCGGCAGGATCTAGCTGGGGTCAACTGGTGGAATCTACTTAAAGGCAGATAAAAGGAGCTAGTGCATTCCTGGCATATATGACGAATAAACTATTCTCGGGCTTCCAGCTGGGGACAGATATCGATTATAACTGCCGTTTTGATACTTGTAGCCAGCTAGAAGCCCAGCAAGAGTTTATTATTTAAAGGCAAGCTACCAATTGGCAAGTGGGAAGTTTTCAAAAGTCATATAAAGGGCAGCATGTTCCCGTTAAGGGTTAAGAGTAAACATACCACGTTCAGTGAACCCTGATTGATGAGAGATATCAAGGCTTTGATCAGGAAAGTGAAGGAAATGTACATCACTTTTAGACAAATAAATCATTTTAAGAGGAAGCATAAGACAAATTATGAGGACAAAAAGAGGGTATGAAGTGGATTTGGCAGGCTGGGCTAAAGAGGTTCTTTAGTTATATTAACAGTAAAAGGGTGACTAGGGAGAGATTAGGTCCTCCTAAAGACCGTTAAGAATGCCTATTAGAGCGTCAGTTCTGCCACTGTATGGGTTTCCTCCAGGTGCTCCAGTTTCTTCCCACAGTCCAGAGGTGTACAGGCTAGCTGGTTAACTCGACACATGGGTGCAATTGGACAGTTCAGGCTGATCGGGCCAGAAGAGCGTGATACTGTGCTGTATCTCTAAATAAAATGAAATATGCATATTATGAGGAAGGTGGTACTTGTAGCCTTGAAACACATTAAGATGGGTAATTCCCCAGAGCCTGACCAGCTGCACCTCGGAATTTCATGGAAGTTTATTAAAACATAACGATTGTAGATAAGGTGGATCGTTATCGTCTCTTCCCCAGTTTTGTGGAGTCTAGAACTAGAGGGCTCAGATACAAGATAAGTGGCGAAGGATTTAAAAGAGGCCTAAGAGACAACCTCTTCACACAGAGGGTAATGAACACCTGTCATGAGCTGCCAGAGGAAGTTAGAGCTGGGTACAGTTGCAGCATTTAAGAGAGGCATTTGGATAGGTACATGGAGGGGTCCGGCGTGGAAAGTTATAGGCCAAATTCAGGCAATTGAGACTACCATGGTGGATGCTGTGGTCAGTGTGGACCATTTAGGCTGATGGGCCTGTTTCCATATTCTATTACTCTAACTCCTGTACACAGATGCCCTTGTAAAAAAGACTAATGTACCACTTGCCTTCCTAATTGCTGCTGCATATGCACGTGTATATCAAACGCATCCAAATCTCTGAGCATAAACACAATATGCACTCCAAGATGGATAATTTCTTTATGTTCCATCTGTTATGTTCATATCCATTCCATAAGCCATGGAAACCACTTTACATCCACCAGCATACCTGAAGTTATTTGTGGTAATATTATTTTGTGTTATGTGTGTGATTTATAGGTACTGTGTTGTGCACCTTGTTCCGGAGGAAGGTTATCTCATTTGGCGGTATATATGTACTGTATATGGTTGAATGGCAATAAACGTGAACTTGAGGTTGCTGCATAATGCATGTTTTTTTATGTTTTTCACACAAAGTTCTGGAGATCCTTTATTGTCTTGAGGATAATTACGGATATTTACCACATTTCTTTCAAAATATTTTTATCAAGAATTCTGTCCAGCTGTATGTTGATAAAATATTGTAAGTGGTAATTTAGTTTGGGTTTAATCAAATATTTGTTTCTGGGATTCAGGTGACCTAAATCACTCTCATTTTAATTATTTTATTCTTTGATGTAAATACATTATTTGCCTGCCTGGTTTGTATGTTGTTGATGGAAATATGCATGTCGGTAATGCTGTTTATATTTCTCCTTATTTAAAAGGAAGTACGACGACTCCAGCACATTCTGACGACCTGATAAAACTTGCGCAAGAGTGCAGTTACCATAGCAACTGTGCTATTGCAGCTCATGGTGTTACTGTTCTAACAAACATTGCATCCTGCTTAGAAAAAGGTAACCTAGAAAAGATCAATGCTATCCTTTATACTTATTTTTGATGGCAATGATTTTGAGTTCTTTGTTATAAATCTAGATTTCTTTTGCATCTGTGAAACAATGAGAACATTATACCTCCTCTTCCTTCATGGAATTAACTCTTGAGTAGGCCCTGGAATTCATTTTAAAACCACTAAAAATCTATTAATAAATAAGGGAATCTAAATAACGGTGGTTTATAATGGAAAGAACCTACTATTAATGTGCCATATATAAAAACATTTTCACCATTGGAAGTTGACTACATCACAATCCAAATTTTGTCTAATGATTGGGAAAAAGGAAGGAAATAATTCATGAGTACTGGAAGCCAAATTGAACTGTGAAGGCTTATACACAATGTTATAATGCATATTATGTTATAATGCATATTCTGTTTCTACTGCTAAAGTAATATAAATTTACCATCAACTGAAGTATCATTCTTCCAAACAATAAAAGGGCTTTAATGGTAGTCACCATTTTAGCATTATTTCATTATTCATAGGAATCGACTCTTCAGCCCGCCATCTCTGTGTTGACCATCAGTACCCATCTATTGTTACTCCATTTTACAGCGTCTGCCCAGATGAAATGTGTGCTAGGCACTTCTTAAATGCTGTCTGTTTCTCCCTCTATCATCATCTTGGCCAGAGTGTTGCAGATTTTAGTACCCTCTGGTGGGGAGGGGGAAAGTATTTGCATCAGGTTCTTTTTAAGTATTCTATCTGGTTACTTTAACTCATGCCCTCTGATACAGGCCAGTTAGCCCCCCCCCCCCCCTCCCCACCCGCCAATGCTGCCTCTTGGAAAACAAATCCAGGCTATACTTCAGCTCTCATGGCAGAAACTCTAACTTCAGGCAACATCCTGCTGAATCTCCTCCAATTTTTTTTTGACAAATTGATAAAAGGAAACTATGGGCAGATGTATCCCTAACAACCATATATTTAAATATCCTATCACGGAGAATGTTTAAATTTCTAGCTCAGTGAGTCACTGGCACTCAAGACACTATAAATAAACCTGGACTAGTATAGTGCCAATAATAGAAATGTGCTTAATTGCCCACTCTATCCTTATTTTAAAATACAGCATTTGTTATGGCGGAAAGGGAAAATTGATTTCCTCTAGCTTTTTATGTAAAATATTTCATTTTAGCTTTAAAATATTAAACAATTTTTTTTAAAAAAACCATGTCCTCCCTTTATATTCCATTTAAAACATTTTCAATATTTGGTTTACAATTCACCATGTGCTTTTGCTTCCAATATAATTTTCACTGCATTGTGATTCCATTATTTTACAGAATGTTTATTTTGAGATATGTCTTCAACTTGTGCCCAAGTTTGTAAATTCCACATTTACTTATAAATGCTTTGATTTTGATTCAGAAATTGCATTTTTTAATTAAAGGAATTATAACCTCATCTTTAAGAAAACTAAAGTGACTGGGTATGGATATAGTTGAGTAACTCTAGACATGGAGGAGGCACAAACAAACAAAGTGGAAACGCCAGCATTAACCATAGGAAGGGTACAATCAAATCAGGTTTGATCTGAGTTTGAAAATCAAAATTAAAAAAAGGTGGAGATGCTGAAAATCTGAAATAAAAACAAAATGCTGACGTTTCAAGCTTGAGATCTTTTACCAGATCTGTGATTGATGATGGATCTTCACTCTGTCATAATTTTTTCAAAGCCCGAAATCTGGTTTGTTAGTAACATTGGTAGCTTCCTAATATTTTGGTGGCCCCTTCTGTGCAAGATGATACGCAGGCTCTGGGAATGGTCATAAAAGCTATAATTTATGACTCAATGCAGTATTCTCATATCATTGATGTTCTTAAATTTTCAAGCCGTGGTTTGGAATTCTTGTGCTGTAGGGTGAGGGTTAAATGGAGAATGCCTTGAACAATCAGTCGATTATTGGGTAGACTTTTGTTTTTGCAATTCCTTTTTTTATAAGACATTGATTTGGCAGAATGTGATTGTAGGATAGGGTGCTGAAATTTGTCCAGAATGTAATAAATATTGAGATAGGTAATCAGAATACTGGAATTCTAACCAGCAAGATGGAAGCTCACCTTGATGGATACTGCATTATTGTTATAGAGATGTGCTGTGTAGTATTTTAGAGACTGCATTGTAGAAAATGAACGTCTATTGAAAAATGAACAGGTAAATAAGTTTAAGTAAAATGACATTTGAATACTGTAACTGAATTGTGTCTGAGGCACTATTCCCAAATGTGCAAATTAACCATTACATCACTATTGCATAATATTTTATTGTTATTTAAAGTAACCATTTTTTAAATATCCATAACTTTTCCCATAATGTCCACCATTTCCAACAGGATCCCATCACCGAGCACATCTTTCCCTCCCCCCTCCCCACCCCACTTTCTGCAGGAATCGCTCCCTATGCAACTCCCTTTTCTTTTCATCCTCCCCACCGATCTCCCTCCTGGCAGTTATCCTTGCAAGTGGAACAAGTGCTACACCTACCCCTACACCACCTCCCTCACCACCATTCAGGGCCCCAAACATTCCTTTCAGGTGAGGCGACACTTCATCTGTGAGTCTGTTGGGGTCACCTACTGTGTCCGGTGCTCCAAGTGTGGCCTCTTCTATATCAGTGAGACTGCTTCGCTGAGCACCTACGTTCTGTCCGCCAGAAAAAGCGGGTTCTCCCAGTGACCACCCATTTTAATTTCCCTTCCTATTGGCATTCTGACATGTCAATCCATGGCCTGCTTTACTGTCACAATGAAATCACATTCAGGTTGGAGGAGCAACACCTTGTAATCCATCTGGGTAGCCTCCAACATAATGGCATGAACATTGATTTTTCAAACTTCTGGTAATGGCCACGCACCCGCTTCACCATTCCCCATCCCCTTTTCCCACTCTCACCTTATTCTCATCTGAGCTCCTTGCCTGCACTCTGGTGCTCCTCCCTCTTTATTCTTCCATGTCTATCTGTCCTATTAGATTCCCCCTTCTCCAGCCCTGTGTCTCTTTCATCAATTTCCTAGCTCTTTACTTAACCCCTTCCCCTCCCATTTTCACTATCACCTTGCATTTCTCCCCACCTTCTGACTCCTCATCTCCCCCCCCCCACCCCCCCAGTCCGGCTGAAGGGTTTTAGCCCGAAACATTGACCATACTCTTTTCCATAGATGCTGCCTGGCCAGCTGAGTTCCTGCAGCATTTTGTGTTGCATTATCATACACTGGTCATATTATAAAATACGATAACTTTGGCATTTTGCCTGTAACCTATTTCCTCAGCAAAGTCAAATCAATTTCTGTACAGGAATATTTAATAGGCTTTTTTCCCCTATTTTGTTTAAATGGCTCTATTTTGAAGGAAGAGATCTTATGAGCAGAATTAGCCCAACCTGCTTTGCCCCAGTCTTCGCAATAGCAGCCTTATTGCAGCCTAGGATGTCGCAAGAGAATGAAATGCATGACAGCTGAACAAAATTGCAATAGCGAGATCATGTTTTCACACCCACACAGTTTTTAAATTATGCTTGGAATTTTTTTCACTTTGTAGATTATTTGGGTTTGGAACAAGATGCAGTCTTTGCTCTGGAATCCCTCCTTGTTCTTTGTAGCCAGGAAAGTAACATAGGAGCACAGAACGCTTTAAAGGTAAGGAACAGGATCTGCTTATAGGTGAATTGTTTTATCATAGGTGGGTTATTTTTGTCCTCGCAGTACTGTTTGTAATGACAATGACATCTGTTTCAGTTATACAAGGTGTTGTGCAGAATCACAGTGGTAATAGTACAGAAGGCTATTTTGCTTATTGAGATTAGCAGCCCACCTAGTCTCACTTAGTACCGTCATCCCATTGCCTTGCAAATTCTTTCTTGTGAATATTTATTCAGATGCCTTTCCTGAATGCTAGTGTATTTCAGACTCGTGCTACTGGCAGCTTAAAAATAACATTCTCATGTCATCTAGTTCTTTATCCAATCATCAATCTCTGTCCCATGGTTCTTATTCTCCTGACTAACCTACACTGTTTATGCCCTTCATAATTTTAAATTCCTCTGGAATCTCCTCACAGCATCATCCATTCCAAGAATAATATCTACAGGTTCAATTGATCCACTTAGTCTTAAATCTCAAGTCTTTTTCCAGTTTGTGGATTTTATTTTACGAAGGGATTTCCTTTTATTTTGCCGTAGCAGCCTTTTCGTTGTGCATTGCTTGGCCTGATTGACTGCTGATAATAAGGATAACTAATATTGCTTACCCTACCTTACAAAAGGGCAACTTGCCTTCAGCAAAACTATTTAAATTGAAATTTCAATAAAAATAAATACACTGTCAAATTTTAAGGTTAGTGGATTCTTGTCAAGCACTCATTCACGCTTAGTAATATTATCTGCCTTAATCATATCTGAATCATGGCGTATTAATAGACTGGAAAGCAATCTGGAGCCTAGGTGAGAAGAATGCTCAAGATTGAGAATGTTTCCTCTGACATGAATTGATTTAGAGGTCAGAGATATTAAATATTTGTGGGGTGCTAGACTAATTTTTTAGTGTTTTGAACAGAAGTGATTCAGTTGCAAGGCAAAGCAACCTGCTGTGCAGTGATTCCATGAAAAACTACAGGAAGGAGAAAATGTGCAATATGGTGAGGATGTTGAAAGCAAGAAGAAATATTATTTTAACAAACTTACGCCCAAAGCTGGAGAAAGTGGGCTAGGTGTTTTGGATCAGTATTCTCCAAGGAGGTGGTCAGATGATAGTGAGATCAGTAAAGAAGGGATATGCTAATATTCCAGGGCATGTTGATATCAAGAGGAGAGAGATGTTTGTACTCTTGAGAACAGCAAGATGGATGCCATCATTCCTGGCTTACTGAGAGATGAAGACTGCTGTGGCATTAACAGAGGTCTTTGCATCGTCTTTAGCCACAAGTGAGGTTGCAGAAGACTTGAGAATATTGTTCCTCTGCTTAATAAAGGCAATAGTTATAAACCAGGAAATTCTAAGCTGGTGAGCATAAAGCTATTGAGTGTAAAATCAGTGCTAGAAAAATTATTGGAGAAGGTTCTTAGGGATAGTATCTACTTGCATCTGGAAAAGCAGACTTAAAGATAATCAGAATAACTTTTAGAGTTGAAGAGATCATGGCCTACAAACTTGTCTGAGTTTCCTGAGGAGTTGACAAAGATTATTGTCAAGGTGGGGTAGGGTAGTGGATGGGGGTCAACATGAACTTTTGTTAAGCACTCAACAAGGACTCTTATGTTATACCAATCCAGAAAATAAAAGTACATAGGATCCATGGAATTTAGTAGACCTGTTTGGCCATTGGGGATGGAAGATAATGGTGGAGGTCTGTGACCAGACATGTTCTACAAGGATTAATGATGGGATTTCTGTTATTTCTGATGTATATAAATGGCATGGCCAAAAGTGTGAGCTGAGTAACACGTTTCCAGATGAGGTGAAAAGCAGCAGATCTGTGAAGTATGAGAAAGGTTGTCACCAAGGGTTCAGCAGAATGTAGACCAATTGTAAATGTGGGCAGTGAAATGGTATTGGGGTTTAATCCAGACCAATGTGAGGTGTTGCACTTTAGGAGATAAAGTGTAAAGGGAAGTAAAAGGCAGGACCCATGAATCTTGAGTGCAAGTCCATGACAAGTAGCTGGGATGGTAAAGATGAATGTCACACTTGCCTTCGTCAGTCAGGGTGTTGATAATAAAAGTAAAGTCATGTTGCAGCTGAATTAAAGTTTTTCTGCCACCTTCAGAGTGTTGCAGTTCTAGCTGCGGCATTGAAGGAGAGGTGTTGAAGCTTTGGAGAGGATGCAGATGAGGTTCACAAGGATGTTGCCTGGGTTAGAGGGAATGCGCTACAAGAAGTTAGGCACACTTGATTGTTTTCTCTGGAGTGTTGAAGACAGAGTGGTGATCTGATGTTTATGAAATTTTGAGTGGTTGGATAGGATAAATATTCAGTCTTTTTCCCCAGGATGTAAATATCAAATACTAGAGGACTTAGCTTAAAGGTGAGATGGATAATGTTTAAAGGAAAGTTACACATCAGATTTCATTTATGTACCAAATGGTAGGTGCTTATAGTGCACTGCCAAGAGAAGTGGTAGCACAGATATGATAGCAACATCTAAAAGACAAGAACATGAACAGGCAAGGGGTAGACAGAGGAATATTAGCCATGTGCAGGCAGTTAAATTTGGCATCAAAGGGCCCATTCCTGTGCTGTACCATTATGTTCTGTGGGTAATAAATTTAGATATATGAACAAACTGGTAGTAAGCAGTTTCTATGTTGCTGAACCTTAAATACAATCTTGGAATCGCCTCTCATTACTCTGTTGTTGAAGACACATCTCTTGTAAATTTGTTTATCAGCCACCACTAATTGTAGCTGAATTAGGTGCCAGTCTGTTTTCTGCGTTAATTGTTCTACTGTAAATTGGCCATCAGAGGGCATAAACAATCCTGGGAAGGTGCTCCATCTGTTCTGTTTCTCTGCATCTGGCCGATCTTGCCATTTGTAAAGGCACCTGAAATTGAGAAGGGAATGTTTTAATGAATCATTGAAAACCAGAGTCTATATTCTCTACTCGTCAGTTAAGAAAAATAGGTCACTGCAGTGGTGTGATCAGGCAGGGCTCATCTCAGATTTCATCATACAGAAATTTCAGTTGCTCTGACTTTATGTAAATTTGTTCTTTTTTAGTGCAAATCCCATTTAGAAAATCAAATGCACAAACTTGTTAAAATTTCACAAGGTAACCATTTGGATGATATAGTGCACAGACAGAACAAAAGCTCTCCATGTAATTGACACCATCTCCATTTATTTTCCATTCCAATTCCTTTTGATACTACTTTTCTCTATTTGCTCCTTTCAATTGGTTCTCTTTACATGCTTCACCTTCCCCTTTCATTATCTCCAATTCTCTCTCATCTTCTTCCCCCCCCCCTCCCCCCCCAATGATTTGCTAGTCTCTAGCTGAAGCTGGCTTTCCATGCTTTATTCTCAGGAAATGAGGGAAGTAGTTGGAAAGCAGTATTCAAGAGCTTACGAGGCAAGTGGCTGAGAAGAATGGAATAGGGAGCTGAGTACTGCAGTGTGAGCAAATATGCTGGGCCCATGTGCCTCATCAACCCAACTCCACCTTAAACTGATCAGGATATTGGAGCAAAGAAACAGGGGACTTCCATGAGTGGAAGGACTAGAATGGAGTTGCTCTGACCAAGAAAAAGCAAATAGTGACACCAGCGGCTACAAGGGTTTTTAGTGACAGGGAGTCAACAGTAAAGTACATAGTTCCTGTCATTTTCATTTTTCCCTGAATGATAGAAACAAATTGCCATTCTGTGTTAGAAAGTTTGGAAGCTATGCTGTCCTTGACTGCAAAGATTGCTGAGAGGAGGGGGAACCATTCTCCGGTCCTTTCCAGTGCTGACATTTACAGAACTAATTTTTTGCTGATTATTTTAAAACATTTTATATTTTATCTTGCAAATAGTTTGGACATTTGTGCTATTGATGTTTTCGTTGGGACTCAAATGGGAACTAATATGCTTTTCTAAAGTGTATTTATGACTGAAATTGTTCAGTGCCTTGGCCTTTTTGCTTTTGCGCAGACTGCATTTACCTGCATGGTGAAGTTGATGTGTCGTTGTCCTCATCTGAGCCAGCCAGTTGTTGAATCTCTGCTGACCCAACTACATACTGCCCAGGACCTCTCTCGGATTCCAATGTGCCACTGCCTTGCAGCTATAGCAGTGCAATTGCCCGTCTTGGGAGAGGGCATGCTGGCAGAGCTCCTGGAATTGTACAAGATGATTGGATCGTCATCTACAGATAAACAGCAGGAACTAATGGTAAAAACCTTCAGATTTATACACTGGGGGCATTTCATTTGTAAAGGACAGGTACTACAGGGTTTGGTGTTAGTCATTTCATAAAGGAAATAATACTCCTGTAATGAAGTTGGTGACAAGTAGAATCATGAGAATCGGAACACTTTTTGCTGCATAGAAATTCACCATTTTACCAAATGCATCTGAGTGTGTATCAGAAAGAGCACCAAATGGCACCAGACATCTCTATCATATCAGAAATATCCAGAGAACATTTACTTTCGATTCATTTATGTAGTATTTTAAGCAGAGCTTTTAATTTGTATTTGTTTCTTTTAACAACTCTATCCTGATTGATGTTAATCAATGACTTTAAGTGAGCATTTTTTTGCTGTGTTGGAGGTGCAAAAATCTATTCACCAACTGAATTATTATTTGGTGAATCATTCCTTTTTTTATTTCTTATAAACTAGTGTAAAATTTTGTTTAAAAAAATTTCGACTCAGTGGCTTAACAGAAAACTGGTCTTTGTTCCTTCTTAAGAGTGAATATTGTGATTAGATAAGTTTGATTTCATCATTATCAAAGAATATGCACGTTTTCCTTTTCAAGAATTTTCACTTCAAAAGTAGTGGAAATGTTTTTTTTGCCTGTAACCGCTTTGTAAAGTTATCACTGCAAAGTCCAGACTAATTTAACCTGTTCTCAGAAGACATTTATACTTATGGCTTGTATCAGTTTATGCTTGATGTGCGCTGCTGTAGAACCTAAGAGGTTTAATGTTAAATGGTATTAGGCAAGTGCAAATTGTTTCTATTGGCTTGCATTTTTTTAAAAAAAGGTCTGTTTCTAGTCTTGAATTGCTTTTCAGTTACAGCATAACAAAAGGTTTCTGGTGTTCATCGTGTGAACAAGTTGGTTATCCTATTATTCTATCTGGCATGCAGAGCATTGAAATTACAACCAAATAATTGGTTACAATCAACTTATGGTTACCCTCTGAATCTAACTTGAACAGTCCCTGAGTTATGTAAAAGTTCAGGTCCTCCACATTCCAAAAGCAACGACATCCTTCCATCACATTGGACCAGATCTCACAGTTTCATCTCCACACAGCCACAATTTCTCCATCATAGCAGTATTCTCAAAAATCTACTATTTTTGCATCATTCTTGAAATGCAATGACTATAAGTGTTTGCAATATTCAAATTATGGTTGAATTAGTATTGTATCCACGTTTTAAATCCACAAACTCTTTCCTCTGCCTTTCAGGTAGCATTGGCTACAGTTATTTTTGTAGCCAATCAGAAAACTATGTCTACAGATGTTAAAAATGTGATAAAACAGCAACTGGAAAATGGAGCCAATGGCTGGACAGTTTATAAGATTGCTCGTCAAGCATCCCGGATGGTGAGCATCTTTTAAAAAATAATCTTCAATACTTATTTCAAGAAGTTAATTATACCCAAAGAATAAATGTTATAACCAATATTTAAATTTTCAAAGTTTGAACTTTGAGAAGTACTCAAAGAGCACCTCTCTTCCCCCAAAAATAATTTGGAAACTGGAGAAGATCCCCTCTGCAAGAGGTACAGGAGAAATGTTTAGCCCATTGAGTCTTCTCCGCCTCATTCTGATTTAGTTGTGTTTAAACTGGTACAGATGGAATTAACACACTGTATCTTATGCATTGTCCTAACTTCTCAATCTCCATCACTATTCTCTTTCCATTTCACACCTAAAAGCACTTGTTTAATTTTGTCTGTGGAGGTTAGATGGTGTGGTTAAAAATTCATCATGAAGGTGATTAATTTCTGTAAAATTGACTTTTTCACACTAAGGTGTAGGCTTAATGTCAATCATCTTCCAAGTCCCCTTGCATCCTAATATTCCCATCTCTATGGTACTCCTATCTTGGCTCTGGAAACTTCATGCTTGGTGTCTGTCACACAATTTGTCTTCCTGCACATTTATGTATCATTCCTCCTTTTACGTCCATCAATTACTTCACTTCCGTTCACTGGAAAGCTGCCATCTCGCCAGATTTTGATTTCCAAGCCTTTGGCAAGCTCTTTTGTTTTTTGCTAATCTGTGTGACCATGGTTCATCTCATTTTCCCCTAATCCTTTTTGAAAGATGTTGGTTTGTTGCAAAGGTTAATGTTGTCTGTTTCTAGTCTTGAATTGCTTTTCAGTTACAGCATAACAAAAGGTTTCTGGTGTCCATCGTGTGAACAAGTTGGTTATCCTATTATTCTATCTGGCATGCAGAGCATTGAAATTACAACCAAATAATTGGTTACAAGCCACTTATGGTTACCCTCTGAATCTAACTAGAACAGTCCCTGAGTTATGTAAAAGTTCAGTTCCTGAGAACTCCCCATGGGCTGATCTTTCCTCAAGTCAGAAATATCCATTTGCCATGGTAACTCAATTTGTATTGTTCTAATATATTTGGTATACTTCCACTTCATTAAATTTTTGTGCTAATGCCACTAATGAAACTGATGGAATATATTCTGTATCCAGTCATTAATGAGTATTAAGAAACATTATCATTACCACCATAAAATGCTTTAAAAACATGGCAAGTCAGGTCATTCGTAATCTTGAGAGCTTCTTTATTAAGTTCATGAAGGTTTGTAACAATAGCTGTTGAAATTTTTAATGACGTTTGATAGTGGGCATTATATTTGCTCAGGTTATACTTTTCCTCATTAATATAAGCTAGCCATCTGTTGTATTTCTATAAAATTGAGCAGCATAATATGTAGAGTAGAAATAAGTGTTATCCACATCACCCATGCTGCTGGTGTTTCAGTTCATGATTTTACTGACACAGCTGCAGCAAAATAGGCCTGCTGCACTGTAAGTGTGATGTTCTTTAGATATACTATAAATAATTGGTTCATCCAGGAAGAATAGGGGAACTTTTGTATTAAGTTTAGCCACAAAACAAACTAATTGCTCATTTATTTTTGCAGAGCACTATGACTGCACAGCTCTTACAAAAAATATTTTGAAATGTAAAGTGTGGCATTTTATCACTGGCCATCATAAAAAGATATTTATAGGGATAATGCTCATCACTAGTTAAATCTTAATCCCATGTTGGCTTTGTTCTTGTTATTTATTCATGGTCAGATCTTGGACGAGGAAAGCAAACTGATGCCATCACTAATGTATGCCATGAAAAATTTTGGTTATGAATTAAAACTCAATGGCTCATAACTTGTTATAATATGAAATCAATGTGATGCAACCCTGTTTCAGTTCTGGAAGCCTGAAAGCTTAAACTGCAATTAGTTTCTCAGTCCTGTATCTCCATTGTGGCTGCTGTAAATGTTTATGCAAGCGTATGGCACCCTCTAGTGGTAGATTCCAGATAGTGCAGCGTTGTTGCAGAATGTGCTCAGCAATTCAACCATATGCCAGTTTTTTTTTCTCTTCATTGCTTGATTGTTTCATTTTATTTTTGGTGCAGTTCTGAGAATTTTGTTAATTGTTGTTAGTCAGAGTCACACAACACAGAAACAGATTTGACCCATCACATCCTTACTGGCCATCAAGTTCCATCCAATCCCATTTTCCTGCACTTGGCAAATGCCTTGGTAATTTAAGTGCTCTTCCAAACACTGGTTCAGATTTGAATGATCAAAACCACTAAAATCACCTGTAATTGACTACAGCTGATGACGACAGCTTTTTCAAATTAGGTCACAGATCTGAACTTCCAAGTCCACTACATACCAAGATTCCCAATCTTATCATTATTGAGGGGAAGTGTGAGAAAAAATATTACCACAAATCTCAGTTCTGAAATTAATGGTAATACTGTACTAAAGCAGCAAATAAAATTTGAACAGGAATCAGTTCTAGCAGTTTATAGATATGCCTGTTTACTGACTCTTGTTATTCACAGGGAAACCACAATATGGCTGGAGAGCTCTACCGTGGCTTGTTAACTCAAGTGGCCTCTGAACATTTTTACTTCTGGCTAAACAGCTTGAAGGAATTCTCAAAAGCAGAGCAATGTTTGGCAGGCCTACAAGATAGCAAGTCTAGTGTTGCACTGGCTTGTATTGCTGAGGCTTTGAAACACTACCAGAGGGGCATAGCTTCTTTGACAGTAAGTTTAAAACTTTACATTTTTCTCAGTTCAAATACATGGGATTTGTGGTTGCTGAATTAATGGTTCACACAAGTTTTTAAATTACTCAGAATGGTCTGATCTGTTGGTCTGTCCATATTGAAGGTACTTCAGAAATCTAATTCACACCCAACGTGTGGCAACACACCTTTCTGTAGTCCTTTAATGTCAGAAAAAATCATCTACATAAAATACTGTTGAGTGTGAGGAAAGCCATTTTAAACTTGATTAATCTAAATAGCAGTTTGAGTAGGGTTGCTTTTCTGTTTGGAATTGTTACTTTAGGGAAGCTTTTAAAGAGCAACAGGAGATAACAAAAAAGGCAATACGCCAAGAAAAAATGAGGTACGAAGGTAAACTAGCCAAGAATATAAACGAGGATAGTAAAAGCTTCTTTAGGTATGTGAATAGCAAAAAAAATAGTTAAGACCAATATTGGACCATTGAAGACAGAAAATCTCCCAGATGTGATAGTGGTCAAAGGAACTAGGATAAAGGATGAACTGAAGGAAATTTATATTAGGCAAGAAACAGTGTTGGATAGACTGTTGAGTCTGAAGGCTGATAAGTCCCCGGGACCTGATGGTCTGCATCCCAGGGTACTTAAAGAGGTGGCTCTAGAAATCGTGGACGCATTGGTAATATTTTCCAATGTTCTATAGATTCAGGAACAGTTCCTGCTGATTGGAGGGTGGCTAATGTTGTCCCATTTTTCAAGAAAAAGGAGGGAGAGAGAAAACAGGGAATTATAGACCGGTTAGCCTGATGTCAGTGGTGGGAAAGATGCTGGAGTCAATTATAAAAGATGAAATTACGACACATTTGGATAGCAGTAGAAGGATCAGTCCGAGTCAGCATGGATTTATGAAGGGAAAATCATGCTTGACTAATCTTCTGGAGTTTTGAGGATGTAACTATGAAAATGGACAAGGGAGAGCCAGTGGATGTAGTGTACCTGGACTTCCAGAAAGCTTTTGATAAAGTCCCACATAGGAGATTAGTGGGCAAAATTAGGGCACATGGTATTGGGGGCAGAGTACTGACATGGATTGAAAATTGGCTGGCTGACAGAAAACAAAGAGTAGCGATTAACGGGTCCCTTTCGGAATGGCAGGCTGTGACCAGTGGGGTACTGCAAGGTTTGGTGCTGGGACCGCAGCTGTTTACAATATACGTTAGTGATTTTGATGACGGGATTAAAAGTAACATTAGCAAATTTGCTGATGACAAAGCTGGGTGGCAGTGTGAAATGTCAGGAAGATGTTATGAGAATGCAGGGTGACTTGGACAGGTTGGGTGCGTGAGCAAATGTATGGCAGATGCAGTTTAATGTGGATAAATGTGAGGTTATCCACTTTGGTGGCAAGAACAGGAAGGCAGATTACTATCTAAATGGAGTCAAGTTAGGAAAAGGGGAAGTACAACGAGATCTAGGTGTTCTTGTACGTCAGTCAATGAAAGCAAGCATGCAGGTACAGCAGGCAGTGAAGAAAGCTAATGGCATGCTGGCTTTTATAACAAGAGGAATTGAGTATAGGAGTAAAGAGGTCCTCCTGCAGCTGTACAGGGCCCTGGTGAGACCACACCTGGAGTATTGTGTGCAGTTTTGGTCTCCAAATTTGAGGAAGGACATTCTTGCTATTGAGGGAGTGCAGTGTAGGTTCACAAGGTTAATTCCTGGAATGGCGGGACTGTCATATGTTGAAAGGTTGGAGCGACTGGGCTTGTATACACTGGAATTTAGAAGGATGAGAGGGGATCTGATAGAGACATAAGATTATTAAGGGATTGGACACGCTGGAGGCAGGAAGCATGTTCCCGCTGATGGGTGAGTCCAGAACTAGAGGCCACAGTTTAAGAATAAAGGGTAGGCCATTTAGAACTGAGATGCGGAAAAACTTTTTCACCCAGAGAGTGGTGGATATGTGGAATGCTCTGCCCCAGAAGGCAGTGGAGGCCAAGTCTCTGGATGCATTCAAGAGAGCGTTAGATAGAGCTCTTATAGATAGCGGGGTCAAGGGATATGGGGAGAGGGCAGGAACGGGGTACTGATTGTGTATGATCAGCCATGATCACAGTGAATGGCAGTGCTGGCTAGAAGGGCCAAATGGCCTACTCCTGCACCTATTGTCTATTGTATTAGCTAGGATAATGATAATTAAGGCAGTAATTCTTAAGGTACCTTTGTGGAGTTCTAGAATACTGAGCAAGCCTTTTGGGGCAATGTAGATAATAACCATCTTTTAAACTCCTGATAGGCAAACTAACTTATGACACAAGCTTGCCAGTTTTGGAAATTTTTTTGTCAGCATCATTCTGAGTTCATGGTGCAGGTCATTCCTGTAGGCAAGACCCATCATCTTTTCTGCACTGAACTTAAATTTCCTGATACAATAACTTCCCCATATTGTCATTTTTCCATTATGTTTTCATACAAATGCTCATTGCCTGTGTGGATTAAATATTTGGCAGCAAAAGGCAGGCAAATGCATAAAATGTTCACCCATATTCAATTTGTACAACTTAAGATAATACAAAATAGGTCATTTTAGAGCTTATAATTTTGTAGGACTACAAGATAATTTGCGAAAAATAAAAAAAGTTAAGAAACTATTGGGAGTGCTGTACAGGTTTCTTAATGTATCAATCACGTGGTAACAATACAAAAGAAAATTAGTTGGAGTTTATCAGACAGGTATGACAATAATCACTAATGTAGTCTACAAATGGACTGGATACACAATCGAAGCAAGTCTGGATGAGGAGTTCTGCATTCTGGATACTTTAAGACAGCATAATCTGAGCCAACAGGAGACCATGCCATTTTAGATTTGATATTGCAAAATTGAATTAAATTAATGACCTCAGTGAAGGTGTCATACTGGAGCTAGCAGTAGTGATAATATGATTAAATTTTATATTCACTTGAGAAATATAGATCCAAGGCTGGTAATTTAAAACTGAAGGACAATTATGAACATGAAAGCAGAGCAAGGCAAAGTGAATTTACAGATTAGGTTAAGGGATCTGTCAGTCGAGATGTGGTAGCATATAGTTTTTGTGATCTTTCAGAGTGAAGACATTCCAAACAAGAGAAAAATTCCATGAGGTGAACCCATTATGCATGGGTAACAAAATGTTGAAGGTGGTACAACATGTAAAGAAACATGAATAATACCAGATACATGGCAGCTCAGAAGATTGAACACACAAACGAGGAAATCTGCAGATGCTGGAAGTTCAAGCAACAGTAAAAGTACAGTCAATGTTTTGGTACACATCAGTCCTGATAAAGGATCTCAGCCTGAAACGTCGATTGTACTTCTTCCTATAGATACTGCCTGGTCTGCTGTGTTCCACCAGCATTTTGTGTGTGTCGCCAGAAGATTGAACAGTATGCTTTAATTCAGCAAAAATTCAGTACAAGGTAGTTTTGCCGTATCGGTGCAAAGTTCTGCATATCAATGTGTTTTTGCAGAAAATAAAAGTCCATGGTTCAGGGGCACACAGCCATTTTTTCTTTTCATGCCAATGAAGTGGTTGGCAAAAAAAACCTTTTAGTAGATGACCTGTGCACCACAGAAATTGGTTCTGGAATGTCAATTTTACAATTTATACAATGCCTTGAGTGAAGACACTGAAGTATATAGTTGTGAAATTTGTGATACAAATAAGAAAAGGTGGTGCAAAGTTCTTACAAGGAGGCAATAGGCCAACTGAGAGGACAAAGCTCTGGCAAACATTATAACGTGGGAAATATGGTAATGTTTTTACTTTCAGCTCATCTATGTGATGAGACTGTTAATCTGAGAGGTGTTAGGTATAATTTCCCAAAAGCTGGCATACAGATATGTCAAGTAATTAGAAAAACTAACGGCATTGTTTATTGCTGACGTATCAAACACAATAGGGAATTAGTTAGCACATTGAAATCACATCAGGAATATTGTGCACAATATTGGTCTTCTAATTTAGGGATGGATATAAATGTGTTGAAAGCTGTTTGGGGGATGTTTATTGGAATAGTACCTGAGGGAACACTGAATGGCTGGACTTCTATCCACTGGAGTTTAAATAAGACGTAACTGCATTATCACGTACTCGATCCTGAGGAGTTGCAACAGGTTGAATTTGAGAGGATATATCCTGTCGTGGGCAATTAAAACAAGGGGTCACCCATTTACAACAGTTGAGACAAAATGAGGATTACATTTTTTATTTAGCACTCTTCCTTAAAGGGTAGTAGCGTTAGTGCTAAATGGTTTAGGGCATTGTGGTTTATTTCTTAAGGGGGTGAAACAGAATGCACAGTTTAGTTGCAGTCAATCAGCCATGATCCAAGTGGAAGAGTAAGCTCAGTCAACCGACTCTTGCTCAGAATTCATGTTCTGTATCCTCCCTTGCACAGACACAAATTTCCTTAGACTCCACAAAAACCCTTGGTGTTTGATTTTTCTACAGATAATCATTCTATGTTGTGCAAAAATTAAGGTGAAGTGGATTTTCAAATTTTAAAATTATTTGACAGCACGGAAGTAAACTTGAATGTTTTTCAGGCTGCAAGCACGCCCACCAATCCCTTGACTTTCCAGTGTGAGTTTGTTAAGTTACGGATTGACATGCTGCAGGCATTCTCACAGCTGATCTGTACCTGCAACAGCCTGAAGACGAGCCCGCCGCCTGCAATTGCCACAGCAATTGCTATAGCATCAGGAAATGACTTGCAGAGATGTGGCCGTATTACCAACCAGGTACATGCAAATTCAGGGACCGTCCCGAGTGCTGGGTTTTTTGCATAGTCATATGATTGAAGTTTCATCCGAAATCCAACACAGCAGTTGGAAATAGCTCTGAATAACTTGCAAAAGAGTTGACTTGTTTATGCTCAGTAGTATCTGTGTACATTGATTTTTTTTTAGTATCACTGAGATTCTTTAAAGCATTTCTTATTAATGTGATTTAGCATGTTTTTGTGCTTGATATTAAAACACATGGTTATTTCAACATCCTCTGAGCTGTCTGAAAAGATTGGTGGTAGAAATATTCAGTAATCAAGCTGTATCTGTGGAAAGAAAAACACTTAGTGTTTCAACTTGGAACATCTTCATCAAAATTGACTTAAAACTTAAAATGTGTAATATGTTAAGGACCAAGGCAAATTTGATATGAATATAAAGATTTGGTAGTTGATCATAAGGTCTTTAACTAGTTAAAATTAGAGTTGACACTCCAGTGCATGAAAGCATTGTGTGTCTTTTAGATCTGTGGATTTTAACGTTATAAAGACATCCTTATAACAATCTCAACCATTCCAAATTCTTTCATTTACTAGCCAATTACAATTTTAGAAACATAGAAAACATATAGCACAGTACAGGCTCTTCGGCCCACAAAGCTGTGCCAAACATGTCCCTACCTTAGAACTACCTAGGCTTTACCCATAGCCCTCTATCTTTTGAAGCTCCATGTAGCCATCCAGGAGCCTCTTAAAAGACCCTATCATTTCCACCTCCAGCACCGCTGCCAGCAGCCTATTTCACGCACTCACCACTCTACATAAAAAAAAACTTACTCCCGACATCTCCTCTGTACCTACTTCCAAGCACCTTAAAAATATGTCCTCTCGTGCTAGCCAATTCAGCCCTGGGGAAAAGCCTGTGACTGTCCACATGATCAATGCCTCTCATCATCTTATACACCTCTGTGTCAGGTCACCTCTCATCCTCCGTCACTCCAAGGAGAAAAGGCCAAGTTCACTCAACCTATTCTCTTGAGGTATGCTCCCCAATCCAGACAACATCCTTGTAAATCTCCTGTGCACTCTTTCTATGGTTTCCACATTGTTCCTATAGTGGGGTCTGTCCAGGGTCCTATATAGCTGCAACTTTACCTCTCAGCTCCTAAACTCAATCCCACGATTGATGAAGGCCAATGCACCGTATGCCTTCTTAAGCAGAGTCAACCTGCGTAGCAGCTTTGAGTGTCCTATGGACTCCAAATCCAAGATCCCTCTGATCTTCCACACTGCCAAGAGTCTTACCATTAATGCTATATTCTGCCATCATGTTTGACCTACCAAAATAACCACCTCACATTTATCTGGGTTGAACTCCATCTGCCACTTCTCAGCCCAGTTTTGCATCCTATCAGTAACCTGCTGTAACCTCTGACAGTCCTCCACACTATCCACAACACCTCCAACCTTTGTGTCATCAGCAAATTTACTAACCCTACCCTCCACTTCCTCATCCAGGTCATTTATAAAAAAAATCAGAGTAGTGGTCCCAGAACAGATCACTGAGGCACACCACTGGTCACTGGCCTCCATACAGAATATGACTCATCTACAACCACTCTTTGCCTTCTGTGGGCAAGCCAGTTCTGGACCCACAAAGCAATGTCCCCTTGGATCTTTTATAAAATTAGAAATTGAAATTATATTTTGTCAGCCTTACTTTTCACTTTCAATGTTAATTATGGTCCATTCTAATCCAAATTACATTTTTTGTCATTTAGATGAAGATATCAATGGAAGAATTCAGACGTCTAGCAACTCGTTATCATGACCTTTATCAATCTTCCTTTGATGCTGACTCTGCCACCTTGAGAAATGTTCAACTGTATCCTTTTCTGCCAAGCAGCATTTTGCTTGCATAAGCCAGGGTCTCGAGTCACCAAATGTTAAAATTGGAATCATTGCTGTGGTATTGTAGCAAATTATCTTTAGGATTTGCGTTATAGTAAATTGTATTAGCTGAAAAGATGCAGTTTCAGTTTATCTCTTTTTTTGTTCAAATGTTCTTGCTTGCTCCTGGGGTGGGTACACTAAATTGCTACATTTGCATTGCAAATAGAGATAGGAGGAGTTTCAACATTAGGGTTGTAAAAGTTGTTGTCAAATTGGCCATCTTTTGCACCTCCTGTCTGGTTTTCTCCAGCTGCAGTACCCTGCAAATAAGGGGCATGTTGAAATGTGGACAAGTTGTACAATAAAGTAAATTTCAGTGGCATAGCAACTTTGTTTTTTAAGACCATTTATGCTCACAAATGATGAGCATGGTTACCCTGAATCTCCAGGTTACAGTGACTTGAACACTTGTTATCCCTGGAACTTCTCAGTCTACAGCTGCCTAGAACAGCAATTTTATATTTGATTAGAAGCCCCAAGCAGCACATGGTTTTCTGTCAGCGATTCGTGACATTCAAAGAAATGATTGAAGTTGTCATATTAAGTTAATTAAGCACATTTTTCAGCATAACTGTTGTAAAACTGCTGGAGTTTGACATTCCACCCCTAGATGTGGAGCAGAGTCAAAATTACAACACAGGTTCAAGAATAGTGCACTGTGTGTGACCTGATGGTCACATAGGGAAATGACAACAGTTCCTTGGAAGTGCTGAGGAAATTTTAATCAATACTTTAAAAATAGAGGAATTTGGGGAGAAGGTGTAGTTTAAATTGTCTGATAACCCATGTGGCCTTTAACTTCCTCCACAGACAGCAACAAAGTTGTTTACTAATTTCTCACTCTATTGAAGCATTAATCCTCGATCCAGATTCCGCCAGGTAAAACAAAACCTTGTAATTTCTGCCTCACACTGATCTTTATATAATCAGCAATTTTAGGTAAAAGCAGTGACTCTTCGTGTAAATCACAAACCTTGACTGCAATGCAGCATCTCCAAGTTTGCGGATGACACGAAGCTGGGCGGCGGTGTTAGCTGTGAGGAGGATGCTAAGAAGATGCAGGGTGACTCAGATAGGTTAGGTGAGTGGGCAAATTCATGATAGATGCTATTTAATGTGGATAAATGTGAGATTATCCACTTTAGTTGCAAGAACAGGAAAACAGATTATCTGAATGGTGGTAGATTAGGAAAAGGGGAGGTGCAACAAGACCTGGGTGTCATTGTACACTAGTCATTGAAAGTGGGCATGCAGGTACAGGAGGCAGTGAAAAAGGCAAATGGTATGTTGGCATTCATAGGAAGAGGATTCAAGTACAGGAACAGGGAGGTTTTACTGCAGTTGTACAAGGCCTTGGTGAGACCACAGCTGGAGTATTGTGTGCAGTTTTGGTCCCCTAATCTGAGGAAAGACATTCTTGCCATAGAGGGAGTACAGAGAAGGTTCACCAGATTGATTCCTGGCATGGCAGGACTTTCATATGAAGAAAGACTGGATCGACTAGGCTTATACTTGCTGGAATTTAGAAGATTGATGGAGGATCTTATTGAAACGTATAAAATTCTAAAGGGATTGGACAGGCTAGATGCAGGAAGATTGTTTCCGATGTTGGGGAAGTCCAGAACGAGGGGTCACAGTTTAAGGATAAAGGGGAAGCCTTTTAGGACCGAGATGAGGAAAAACTTCTTCACACAAAGAGTGGTGAATCTGTGGAATTCTCTGCCACAGGAAACAGTTGAGGCCAGTTCATTGGCTGTATTTAAGAGGGAGTTAGATATGGCCCTTGTGGCTAAAGGGATCAGGGGGTATGGAGAGAAAGCAGGTACAGGGTTCTGAGTTGGATGATCAGCCATGATCACACTGAATGGCGGTGCAGGCTCGAAGGGCCGAATGGCCTACTCCTGCGCCTATTTTCTATGTTTCTATGCAATCTGTTCCAGTCACTGTACTGATCCCTGTGGCACTTTGTGATTATCAGAGAGAGAAAACAAAATATCAGTAGATATTGTTGTTGGAACTGCCTGGTGTCCTCTTTGTCCTAGTTATCTACAGCCATTTCTAGTCAGGAGCAAACCTTGTGACTTCAGGATTGAACCAAGCTTACTTCAATAGCACATCCTAGCTTGATTATCGCTTCCACTAAAGGCAAGAGGGCGGTGAATCTGTGGGATTCTTTACATGAGCATGTGACCCTAATTTGAATAGGAACTGCTGTTACAAGGATTCCAAAGTCTTATGAAGAGTCGTTACTGCAATGACCAACAGGAACTAAAAATGTTTTGCCATTGCTGCCCAAATATTGAGGGAAAGGAAACAAACTTACAAGAGCTATTGAACTTTGTGGTCACAATTACCATCCCTCCCAATGTAAATGTGTGAATTTTCTATACAAACAATGCTTCTTTAGTACAGAGTTGTCCCAGAACTTAATTAGCATTCTATAGGAAAGAATTGAACAACCCATGCCAAGTAGGGTTCTGTCTTGCACATTTACTTACAACAATTGTCTTCCTTGGATTAGTACATTTCAAAGTTTCTTAACTCATAGTATAATATTCATATCAGCAATAAGTATTTAAATTTCAGAGGCACAGATAAAGTGGATGGCAAGTCTTTTCCAACATTGGGAAGCCCAAAATAAGAAGCATAGGTTTCAAGTGTGAGATGAAATATTTAAGAGAGACTCAAGGGGCAACTTTTTCCCCACTGAGAGGGTGTGACTATATGGAATGAACTGCCAAACGTAGTAGTTGATACAGGCACACTATTACTTAGGAAGCTCTCGCATAGATACATGGACAGAATTAGGAAGTTAGGATGAGCTCAGTGGGCACAGTATTTGGGATGAATGTCCTGCATCTCTTTTTCCCTGTATGACTATTTGAACTTATTTGTAATCAAAATTATCTTTGGTGTGTTACTGTTTGAACTTTTGTATAGTTGGTTAGTTGGTGTCCCATGGATGACTTGGAAGCTGCTCTACTGATGCTTTGAATTATTGGGTTACAGAAGTAAAATCCCCATTTCAATTAAAATTTACTTTATCATAAAGGAAGAAAATTAATCCTTGTACATTAAGATAGGCTGTCTTGAGTATCAGATTAACTTGGATTATCCCAGGAATAATTTATGGATAACTGAGAAAAATACATTTTGCATATTAGAGGATCAAGGGGAGTGCATGAAGTTCTGTGGGGAAATTCATTCCAGTGTTGTCATAGATACAGTTTAGGCATCTGCCTGTACCACCAACTGAACTCCTTGTCAGAATCACACAGCAGCAGATACGAGCCCATTGGCCTGCTGAATCTGGCTTTACCATTAATCTCCCATTTACACTAATCCCATTATATCCTCTTTAAATTCCCTTGAATTCTTCCAATTCTCCCGCTCACCTACATGCTATGGCAACTTGCAGCCAATTAGCCTACTGACTTGCACACCTTTGGAATATGGGAGAAACAAAATCCACGTGGTCATGAAAAATAGGCAAATTCATGATCAGGTACATTAACATTTAAAACACACTTGGGCGGGTATGTAGCTAAGAAAGGCTGAGGGAGGGATATGGGCGTCTTGATCAGTTTGGACAGGTTGGGCCAAAGGGACAATTTGTCTTCTATGATTATAACCAGAGGTCAAGATTAAACACAAGTCACTAGCACTGGAAGGCTAAATGACAAGCTTCTTTAGTAATGCAAATTTTGGTTTCCGAAGTTGACTGACAATTGAAGCAACATCAATTTATTTGCAATATCATGTTGGGAAGTAATGTTTATACAGGGCACTGGGAGGATAATAATGCACTTTGAGAATTCTGCAATCTGAACAGCCTCAACATCACCTATGGTACATCTGCATTAACTACAAATTTCATTTCTGGAAAAGAAATTGTATAGTGTAAAAAAAAATGTTAGGTACACTTGCACAGGCTGTTTGACCACTAGAGCCTCAAATAGAGAGATGCATTTATATATCTTCGCAATTTCAGTATCAAATTCTTGAATTGTGAAATACTGGAAAACACAATATTAAACAAATTCCAATTTTGCTAACTTTGTTCGAGCATGAAATAAGATTTTAAATCATTTCCTTTGCTGATTTTGGTGCATCAAATATCTAATTGAGTCAGAATTATACCATATGAAAAACAAGCCCTTCAGCCCAATACATCCATGCAGACCAAGATGACCATCTATGCTACACTTTTATACTTTTCCTATCAATGTACCTGTCCAAGTGTCTTAAATGTTGTTGTCTCACCTCATATTATCCTGTGCAAATCATTACAAAGGGGTATCAAATCAATATGATTTTGTGGTCATTACAGAAATGTGGTTGCAGGGTGGAGAGGATTGGGAATTAAATATCCAAGGATATCAAGTAATACAGAAGGATAAGTTGGAAAGTAAGGGAGGTGGGGTAGCGCTCTTAATTAAGGATGAGATCAGGGTGATAGTGAGAGACGATATAAGATGTAAGAAACAGAATGTTGAATCCATCTGGGTAGAGATTAGGAATATAAAGGGTGGGGGGGGGGGGGGGGAAGAATCACTGGTGGGAGTTGTCTACCGGCCACCAAATAATAACATCACAGTGGCATAGGCAATAAATAGAAATATCTGAGTCATGTAAGAATGGAACAGCAGTAATTGTGGGGGCTTTAACTTGCACATAGATTGGGTGAATCAAGTTGGTCGAGACAGTCTTGAGGATGACTTCATAGAATGCATCCATGATGGCTTTCATGGCTTTGAACAGCATGTTACTGAACCTACAAGGGAACATGCTATCTTAGATCTGGTCCTGTGCAATGAGACAGGTAAAATCAGTGATCTTGTAGTTGGCGATCCTCTTGGAAAGAGTGATCACAGAATGATTGAATTTCTCATACAAATAGAGGGGGCAATAGTGCAATCAGAAACCAGTGTATTTTGCCTAAACAGTGGAGACTACCATGGGATAGGGAGGATATAGCTAGTGTAGACTAGGAACACAAACTATATGGTGGAACAGTTCAGGAACAGTGGAAGACTTTCATAGTGATTTTTCACAGTGCTCAACAAAAGTATATTCCAGTTAAAAGCAAGGACAGTAAGGGTGGAAATAAAAGGAGGCATCAAACTTAAAGTTTGTGCGTACAAAGTCGCCAAGAGTAATGGGAAACTGGAAGATTGCTTTTTAAAGTTTTCCCAAAGAACAACAAAGAGATCAATAAAAGGGAAGATAGGTTATGAAAACAAACTAGCACAAAATATAAAAACAGATAGTAAAAGTTTTTATAATTACAAAAAGCAGAAAAGGGTGGCTAAAGTGAACGTCGGTCCTTTGGAGGCTGAGAAGGAGGAATTGATATTGGGTAACTTTAAGAATTTAGTTTAAGAATAAGGGGTAGGCCATTTAGAACAGAGATGAGGAAAAACCAGAGAGTGGTGGATATGTGGAATGCTCTGCCCCAGAAGGCAGTGGAGGCCAAGTCTCTAGATGCATTCAAGAGAGAGTTAGAGGTCCTATAGATAGCGGGGTCAAGGGATATGGGGAGAGGGCAGGAACGGGGTACTGATTGTGTATGATCAGCCATGATCACAGTGAATGGCGGTGCTGGCTAGAAGGGCCAAATGGCTTACTCCTGCACCTACTGTCTATTGACTTGTGTCAGTCTTCACGGTGGAGGACACATCCATCATGCTAAAGAGATGATATGGATGCGATGGAAGGTGAGGACCTTGATACAATAGCTATCACTAAAGAGACAGTGTTGAGCAAACTTGTGGGCCTGAAGATGGATAAGTCCCCTGGTCCTGATGGAATGCATCCCAAGGTACTGAGAGAAATGGTATAAGTTATAGTAGAAGCTTTGGTGATAATTTACCAAAATTCTCTGGACTCTGGGCAGGTCATGGCGGATTGGAAGAAGGCAAATTTCACGACACTGTTCAAAAAAAGGATGTAGGCAAAAGGGAAGCAACTATTGACCAATTAGCTTCAAGCATTTTCCCAACTACAAATGTTAAACTATCATTAAAGAAGAAATGGCAAGGCATCTGTAAAGAAATGGATCCATCAGGCAGACACAGCATGGATTCTGCGAAGGCAGGTCCTGTTTGACAAACTTACTGGAGTTCTTTTGAGGATATAACGTGCGCAGTGGATAGAGGGGAACAGATGGACATTACTTACTTGGGTTTCCAGAAGGTGTTTAATAAGGTGCCACATTAAAGACTTATCCATAAGATAAGGATGCATAGAGTTGGGGGTGATGTATTAGCATGGATAGAGGATTGGTTAACTAATAGAAAGCAGCAAGTTGCGCTACATGGCTGTTACTCTGGTTGGCAATCAGTGGTGAGTGGTGTGCCACAGGGATCGGTGCTGGGCCTGCAACTTGTTCACGGTACACATTGACGATCTGGAAGAGGGGACCAAGTGTAGTTCCAGGTTTGCTTATGGTATGAAATTGAGTGGAAAAGCAAATTGTGAAGATACAGAGAGTATGCAGAGAGATATAGATAGGTTAAGTGAGTGGCCAAGGGTTTGGCAGGTGGTAAATGTGAGCTCATCCACTTTGGAAGGGAAAATGGAAGAATAGATTATTTTAAAAATGGTAGTAAATTGCAGTGTACTGCTGTGCAGGGGGAGAGCTTGTGCGTGGATCACAGAAGGTTGGTTTGCAGGTGCAGCAGGCTATCAAGGCAAATGGGATGTTAGCCTTCATTGCTAGAGGGATTAAATTTCAGAGCAGGGAGGTTATGCTGCAAATGTACAGGGTATTGATGAGGCCACATCTGAGTACTGTGTTCAGTTCTGGTCTCCTTACTTGAGGAAGGATATTCTGGCTTTGGAGGTGCTACAGGGGAGGTTCACCAGGTTGATTCGAGGTGAGGGGGTTATCGAGTTGCCTGGGACTGTACTCACTGGAATTCAGGAGAATGAAAGATCTTATAGAAACAAAACGATGAAAGGGACAGATAAAATAGAGGCAGGAAAGATGTTTCCACTGATAGGTGAGACGAGAACTAGGGGACATAGTCTCAGGATTCACGGGAATAGATTTAGGACAGATGAGGAGAAGCTGCTTTTCCCCAGAGAGTGGTGAATCTGTGGAATTCTCTGCTCAATGAAACAGTGGAGGCTATCTCAATACATATTTAAGACAAAGTTAGTTAGATTTTTGCATAGTAAGGGAATTAAGGGTTATGGGGAAAAAGGCAGGTAGGTGGAGATGAGTCCATGGCCAGATCAGCCACGATCTTACTGAATGGCAGAGCAAGCTCAATGAGCCAGATGGCCTACTCCTACTCCTGTTATGTTCTTTTACATCCTTCCCCTCTCACTTTAAACTTTTGCCAACTAGTTTAAGTTCCCTTTCCCTGATAAAAAGGGCCCATACATTCACCCTGTCTATGCTGTTCATGGTTTTCTTTTGATTTACACCTGCAAGATCACTCGTCCATCACCTGTGCTCCAATGAATAAAGACCTAGCCTGCCCATCTCCTCCCTGTTACTTAGACCCTCAAGTCCTGGCAACATTCACTTAAATTTTATTTATATTCTTTTCAGCTTACTGATGTCCTTTCTATAACAAGGTTATAGTGCATGCAGTGCTCCAGGTACAGCCTTGCCAATATCGTACAGCTGCTTCGCAACATCTCAGAGTCCTATACTCAGTACCCTAACTGATGAAGGCCAGGGTGCCATAATACTACCTTCAGTATCTCACCTGTCTGTGATGTCACTTTCAGGGGACTGAGGAACATCGGAGTATAACACTCCCCAGAACCTTGCCATTCACTGTAGAAGTCCTATCCTGTTTTGACTTCTCAAAATGCAACATATAGCACTTAATTGGATTGAGTGGCAGTTATCATTCCTCAGCCACTTACCTAGTTAATTAAGATTCCTTGTAATTTTTGATAACCAGCTTCACCAACACCACCTAATTTTAGTGCTGTCTCCAAGCTTACTAAATCATGCCTTGTACATTTTCATCCAGAATATTTATACAAATGACAGGCAACGTGATGGATACGTCTATTCCAAACATTGCACAGATTGTTATGTTGTTCACAAAGCCAGCTGTATGGAGGGAGTACTCTAAAGCAATATGGAGTTTGATTCCAGATATGAAGCAGTCTTACCATTACGTTGTCTTCCTTTGCTTTAGAAATGGAACAAAGCTAGCAGGAAACAATGATTATAGTAGATTCTTTAGATATTTAAAAATATTAATAAAGTAAGCATCGATCTTTCAGAAAGTGAACTGAATAAATATTGGGGGATTGAATTATAGTTATTTTGTTCAAGTATGTGCTATGAAGAATCAGGGACATCTCAGAAACAGTTGCAAATTGGGAATGGGAAAAGACAAAGATCACTGTCACCATGAAAGTAAAACTGAGGAAATAACTGGAGTGGGCTGATAAACCTCTGGTTCCTAATGGACCAACCTGATGGCTTAAAAATGGCTAGCAAGATGGTTGATGCAAAGGTTTCAGTTTTCCTAAAGTTTCCAAAGGTACAAAAAGACCAATCTAATTGGAAAATAGCAAATACAGATCCTTTATTCAAAAAAAGGAATAGAAAAATCTGGAAACTTGCAAGCCAGTTAGCTTAAACCTTACAGAGAAAATGATACTTTTCAAAATAAAGGTGTTACTTCAGGGAACTGTAAGTTCAAGATGGTTAAGTTAACGTAGTTCTATAAATTTATTGGAGTTCCTTAAAGTAGTAATGTGTGTTTGGGAACTGCTGGAGTTACTATGCTTATTTACAAAAGGCATTTGATAAGGTGGCACTTGCTGAAAATAAAGGCTCATGTGAGCAATAAACACTAATGTGACAGGAAATTAGGTCCAGATATTCTTCTGGCTAGCAAAATGTAATGACTGGTGTGCCACAGGGATCAGTTTTGAGTCTCTAGTTTACAGTGTACATAAATGACTTGGATAAAGGCACTGTAGTTGCTTAATTAGAAAGGAAAAAGTTACAAAGAGATTGCAAGGCTACATTGAAATGTAGGTAAAGTGAGTTTGCAGAGATCTGAGAAACAGCATAATGTGGACAAAATGTGCATTTGCCTCTTCTAGCAGGAATAATAAAAAGCACTATTCAAATAATGAGTAGTACATCGATGCAACAATTTTAAAAAGTCAATTAGGATGTTGTTGCTTATAAATAGGAGAACCACACTTTAAAAAAATAGCAAGGTTATGTTTCATTTGAATAAGGTGAATTGATATCACATTGAGTAGAATCAGAAACAGGTTCTTTTATCCTGCCTTGGCCATCACAACCGTGTAATCCCATTTCCTGAGTAGAGATCTTCAGGGTGATTCAAAGGAGGATGTTAATTTGCAGGTAGTTCAGAGAAAGTTAATTAGACTATTACTTGGAATAGGCGGATTTACCCTAGGAGGAAAGGTTAGATAGGCTAGATTTGTGCCTGCTCTAGTTTAGAAAAGCATGAGGAGATTTGGTTGATACGTACAAGATTGAGGGGAGATAGAGGGGATCCTTCATTTTCTGGGAGAATCTGTAACTAGAGATTGTTGTTTACAAAGATAATTTTTCCTACAAGACAGAAGAGACAGTTTTTACTTCCACTTATGAGTCTTTATATCTCTCTTCGTTAAAAGGCAGTAAAAGCAAAGCTAGATAGACACTCAAAGCCGGGGTTGAAAAATCACCAATGGGCAAACAGAAATGTAGCATTGGCTACAATCTTATCAGTCATAATCGTGTTTCAATGACAGAGTAGGCTTGAAGGGCTGATCTGCCTACAAATTTATTTGTTAGTATTCCAACAATTGTCAATTGCAAATTTAAAAAAATGGGTAATAGCATGTAGAAACTGATGTGGGTAAAATGTAAAGTGCTACCCCTTAATGATTTAATTTTAATTGAATTTCCTGCAGTTTCCAAGAGTATGGATGCAATGGGAATGTCCATGCTGAAAGCGAGTATGAAAGAAGCATGTTGTCTGTATTTGCCCAGGTGCTGGAGGACATAGAGTCTCTTAGCAGAAAGTATCCTCCTGTTTCCTACCTGGTAAGTAGGAGATCGAAGTGGTGAATGTGTTGTAGCAAGTGTTAATTGTTCCCCAATTGTGACAATTGTTTCTTCGCAAAATGAAGACAGTATATTGAAATTTCAACTTCTCTAATTGACTCCATCTGCTATTTCATTAATCAAACATTTCCATTTGCAAAAATCTGCCTATTACCTCAAATTTGAAACACGATTCTCACTGACATAAAACAATGCTGACTCTTCCTAATCTGTCCCTGTCTTGTCAATAATCTTCAACTCTTTTCCTAGAATTCATGCAAGGCTCACCACCCTGCAGTTTCCAAGCTTATCCCTACTGCCCTTTCTGAACAAGGGGACAACGTTAACTATCCAGCAGTTCTCTGGCATCTCACCAGTGGCTCTGCTCATGCACATAGAGGTCCTCAAGTTAGCCTCTTCCTGTTCCAAGACTGTGTGGTATCAACTAAACTCCAGTCAGAGTTGAGAAAGCTAGGACTATCTTAATACATTGTTACAGTCTAGCTCACAGACCAAAGCAGTTGATTACACCTGTATTTCAAGAGGCTAAAGAAGTTGACATAGCTGCATTGCACCCATTTAAAAATTGATAAGGGTCAACATAGAGGACATTATATCTGGATGCAGAGGAGTTTGCATACTAAGCTGTCATGCACGTGACTGCAAGAAGCTGCTGAAAGTTGTGCTGAGTAGTGTCCACATCACAGAAATCAGCCTCCACTTTATGGGCTCTGTACCTGTATGTTGCTATTTCAGTAAAGCAGCCAACATAATCAAAGAGCCCAGTCACCTCAGCTATGCTTTCTACTCCCCTCTCCAACGGAGGGGGCAATACAAATGCTTAAAAGCACGTACCAGCAGGATCTAGGACAGCTTTGATCCTGCTGAATGGATCTCACTCAACCTCACTCACCTAGTTATGATCTTGCACCTTATTGTTTCCCAGCACTGTACTTCTGTAGCTGTTACTTTATTCTGCACTGTTAATTATTTTATCCTGATCTGCATCAATGCACTGTAGTGATTTGATCTGTATGAATAATGAGCTTTTCACTGTATCTTGGTACATGTGACAATAATAAACAAAGGGATGCCCAGGATAAATCCACTTGTTTAGGGCAGATTAGGACACATGAACCTGCAACTTGGTTATTAGCACTGCTTAATCTCTGCTTAAGAGAATTGTAACAAGGGTAGCTAATGTCATCTGCTTGTAGTGCCGTCCATGTCCCTCTTCCTGTTGAGGGGAACTACTGTCCTTGATACAGGCTAGAGATTAATAATGTCCAATATGATGTATCAGTGCTCGGTGAGATATTAAGGTTCCTTAAGGTTGTTATAGCTGGGGTGGTAGTGTAGATATGTGTCCACGACCTATTAAATGCTCCCAATGATGAGCATCTCAAATGACCTATAACAACCAAGCCCAGCTCCTGCCCTTCACGTGTGGCTTAGCTACTAAGCCCAGCAGAACTGTTTCTACTCACATGAAGAGAGGCAAAGGCAAGTCACTGGCACATTGAAACCAGTCACTTTGGGTTGTTGTTGGCAGCCCATCTAGGAGAAAGAAAACTGATCTCAAACCTCCACTGCTTGTGGTAATTCCCACTCATGAGGAAGACTTCAGAAGCAAACCCAACTGAAAAATCCGGAGCCGGAGTCCCTAAGGCAGTCCTACATTGTGTTTGTCACTGACTGGCAACTCCTGCGATGTCGCTGGTGCCAATTTGTATCGGTCTCTGCTGTTCCTTTGGATTTATCAGCTGCATGGAGAGAAGGAATCTGCTACTTGGGTAACAGCTTGCTCTCCCTGTCGTATTGCCCTGGCTTGCGTATCACATAGACAGCTGGGATACGTGACCCCGAACAACGGAGGGCCTTAAGGGATGTAAATGGTTCCATAATGTAGTTAAATATGAAGTACTCAGAACTAAAATAGAATGGCTTGATTCTGGTAGTCAAAAGGCATGTTTGGGACAGCCCCCTCCCCCTCTTGCATTCCAGTGGAAGACATGTTGGCTGGATGCTACCCAATTTCCCTCGGGATCAATAAAGTACGTCAGTCTGGATGCCTGGTAGCAGAAAAGGTCTGCTGGCGCAAATGCTGAAAATTCTACTGCACCGTTGAGCTCTAATGGAGAGCTGCTTGTTACACTTTGCTGGAACAACAGCAGGCTGATCAGGAGATGTACCAATAGACATCCAGTTTTTAAAAAAAACTCCTGCAGGGTATATTTGTGGATATCAGTCAGATTAAATTTTATTAAGTAAAACTTGTATAATATACTTCAAGCTGTATATAATGCCAGTTATATTCCATGAAGTAAAATCATGTTGAGTCATAGAACACTACAGCACAGAAACAAGCTATTTGGCTCATCTAGTCCATGCAGAACGATTAATCTGCCTAGTCCCATTAACCTGCACCTGGACCATAGCCCTCCCATCCATGTACTTATCCAAATTTCTCTTAAATATTGAAATCAAACTTGCATCCGCTACTTCTGCTGGCAGCTCATTCCACACTCTCACCACTCTAAGTGAAGTTCCCCCTCATGTTGCCCTGAAACATTTCACTTCTCACCCTCAACCCATAACCTCTAGTTCTAGTCTCACCCAACCTTAGTGGAGAAGGCCTGCTTATATTTACCTCAATTTTATATACCTCTATCAAATTGTCCCTCATTCTCCTGTGCTCTAGGGAATAAAGTCCTAATCTATTCAACTTTTCCCAATAACTCAGGTCTTCAAGTCCTGGCAAAATCCTTGTAAATTTTCTTTGCGCTTCTTTCAATCTTATTGATATCTTTCCTGTAGGTAGGTAACCAAAACTGCCCACAATACTCCAAATTAGGCCTCACCAATGTCTTATACAACTTCAATACAACATCCCAACTCCTCTACTCAATACTGAAGACCAATGTGCCAAAAGCTCTTTATGACTACCTATCTGCAATACCACTTTCAAGTAAATATGGATCTGTATTCCCAGATCCACCGTTCTACTGAACTCCTCTGTGCCCCATCAGTTATGTAAATTCTACCCCAGTTTGTCCTCAAAGTGCAACACCTTACACTTGTCTGCAGTAAAAAAATTTTCAAGCGCATTTTTCCAGCTGATTCAGATCCCATTGCAAGTTTTAATAGTCTTCTTGCTGTCCACTACATCTGCAATATTGGTGACATCTCCACATTTGCTGAACCAGTTTACTACATTATCATCCAGATCATCGATTGATATATATCTCAAGCAACAGACCCAGCACCAATCCTTGCTGGAGAAAGTAATTTGAACTTTATGGGCAATTGAATGATTAAGAGAAGCAACAGGCAAAAAAACCCAGCAGGAATTCTCAGTGGGAGAGAATGGAAAGCAAAACATTAGTGGAGAAAGTTAATTTTGTGTTCAAATGCCTTTGTGTTGATGTTACCACTTAAAATAATAATGCACAGATTAAGTGCACCTCAATTATAATGTACTGAATTATCTCAGAAGTCATACTAACTGATCTCATTGTGTAACTTTATTCCAGCACACCATGTGCCTCTGTGCAGCTGTAATATCCTTGCTGAAGGTCCCCTTATCATTTCAGAGGTATTTCTTCCAAAAGCTTCAATCAACTAGCATCAAGGTATGTCCAATTCTGCCCTCCCTTTCCCCAATAACGCAATTTGTGCATCAGCAAGCTTTTAAAACCCTTTTTAATTTAAAGAACATTTTCATGTTAAAAGCAACTCATACTTTCTCAATTTACAATCTATGCTGCCTCTGTCCACATTATCCAGCTTACTGCATTGAAAACGCATGTCTTTTAAGCAAAATGTCATACGCCACTGATACTAAATTGTCATTGCAACCTTGGAATAATAAAAAAATGCTAAAGGTTTACTTCATCTATTTTCCATCTTCTATTTTAAGTAATTTTGGAAATGTAGGCACTACTTCTTATGGCTTTGCAATTAAATCATTGCTGTACATGAAGTGAAGGACTGCAAGAACAGTCACTGTAGGAATCATTTGTTAACTCAATCTTTCCACTTCAGGTTTTTCCCTATGTTATCAACTTATTTTTTTTTAAATAAAGAAGTTACCTTATCAAATGGCTTAAAGTACTATTGACCACATTTCCCACATCAAGAGCAACTTGTTCAGGCTTTCTAAGTGGTAGCTACAATTGGATAAATGTCTTTCTGTTGTCTTGCAGTTGGCACTGTCACCTTCACCTCGCACTCCGACAGAACCAATCACTGTGCAGAATAATCAGCAATTGGCTCTTAAGGTGGAAGGTGTTATCCAGCATGGCTCAAAACCCGGCTTCTTCAGGAAGATTCAGGCAGTTTGTCTGAATGTTTCCTCCTCAGTGCAGAACAAGGGTGTGCAAGATTACAAGGTAGTTCAAAAAGTGCATTTACTCTAGATAGTCCAATGTTAAATCAATCGTTAAATAACTGCACTTCATTCATAATCAGATACAGCATTAAGCAAAGTTTTTTTTTGTTTAAAAAGATGAGTTTATTGCTGACCGTTTGAACTTGTAGATTGTATGGAAGAGTGGGAAGTGTTTGTGAGTGGAACAGTTCAGTTTCCAGCATACGTTAAATGATTAATCTACCGAGTAGGTTGGGGCATACTTTGATCCCCAGCCTACTTTGACATATTATTGGTCATAGCCTGATGTTTAGATAAGAGTTGTTACAAAATATACTGTTCACATTAATTGATAATGGTCTTCTCAAAACTGGATGAATAATACTATCCATTTGACAGCAGTAAATGACCCAAAGTAGGAGTTTGGCAAACTTGCCCATGGCATGCCTTTAATATGTATGCACAAATCTGTTTCCTAGGTATTACTGGAGAACACGACGAATGAAATGGAGCAGCGAGTGGAACCCCATAATGACTACTTCAGCACACAATTCCTGCTATGTTTTGGTGCACTTGGGAACCACATTGTTACTGTTGAAGCTTCTGTCGTTGACTCAAATGGTATCATTTGGAAAACCGGACCAAAAACTACCATTGCTATCAAATCCATGGAAGATCCATTTTCCCAGCAATTACGGCTACAGCAGCAGCAGCAGCAACAGTCACAACAGCAATCACAGCTGCAGAGGAATGCACTTTGTCGGTTTTAATATAAAGCCCTAATATAGCAAAGAACTGCCAGTTATCTGCTGTGCTGCCTCATCAGGAAGCTCGTAGCCCAGGGGTCCCCAACCCGAGGTTCCTGGCCCCTTTGGTTAATCGTAGGGGTCCATGGCATTAAAAAAGCTTGGTAACCCCTGGTGTAGCCCAAATGACAGATTTTGTATAGAAAATCAACTTTGTATCCTCTCAAATACAAATTGAAACTTCTCTACTTTTCTTGCCACTGCTATTCTATGAACATTTGTACATTCCAGTCTCCAGCCTCTCAGAATGAAGGTGATGATTTAAATGCTTAAAGTTAAATTGGTTAGAAAGTATGCTTGATAGTGAAATCTAATAAAACCTTGCATTTGTAAGCATGTATTGATTTCATTTTTAAATCTGTTTAACAACTTACCTCTTTTGGCCAACTTTGAATGGAGAACTTGGAAAAAAGGAGTTAATGACTCCTGTTCCTGTTACAGTATCAGTTTCTATTGTTGATTGATATACATTTGACAGACAATCTGAAGTTCAGATTTATCAAGAGAATATCTAAACAATAAACATGATAATGAAAATTTCCATTACCATTGTTGTTGAAGACTGGGAGTAAAGTACAATCAGAATGAGGCAATTCTGTCATTGAGCCTGCATCACCGTTCAGGTAAATCGCAAGTAAACTGTACCTCCGCCCATTTATTCACCTTAGCCCTTGAAATATGTAATGGAAGATGTATCTATGTCTTAAATTCACATTAACCTTTATTCACAGTCATTTGAAGACTTTCCCAGATTTCCTCTAGGCTCATTTTCTCTAAAAATTGCTCCTAATTTTATTACACACCCATTTGCCTTCTTACTCCACCTCAGTGCTTCACCCT
This sequence comes from Hemitrygon akajei, assembly GCF_048418815.1. Lineage (NCBI taxonomy): Eukaryota > Metazoa > Chordata > Chondrichthyes > Myliobatiformes > Dasyatidae > Hemitrygon > Hemitrygon akajei. Next base: position 54,210,181 of record NC_133130.1, read on the forward strand.
CTTTCAGGTTAGTTTTTATTAAAAATACCTTATTCTTCTACCATATACATTTTCATGGAATAGAATCAAAGTTTATCAAACCAGTTTGCCAGGTTCTTCAATCTGGCAGCAAACTGAATCTGCAATGAGCCTTTAAGAACAAATTTAATTCATTTTCAGATGCCGGGCTTTGTTATCAAGGCTGGCATTTATTGCCTTTATCAAGTAGGTGGTGATTCACCTCCATTGCCCAATATCAAAGTGGGAGAACATTCACCATTGCAGTGGTTAGAGTGTTCTAGGTCATTGACCTTACAACAATGAAAGACTATGAATGTGTTTCCAAGTCAGGCGATCGTGCGACTTGGAGGGGATCTGTAAATGGTCGTGTTCCATGCACTTGCTGCCCTTATCCTTTGTGGTAGAGATGACTGGTTTGGTGTTGGAGGAGCAATTGCATCGCATTGTGTAGATGGCATATGCTACAGCTATATTGTACTTTAGTGAAGGGAATGAAAGTTTAGGGCAGTAGAAGGTATGTTGAATGGTATGGAGCTACAAAATCCTGGTACGGCTGGCCTTGTCATTGTTTTGTAAGATGGCATTGTGCTTCTATGGGACCAATCAAAATTGTTTGTCTTTTTAAAATGCATTTTTTTATGATCTCAAGGCCCTATTGGACATTAGGAACTTAAAGTACTGCTTGTCTACATCCATGTCGAGTTGCTCAGTGACAGAAACTCAAGGAACTGGACTTTGCTGCCTGTGTCAGAGAGGTGGCAGAGTCGATGCACAAAGACAACGTGCAATCTTAACAGCAAGTGATCATCTTAGTCACCCTTCTTGTGATTACAAATTCCGGCTGGGTTAATGTGTAATACTGCAAGGCTGATTCACTGATTTATTGGCCGACAGCGGGAGAAGTGTATGGCTTCAGTTGTAGCGAGGAGAAGGCCTCAAGCGGCAGAGGTGCCCGTTTACAGCTGCCCAGGAATAAGGTGTTGGAGCCTGTACTGCCCCTCCCCCACCACCCCAGCCTAGTGTTTCCTCAGCAGACGACTAGACCTCCTCCCACCCTGTTACTTGTAAAAACTCCAACCCCTTCTCTCAATTCCATCATCTCTGCCACATCTTTCATTCCAGAACAAAGGAAATGTCCTCCTCCTTCAAAGAAAGAGCTTCCCTTCCTCCATCATCAATGCTGCCCTCAACGGCATCGCTTCCATTTCACATGTCTGCTCTCACCCATCCTCCTGCTACCCCACCAGGTATAAGGTTCCTCTTGTCCTCACCTACCAAATCACCAGCCTCCACATCCAGCAAACAATTCTCCACAACTATCGCTATCTCCAATGGGATCCTACCACCAAGCAGATCTCGCCCCCCCCCCCCCCCACCAGTGATCGCTCCCTACGTGATTCCCTTGTCCTTTCATCCCTCCCCACTGATCTCCCTCCTGGCACTTATCCTTGCAAGCAGAACAAATCAGAATCAAGTTTATTGTCACCGGCAGGTGTTGTGAAATTTGTTAACTTAGCAGCATTTCAATGCAATATATAATCTAGAAGAATAAAAAATAAAAATGAAGTACAATTACAGTACATGCATATTGGATAGATTAAAAATCATACAAAAACAAATAATATTAAAAAATGTGCGATAGTGTGTTCAATGACCATTTAGGAATCTGACAGCAGAGGGAGAAAAGCTGTTCCTGAATCGTTGAGTGTGTGCCTTCAGGCTTCTGTACTTCCTACCTGATGACAGCAATGAGAAAAGGACGTGTCCTGGGTGCTGGGGGTCCTTAATGGATGCTGTCTTTCTGAAAGACCAGTCCTTGAAGATGTCCTGGTTACTTTGTAGGCTAGAACCCAAGATAGAGCAGACTAAATTTATGACCCTCTGCAGCTACACCTGCCCCTATACTAACTTCCCTCATTACCATTCAAGGCCCCAAACAGTCCTTCCAGGTGAAGCAACACTTCACCTGTGGGTTTGTTGGGATCATATACTGTGTGCAGTGCTCCTGGGGTGGCCTCATGTAAATCAGTGAGAATCAATGTAGATTGGGTGACACCTACGCTTTGTCTGCCAAAAAAGGCAGGATCACCAAGTGGCCACCCATTTTAATTCCACTTCCCATTCTAATATGGCTATCCATGGCTTCCTCCACTGTTGTGATGAGGCCACATTTAGGCTGGAGGAACAGCATCTGATATAACATTTGATTAGCGTCCAACCTGATGGTATGACCATCAATTTCTCAGACTTTTGGTAATGCTCCCCTCTTGTTCCTTCACCATTTCCCATCCCCTTTTCCCTCTCTCACCTTATCTCCATGCCCACTGATTGCCTGCCTCTGGTCCTTCTGCCCCCATTTTCTTCAATTCCCTTCTATCCTCTATCAGACTCTCCCTTCTCCAGCCCGGTATCTCTTTCACCAATCAACTTCCCACCTCTTTACTTCATCCTTCCCCCTTCAGGTTCCACGTATCACCTTGTGTTTCTCTCTTCCCTCTCCCCACCTTTTAAATATACTCTGCTTTTATTTTCCTCTAGTGCTACCAAAACATCGACTGTATTCTTTTCCATAGATGCTGCCTGGCCTGCCGAGTTCCTCCAGCATTTTGTGTATGTTGCTTGAATTTCCTGCATCTGCAAGTTTTCTCTTGTTTGTGAGAAAACAAAACTCCAGACTGCTGCAACATTCATGGACTCAGGGTCTTAAGCTATTTTTTTTGTATGGTTGTATTTTAGTGTCATCTTATGTGTGCTTGCCATCTTTACTGTGGTATATGTGACTTGTATGACTGTTGGTACTGTATTTTATACTTTGGCCGGCAATGGGGTAACACTGTTCCGTTCGGCTGTATTCATGTATGGTTGAATGACAATTAAACGAGGTTGAGGTTGGGAATGATCTCATCTCTACCTTCATTTGTTTTGTTTTTGTAAATTGGCCACCACATTTAGGACTAAATATGTTAGGAATACAGAATGTAGATTTTATCTACTGGTTAGTTTTGTCTATTATATTGCTGAAGAACTAAAACAGCACATGAATAGACATGAATGTAGTGCAGTTTCACTAGGCTGACACCTCAACTTTAGGTAATGCCCTCTGCTGCTCCTGGCTGCCCTTCTCCACCCCAGTGAAGCAGGGTAGATGTCCTGGCTTGAAAGTGAAAAACAATGTCACAGAATGGGGCATTTCCATTTGCTTCTACTGAAGCTCTGCAGTGTCTCATGGATATCCAAGTGTGCACTGCCAGATCTAACTTAATTGCATTAGAGTGGAAAGCTATCATAAAAGCCAGATTTGGAAAAAAGAACATCTAATCATTGTTTCAGGCCAACTTTGAAAGATTTTCTCTTCAAATTTCTGCCAGACTAGTAATTTTTAATATTTACTGTCCTGTGACATTTAGTTTATTGCATATCCTGGAAAATTATTTCAGCTTTATGTAGTTTAGACAAAGCTGAAGAGATAATGGAACATTTTAGCAAAGGACATTTATTATTTCTGCTCTTAAAGTGCACGAGACATCAATTACAGACTAACTTAATGCTTAATATTGGTCAATTCTGTGGCTGCCAGTGCAGTTTGGAACTTACATCCTGCAGTAAAATTGCTGTTATGTTTGTATGCTTCACCTCAGTAGACAATTTTTTTTAAAAATTAAATCAGCCCTTCATTAGATTAACTGTTTAAGTTTACAACTTTCAGAAATTGAAATGATTTTCTTGTTCTAAATTTATCTCCACAGAACCTTATCTATTGAAATGAACTTGGCATTGGTATTGTTCCCTTCCCCTCCCTCTCCCCACACCAAACATGTTCACAAACTCTTCATTATGCTGTTCCCGGCTGAATATTCCTATCAATGACTCCTGTAACCTATTCTACCCCCACATGCCAGTTAATAACATCCCTCTAAATTCTCTCAATCACCTACAAAGGCAATAGCCACGGGGCCTACCAACCAAATAGTTGGAATGTGGGAGGAAATGTGAAGCCCAGCAGAAACCCATACTGTTCAAACTACAGAAACAGCATTCAGGTTCAGGATCGAGTCCAAGTTGCTTGAGTTGTAAGATTGCTGTTCTACCACTGAACTGCTACATTTAAAAGTTTCTACAGTTCAGTGATCCCAACATCAGGTGATAAGTTTGCACGTTCTCTGTAACTGCTGCTGCTTCTGGTGGGTTATCCCACATCCCAATCACATGCCACAAGATTAAATGGCTGGTATAAATTAGCCACTAATATAATGAAGTGACAAGAAAACACAAGGGGAAGGTGGGGAGTGGGCACACTGAAGTTGTAGTAACCCTACAATAATAAAAAGAAATGGCAATAATCTGCTGGGAGGTAGTGTGTGGATTCCATGATGGAATGTTCTGTAATACATTATGTCATTGAATGAGGAGCTTGCATATTTATTATAGGTTCAAGAAGTGTTTTATTACTTTACTCTTTCTCAATATAGATTTTAGTTATTAATTTCTGCAGAGTTGTCCAATGCTTATTAAAGTTTCATCCTCAACAACTTCTGCTTCTCTTAAATGCCTTAAGCAGAGCCACTACCTTAAATTATAGCACAAGGTTCAAGCCTTGAATAAATGTCGTTATACTAACAGGATGTGTGTCTCACCACCCTTAAAAAGGAAATTTGTTATTTGGTCACTCACTTTGTTAAGCGTTATTTGAGAATGCTTGAAGGGAAAGGAATATGTGATGTTTATGCTTTAAATGGGACACTGAATCACCTTGTTTAGTCAGTTTTCTTACTAACACACTACAGCAAATGTGGGCATCTAAATACAGCTTCTTTACACTTTGCTTCAGAAAATACATGAAGTTAAGCAAAATATTTTTAAAATCTATACTTTTTTTTAAAAGAAAGTGCAGTCATGCCTGAAGTTACTGTATTGATAATCAGTCAGATGTTCATCAATAGCTTTAAATTGCTGAATCTTAGTAGAAAACCAAGTTAGCCGATTTTTCAGATCTACAAATATTACCAACATATACGCTTTATTGGCATTTCTAACAGCTTGGACACCAAGGTACTACAAAAGCAGAAACATTAAATTTGCTGTTTCCAAGAATCATTAAAAACAAAGTAGCAAAAGGTTCTCCAATTCTCAGTTTTAAGCCTATGCTTCCCTGCATTGCTCAAATATAACAGGATTTTATTCAGTGACTAAACTACATACCCAACTACTTCCATACTCCAAGTTCCAGCTTCCTCAGTGTACCGTATTTCCCACAAATGTTTTCAATTATAAAGGCTGAATGGAAACAACCTATGTAAAATTTGCTACACGTTGTAATCTCAAAACTGGTGGTAATACTAGTTTAAATTGTACACAAGTTTAGAAATACCAGTACAGCAATACGAGCCCAAATTAAAGTTTCATGTCATTGCAATATACTTGTCCTAATGAAATAGGCATAGGCCCTCATTACAGAATTAATTTTTTGGGTAAATTATTGGAGGAAAGCCTACAGCAGGCATTCATTTACTATTATTGCATTTGAGTCAGATTAAGAAATTAAATACAGAAACAACTGGAAGAGCCATAAAGGAACATGAGATCCAAGTTAATGGTTGTGTGTTTGGGGGAGGGGGGTGTCAACTGGATGAGCAGCAACATTAATTTCGGTCGATTGTTGAAATAACTATCCTTTTCAACTGGACGAGTGAATAATTAAATCTAAAGGTGATGGTTTTCTTTATCAATGAAATATCTCATGATTTTACATGCATTGAGGATTCCATAGTGTTTTGAAATTCAATTGAGCTTCAACATTAAACCCCAAAAGTATATACGGATGATTTTCTAAAGGGAAGCTGCCTTGTGTTTGTGTACACATCTAATGAGGAATACGTTTCATATCATTGGTTTTGCCTGATTTAAATGACTGATACAAGCAAAAGTCTGTTGCGTGAAAAATAATCCAAATGTTACAAATTCTTTCATTATATTTTTCTTGCCTCAATGGTTTAGGTGCATTTCTGTTTTGCAGACCAGGCTGCTTTTAACCAACACAGCTTTTCAAAAACCACAACTGTATTTATTTATTAAATTATGAAGTATTAAAAACTACTTCTGTGTAGTTGGTTGCTAAGAACAACTTTTATGAAACCAGGAAAAGCTGAGGTACTGAAATTTCTGAAAGTTGATAATGCCAAAATTGTGGCATGTGTATCCTGGGGGATGATGATCTATTATAGCAGATGCTCTGGAAATTTCAAAATGAATGAGGGTTAGATTGAATTGAAATAAAAATAACTCACTAATGGTAGTCATTTCCAGATTTAATAATGTTTTAATCAAATGTACTTTTGCTATCAAATTGGAAAAGCTTCTTTATATTTATTTGATTAATATTTTCCAATCTTCTTGCTGACCCGAATTGGAACCATCACATGCTGTCTGAACTGCTTGAAGGATGTACGAAATAGTGGTTGCATAAATGCACAGTCTTGAACAGCCTTTTAATCTCAACTCAAAACAATTTCATAAATTGAATATTTATTCTTCTAATGCTTTTTAAAAGAAGAAACTGAAGAATTAACATCCAGGAAAATCAAAAGAACAATTTTCTTACAAGTTTATTCACACAGATTCACCACAATTTGCTCAGAAGGATCCTAGTACATAGAATGTAGAAGAGTACAGCAGAAGCCCTTTGGTCCACCTTGTTGAGTGGAGATTTTTAACCTACTCCAAGATACATCTAGCGCATCCACTGTCCAATTTCCTTTAAACCATTTGGATATCTTAAGAGTCTTAAATGAATCCACCACTATAAATCTACCTCTGAGAACCCCTTCATATTTTCCTCCAATCATCTTAAAATCGTGCTGGGGGGGAGGGGGGAGGTTCAGAGAGAAGTGATGGCTAGCCATGCTATGCTTGTGCACCTCTACGGAGTTACCTCTTATCCTCTTCACTCCAAAGTGAAAAGCCTTAGCTCACTCAACCTTGTCTTATAGGACATGCACTCCAATCCAGGCAGCACCTTAGTAAATCTTTGCACCCTCTAAATCTTCCACATTCTTCCTATAAATGGAGGCAACCTGAATTGAACACAATATTTCAAGTGTTTTCTGGAGAGTTTTACGGAAGTGAAATGTTACCTCGCAGCTCTTGAACTCAGTCCCTTGACTAACGAAGGCCAACCACCTAGACACCTTCTCAACCACCATATCAACTTGTGCAGCAACTTTGAGGGATCTATGGACACGAACCCCAATATCCCTTTATTCCTCCACACTGCTAAGTATTCTGCCTTCAAATTCAACCTTCTAAATTGTATCACTTCTCACTTTTCTGGGTTGAACTACATCAACAATCTACACAATCAACCTCCGTGTCATCTGCCAACTTACCAATCCATACTTCCTCATCCAAGTCATTTATAAAAATTACAAAGAGCAGGGTTCACAGAACAGATCCCTGCTGAACACCACTGGCCACTGATTTCCAGGCAGTAAAAAGCTCCATCTACAACCTTCCTTTGATCTACAAGCTGCCTTCTATGGGCAAGTCAGTTCTGAATACAAACAGCCAAGTTTCCCTGGATTCTATGCTCCTGATTATCTGAATGAGCCCATCATGGAGAACCTTATCAAATGCCTAACCAAAAATCCATATACAGCGCACCTCCTGGGTCTACCTTCATGACTGTGCTTTGTCACATCCTCAAAGTACTTAATCAGGCTCATGAGGTATGACTGCCCCTCACAAAGCCATGCTGACTATTTCTAATCAAACTAGGTTTCTCCAAATGCTTGTAATTCATGTCTCTAAGAATCTTCTCCAATAATTTGCCCACAACTGAGGTAAGATTCACTGGTTTATAGTTACCAAGGTTATCCCTACTCCCTTTCAGGAACAAAAAAAAACATTTGCCTCTCTCAACTCAACTAGTACTACTTCTGTTGCCAGTGAGGACACAATGATTGTAGCCAAAAGTGCAGTCTCTTCCCCAACTTCCCATGGTAATTTGGGCCCATCCTGTCCAGTCCCAGGGATTACCTATCTTTGTTTTTCAAAAGTTCCAGCACATCCACTGTTGTAACATTGACATATTCTAGCATATATCTTTTTTATACTGTTCTTACAAATATCAAGGTCCATCTCACTAGTAAATTCACTAATCCTGACAAGTGCAAGGTGTTGCATTTTAGCAGAGGGTAGCGGGTTGGTGGGATGGGGGGTGGGGGGGGGGGGGGGGGGGGAGGGTGAAGGAAATGAGCCGCAGTTCAAAAAGGACATGATAGACACCGTGGATGGCGGGGCCCAAGGATTAAAGGGATCATGATAAACAAGTTCAAAAGATCCCCGAAGGTGGCAGTACACATAGCTAGGATGGTGAAAGTGGCACTCTAGAAGCTTGCCTTCAGTAGTGAGGGCAAAGAGTGCCAGAGCTGGGACAACTTAATAAAACACCAGACAGACCACAACTGAAATTTTGCATGCCGTTCTAGCCACACTCCAGGAAGACTGAGTACAACCGAGAGAGTGTGGAAAAGATTCATCAGGCGGTTGCCTGGAATTAAACATTTCAGTTATGAGGAGAGACGAGAAAGGCTGAGCTGTTTCATTGCAGCCGAAGGGATGGAGGCTGATAGACATTTATAACAAAGAGAGAAACATATAGAAAGATTCTTTACCATACAGGAAAGATTACAAGAACAGGTGAAAAAGTAATCGATGGGGGGGGTGGGGGGTGGTGAATATGTGGGGAAGAGACTGAAATTAGTAAAATATCATTCAGTTTGCAAGAAAGCAAATTTCAGATAATCACACATCAGGCCTACATATCCCATCATTATATAACATCCACTTAATTTTCCTTAACAACTGGATTTCTGTCAATCAGCTAAGTATGCAAACTGGTGGTTAAAGAACATTCAGCAATGAGTGAACATTTAACTAACAGAGTACTCACCTTTATCTAAGGAGCACTGTTGACCAAGGTCTGACTTCCATGGTGATTCACTGCAGGCCACAGTCATTTCATACCTTTGCTAAGCACTCAGTATGTGCTCCAGAAGAAAATGCTTTACCCCAAGCACGAACTGACTTCTATGAAACAATTAAAAGAAGTGAGGCTAACATGGAGAAAGCCTCCTTGCCTTGTAAATTTATACCATCTGTTAACAGTTGTTATCATAATGATCTTCACCTGTCCCTTTCTGAGTAAGTTACATCCTGTGGCCACAGAATGCCCACTTGTTTTTCCAACATCAACATTGTCATAAACAGAGATTCCATTTTCCTATTCATTTGCTCAATCATTAAACATTTATTCAAGTAATACAGATAACATTCTTACCACCCAGAATGGATTCTTAGGAACAAAAGCATTATTAGGATCTGAGACAATCCATCAAATTGAGCATGAGGTATTAGATCTGGAGATGATGTTGTCCAGAAGGTTCTTAGGAATTCAAGAATGAGGCACAGATTGCAGCTATTTTATTTGATGATTGTCATCTGACAGATCTGCTTGTACAAGCTAGCAAGAAGTAATAAAGGAACTTGAGCTTTTCTTTTATAATGCAGACCTATTTAGATAAGAAACCTGAGAACAAATATGGTCTGATTCACACTTCAACTTCGCAAAGAAGCTACTGAAGTGTAGAATCAAATGTTATACAAGTTACTAGAAGTTTACAGACAAATGGGTAATTATACAAACACTAAACAAGCGTAAAGAAAGCTAAAACTACAAGGGAGAGCACAATAAAAACAGTCTGGATCCTAATCCAACACTTTGGTAAGAGGAATCAGGTAGTTCATTATCTAAATGTAGAGAAGTTAATGCATGAATTACAAAAAGTTAAGTAGATCCAACAACTATTAGAGAATGTTATCATCATATTGGCTTCTATTGTAAAAGGGATGGAGTTGAAGAATAGGGTGGTTTGCAGTGTGTTAATAAGACCATACCTGGAATATTGTGTGCAATTTTGGACCTCTCACTAACCAAGGCCTTTGCAACATTGGAGGCAGTCCAAAGAAGATCAACCAGGCTGATTCCTGGGATGAGGAGTTCTCTTGTCAAGAAGGACCAGGCAGCTTGGGTCTGTATTCCTTGGAGTTTAAAAGTAAGAGGAGTGACCCTATTCAAATATACAAAATCCTAGGAGTGTTTCACAGGATAGACGTTGAGATGTTTTCACCAGTGAGGGAATCTCAAACAAAGGGAAAAAGCAACAAAGTAAAGAGATGCTCATTTAAAACTGATGTGCATAGAAATGTCTCCCCTGAGGGCACTGAATCATTGGAAGGGTGGTAGAGTACAGATTATAAATTGTATTCAGGTGGAAATAGATAAATATTTATAAGATCAATTAATTTAAGGTTTTTGGAGAACTGGCACAGGGAGGAGAGTTCAGTGAAGTTTACAACAGTCATGAGCATGTGGCCAGATCTGATGGATAGTTCCTGTTCCTTGTGTTCTTAAAATTAGGGACCTCTCTGTATCCGAAGCATTCTTAAATTGATGCACCATCTTTGTCAGGTCTAATATCTCCGGCATCTTATTTTGCAAAAGCAGTACATTGCAATCTACATCATCATGAAGTGCCGTGTTGTATGATGTAGGTGATCATGTTTCCATGATGATGATTGTTCTTGCCCATTTTTCCTACGGAAGCGGTTTGCCATTCCCTTCTTCTGGGCAGTGCCTTTACAAGAGGGGTGACCCCAGCCATTATCATTACCCATCTGAGGTTGCCTGGCGTCAGTGGTCACATAACCAGGACTTGCGGTAGGACCTTCCACCATTGTGAGAATGTTTGGATGTGGCCCACGTGCGGAGACAGACCCTGGGGCAGGTTGACAGTTCACTGATATTTATCAGAATTCTTGCAGAACTTAAAGGAAAAGGAAAATAATAAACACAAGGCCAACAGGTCCATTAACTAAAATTATCAAACTGAAAATTAAATGCCAACCCTGTGGCTGAAAGCAATACCTACATGCTAACATGAGAAACTTTCCAGATGCTGGAAATATAATGCAGCACACACAAAATGCCGGTGAAACTCAGCAGGTCAGGCTGCATGGGGACTGAACTTCCTTCAGGTGGTCAAGGCCTGGGGATTGTAAGTTACTGAGAAGATGGAGGTCAGGACAAGTGTCGTGGATATAGGTGGGAAGGTCTGTACTGAGGGGGATAGAATGGAATCGGGTACTAAATAGTAAATGAATACTACTCCTTTCCAGTGGTGTCCTCTTTCCCAGTGTAGGATGAGGATAAGCAGGGAGCGTAACATTGCTGTGATTTTGGACAAGTCTCAACAAGATTACAATGAAAAGAAGGGAGTTAAATACTGCCATGATGAAACAGTAGGCAGCTGGAATGTGCATACACACAAGCACAATTGCTGAACCTGCTGTGCAGCCCGCCAGTGGGGGCACGTAGACCCCACAGCAGAGTCCATGGTTTCACGTGACCCTGACCTGAGGGCTAAGCAGCTGCTACACCTTGCTTATGGGTGGCTTGCAGGGACAAGCAGGGCATCCATTGTTGGAGCAGCTTCAGCCATTGTTGGAGTGGACTGCGGAGGCTTTGACTCATCAGGCTTTGGCAAGCTACGTATCTGATAAGTTCTTTCATCATCCTTCCTCTGTCGGTACACAGTTAGTGCAGTGAGAACGGCTCCAGGGCCTCTGTTGTGCTCTTTGTGTGAGATACAGGAATGCTGGGAGACCTCCAGCCTCTTAGATAAGCACATCTGCACCAGTGCAGCTCCTCAGAGAAAGCATTAAGGAACTGGAACTGCAGTTCGATGACCTTCAGTTCACACAGTAAGCTTGGGAGATGACAGATAGGAAGGTGGTCACCTGTAAGTTGTAGGAGGCAGCTACCTGGGTGACTGTCAGGAGAGGGAAAGAAAATGGGCAGCCAGCACAGAGTACCCCTGTGGCCCTTCCCCTCAATAATAAGTATCTTACTTTGGATACTGTTGGCGGGGGGGGGGGGGGGGGGCGGTAACCTAAGCTGCAGCGATCAGATCTCTAGCACTGAGGTCTGGTGCTGTGGCTCAGAAAAGAAGTGGGGGGCAGAAAGGACTGCAGGAGTGATAGGGGACTCCATAGTTAGAGAAGTAGACATGAGATTCTGAGGATGCAATAGAGACACCTGGAGCATATGTTTCCACATAGGTGCCAGGGTCAGAGATGTCTCTGATTGAGTCTAAAGAGGGTGGGTGAGCAGTCTTGGTGCATAATGGCACCAATGACATAGGTAGGAAAAGGGAGGAGGTCCTGAAGAGAGAATTTAGGTCAAAAGCTGAAAAGCAGGACATCCGGGGTAATAATATCTGGATTGCTGCTTGTGCCACAGGCCAGTGATGGTAGAACAGGACAATTTGGCAGATGAATATGTGGCTGAAGAATTGGTGCAGGGTGTTGGGCTTCAGATTTCTGGATCATTAGGATCGCTTCTGGAGAAGGTATGACCTGTACATAAGGGACATTTTAAACCTAAACTCGATGGGAACCAATGTCCTGCAGGCAGCTTTGCTAGAACTGTTGGAGAGGGTTGATACTGATTTTGAAGCTGAGTGATAAGGCTGAGGATGGAGCAGTTGGCATACAAGCAGAGGCAATGTGTAGTGAGACTGTGAGGAAGACAGGCTGCTGATACAGTAAAATTACAGTCAGTGGGATGAGTTGCAGTGTAAAGGGGACAAGTTCAAAACGGGTGACCGTCCAGGGCTGAAGGTGTTATATTTGAATGCATGCAGTATGTGAAATGACGTAGATATCAGTTAAAGATTGGCAAGTATGATATGTGGGCATCACTGAATCATGGCTTGAAGAAGGTTGTATTTGGGAGCTTTACGTCCAAGGATACACATTGTATCAAAAGGGCAAGCAGGTGGGCAGAGGAGGTGGTATGGTCTGTTGTTAAAAAATGAACACAAATCTTTTGAAAGAGGTTACATAGACTTGGAAGCTGTAGAATTGTTGTCTGCAGAGTTAAGGAACTGCAAGGGTAAAAGGACCCTGATGGAAGTTACATACAGGGCTCTGAACAGAAGCCAGGATGTGGGATACAAATTACAATGGAAGGAACAAAAAAAGAAAATGCATGCCAAAGGGGCAATGTTACAATAGTCATGGGGGATATCGGTATGCAAGTAGATTAGGAAAATCAGGTTGGTGCTGATTTTGGATCCTAAGAGAGGGAATTTGTAGAGTGCCTATGAGATGGCTTTTTAGAGCAGTTTGTGGTTGAGCCCCGTTAGGGATCAGCTATTCTGGAATGGTGCTGTGTAATAAACCGGATTTGATTAGAGGGTTTAAGGTAAATGAATCCTTCGGAGGCAGTGATCTTAATATGATAGAATTTGTCCTGCAATTTGAGAGGGAGAAGCTACAGTCAGATGTATCAGTGTCACAGTGGAGTAAAGGGAATTACAGGGACATGAGAAAGCAGCTGGCCAAAGTCGATTGGAAGGAGACACTAGCAGGGATGATGACAGAACAGCAATGGCTGGAGTTTTTGGGAGCAATTTGGAAGGCACAGGATAGATACATCCCAAAGAAGAAGTGGCAGGACGACACAATCGTGGCTGACAAGGGAAGTCAAAGTCAACACAAAAGCCAAAGAGAGGCCAGATAATAGAGCAAAATTATTAGGAAGTTAGAGGATTGGGAAGCTTTTAAGGAGTGAAAAGATGAAGTATGAAGGCAAGCTAGCCAAAAATAACAATGAGGATACCAAAAGTTTTTTTTTAATATGTGAAGAGTAAATGAGATGTGACAGTAGATATCAGGCTGCTGGCAAATTACGACTGAGATGTAGAAATGGGAGACAAGGAAATGGGGGATGAACTGAAAAAGTATTTGCATCAGTCTTGACTGTGGAAGACACTAGCAGCATTGAAACATAGATACATAGAAAACCTACAGCACAATACAGGCCCTTCGGCCCACAATGCAGTGTCGAACATGTCCTCACCTTAGAAATTACCTAGACTTACCCATAGCCCTCTATTTTTCTGAGCTCCATGTACCTGTCCAGGAGTCTCTTAAAAGAACCTATCGTATCTGCCTCCACCACCATCGCTGGCAGCCCATTCCACGCATTTGACACTCTCTGTGTAAAAAACGTACCCCTGACATCTCCTCTGTACCTACTTCCAAGCACCTTAAAACTGTGCCCTCTCATGCTAGCCATTTCAGCCCTGGGAAAAAGCCTCTGCCTATCTACACGATCAACGCCTCTCATCATCTTATACACCTCTATCAGCTCACCTCTCATCCTCCGTCGCTCCAAGCAGAAAAGGCCAAGTTCACTCAACCTATTGTCATAAGGCAATCTCCCCAATCCAGGCAACATCCTTGTATGCTGGAAGTATGTTGGAAGTTGGAGAGTATCAGGTGGTAGAAGTGAGTGCAGTTACTTTTTGTAGGGAGAAGGTGCTTGGGAATCTGAAAGATCTGAATTTACATAATACACGTGGACCAGATGGACTACACACCAGGCTTCTGAAAGAAGTAACTGAAGAGATTGTGGAGATATTAGTAATGATCTTTCAAGAATAGACAGTAGACAATAGGTGCAGGAGTAGGTTATTCAGTCCTTCGAGCCAGCACCGCCATTCAATGTGATCATGGCTGATCATCGACAATCAGTACCCCTTTCCTGCCTTCTCCCCATATGCCTTGACTCTGCTATCTTTAAGAGCGCTAGAATCACTAGATTCTGGCATGGTTCCAGAGGAATGCAAAACTGAAAATGTCACTCCACTCTTTAAGAAGGAAGGGAGGCAGAAGAAAGCAAATTATAGGGAAGTTAGCCTGATCTCAGTGGTTGGGAAGATGTTGAAGTCGATTGCCATGGATGAGGTTTTGAAGTTCTTGGAGGCACATGATAAAATGAGCCAAAGCAAGCATGGTTTCCTTAAGGGAAAATCTTGCCTGACAAATCTGTCGAAATTCTTTAAGGAAATAGCAAGCAGGATTGACAAAGGAAAATCAGTGGATATTGTGTACTAAGATCTTCAGAAGGCCTTTGACAAGGTGCTTTGCAAGATAAGAGCCCATGATATGAGAGGGAATATACTAGCAATACAGCATTGGCTGTTTGGCAGGAAGCAAAGAGTGGGAATAAAGGGAGACTTTTCTGATTGGCTGTTGGTGTCTAGTGTTGTTTTGCAGGAGCTGGTATTGGTTTCAGTCTTTTTACATTATATATCAATGATTTGGATGACGGAATTGATGGATTTTTGGCCAAGTTTGCTGATGGTAAGAAGATGGTGGAGGTGCATGTAGTGTTAAGGAAGCAGGGAGTCTGCAGAAGGATTTAAACAGATCGTAGGCCTCCGTTAGTCTCGATAGACAATGGATTTGCACCTTGGAAAGTTTCCAGGGTAACTGGGCAAGGATTTTTTTATGGAAGACTGGCAGTTGCCCAAGCTGCAAGTCTCCCCTCTCCACACCACTGATGTTGTCCAAGGGAAGGGCATTAGGACCCATAAAACTTGGCACTGGTGTCATCACAGAGCAATTGCTTGCTCAATGACACACAAGCAAGCCTCAGCCAAGGCTCAAACTAGTGACCTTCAGATAACTAGATGAATGCCTTAACTACTTGGCCATGCGCCAACGGATTAGGAGAATGAGCAAAGAAGTGGCAGATGGAATGCAGTGCTGGGAAGTGTGTGGTCAGGCACATTGGTAGAAGGAATAAAAGTGTACACTATTTTCTATATGGGGAGAAAATCTAAAAATTTGATGTACAAAGGGACTTGCGAATCCTCGTGCAAGATTCCCTAGAGGTTAACTGGCATGCTAAGTCAGTGGCGAGAAAGGCAAAAGCAATGTTATCATTAATTTCAAGAGGTTTAGAATATAAAATAAAGATGTAATGTTGAGGCTTTTTAAGGCATTGTTGAGACCTCACGGAGTATTGTGAGCAGTTGTGGGCCCCTTATTTAAGAAAGATTCAAAGGAGGCTCACGAAAATGATTCCAGGATTGAAAGGCTTATCATATAAAGGCTATCTATTTGAAGTTCTCCTCTGCTCCGCAGAGAGATTTCCATTGGTCTCTTTAGCCTCATGGTTTATCCATACAGATGCAGGCCTGTTTCCCAGCATTTTCCTTTTCTTTTAATTCCAGTCCTTTACTGATTTATTAAATGGTGTCTGCCAAAGATCAAAATGGTGACGCATGATAATCCTCAAACATACCATGATCCCAGCTGGCAATAATCGTAATTGCGCATCCAATTCTATATTTTACTGCAGGAGTTGCATATGTCACTACATTATGAACTGAAATATGTTAATCTGGACTGATTTGGAGCAGAGACACACTTTGGAATGGTCTCCTTACCCATTATTACAGCAATCAGTCCAGTTAGTGATGAATGGCAAAAGTGAAATTAGACCAATTAGGGACAATGAGGATTTGTTTTACTTTTCATATCTTATAGAATGGACAGCAGTTTTACTGTGTTCACTTCTGCATAAAAAATACCCAGCTTTTATATTTGCAATTGGTGCCATCTTACTAGGCTACTCAGCTGACCATGGAAAGGACAGAAATGACAGGAGAAATGCACAGAAAAACGTGCAAGATCTGCAGTACAAACAACAGACACGTTGTTGAATCCGATGAATGTCTTTTTGCAATAAAGGTAAACTGCTGTCTCTACTACTGGGAAGTTAAAACAATACCAGTTGTAAATCTGCAAATTGTGGTGCATCCCACTCAAAGAAAACCATGATTGTAATGGGCAAACTCAAATTAAAATCCAGTCACAGTCCTTAGCGTAGAGCTGGATCAAGTTGCATGCGGATTATCCCTCCCCAATTCCAATTCAAACGAAGGGGAATTTCGATTCTTGGTCTGACAGAGGCCGACTCTCCAGAAAAAGCTGGAAATTCCCAGCGTGACTGGGCTCCACATGGAATTCAACAATGAGGTGGAGTGACAGGAGTGAAGCAGCTAGCCTTTCAGGATATCCTGGACATATGGGACCTCACAGATAAATGCATCTTGTAACCAAAGGTCACAACCAGCACAAATTTGCTCACTTAAAGTACATTGGCCGTATAATTAGAAAAATGCAACAATCTTCCTTTTCAATTTACAGCCTGCTTTACCTTCATAGACATATATAGCATAGGAAGAAGTCATTAAATCCCCCTTGTCTATGCCAAGTTAAAAAATCTAGCCTAATTCCACTATCCACGTCGTGTTTATCCAAATATTTTCTTTTAAAATGCTTCTGGTTCTATACTCCTTTCAAATTCTGAGTTTCAGACTGCCATGTTTGTCTGGGTGAACATACTGACTTCAGAAATGCTTGATTGGTCTTAAAACTTAATGCTATATTATTTTACCAAGGGAAATATCTCTGTCCTAATAATTAAGCTTTAATTATACACAGCTCAATTAATTCTCTCCATGGCCTCCGAAGATTTAAAATTAACAACCACAGTCCAGCCAAACCTCTGTAATAATTACAATGCTATTGTCTGGCAAGATCCTCAAATCTTCCAATATTTTCTTTAGTATCACCCTAATCCTTTGAAAAGTGCTGTCTACAATTGTATATAGTATTCCAGTTAACCAGTAAGTAATTTTAATCTGGTTGTGATGCATCCTCCCTGTTCTTGATTTCTATTCCCCAGACACTACAGGTCAACAGCGGGTTATGAACACCCAGTTCAGGCACTCATCGGAATCTGAATCATACATCCGAATGGCTCCCATTGTATTTTAAATTCAGAAGTCCAACGTACGTCCATACGTTCATTCCTACAAATGAAAGAACTTTCCTCTCTCTCTCTCTCTCTCTCTCGCACACAGACCATAAGACATAGGAGCAGAAGGCGGCCATTTGGCCCATCAAGCCTGCTCTGCCATTCAATCATGGGCTGATCCATTTCTTCCAGTCATCCCCACTCCCCTGCCTTCTCCCCATACCCTTTGATGCCCTGGCTAATCAAGAACCTATCTATCTCTGCCTTAAATTCACCCAATGACTTGGCCCCCACAGTCGTTCGTGGCAACAACACAGACTTACCACCCTTGATTAAAGTAATTTCTCCACATCTCTGTTCTAAATGGACGTCCTTCAATCCTGAAGTCATACCCTCTTGTCCTGGACTCCCCGACCATGGGAAATGACTTTGCCATATCTACTCTCTTCAGGCCTTTTAACATTTGGAATGTTTCTGAGATCCTTCCTCATTTTCCTGAATTCCAGGGAATACAGCCCAAGAGCTGCTAGACGTTCCTTATACAGTAACCCTTTCATTCCTGGAGTCATTCTCATGAATTTTCTCTGAACCCTCTCCAATGTCAGTATAACCTTTCTAAAATAAGGAGTCCAAAACTGCACACGATACTCCAAGTGTGGTCTCACAAGTGCCTTATAGAGCCTCAACATCACATCCCTGCTCTTATATTCTATACCTCTAGAAATGAATGCCAACAGTGCATTCGCCTTCTTCACAACTGACTCAACCTAGAGGTTAACCTTTAGGGTATCCTGCACAAAGACTCCCAAGTCCCTTTGCATCTCTGCATTTTGAATTCTCTCCCCATCTAAATAATAGTCTGCCCATTTATTCCTTCCACTGAAGTGCATGACCATACACTTTCCAACATTGTATTTCATTTGCCACTTCTTTGCCATTCCCCTAAACTATCTAAGTCTCTCTGTAGGTTCTCTGTTTCCTCAACACTATCCACTCCTCCACCTACTTTTGTGCCATAGGCAAATTTAGCCACAAATCCAGTAATCCCACAGTCCAAATCATTGACATACATTGTAAAAAGTAGAGGTCCCAACACCAATCCCTGTGGAACTCCACTGGTAACCAGCAGCCAGCCAGCAGCCTTTCAGGAAACCATGCTGGCTTTGGCCTATCTTGTCATGTGCCTCCAGGTACTCCATAATCTCATCCATAACTATTGATTCCAACAGCTTCCCAACCGTTGATGTCAGGCCAAAAAGTCTATAGCTTCCTTTCTACTGCCTCCCACCCTTCTTAAATAATAATAACTCTGTTATCAGTCTTAAGTGCTTTTGATGCCATTCATTACAATACTGCTGAGGTGTGTTTCTCAACATATAGTCAAATCAGTTTATGGATGTCTGTTAAAATGTAATCCATCCATTACCCAGGGAGAGCCTGTAAAGGCAAGAATGCCTTATTTCTTCTTGATGGACTTTAACTTCTTACTCTTTGGATATCATAAAAAGGAGAAAGCCAAAAGGTTATACGGTGAAGAACTATATTTCACAGAATTCTTGTTTCTATTACAATTCAGAGATTTATCTCATCTTGAACATATTTAATGACTCATCATCCACAGCTGTCAAGGACAGAAAAAAAACTTTCCTGCACAAGGTAGCCTTAAGTGGGTGATTCCTTGTTTAGAAAATACCTCCTAGTTCTAGATTCTATCACAAAGGAAACATCCTCTTTGAAAAACACTCTGAGAATTCCATACTTCAGTACAATTTGATTCTTTGGTAACTCATTCAGTCTATGAATGAATCTAGTTATGGAGTTGTACATCATAGAAACAGCCCCTTTGGCCTATCGCCTCTAGGCTGGCCATTATGCCTATTTGTACTAATCCCATTTGCATGCATTAATCCCATATGCTCTAATGCTTGGCTCATTCAAGTGCCTGTTCAGATGCCTCATAAATGTTGTTACTGTTTCTGCCCCCACTACCACCTCCTGACATTTGATTCCACATACTCAGTGTAGAAATATTACCCTTTCATTCCTTCTCCTTCTCACCTGCTCACCAGTTTTGGACACTCTGCAATGGGAAACAGACTCTGCGCTTCCCATAATGTTATATAACTCCATTCAGCCTCTTCTGCTCCAGTGAAGACAGACTAAGTCCTTCAACCTCTCCTTGTAACTCAAGCCCGTTGGTCCTAATTGGCCATTATCCAGAAACTTCCAAACCCTTCCCCTTCATCCAAATGCCTCTTAAATGTTGTAGTTGTACCCTCCTCAATTACTTCCTCCAGCAGCTCATTCCAGTAACTCACTACTCTCAATGTAAATAAGTTATATACGCTCAGTTTACTTTAAAGCTCTATCTTGTATCTGTGCCCTCTGGGCTTTAGATTGCCCATCTCTGGGTGAAAGATTATGAAAGACCATCTTATCCACACCTCTCGTGATTTTATAAACCTATGAAGTCTCCTCTCATTCTCCTGCACTCCAATGAATAAAGATCCATGCCCAATCTCTCCCTATAAGTCAGACCCTTCAGTCCAGGTATCATCCTCTTACATCTATTCAGTTCCCTCTCCATCTTGACCATTTCTTTCCTATAACAGGGTGAACAAAACCTTACACAATACTCCAGGGGCTGTCTCACCAGTGACTTTATAACTGCAACATGATGTCCCTCTCCTAAGCTTGCTGCCCTGATTGATGAAAGCTAAATGGCTTCTTCACCACCCGGTCTATTCGTGTGGCCACTGTCAGTGAACTGGGCACCTATACTCCCAGGTCTCTTTCTTCCACAATGCAAGCTGGTGCCCTGCCATTCACGCTATAGGCCCTACCTGTCTTTGAATGTCCAAAATGCATCACCTCACACTTATCTGTGTAAGTTGAAATCCATCTGCTGAAATGAAACTCACATCCTATTATTCCAATACCTATCTCTGATTTTGCTGTATGTACATCCCTTAAATTTCAACTATTTTGGGTCCTATTACATAATACCAAAGTGATCCAACCGTATGATCTCACTGGATATTCCCCAGGACATCCCCTCTAAGCATTTCCATGATATTCTCCCTAATCATTAGTAAAACTCCCTCCTATCCTACTTCCATGTCACGTTGGAAGTATCAGTACCTCAGAAGGTTGAGCTGCCCGTCCTGTTTCCGTAATAACCACAATATCACAACCCCTTGTGTCAATTCATGCTTTGAGGTCCCTGATTTACCTGTGAGGCTCTTCCATTTTGTTTAGTCCATCAAACTTTTCACGCTCCATGTGTTGGTTCTATCTGGCCTGTTGACTAGACTTGCTTGCTTTAAGTTCTATCTTTGCTTCATCTTTCTCTCTGATACATTACTACTTTGGGTCCCACATCCTTTGCTAGACTGGTTTAAACTTTCCCAAGCAACATTAGCAAACCTTGTCCCAAGGATATTGGTCCTCTCCAGTTCAGACACAACCTGGTACTTTTGAACAAGACACCTCTGCTGTAGAAGAGATCCCAATGATCTAAATAACTGAAGTCCTTCAACCTGCACTAGGGTCTTCTGTCAAGTGTTCATTTGCCATATCCTCACTAGTGTGAGAGGTACAGAGAGGAATCCACAGGGTAGAACCTGGATGTTCTGCTCTTCAAACTTCGGCCTGACTCCCTATATTCACTATGGAGGACCTTATCACTCTTCCTGCCCATGTTGTTGGTACCAATATGTTTCATGTCTTCACCTTCCTCTTTCAGAAAGTCTTGTGCCTGCTCAGAGACACTGTTGACATGGGCAACAGGGAGAAAACACATCATCCTGGAATCTTGCTCAAAGACACAGATTCCACCCCTACCCCCCACCAATCTAGTGAACCTTCTCTGCAATGACTCCTCAGACAAAACTGTACAGTGCTTTCAGTTTGACTTCAGCAAAGTCCTGCACAACTGACCAAAAGGTCCTTACTTCTGTATTCTATCCCCTTTACAATAAAAAGCTGATTACTTTCTTTAGTTATAAGCCAAATTTTCTGTTTTGTTTGGGAGTTCTGTGGACAAGCATCCTAAAATCCCCATATTCTTTTAACACTTCTCAGTATTACCATGTCTCGTTGATCCTAACTAAATGCAGTACCTATTTTTTTCTGGAATTAATTCCTTTCCAGATTTGTGTGCCCTCCAAACATATCCACAGATACTGTCCTATAGAGTACAGCCTTCTGTCAGTGATACAGAAATAAAAGCTGACATCAGTTCTCTTAATCATGGCTTTTACTTTTGGCAAAATTTTTCATAGATGTCACAAAAATTGAAACAGCACTGAGTTCTGCTGAACCCTTTCCAATTACTTAGATGTTCTATTCAAAGTTACCCTTTGCCTTGTCCACCAATTCAATATGGGACCCCTCACCCCTTTTGCTTGAGTAAATTGCCCTGTGGGATCTTGCAAAACATCTCATGTAGTCTACACCAAGCACATGACCCTCCTTGGCTGCTTTTTAATACTCGAATTAGAGATGACCTTTCCTTCATGAAACCATTTTATCATCTTTGATTAATCTGCACTTTCCAAGTAACAATTTCTTTTGTCACTCAGTTTGTGTCTTCACCGTTGGGCTGACCTGCCTATCATTATTTCTGCTCCTTCACCCTATACAATTGATACCATTTCTTCATTGGCTGCAGGCTAAACTTCTGGAAGACAAAAGCCTTTCACAAACTTTCTCCAACTGCAAAATTTCATCTCCTGGCAATCAATGTGGACAACACAATCACAAGAGATTCTGCAGATGCTGGAAATGTTGAGCAACACACAAAATGCCAGAGGATTCAGGAAGTCAGGCAGCATTTATGGAGGTTTTGGGCCGAGATCTTCCATCAAGACTTGACACACTTAAAATTGCATGACACACTATTCAATCCATCATCATCTGCAAGGTCTTCAGCTGCCTCTGGAAAAGTATTCAAAAATCAAGACTTCAGATCCAACACTCGGCTGTGGATCGGCAGCAGAAATGAATCCAATATTAATAAACTAGCCTGATGGACAACATACAGTGGTGCCTTAATTCTCTGTGGAAAAGCCAGCCACAGAAATCCTTCGCCTGTTCCTTGATGTGGGATACAAGTCCGCAGCTCTAAGGAAGTTGTAGCACAAGTATAAGGGGTGGTAAAGGTTGAGTACAGCACAGGGTTTCTGTTTCTCTTTCCATACATGCTGCCTGACCTGCTGACATTTCCAGTATTATCTGTTCCCATTTTATTCTGCCCTTCCAGCAGAGGTCTTAATGTAATGGCAATTCTCTGTCTCTCTCCCTATACTGTACATCTCTTATACTTGTTCTCTTTCAGTTAGCAAGGTACTTAACACCCACGTTATTTCCCTATTTTTGTACCACAGAGATAGTTGCAAGTATCTTCTGCTTCTCTCTTTTCCATTCTGACCTCTTCTCGTCTCCTCGCCTGCCATCGTCTCCCTCTGGTGCCCCTCCACTCTCTTATCAGATTCCTTCTTCATTAGCCCTTCACCTTTTCTCTCAATCAGCTCCAAGTTTCTCACTCCCTCCCCCATCTCTTATTCTGGGTTCTTCCCCTTTAGTTTCCTATCCTGTTGAAGAGCATTGGCCTAAAGAGTTGACTTTTAATTCCTTTCTGTAGATGCTGTCTGACTTGCTAAGTTCCTTCAACCTTTTGTTTGTATTACCTGGATTTCTGGTATCTGCAGAATCTCGTGTTTGTGCAGAGATATTTGCTCTCTCATTACCCAGTTAATATATGTCACTATATCCTCTACAAATATTGGGTTTAATGAATGAACACTTATAGGCTTAGCATGTATGGCCTGATCTCTAAATTGGTGAAACGACTTAAGGGGAAGTGTGTGGCACTGCTAGTTTAGGACCCTGCTTTCCACTTTTATGCCTGCAGAATATCATTGTTAAAATTATGAAACATTTCCTCTGGCTAGTCACTGCTGGAGTGACTCTTCATCCTCCCCTACTGCTCCCATTCCTGCTCACCTTTGGAGACTTGTTCTGTAAGTGACTGGGTTTGTATTCTGCCAACAGCTTACTTCCACAGTAACAGTATTTTGTCTTTATCCTTATGCAATACCTTCAATATGAATCTTTAAGTCTGAAATAACAATAATTGATTGGCTTAAACCATAGTCCACGAATGAGACAATGAGAGCAGAGATTAACACTAAAGGTGGGGAAGACACTTATGTGAAAAGTAGACAGTGAAATCAGGAGAGAGAGGAGAGAATGGATTAAGATGGAGACTGAAAAGAAACAAGTTTTTTTATGATGATGCTAAGGATAGCGATACCACTGCAACCAAAGATACGTTGGGAATGACCCATCAAAGATTTTGAAGAATTGCAGAAAAATGATGCACAAGAGGAAATGGTACCAGAGAAGACAGGAGAAAACACCAAGGTACGGCTTTGTGATTAAGATCATCATGATAGGTGATGTAAGAGTCATGGTATCTCCCCGTGAATAACCGTACAGTGGAAACTACAGCACCGATTTAATCAATGACAAAGGAAAGGATGTCTCTTTAAAAAAAAACCTACAGGCTAAACGTGGAGAAGAGATGTGATTCTTAGTCCGCTCTCAGAAATGTTAGGTTGGGAGAATGGAATTGAAGATGCATTTGGTAGTGCTGCTTGGATGGGTTTACCTTGTTGGTTCATTTAGGGAATTCCCAGGAGGGGAATCTTCCTGTGATCTTACAGGATGGGTGAGGCACTAATAGAAAGAGGGAATGAACATAGGAATACAAAAGGGGAGAAAGGAAGTGTAATGATACTGGTGGAAACAGACTCAAGGACTTAATAGAGGAAGCCAAAAGAACAAAAAGGAAATGGAAGTACTGGGTGGGTGTTTGCCACATCACACAAAATACACAATGAAGCCAACTTCGAGCGTCAATGAATCAATAAACAAACTGGAGAACAACTAAAACCAAAACAAGGCTCCTTGAAGAAATGAGGTACAAGTATTCACTTCTGGATGTTTTTAATGCATTATTTTATTAATATCCTTTCTGTGCATATTTTAATACACAATAGTTGTAAAACAGTGAACACAATTAAGTACAAAGATTATCAAGAATTTTTGCAATTTGACATTGACAATAAACTGGTCGAAGGCTATTGTCAAATTCATGTTGTGAGATTAAAATCGTTAACAGCATACTTAATGATAACATGGCAGGGATAAAATGAGAACGTAGCTGTCAACTGTGCAGAACTTTTAAAAAATAAAGAGTAATATTTAAATTCATATGCTTCAGATTTGTAGCATTAACTCTTACAAATTCACCCATTAAATTGCTTGGAAAACAGATCCAGATTTGGCAAGCCCCCTCAAGAAATATTCCCTTCTGTTTCTTTGAATGTTCCCCATTGAATTGCTGCACGCCTGGATACAGCCCAACTCAAATTTATCCATCAATGTTTTGGATCCTTCAGGAGATTAACTTTCTAAACCTCACAAGATACTGTCAACTAGGAGCATTAATAGCATATTTCACAGACAGCCAGAGTTGGGTTGGGTAAGGAAATTTCAATTACTATCCCACTATCCCTCTAACCCCAAGGAAATAAACTTAATTGCTCAAGTACAAATATTGTGATGGGATAATAATGTCGCTTTGCAAAGTCAAATACTGGAAAACAGCACTTTTACAAATATTAAACGAACTCTACATCAGATACAAGACATTTTCTTCGTTGCTGTCTTTCCACAAATGGAAACATTAAGTTGCCCGTCTTGTTAAATGTATCTTTGTTTCCTAAGATCTTTCTGCTGCTCACTCCCAATTTCTATTAAAACTCAGGCCTCATGAGAAAACCTGTAAATTGGAGGGTGGCCAATTCTCAGTGAAATTCAGAAACCGATGATTACTATTCATCTGGGTAAATGAATAAGAAGCTTAAACTGCTCTCGATTTTCTTTTCTGAAGGACTACTACCAGCCAATTTTGTTTACTTAATGGCTCTTATAAGTGTGCATTTTTTTTTTCTTTTTTTTTTTAAACAGACTTCTGCTGCCTGCACATGCTTCCAGATTGTCTTACGGTCTTTCTTGAACTGATTTTGAGGCAGCCATCTTCACACCCAGTGTTGCAGGGTGGGATAGTATAGAGACCCATTTCAAGGCACCTAGGAACTAGGCATGAAGAGTGATCGAAACCTGATTGCCAATTTACACAGGCCAGCAATCCCTGCAGATGAAAGACAAATATAAGGCGCTACTTCAAAAGTTCTGCCTGCTTACTATTGTTACAGGATCATTTTAGAAAACTAAAAGTTTATTCCGATAGGTCACTGAACTAAAATGGTAACTTCATTTCTCTCTTCACGGAGATGCTGCCTGATTCGCTCCCAGTATTTGTTTTATTGGTTTGCTTACATTAGGGATGAGGACTGACTCTGCTTCAATTTGGGGGTCATTAGTCGATGTTAACCAATTGCAAATAAATAGGATGAAGTGTGCTGAGTTACTGATGTGCAAGTGCAAGTACCTGGCATACAGAAACTAGATGGAAGTCATTCACAGTTGATGCAGGTGAGTTGTCACCATGTTTTCTGCACCCTTCAGCTTTCTCCTTATTAATTGTACCATTGTCTTTTAATGCAGTCTCACTGCTGAGAAACGGGCCCCAGCTAGGATTGTACCTGGTGCAATTCCATTAAAGATTTCCACAGTAAATTTTAAATAATGGCAAAAATGGTCATATTGCTTCTAAACTAAAATCTATCTATTCCACCAACTGAGAGAAGACAGAGGCATATATAAACAAACAAACTTCTTTTTCCCATTTGTTAAAACAGGAAACTTGATATTTGAGAACAATGTAAAAATAGCAGACTGTGATGGAATCTCACATCACATATACATACAATAGCCAAACATGAGGTTGTTTTAGCAAGTTAGACTTGAAGTTATTCTGTCATGTGTTGATGCTCTCAAAGTTACAAGATAATAGTACAGAGATACCTGTCGATCTCAGCAACATTTTATTTCCGGTATCTGTGCGTTCGTACCGCACACTTACAATCAATAATGTGCATCTGATAGAACTAAAAGAAATTCAGACTAGCCGAAGAAACAACAATTAAGAATGAAACTAAAGTATACGAGCAAGGCCAATACACTGACCACACAATTCAGTTCAATACTGTTTTTCTTGGTATTTAGATATAATCAAGATCCAACAAGTTTACATCAGTGCTCAACTAAAGTTAAAAATTGCCTCCTTACAGAAAATAGAGGGAAGATTGGAAAAAGTAATTACATCATTTGATGCATTTCATTGAAAAGATGTCAACATATCACCATTTGCTGTGCATATTCTATAATTTATCTTTTTTTAAAAACTATTCTATACCATCCTTAATTAGCATAACGGCTTCCTATCCTGTTGAGCTTCTGGTTTCAAAGTAAAGCAGTTTGTTCAGAATTCTGAGTTAAATATTTTCCTTAATCATTCATATTCATTTTCAGCTTGTCTGCTGACCAGTTACCAATAGTAGTTTTAAACAGCTGGCTTACTGAAACAGGGTATTTTATTTTGAATGTTGCCTCCATGGTGTCTAACTCCCCAGTAAAACGTTGACAGGGCTATCAACTACTCCACAGCCTTCAACACCAACTGTATCAATCTTGTCCAGTGGCACATACGGCATGAAAAAGAGTACATATAGGAACAAGCCACAGTTCAACAGTCCACTATACGTGTTCCCAGAAATGTATATGAACACCAATAGCTCCCACCTCCCCTCCCACTCCCCACAAAAAAAATACAGGCAGAAGAGGGACTTAAACATAAACATTTCCTTCAATTTAGACTGGAATTCTTAAAAGAGTGTCAATTGACAATTCTTTTGCCAGTGTGATGTCAGAGATAATTATATTTTTAACTAATGGGGTACATTAATGTATCACACATGCTAGCATACTCAGAGTCCTAACTAATCCAGTGTGTCTACCTTCGGACATCAGATACACATGTATATTCTCATGCAGTTCCCTTTTTCCAAAGTGAGCTTTTTTCCTGGTCTGAATTGCCTCTGGAACAATGGAACTCGTCACTAGTGGCAGAATCCAATGACAGGCAGCAAAACATCTGTCTATATGTCATGGTCACAAACCTATTAATCGAAACTTAAACACTGAATTTAAATTAAATTAGACAAATCTGAACACTTTTTTTTGTCTCACCTTTTGAAAATCAAGTCATAACTTCCAAATAACAAATTCAAGAGCCGTAAATATCCTGCTGAAACTTCAGATTGATGGACACAATTAAAAACGATTTGCATCATATCATATAATCCACCAGTGATACTGTACCCACAAGAGTTGAATAAACAGTAGAATGTGTACAATAAATGATGCAGCCAGAATCTGAGTACAATAAAGGAGTAAATGTTAATCAAATGACCTGTACTTTCAACTAGTTTGTAAACTTTTTTTTTGCTGTTTCTAGTCCATTAAGTCAAGTCTTTCATAACATTTATTTAGTGCTTATGTAACAGCCTGGCTATTCTGTAACATTACAGTTGTAATTCTTTACTAACTATGACTAGCAACTTCTTACCAAGTGCAAAATACTACATGATTGGCTGTATCACCATATTTGGTCATTTCAACTAAACCATACTCAGATGTACTGCATTGTATGTACTAACTAGAATGAAACATTACTTCTGCTTTTATAACTATTTTACCAGTAACTATATAAATATTATTGACAATTAATGAACTGCAATCACTAGAATTTTAGATGCTTTAGACCATGCTTTAAAAGTGGCCTTTTAATTAATCACAAAACATTGAATAACTGCTAAGGGAAACAAACACTTCCCTCTGCCAACACCATACAAAATTGTGGCAGCTCTGACAAGTTCCTCATCCGTGTAATTTTAACCCGGAATAGGTAGATGTGGGCTTCTTCCATTGAGATTCATCTCTGGGCAACTTTTGCCATCTGAAGCAATGGTGGAAGATGTGATGTTTACTGCAATAGATTGAAATGCTCCAGCAGTATCCCTCCAAAAGAGGACATCTGAGGATATGCAGCATAATTAAACAGTGTGGATGCTTAATGAACAGGTAAACTCATCAGAACCCTTAACATCAAGTTGTAGACTTGATGATCTGAACTAAATGTTTTAGACTTGAGTTTAAAAATCTCAGTGAAAATGACAGGAAATGAATCCGTTCTTCTTTTCTTTATCATCATTCAAGAAATATTGGTATTCACGCATGGATACTGACACAAACACTGGAGTTCATATCCTAATTCAATGTTTTAGTTTGCAAAATTCCTAGAGCCCCAGGCAGTGATACAAATAGTACAGAACATTATACCACATGTAGCCAGAAAGAAATCCCATTAGTTGTACTAGGAAGAGCCAGAACGAGTCAAGGACCATAGGTCTGGAAGTTGCCACTGTCTGACCTTTGGTAGGTGGAAATGCTCCTGCAATTATAAAAGTATTTTAGTTCCATTAATAACATAGTAAATAAATGTATTATTCATTTAATTGTGATCCAATGAATAATCCACTTCCAACAGCCAACATTCCTTCCCTCTGCCAACGAGGAGGTAAAAGCTGCAAGAACAACAGCATTGATTCAATTGATCCCATTCAATTTCTTCCCAAGATCCTTACGTCATAAAAGCCAGTTATTTAGCCAATTCGATCCATTGCTCAGTTCTTTTCTATGCCACTTCTGGTGCTGGGTGATTTGTCTGGTTTTATTTCCAAGAAGCTTATCACAACTGAATGCTTTGCTAGGCCATTTCAGAGACAAGCACATTGCTTCAGGTCTGGAGTCAAACAGCCCAGATAAGGCAAGGATGGCAATTTTGTACAATACCTTGGCCAGGCCACATTTGCAATATTATGGTTGAAGCAGGTACAATATTTAAAAACAACCGGGAAAGATACATGATAGAGAGAAAGCTTAATATGGGGCAAATGGGACTAGCGAAGATGGGAACCTTGCCCAACATGGACTCAAGACACCTCCTGTGAAAGGCAGAAATTTACCAGCACCTTCAATACACAAACACAGTCTTGAGGAAAAGGATATTAGAAGATCAATCCACCATCCTGACAACAGATATCCCTGCCCTCCTGTATGCGCCTGAGATCTGAACAACTTCTGGCAAGCACCTTAAGGCACTGGATAGATACCACTGTTTCTACAACAATCTTTAGTTCACTAGAAGGATAAGCAAACTAACATCTATGTCCTTTCCCAGATTAAGATCCCCAGCACATAGGCTTGAATTACACTCAAGGTGCGACAGTGGACAGGCTATTCTACACACTTGCCTGACACAAGACTTTAGAAACAGTTTCTCCCTCTCTATTCCAGTTTCTCCCAGGAAAGAGAATATCCATGTGGACAAAGGAAAAGACTCAAAATCATGCTGAACGTATCCTTGAAGAAATATGACATCACCACTTAGTGTTGAGAACCTCCGACCCAAGTACCACACAACCTCACAAAACTGCACACACCCCACTGGTGAACAAGCCAGTGGTTCCCTGTCTGGTCCCAGCAACCACCTCAGTATTCACAAATGCAGTGTGAAGCAAGTCATCCTCAGTTGTGAGGAAATGCCAAAGAAGAAAACTCACTAATAACCTGATCATTAACATTTAGCTTTCTTTCTGTTTTTGCATTTTACTCCATTCCTCATTTCAGTAAAAGTCCAAATGTGGACCAAAGGGTGGAATTCCAGAGGTGGAGGGGAAAGTGGCTTTCCCCTCAGGGCATAATGTTGCATCAAACCTTGCTGTCAGAAATGAAATCAATAGGTTTTGAAGGAAAGACATTTTATAGAACATCCAAAAGTGCCGATTGGAGGTCACTGATCCCACGCTTGGGACAATGCTGCAATCAGGCATGTGAGAGATGTCCTAGGCCCAAGCCCTGCAAGTATTTTATTAAAGGGTTTCTTTCAATGTAAGGTCAGAAGGAGAGACGGTTACTGGTGACTGCGTAACACCAGATTTCATTCACAATTTCTCATAAAATGGAGAACGTATGACTGTAGACTCCAAGATCTTAGCAACATCCCAGTATGGACTGAAAAATTCTAAGTAATATTCACGCCACAGAATTGTCAGGCAATAGCCATCTCTAACAAGGAAGTCCAACTACCTACACTTAACAAGAGCATTAGCATTCCCCAGTTCCTACATCCGAGAAGACATCATTGACCATAAACTTAATTGTGACTGCAAAAAGTATTAGGGATTGTGTTTCCTACAGCACGTTGCTTATCCTTCAACTTCCCACATCAAGTACGAGGCACAAATGAGGAATTTGATAGAGTACTATCTATTTTCCTAGCTCCAAAAATGTTTAGGAACTCCATCCTAAACATTCACTCCCTCCACCATTGAGTACATCTTGACTATGGTGTACACTAGGCAGTTCAGTTAGTTCACAAGCAGCTCACTACCCACAACCTCTTCCTCCAAAGTCTAGGTAACAGAGACATGGGCATATCACCTCCATCAGGCTCTTCCCCAAGATGCACACCTCTTGTCCTGGCAACCTATGGCTGCTCATTAATTGGTGTTGGATCTAATCTTTCATCTCTATACCACTTTGGGGGTATTTTCACTAAAAAGACTGCTATAATTCAAGGCAGCTCACCTCCATCTCCTCAAGGGAAATCAGGTATGGGCAATGAAATGGTACCTTTGTTGGTGACATCTTCATCCAGTAAATTTATTAAACTCATAGTTAAGGTATGTATTTTTGTTCCATAAGATGTACGTAAAATAATTTTAACAGCAGCAGTATTTAAAACCTCACTATTCAATGCAGTTCACATGGAGTACTATAAATTACAAAAGGAAAGTTGCTGACTTCCTTGTTTTTATAATAGCAACAAGATTCAGTGAGAACCTTTAAGACCAGATGGAACAAGTAAGTTTCGGATAACGGTTCTGCAGGTTGATAACCTTTAATGTGGTTAAGTAATGTTTGGGACCGGAAGATGTAGAGACAATGTGCAGGGGTGCTTGCTAAAAGTAACAGAGCCAGGTCTAAGTCTTCAAATTGTTTGTAAGACAATGAGTGCTTTGGTTATACAGCAACAACAATATAATGTTGAAACATCAATACAACAAAAGCTTTGCCACAGCAGGGAATTATATGTCAAGTTCCTATTCCCCATAATAAACATTAGAAGGTGCAGGAAAGGACAACTAATTATGCCTAGTCTTGACGGCCAAGCTATAAGGAGTTCATGCCTCAAAAAAAAAGTCAAACTTACACTTCTGGAGTAACTGAGAAAACCTTACCTGTTTCATAAAAGTGTGTCAGGAGTTCCTCTTTCTCTACAAATCGTTGATAGAGCCAGCTGGTAAGTGCCTCCCTCTCTACAGGAACATCTTTGATAGGATAGATCCTGTAGGAGAGAAAAAAAATTGGCATATTGCTCTTTACCAACGAGAAGCAAAAGTAACACCGATATTTCTTTTGCAACAGCAATTACATGAGGCCAAAGTAATGTCATTCCTCCTGCGATAAACAAGCAGGCCCCAGAATGTGTGCTCCCAGAACAAGAAATAAGAAAAATCTCAAACATTTTCCCAGTTTTAATGGAAAGACTGTTGCATCCCCACCATCAACTCCTGGTCCCAATATTAATTTACTGTATTCTGAGTTCAAGGCAATGATATTATCTCATACAAGAGCAGCATCACCAGGCGATATTCAAAGATTAGCTTTATTTGTCATATGAACATCAAAACAGAGTGAAATGTGTTGTTTGCATCAATGGCCAACACTGCAAGCCTACATCAGACTAACCCTAACCTGTACACCTTTAGAATGTGGGAGGAAACCGGACAATCCAGACACAACTCATGCAGTCACAGGAAGAATGTGCAAATATCTTACGTGAAATGAACTCCAGTATTACAGCTGATGCTGTACAGCATTACAGTACCCACTTTGCTAACATGCCACCCAATCTATAACCATCCATTCCCGGTCTTAATCACAGGTTAAAACTCCTGAATTATCTGCCCAACCTCATTGCTGGAATATCAGGAGTGATTTAATAAAAAAACACCATAATCACACAATGAATAAAATAAACTTGTATTTGTGAATTTTAGTATAATTAGCAGATTAACACTTCGTAAAACTACTGCGTTAAAGACTGCTTTTTGTGGGGGAGGGAGTGAGTGGAACAGAGAGAGGCTGAATTGATAAAGGACTTTACACATAGTCCCAAAACATGTCAGATAAACTAATATCATCACATGGTGGTGCTGAAGCCAAGAGGGAGTAGCTGGCAAAAATAAACCGAGACAGAGACAGCATCACAATCACAAAAGGAGAAGTACCAGCCCTTTTTATGAAAAAGCTGCATATTGGAACTGTGGCTTGTGATAACAGACACTAGAGTGCAACGTGCATGAATCCAAAATGTGGCCGAGAATGGAGTTGAAAGCATTGCTTTCTGTGCTAATAGCCAAATTGGCGGTGCTCATTTTTAGCTCGATAAAAATGAGAATCGATCCAGGAATGCATACGAGACAAACCGGCTGAAAACTGAGAGGAGAGAGCCGATGAGGGATGGGAGAGTGTCAGAGTTGGACGTCATCATACGCATACGAAATTTAATCTCTCAAGTTACCAAAGGATAGTCAGTCAGTATGTAACTTAGAGTGCAATGAAATTTCTTGCTTAAGTATGGCTTAGAAAAAAGATGGTAGTAATAAATATAGCATTGAGTGCAAAAGAATGAATCGGAATCAGGTTTAATATCATCGGCATATGCCATAAAATTTGTTAACGTTACAGCAGCAGTATAATACAAAACTATGAGAAAAAAGCTGGATTAAAGTGTGTGTATTTTATATACATACACACACATATATGTGTGTAAAATAGTTAAATTAAATAAGCAGTGCAAAAGAATAGAAATAAGGAAGTAGTGAGGCAGTGTTCATGGGTTCAATGCCCATTCAGAAACCAGATGGCAGAGGGGAAGAAATGCCATAGTTGTGCAAAAGGAAATGCTAAAGAGACCAACAAGGAAAAGGTGGAATAAACAATTTGAGAACATGGCAGCATCAAGAAGGGAAATAGGGAAAACTATGAATTTCATGACCCATGCCAATGATATTAAACCTCATTCTGATTCCAATTCTGAGAAACATTGGTGTGAAGGATAAAGCTCTGCGGGAATCCAGAGCACCAGTTGTAAGTTACAGGTCCCACCTACGAACAAGTGCACGGGAGATCGCCTAGAGGGGAAAAGGAGAGCAGTAAATGCAGAGACTGAACATGACACAGTACCGATGGGACAACAGATAATTTATCATCTGGTTTCAGTGCTTGGGAATTACAATCCTTGGGAATTTAGTGGGCAGGTAACTACAAGGAAAGGGTGGATAGGTTGGGCTTATTCTCACTGGAAAATAGGAAATTGAAGGTGGGCGTACAAAATTATAGCGAGGAGAGGAGAACAGATACAGATTTCCCCAGAGGTCAGGGTTCAGGGTGAGAAGGGAAAAATTTAAAGGAGATCTGACAAGTACGTAGAGGGTGGTAACAAGCTGCCAGAAGTGGTAGAGGCAAGTAGAATGAGAAATTATATTTGGACAGGTACTTAGTTAGGGATCCAGGGTCTAATGCAAGACAACAGGATTGGTACAGATTGGAAAAATGGTTAGCATGGAAATGGTGGGCCAAAGGGGCCCTTTTGATATCTTTATTGGTTTAGTATTGGTACATGTACCAAGGAACAGTGAGGAGCTTGTTTTACATACTGCTCATACAGATCAGATCATTACACCCTGCAATAAGGTGCAGCAAGGTAAGACAATGCAGAATAAGGTGCAACAGCTACAGAGAAAGTGCAGTACAGGTAAACAAGATGGTGCAAGATCATAACAAGGGAGGTCTGTAAAGTCACGAGCCCAAATTATCATACCGGGGAACCATTTAACAGTGGGGTAGAAGCTGCCCTTGGGCCTGGTGGTACGTGATGAGGAAGCGTCTGGGGTGGATGGGGTCTTTGATTATTCTGCCTGCTTTACCGAGGCAGCAAGAAGTTTAGACAGAAGCCATGGAGGGCAGGCCAATTTCTGTGATGTGCTGAGCTGCCTGCGTTGTCAACTCTGCAGTTTCTTGTGCCCATGTGTGCAGTAGCTGCCATACCAAGCAACTATGCATCAAGACAGAATGCTTTCCATACTGCATTGATAAGGGTTGAGGTGGGCATGCCAAATTTCTTCAGCTTTCTGAGGAAGCAGAGGCATTGGTGAGCTTCTGTGACCGTAGGTTGGTTTGACTCGGACAGGCTATTGGTGATGTTCACACTGTACTGTACCATTCTCAAACGTAACCAATTGTGACTATGCCATTCAATCCATCTGGTCCATTTTTTAGCTCCCAGCAGAGCAATCTTGCCTGTCTCACTTCCCCTTTACATTTAATTGGTAATTCTGCAATTTAAGTCACTCTCACACACCCAACCATTGCTTGTCTTTTTTGTTATTACCTGCACTAGGTGGTATTTTAGAGTTTAATTAGCCCATCAGTACATCTTCAGGATGTGGGATGTGTACGTTATTCCTGTAAGTGCAAATCCTACATGAATGTTAGAGTGAACCCAGGCCACACGTGCTACAAGTCAGCAGCACCACCCGCTGCATCGCCATACTGGCAGCGAGCAGTTTACACTGAAGTCACAATGGCAAGAGGATCTAATGGAAGCGCTCAATTTCATAATAAAATTATACAAGACTGTACTTTATTAATGGAAATGCCCTGGACATTATTGAACTGGCCTTGAAGCAGCAAAAAACAATGAGATAAACATTATCTCCATAAGAAAATTAATTGTCTACAAAGGATTTATAATTCTCAACTTCATCTCACGCAATTCTCACTACTGATTGGAATGAATTAACACAGTGTTTTATGGCAACTAAAATACTCAATCCGTAAACAGATGGTGAGAGTCATTCTGACCTCAGTCTTGAATGGGATGTGGGTGAACAAAGTCCAGTTTGTATTTCATTCATAATCAATAGTTTTTCTTTTAAAGCTGTTCAACCCCAAGTACAAAGTCTTATAATACATTCTTAAACTGATGAAAGAAAATATTAAACTTTTTTTTTAAAAAAAGTAGGCGTAAATTATACAGCTCAAACTTTTGAATAGTGTAGAAATTTGTTTTCAGGTCTAGTGGGTATTTTTTGCAGCACAAACAGGAGGGGGTAATCACTTCCCCGGCTATAGGCTGACTCATTATAGAGCTTAAAGGCCGAGGGTGAGAATGGCCTTGTATAGTGGTCGTTGGAGCAGCGCAGTTGTCTTAGTCTAATTGAGCGGACCAGGTTTGAACAGGTAGACAGTTAGGGTTGCAAACATGTCTATTACTTTGTTTGCAACATAAACTAAACAGTGGAATTATAAACAATGAGACAATCATTTGGATAGGGCCGACTTTACACCACGTGGAAATCACTCACAAGTTGGAATGTCATGTTTGAAATCCTGAAACTGTGACCAGAATGTGCTCTCCCTGTATTTATCATCTTGAATACAACTCAAAATACTAAACAAGGGTTTCCGGTGACGTCATCGTCGAGAATGGCTGCTTAAGTCACTAGCTCCTCCGGAAAAACGCGTATTAAGCTCCGTTAACCCGTCAAATATAATATTGTTCAAAAAAATATTTGAACTGAAAAGAGGGGCAAGAATGGGGAAAAAGAATGGAAATAAAAAAAGCGACACTGCGGAGCCTGCGTCCGAGACGAGTGCAGCGAGCGGCTCTCCTACCCGACCGCGTGCGAGCGAGGCGGCCGCTGGGCCTTGTTCAGGCGAAGCAGTGAATATGTTCGAAATCCTGAAAGAAATAATGGAGATCCAGAAAGATATAAAGCAGCAGCTCCGTGATATTAAGTCAGAGCTCGCCAGCGTCAATAAAAAACTAGCGGTGGCAGAGACTCGAATTGAGAACGTGGAAGATCGCGTTTAAAATGTGGAACGGATACTGAGTAAGACAATAAAAATATTAAATCACCAAGAAGGTAAACTGCTTGACCTGGAGGGAAGATCACGGCAGAAAAATATCAGAATCTACAACATTCCCGAAGGAGCGGAGGGCTCGTCTATGACGGAGTTTGTCGGAAAGTACTGCGGGACACGCTGGATCTTCCCCCGGCTACGAAGCTGGAAGTCGAAAGAGCGCACCGCGCGTTCGTTCCAAAACCTACCGGGGATAGAAAGCCACGCTCAATAATAATTAAATTCCTTCAGTACAGCACCAAGGCGGAGATTCTACGAAGGGCCTGGGGTAAGAAGAGAGTGTTTTTAGAGGATAAATTAATATATTTCGACCAAGATTACCCCCCTCCGCGGTCCTCCAGAAACGCAAAGAATACTCCTAAGTAAAGCGAGTACTAAAGCAAAATAAGATTAGATTTCAAACTCCATACCCTGCTAAACTTCGAGCGTTTTATGACAACGGGATGTGGTTGTACCAGACAGTGGAAGAGGCGACTACAGACATGAAGGCCAGAGGGTTGCCCGTCAGCATGACCAAAACAAGGGAAAGCCTGACTGAGGAACTGTCCTGCTCCACTTGGGAAATAGTGCGAGAATCGAGAGGCAGGAGACGGGAGGAGGCCGAGAGAAATATATCAGGAAGAGACCGGGAGTTTCCCAAAGACAGTCCTCACCCCCTTCAGAAGAGCCATAAGGTTTGGCTAACTTTAAAAATGTTGAGAAGCTAAATGGAAGCAAAAGTACACGGTGATATACCTATCTCGAGAAATACTTATTATAATGTGGATTTTATATTACTTAGTTGCTATTCTTTATTCGTTCACTTACTCCTTTTCCCCCCACCAAAATGAGTGTGTATGTATGTGTATATATATATGTGTGTGTGTGTGTGTGTGTGTGTGTGTGTGTGTGTGTGTGTGTGTGTGTGTGTGTGTGTGTGTGTGTGTGTGTGTGTGTGTGTGTGTGTGTGTGTGTGTGTGTGTGTGTGTGTGTGTGTGTGTGTGTGTGTGTGTGTGTGTGTGTGTGTGTGTATATATATAGGAGTACACAGGGAAATCTTTTTGGTGTAATGGATTTGTTCATTGACTTTTATGAATACTGCAATGGGGGCCCTCAACTCACAAGTGGGAGGGGTTATCCCCCACAGCAGGACATTCCCTCTAGCTCAACGCAGGGTCATCTACTAGAGACCTCAGCCTTGGAATCACATGTCCGTTACCATTTTTGTTATTATTTGCGTTTCTTGGTTCTTATTTGTTCAGGGAGTAGATCGATTAAATTTTATTCTAATTTCAATGATACATTGATAGATAAGTACAGATGGCTAAGGACAAGGTAAAATTCATTTCTTTTAATGTCAATGGGCTATTAAATCCAAACAAACGTAAGAGAATTTTATCCAAAATGAAAAAAGAACAAACCCATGTAGTATATTTACAGGAAACTCATTTAAGTGATAATGAGCATAAAAAAACTAAAGAGAATGGGCTTCACTAATCTGTTTTTCTCCTCATATAAATCAGGACATAGGAGAGGAGTTGTTATTCTTATCTCAAGTAAGCTAAATTTTGAAAAAGTATTTGAAATGGGAGATAAAGAGGGCAGATATATTCTGGTAAGGGGGAATATAGACAGCAATTCAGTTACTCTATTGAATATATACGCACACCCGGGAAGTGATATTGGTTTCTTTCAGAAAATTACTGATATTATGGTAATGGAACAGAAAGTCTCCTGATATGTGGGGGAGACTTAAATTTACAATTACAACCAAACTCAGACTCTTCCAATAGAAAAACCTATGAAACAAAATCTTTACATAAGAAAGTTAATACACTTTTTGAAGATGTTGGTTTAATTGATATATGGAGGGACCTTTTCCCTGACAGAAGGGATTACACTCATTATTCTGCTCCCCATTCTGTATATACAAGAATAGACTATTTCATAACATTTGGAAAAGACAAAGACAAAATAAACACCTGTGGAATTGGGACAATAGATGTAAGTGACCATGCACCTATATATTTATCTGTTGATTTTGACCTACAACCAAAGAATACTATTTGGAAACTAAATTCAAGTCTACTCAATGATCCCTACTTTAAGGAACAAATTTTTTTAAAAATTGGTCTCTACTTAGAATTTAATGATAATGGAGAGGTTTCACCTCCCATTTTATGGAATACTCTGAAGGCGGTCTTAAGAGGGAAAATTATAGCGATATCTTCATATAAGAAAAAAATAAGGAATAAAACAGAGGAATTACAAAATAGGCTGAAGGAACTAGAGAAAAAACACAAATTGAATTTGGCACAGGATACGTTAGGGGAAATTAAAAGAATTAGGAATGAAATAAATAATTTGGCTACGCAAGAAATCAGGAAAAACTTAATGTTTCTGAGACAGAGACATTATGAAAGTGGATCGAAATCTATGAAAATACTGGGCGTGGAAACTGAATAAAAAGATAGCAGAAAATACAATTCATAGAATTAGGGACCCAAGAACGAAAATTATAAAAAAATAAGCTAAGTGAAATTCAAGAAGCTTTTGAAGTGTTTTACAAAACTCTATATTCCAAAGTTCCAGGGGGAAACATAACCCAAATTGACACCTTCTCGAATTCTCTAGAGTTATCCACTTTAAGCGAAAAACAAAATAGAACGATGACTGCTGACATAACTGAAGTTGAATTAAAAGCTGCAATTAGTAGGCTTAAATTAAGCAAGTCACCAGGATCAGATGGGTATACGGCAGAGTGGTATGAAGAATTTAAAAATGAGTTAATTCCTGTTTTACTCCCCACACTGAACTGGGCTCTAAAAAAGGCACAAATGCCACCCAGTTGGAAAGAAGCGATAATCTCAGCCAGGGGTGTCAAACTCATTTTAGGTCACGGGCCGGATTGAGCAAAATGCAGCTTCATGCGGGCCGGATCAGTCGGACGCGTGCGAACGCAGCTTTCGTTGCCTCCGTTTTTTCAGCCTGCTCTCATGTGTCTCAGTCTCTGCTATAACTACAAAGTGTTTCACTTTACAAATTCCGTTTCTTATGAAGAAGACTGCCGAGCAAGACTGCCGAATAAACACTAAAAACTCTGAAAACCTGGTACCTGAATAAACTCAGCATTAGCCATATCATACGCCATAGGCGCTTCAATTACTGGGGCCAGCTTTAATAGTAATTAGATATTATCTCGCGGGCCAAAGATAATTCCACCGCGGCCCGCGGGCCTTGAGTTTGACATATATGATCTCAGCTATACCGAAAGAAGGCAAGGATAAAATGGAATGCGGGTCATTTAGACCAATATCCGTTCTTAATGCAGATTATAGGTTATTTACCTCCATCATGGCCAAACGATTAGAGGAGTTTCTACCCATACTGATACGTAATGATCAGACAGGTTTTCTACGACAACGCCAGACACAAGACAATGTATGAAGGACACTTCACATTATGGATCATATACAAAAAAATAAAATCGAAGCAATAGTGATAAGCGTGGATGCTGAAAAAGCATTTGATTCGGTTAATTGGAATTTTCTTTAGAGTTTTACATAGATTTGGTTTCCAAGACACAATTATTAAAACTATACAGACACTATATGACAATCTTACTGCTAGGATTAAAATCAATGGATATTTATCAAATAGTCTTACCCTAGAAAGGGGCACGAGACAGGGTTGTGCATGGTCACCACTGCTCTTCACGTTATATCTGGAACCATTAGCTCAATACATCAGACAAAATGAAGATATCAGGGGAATTACTATTAAAGGGACAGAGCATAAATTGGCTTGTTATGCGGATGACATTTTGATCTATCTAGGGCAACCAACATACTCTTTACCTAAATTGATGCAATCCTTTGAACAATATGGTCAATTATCAGGATACAAGATCAACATAGATAAAACCTAATTACTTTCATATTACTATAGCCCACCAAGAGAAATTGAAAGTCGCTACCCCTGGGCATGGCACACAGAGTCTTTCAAATATTTGGGCATCATTATGCCAAAAGATTTGGTAAAATTATCAGAATGTAATTATCAGCCTTTATATAAAAAAAATTAAGATGTGGCAAGATGGAACCTGATTCCTTTTTTCAGTCTCAGTTCAAGGATTGAGTCTATTAAAATGAATATACTGCCCAGACTGTTATATCTCTTTCAGACCCTACCAATAGAGATTAATCAAAATCAATTCAATGAATGGAACAAGATGCTATCAAGCTATATTTGGCAGGGTAAATGGCCTACAATTCGTCTCAAAACTTTGCAATTAGCAAAGGAAAAGGGGGGGATGGGGCTTGCCTTCTCTTAGAGATTATTATTTTGCAGCACAGTTGAGAGCTGTGATATGTTGGTACAACCCATCATATGATGCTCAATGGAAAAACATTGAGGAGCGGGTACTTCCCATCCCCATACAAGCAATTTTGGCTGATAACAACCTGCAAAGGTACATAAATACTATTGATAACCCATGGGTGAAATTGACTCTTAAAATATGGAAAACTACTATAAAAGAATATAATCTAGAGGGAGATATTGCAATTCTTAAATAGTGTGCATATGACTCGGATTTTACACCAAATAAATTGGATGCTAGGTTTAAGGACTGGTCAGCTAAAGGAATAACAGTTCTTTGCAACATAATGAAAGAAGCAACACTGTTCAGTTTTGAAATGCTTAAAGGGAAACACTTATTAGTAAAAAACAAGATTTTTAATCGGTATTTACAGATGCGACAATATGTTAATAAGACGCTTAAAAATGTAACCAAGGTAAATACGTGCTTGATAGAGCTCTTTAGAAAAGCATATAATTCAGATAATGGTAGTAGAATCATTTCAAGTATGTATAAGGGGTTGTCAAATCTTAAAACACATTCGACTTCATACATTAAAACAAAATGGGAGAAGGAAGGAGGGATAATTATATCTGAGGAAGAATGGACAACAATATGGAGATATCTATGGAAGTGTACCAGTTCACAGAAATGGAGGGAGTTTGGATGGAAAAACTTGTTAAGATATTTTATTACACCCTCTCAGAAATCCTATTATGATAGTAACCTCCCTGTTTGCTGGAGAAATTGTGGAAATCAAAATGCAAATCATTTGGGACTGCCCTGTTATCAAAAACTATTGGAGGGGGATACACAATGCCCTACAAGACATCTTTAAAAGTAAAATACCCTTGGAGAGTAAGACAATATATTTTGGATATATACCTCAAGAATGGTTGAAAAGAGATAAATATTTAATGAATATACTGTTGGTGGCTGGTAAAAAGACTCTTACTAGGAAATGGTTATCACAGGAGAGCCCAACTTTAAATACATGGATGGAAATTACAATGGACATTTACAAAATGGAGAAGATAACAGCATCTGTTAATCATAAGCTGGAACAATTTGATTCATACTGGGAAAAATGGTTTAACTACATAATGCCTCATAGGCCTGATTTTATTCACACAAATCAATGAATCTGTTGTAAAAAAAAAATCACTCCCTACTTGTACATACCGTAGTTCTTTCCTTTTGCTTGTTTTTTCTTTCCACTCTTTTCTATAAGTGTATACCCCAGATAAATACTTTGTGGAGATTTGTGATATATATGATTATATGATATATATGTACAATGTCTGAAATACATCTTATGAAATGTTTGTTTGATGAACTTCAATTAAAAAATTACAATTTTTTAAAAAGAAAACAAAATACTAAACAAACAATTTTGGTTCTGGTTAATTTCATTCTCCACAGAAACCAGAATTGAACTAAATACAGATTAAAGAACACCAGTTCTGGCCTGGAATCGGTCAGAATTTTTACTTTTTATCACTTTAAATGCTTACATTAAAATAGCTACTACCAAGTCTAAGAAATAAAATTTCTGTTTGCACAGAACATCTACAGCTCATGGCAAAACTATCATTTTGGAAGTTTTCAAATCATCAGGAAATTTAAAAATAATCTAAATTGTTAAGTGTACAACCAAAGACTACAGCAAGTGATCAAGCCCATGGTCTCACAACCAAGACAAATTATAAATTTCCTTTAACTCACTTTCAGATTTTAACTTGCCCCTCCCCAAACCTCCTCATGTGAAAGCTAAGCATTTATTTCTCAAGTAGAGATCTTCAGCTTAATCCCTCCCACCCTTGGACTAACCATTCAATGCTAACATGCCTTGGTTTTCAAACGACTTTCTTCCATGTAATTGCTGCTTTAGTCTTTTCCCGACTCATTTTTGGCTACAAACATGTGGAGGAGGTAGGGGAGATCCGTAATGAATACTTTGCTTCATTATTCACCAGTGAGAGGGTCCCTGACATTTGTGAAGACAGTGAAAAACAGACTGATATGCTGGAACATGTCGATGTTAAGAAAGAGGATGTGCTGGTACTTTTGTAAAACATTACGACAGACACGATCCTGGGGTTACTACAGGAAACCAGGCAACAGATTGCTGGACCTATGGCGATTATCTTTGTGTCCTCACTGGCCACAGGAGTAATATCAGATGATTGGACGGTGGCAAACGTTATTTCTTTGTTCAATAAGAGGTGTAGAGATAACCCTGGAAATTATGGAGCAGTGAGTCTTAAACCAGTGGTGGACAAATTTCTGAAGACAGGATTTACAAGCACTTGGAGAAGCACAGTCTGATTTGAGATAGTCAACCTGCTTTTTTCTGAGGGGCAGGTCATGCCTCACAAGCCTGACTGAATTCTTTGAGGACATGACAAAGCACATTGATGAAGGTAGAGCACTGCTTTTCATCCATACAGACT
This sequence comes from Hemitrygon akajei, assembly GCF_048418815.1. Classification (NCBI taxonomy): domain Eukaryota; kingdom Metazoa; phylum Chordata; class Chondrichthyes; order Myliobatiformes; family Dasyatidae; genus Hemitrygon; species Hemitrygon akajei. The sequence continues at coordinate 54,253,796 of NC_133130.1, forward strand.
TTAGTAGGCTGATTCGGAAAGTCAGGAGGCATGGGACCCAGAAAACCTTGGGTGCATAGATACAGAATTGGCTCGCCCATAAAAGACGAGGGTGGAGTGTATTCTGCTCGGAGGTCAGTGACCGGTGATGCTCCACAGGCATCTGTTCTGCGCTTTGTGATTTTTGTAAATGACTTGGATGAGGAACTGGAATGGTGGGTGAGTGAGTTGACACAAAGGTTGAAGGAGTTGTGGATAGTATAGAAAGTTTTTGTAGGTTACAATAGGGCATTGACAGGATGCAGAGATAAGCCAAGAAGTGATAGAAGGAGTTCAACCCAGAAAACTGTGAAGTTAATCACTTTGGAAGGTTGAATGTGAAGGCAGAATACAGAGTTAATGGTAGGATTCTTGTCATTGTGGATGAAGAGGGATCCTGGGGACCACATTCAAAAACCCTTAATGTTGCCATGCAAGTTGATAGGGTGGTTAAAAAGGCATATGGTGTGCTAGCCTCCATTAGTTGGGGAATTAAGCTGCAAGGTAATGTTGTAGCTCTAGAAAACTCTTTACAACACGTGGAATATTGTGTTCAGTTCTGATTGTCTCATTATAGGAAGGATGTGGAAGTTTTAGAGAGGGTGCAGAGGAGATTTACAAGAATGCTTCCTGGATTAAGGAGCATGTCTTATGAGGATAGGTTGAGCAAGCTAGGTCTTTTCTCTCTGGAGAGAAGGATGATTAGAAATTACTTGATAGAGGTGTACAAGATGATAAGAGGCATAAATTGAATGGATAGCCAGTGACTTTTTCCCAGGGCAGAAATGACTAATATGAGGGGACATAATTTTAAGGTGATTGGAGGGAAGTATAGGGGGGGAATGTGAGAAGTACATTTTTTGTGTTTTGTTTTTATTTTAAAAACAGAGTGATGAGCACATGGAATGCCCTGCCAGGGGCTGATGGTGGTAGAGGCAGATACATCAGGGGCATTGAAGAAACTCTTAGATAGGCACATGAATGATAGAGAAATGAAGGGCTAAATGGCAGAGAAAGGTTAGATTGATGTTAGAATAGGTAAAAGGTCAGCACATCATTGTTGGCTGATGGTCCTCTACTGTCCTATGTTCTAAAATTTATCAGAAAACGAGGCATTTGAGCTATTTGAATCAGCTAAAATAAAGTCAGAAGAAATTACCGTAGATGTCGGATTATAAGCCGCTACTTTTTTCCCACATTTTGAACAGCTTTGAACACTGCGGCCTTTACTACGGTGCGGCTAATGCATGATTTTTTTTCATGCCGCCAAAAACATTTTGCCTCGTAACAGTAGACCAATAAAATTGATGAGTAGTTCACAGAGGTCCAATGAAATTGTACGATAAATCAAGCGCACTTTCACAATTAAATTATTGTAAATCAGTCATTTGTACTCACCCTCATCAACATGGAAAACACTCGAAGAAAAGCATTGTGCTGCCTTTATGGCAGTTATTTAGTTTATAATATTTTCGCTTAGTAATTCATTTGTTAGTAAGTTAGAAGTGTTTTAACTATATTTGTTTTCTGTACTACATCCCGGGATGCTATGACGTCACACCCGGTTTCGCAGCGTCTTGTGGGAAATACCGGTTTGCGATAAACGGGAAGGTAGGGGCGAGCGGCATTAGATCTGAGCGAACGCTGCTTTTAAGTTAAAGGCGATCAATAACTTTTCCTGGTAGGCTGCAGTATATATATTTTTTACCAGTCGTTAGGAGATATTGGAATGTTGTTCAGTAAAAAAGTATACGCAACGTAATTTGTGTGTTACCGATACGTATGTATATTTAAAAGTAGCCACGTTACAGGCACGGTTCGAAAAAAAGCATTTGCAATATGTATTTGTTTATGTTACCATATGGATTTAATTAAAAGTTAAAAAATCCTCACGTGTAATATCTTTCTGTGTAAATATCTCATATTACAACGTGGGACACCTGCCGCCGAAAATCCGGTGCGGCCTAAAATCCGGTGCGGCTTGTACAAGTACAAAATTGATTTTCTTTCTCAAATTAGAGCCAGCGGCTTTTAATCAGGTGCGCTCTGTAGTGCGAAATCTACGGTACAATAATGAAAATGTTGCTCTGGAGATATATACAAAAGGAAATTAATGGTCACAAAGTGGAGTGGAAACAAAACTAATTCTGGAGAGTTGGAAAACTGAAATTTAAAAAAGACAAACATGTTCAGCAATTCAGGGAGAATCTGTCATGGAGGGGACAAAAATGGAGTTGATGTTAATTTTGGTCCAGAATAGATTCATTCACAGAATGACATTTTCATCTTGACCTTCTATGAAAGCTGGCCAGCCCCGAGACGTGTTACCTCAAAGTGTAGAATTCAACATTAAGTCCTGAAGACTGCGGTTGTCCTCCATAGAAGGTAAGGTGTAGCTCTCAGCTTATGATGGGCAACAATGGAATAGTGCAAAAGACCAAGACTGAATGAGAATGGAATGGAGAATTAACTTCAGAGGGGACTCCTGCTGACTGACTGAATGGAGGAGTTCCACAAGGGAACCACCCAATCTGCATTTGTTTTCTCCTACATACGTAGAGACCACTCTGTAAGATCTAAAAATGCTATTTTAAATTGGATGCACAGATGAATTGTTCACTTAGGACAAGGGTTCCCAACCTGGGTTCACAGGACCCTCGGATAATAATAAGGCCCTGTGCCATAAAAAAGGTTGGGAACCGCTAACTTAGGGTATTTTGGGTCCCGGATGGTGGGGAGGGAAGAGATAAATGGTGGTATTGCACCTCCTGCTATTACATACAAAAGTGTTGTGAGAATTGGGTGCTGGAAAGATGCACAAGTGAACGATAGAGTAATAGAGAGAATATTTAAAGGGGAAAGGAGTGAATAATGTGTTCAGGTGCAACACATTGAAAGTGGCAGCATCATGAAGAAGGGTCCATTAAAAGCAGAGGCCTCATAGATATAGGGCTGGGGACAAGAGGAACTCCATTCCTCTTGGGCAAAACAACCAAAAGGTGACAGCAGAAAAGTTCTAGTTTATTGTCGTCATTCAAGTGTGTACATGTACATTGCCAGACAAAACAACGTTCTTGCACACCAAGGTGCATAGCACATTACGTGCACCTCACACACATAACATTTAAAGTAATATTATCACGGGTAAATTAATAAATAACAAGGAGCATCTGCAACACGTTAAAAAGTAAATAGTATAACGCTACTGGCCTTTCACGCGTGATGAGGCCTGGGTTGCAGCAGTGAGTTCAGTAGTCTTACAGCCTGGAGGAAGAAGCTATTTCTTATCCTGATAGTCCTTGTCCTAATGCTACAGTACCTCCTGTCTGATGGTAGGGGGTCAAAGGGATTGTAGGATGGATGGGAGGCATCACTGACAATGCTAACGCCCTGTGTACACAAGTGTTCCTGATAAGTATCTCTGATGGGTGAAAGAGAGACCCTGATGATCCTTGCAAACCTTTCTAGGGATTTATAGTCAGGTGCCTTACAATTCCTGTGCCAGACGGTGATGTAGCTGGGCAGAACGCTCTCAATGGTGCCCCTGTAAGGATTGGTTAGAACGGGGCAGGAGGAGTGAGAGCTTGTGTCATCAGTAAACTTGATGATTGGGTTTGAACTAGATCCAGCAGTACAGCTGCTTGAACAGGATCAGGGATGCCTCTGATCGCGTGCACAGCATTCGGAAATGGGAAGGTGAGCAGCCAGATGTCATAGTACACATCGGTACCAATGACGTAGGAAGAGAGAGTGAGGAGGTCCTGAAGAGTGAGTATAGAGAGCTTGGTAGGAAGTTAAAAAGCAGGACCCCTAGGGTGATAACCTCAGGATTGCTACCTGTGCCACTGCTCTGGAGGATGAACACGTGGCTGAGGAACTGGTGTAGGGGACAGGGTTTCAGATTTCAGGGTCATTGGGACCTCTTCTGGGGCAGGTGGGACCTGTACAAGAGAGACGGGTTACACCTGAACTACAGGGGGACCAATATCCTTGCAGGGAGGTTTGTTAGTGCTATTGGGGGGGGGGTTAACCTAGATTTGCAGGGGGATGGGAACCAGAGTGCCAGAGCAGATAGTGGAGCGGGGATGAAAATAAATGATGTTAAAGTTTCATGCAAAGTCACAAATAGAAGGGTTGTGTGTGGTGGTGGTAATCTTCTGAGGTGTGTCTATTTCAATGCGAGGAAGGCTGACGAGCTGAGGGCATGGATTGACACATGGAATTATGACATTGAAGCCATTAGTGAAACTTGGCTACAGGAGGGGCGGACTGGCAGCTTAATGTTCCAGGGTTCCGATGTTTCAGACATGATAGAGGCAGAGGGATGAAGGGTGGGGGGTGGCATTGCTGGTCAGGGAAAATGCTACAGCAGTGCTCAGGCAGGACAGATTAGAGGGCTTGTCTACCGAGGCCATATGCGTGGAGCTGACAGACAGGAAAGGTATGACCACATTAATGGGGTTGTATTATAGACCACCCAATAGTCAGCAAGAATTGGAGGAGCAAATCTGCAGAGAGATAGCAGACATAAAGAGACAGCAGGAAACAAAGTTGTGATAGTAGGGGATTTCAATTTTCTACATATTGATTGGGACTCCCATACTGTTAAAGGTCTAGATGGGTTAGAATTTGTAAAATGTGTCCGGGAAAGTTTTCTAAATCAATATATAGAGGTACCGACTAGAGAGGATGCAATATTAGATCTCCTATTAGGAAACGAGTTAGGACAGGTGACAGAAGTGTGTGTAGAGGTTCCAGTGATCATAACACCATCAGTTTCAACTTGATCATGGATAAAGATAGATCTGGTCCTCGGGTTGAGGTTCTAAACTGGAAAAAGGCCAAATTTGAAGAAATGAGAAAGGATCTAAAAAGCGTGGATTGGGACAGGTTGTTCTCTGGCAAGGATGTCGTTGGTAAGTGGGAGGCCTTCAAAGGAGAAATTTTGAGAGTGCAGAGTTTGTATGTTCCTGTCAGGATTAAAGGCAAAGTGAATAAGAATAAGGAACCTTGGTTCTCTAGGGATATTGGAACTCGATAAAGAAGGAGAGATGTATGACATGTATAGGAAACAAGGAGCAAATAAGGTACTTGAGGAGTATAAATAGTGCAAAAAAATACTTAAGAAATCAGGAGGGCTAAAAGAAGACATGAGGTAGCATTGGCAGTCAAGGTGAAGGATAATCCAAAGAGCTTCCACAGGTATATTAAGAGCAAAAGGATAGTAAGGGATAAAATTGGTCCTCTTGAAGATCAGAGTGGTTGGCTGTGTATAGAACCAAAAGAAATGGGGGAGATCATAAATGGGTTTTTTGCATCTGTATTTACTAAGGAAACTGGAATGGAGTCTATGGAAACAAGGCAAACAAGTAGTGAGGTCATGGAACCTATACAGATTGAAGAGGAGGAGGTGCTTGCTATCTTGAGGCAAATCAGAGTAGATAAATCCCCAGGAGCTGACAGAGTATTCCCTTGGACCTTGAAGGAGACTAGTGTTGAAATTGCAGGGGCCCTGGCAGATATACTTAAAATGTCGGTATCCATGGGTGAGGTGCCGGAGGATAGTTCTGTTGTTTAAAAAAGGCTCTAAAAGTAATCCGGGAAATTATAGGCCGGTAAGTTTGACATCGGTAGTAGGTAAATTAGAGTACTAAGATAGGATCTGCAAGTACTTGGATAGACAGGGACTTATTAGAAAAAGTCAGCATGGCTTTGTGCGTGGTAGGTCATGTTTAACAAATGTATTAGAGTTCTTCGAGGAGGTTACAAGGAAAGTGGCTGAAGGGAAGGCAGTGAATGTTGTCTACGTGGACTTCAGTAAGGCCTTTGACAAAGACCCACATGGGTGGTTAGCTAGGAAGGTTCAGTCGCTAGGTATACATGGTGAGGTAGTAAATTGGATTAGACATTGGCTCAGTGGGAGAAGTCAGAGAGTGGTAGTGGAGGATTGCTTCTCTGAGTGGAGGCCTGTGACTAGTGGTGTGCCACAGGGAGTAGTGCTGGGTCCATTGTTATTTGTCATTTATATCAATGATCTGGATGATAATGTGGTAAATTGGATCAGCAAATTTGCTGATGATACAAAGACTGGAGGTGTAGTGAACAGTGAGGAAGATTTTCAAAGCTTGCAGATGGATTTGGACCAGCTGGAAAAATGGGCTGACAAATGGTAGATGGAGTTTAATACAGACAAGTGTGAGGTATTGCACTTTGGAAGGAAAAACCAAGGTAGGACATAAAAGGTAAATGGTAGGGCACTGAGGAGTGCAGTAGAACAGAGGGATCTAGGAATACAGATACAAAATTCCCTAAAAGTGGCATCACAGGTAGATAGGGTCGTAAAGAGTGCTTTTGGCACATTAGCCTTCATAAATCAAAGTATTGAGTATAAGAGATGTAATGTTATGGTGAGGTTGTATAAGGCATTGTTGAGGCCGAATTTGGAGTATTGTGTGCAGGTTTGGTCACCGAATTACAGTAAGGATATTAATAAGGTTGAAAGAGTGCAGAGAAGGTTTACAAGGATGTTGCTGGGACTTGAGAAACTGAGTTACAGAGAAAGGTTGAATAAGTTAGGACTTTATTCCCTGGAGCATAAAAGAATGAGGGGAGACTTGATAGAGGTATATAAAATTATGATGGGTGTAGATAGAGTGAATGCAAGCAGGTTTTTTCCACTGAGGCTAGGGGAGAAAAAAAACCACAGGATATGGGTTAAGGGTGAAGGGGGAAAAGTTTAAAGGGAACATTAAACTTCTTCACACAGAGAGTGGTGGGAGTATGGAATGAGCTGCCAGATGAAGTGGTAAATGCAGGCTCACTTTTAACATTTAAGAAAAACTTGGACAGGTATATGGATGAGAGGTGTATGGAGGGATATGGGCTAGGTGCAGGTCAGTGGGACTAGGCAGAAAAATGGTTTGGCACAGCCAAGAAGGGCCACAAAGTCTGTTTCTGTGCTGTAATGTTCTACTTTCTATGGTTCTAACAGCAGCGAGCTGTGAATGCGGGCTGGATGGACGCTGCTCAGCGTGATGGAGCTAGAGATGTTTCTGACTGTGGCTTCTCTGTCAAGAAGTCCAGGATCCAGTTACTGCGAGAGGTGCTGAGATCCAAAGAGGTGTTTACCCACCATCTTCTGAGGGACAATTATATTTCATGCTGAGCTAAAGTCAATAAAAAGCAACATAGTTTATGTGGTACAAATTTAGCACATTAGGTCCAAACTTCCAGGTGGGATAGGAGAGTGGAGTGGCATCATCAGTGGACTGATGGGATTTAACCAGCACTACATTATTGTTGAGGTCGGTGCCAATGGATGATAGTTTTTGAGGCAGATTACTGTCATCCTCTTGAGCACCGGGATTATGGTGTCTACCTTGAAGCCCAAGCAGAAAGTGAACTGTTCCAAAGAGATGTTGAAGATGTCTGATAGAACCTCTTAACTGGGCTGGTACCAGGTACTTTATCAGGTCTTATGTGGGTTGACCCCGGCAATCAACTGTGACCAGACAGAGTGCCTGGTCCTTGGGGATGGGGGAGAAGAGGGGCCTTCCTTGCTGGCACATCGATCTATGCATCAAACTGAGCATAAAAGGCATTCAGCTTATTAGAAAGAGAAGTGGTACTGTTGTTGACATGCAGGGTGGACTTGTGGTCCGTTATAGTCCAAATGCCCAGCCACATTTGCCTCATATCTCTAGTGTTACAGAAAATGGCTGCATATTTTCTGTGAATCATCCTGTTTTGCCTTCCTGATAGTGTTCAAAGTGCAGCTCTTTAGCCGTGCCCAGACCTCTACAGTCAGCCATGGCTTCTGATTTGTCCTGACAAAATCAAATCAAATTTAATTATCAATCATAATAGATACAGTAAACGAAACAGTGTGAAAACCAAACACAGCACATTCAAAATAGCGAGCAAAGAAGCACGTTCACACAAATATATATATATATTCTAAGACCCTCAGTAACATGCCCCGCAGTCGATGGTGCAGACTCCTGACAGTGTACAGATGCACGCATTCCACTGCTCGAACACAGGAAGATAGCATCGATGGGCGAGGCTGAGCACGGATGCCATGCTCCACTGCCTCCAGTGTTTCCTCACCTGGTCTGCAGCAGTAGGCAAGCCTGTGGCTTGGGGCCCAGTCCTCACTACAGCTGAGGCTACACAGCTTCCAGGTCATCTGCTGCACCACCAGACAAGGGTAAACAGGCCTGCAGGAACTTACATTTTCACTGTCCAGTAGAGTCTTGTGATCGCAAGTGAAATATTTGAGACAATCTCCCACGGTGATACCGCACACTGCCTTTGCACACCAACTATGGATGCCTATGCACAGCAGGCAGCAACACGGTCTGCAGCTCCTCCGACATCCCGGCCAGCTCCTCCAATCAACGAGCAGCTCACTCATCCCTGAAGTACCCCAAGTTCTTGAAGTAAAATTGTCTTGCAATTGTAAAAGAACATTTAACGAAGGAAAAAAACCACAGACATGTTTAGCAACTGTGACGTCCTCAGCGCACTTCTCCATATAACCAGTCACAAATTGTGTATATCAAACGATATTAACACAATAGTCGTAAGTAGCCGCGTCCCTGAACATGCACCAGCCCGTGTTTTCAAAGCAGTCCTGTAATGCTGACAACACACAAAATGCTGGTGGAACACAGCAGGCCAGGCAGCTTCTATAGGGAGAAGCACTGTCGACGCTTCAGGCCGAGACCCTTCGCCAGGACAGACAAAGTAATGCTGAGGTTGCTCCTTCTGTGCACGTCTTTATCTCCTTCCAACTGAGTTAACTTATTTAATGACAGGCCGTAAGCAGAATTAGCATAACAAATAAGTGGACAGACTATGCAAAGTGAGGACTGGGAACAGCTTTGTGTGCACCTGGAATGTTGGCATAAACCAGGTCTAATGTGTTCTCACCTCTGGTAGCAAAGTCAACAAGCAGAAAGAATGTAGGCAGGACAGTTTTTAAGTTAGCACGGTTGAAGCTGCCTGCAACAATAAAGATAGGGGCGTGTGAGTTTGCAAGTCTCTGATGGTGCCGGGGAGTTCACGTGGCACTTCCCCAGTACTTGCATGGGGGAGGGGGTGGGGGAATGTATACAGCCACAATTACAATAGCGGTGACCCCTTGGTAAATAGAAGGGCCTACAGTTCACTGGTAAGAACTCTACCATAGGCGAACAGTGGGTCATCACGAGCAGAGTATTCACGCTCCAGTTCTTATCAACGTACAGTCAGCTCTCCTTATCTGCGAGTACCGCATGCACGAATTCAACCAACCGCAAATCAAGAAAACCCGGACGTGCTCTTGTTTGAGCATTGTTCGCCTCACATCTCGTTCGCTCGCTTCTTTGTTCCTGTGAAAAAATGGCTCCTAAAAAGCAATTACGTGGTCAAAGCAATTCCTCAAAGGCTACGAGCTAAAGTGCTATCTCTCGCCGAGTGTGTGACTAGAGCACATGTCACAGAAGCATATCCCTGTTGATGGCCAAATTATGCGTGAAAAAGCTCTTAGTCTCTATGAGCACTACTGTGACGGGTTGATGAGAGCAAGAGGAAGGAGTTTAAGGCTAGTAAGGGATGGCTGGCTGGCTACGTAAAATGCTACAGCCTCAAGAACATAAAGATCACAGGAGAATCACCATCGGCTAATGCCGAGGCTGCAGCAGCGTTCCCAGAGGAGCTCAAGAAACTCGTAGAAGAGAAAGGCTAACTTGCAAGATTTGTTTGATGATGCAAAGAAAAAGAGACAGCTTCCTATAACAATGTTTCTAACTAAAGCATCTGCAATTCTGAACTCTCAACGTTCAATGCTTGAAGATCCTCAGCCCTCAACCTCCACAGTCCCTGACTTTAGTATTATTGAGCCTCCTCCAAAGTATCCTCATTCCCTAAACAAGTCAGTGTAACAACTGCTGTACAGATATTACAAGTTTTACTCGTTGTTTGGTCATTGTTCGCCTCGCGTCTCGTTCATTCACTGCTTGTGTTGTGAGTGAGAGGAACTTGTACAGTTTTTCTTGTCAATATTCCCTAAACAAGACAGTGTAACAACTACTTACATAGTATTTCCATTGTATTAGGTGTTACAAATTCTGTAATCTAGAGATGATTACAAGTTTTACTCGTTGTTTGATCATTGTTCACCTCGCGTCGTTCGTTCGCTGCTTGTGTTGTGAGCAAGAGGAACATGTAGTTTTTTTTCTTGTCAATATTCCCTAAACATTACAGTGTAACAACTATTTACATAGCATTTACATTGTATTAGGTATTATAACTAATCTAGAGATGATTTAAAGTATACAGAAGGATGTGTGTAGGTTACATGCAAATACTACGCCATTTTACATAAGGGACTTGTGCATCTGCATTTTTTGGTATCCGTGGGAGGTCCCGGAACCAATCCCTCGCGGATAAGGAGGGCCGACTGTAGATACATGCACCTCATATATTTCCGTCAGGATGAGTCCATCTCACACTGATTTAGTCTCAGAAGCAGGGAATCTAGTTTATTTTCTTGCCATCAAACACCTGAAAGCAGAATCATTGGGAAAGCTGGCCTGCTGGGCTTCACCTTTGGAGTTGTACGAGGAGCAGTGTGCTTTCCACACATTTGTTTTCACTCTGCCGACATCTCTCCTGAGTGGCTGCAGCAGGTGACAACATGGAGCACACAAGCCCATGCTGCACAGTTCTTCTGCTGTCCAGCACCTCATGAGCGAGATGAACTTACAGTACTTGATGTTCTCAATATCCAGTCGAGTCTTGTGACAAGAAAGGTATAAAGGATGAACAATTGCAACATTAGTTGGAAACCGTAGTGGCAGCCATCTTGTTCATTCAGAAAAAAAAGATTGTGGAAGCATTGTTATAGAAAATGGCATCAGTGAAATTGGTAGAGTGCAATGGAGTCCTTGCAGGAATCAGGATGGGAGGTTTTGTCAAGAAAGCTACAGAAACCTGCAGAAACCTTTCCTTTAAAAAAAAATCAGGCGGACTGTGTGTTTTGCAGAGTACCTGTGCTCAGTCTGCAAGGGGTGTCAATTACCTGTCACTAATACTCCATCCCACTGGCTTTCTTGCATTTTTGGGCTCCAACACTTTCTACCCAAATACCCTCTTCCATTTATTCACATTGAAGATCAGAGGGGACTGAGTCCGGCCAGCAAGACCCAAGCTGGCCCAATCCCCAAATGTTATTGTAAAAAGTACATGGAGCTTAGAAAAAGAAGAAAACAAAATTAGAAAAATAGAAAGCTATGAGTAAGCCTAGTAATTTCTAAGGTAGGGACATGTTTGGCACAACTTCGTGGGCCGAAGGCCCTGTATTGTGCTGTAAGTTTTCTATGTTTCTATATTAATCACTACCCCTGAGATGGAGATAGAGAATGCAAAAAAAAGAGAAAGTCAGAGATGGTCTATGGAGAAACTGTCAGAAAAAGTGATGACACTTTCAAGTTCAATACAAGAGTAGGAAGCAGCTGATACAGATCATCGATGTACCATTGATAGATCGAGAGAGAAGTGCCCGAGTAGGACTGAAAGAACAACTCTTCCACTTGCACCGAAAAAAGGCAGGCATAGCTTGGATTCATTCAGAGTAACACTCTGATACGGAGCAAGTGAAAGAAGCTAAAAGGACAGATTGTTGAACATATTTCCTTTGTTCTTAATAACCCGCCCCCTGAAAGTTAAAAATAACTCATTTCTTACTTTGCCAAGTTCATTAACCTAGAATATGGACCCTGTGGTTCTTTCCAAAAATGTAAATTAGCTTGCTTTTCTGGTTTTATTTTAGGTACTTGTGGATTTGGATTATCTGGAATATAAATCTATTATCTGCCAATCCCAAGAGAATATGCAAGTATTATTAACATTGCCTTCCCCAAAAGACATTTTTTTTCAGCATTCTGGGGTCAAGACAACCAAAGCAAATGTCAACTTTACAATCTGAATGGGTCTTGTATCTATACCTTCAGTCAGTTTTCTATAAACCACTGAATAACTGAACAAGCTCCTCTTGCACATTAGTCAGCAAACACATCATCCCAAATTATAGATGCCTATGTTCCATCAACCCACAATTAAGTGCTAACAGAATGACATTACAGTTTTGAATTAGAAGAACCTACCTGTAGTGAACATGTGTGATGGTTGGTTCTCTGTAGCCAATGATCCACGTCTGAATGTCTATTGGCTTTGCTTTATGATATGCAATGGTAATGTCTATGACCCACTGGAGACCTTTGTGTTTGACCACTACATAAGATAGAGACAAAGAAAAAAAAACTTAAAATCAGGAAAATTTACATTATTACTGCTGTGCACATCTTTGTGAAATCACTAATCAAACCATAGTCAATGCCAAGTTATATGTGTAGAGTTCTATAAGTAAGTATAAATAACATTATTTCAATTGGTTGGGAAATTCTTTATTGAAATGCTTGTAAAGACACGTAGGGGATTGTCAAGTTAACCCATTTCCCAGATGCAGAGAACACCAAAATCAGTCAGTTAAGAAAAAGACACAGCAGGATTGCAATAATGAGCGGTTTTATTAGATACAGCAGAGATTAGTGAAAAGTAATCCACGTGTGTGTGGGGCTGGAGGCCCCAGTGTTAAAACAGGCAAGAAGTTTCCTTATTTAAAGTACATTATCAATACTTGCGTAATCTTACCTTTGAATTTGAGTATTATGATAAACAAGAAAAAAACTATTGCTTGATCCACTCTGCTTCATACAGTTGTGATACGTCTTGTGCCCCGGAAGACATTATTTTATGGCAATTCAAACATCTTACGTTTATAAGTACATTTATTTTAAACAATATATGCCGTATGTAACTCTGAAATTAGTCTTCCCACAGACAGTTACAAAACAAAGAACCATGGAACCAACTTGTTCAAAGACAAACATCAACCCCACACCAATCAAACATTTGCACAAATGGAAACAAAAAAACGAGCAGAAACAGAGAATACAAAAACACAGAATCAGAAATATCCAGAATTAATTCAAACTCTTAAAAAGCGGGGACGTCATGTGATGACGTGGGATTCCAGCTCTCCCGTAAAAAGTAATAAAACAAAGTTTAAGTGAAGAAGAGTTAATTAATACCTTCTAGAAACTACTTATAAACAACTCAGGATTATCTTTGGATATGTCTCCTAAACAGAAACAGAAGAGAACTACTACTTTGAAGACAGTGCAAGTCGGCAGGGAAGAAGGCCCAGCCATCTTGGCGGAGCCTCGTACTCAAGTTAGATCTCCTCCTGGCGAAGTACATGCCCCCTCCGATGGTGCAGGGCAGGAAGCTGCGGCAAAATCGACGGTCTCTAAGAAGAAACAGCAAGAACGGTGCATGCGTGAAGAAACGAGTATGCACAAACAGGTGCAAACAGAACTACAAGTTCCAACTGCGACTGGAAGTGAAAATGAAAGTGAATCGGAAGTAGAATCAGATTCTCTGGAAAACACAGATGAAGAAACAGAAGAAGATGAACAGGAGGAAATTAAAGGTGGAAATTTTTCTGGAGACATAAGAGAAGTCCTGATACAAATAATGCATGAATTAAAAGTAATAAAAACAGATATTAGAAATGTGAAGATTACACTTGATAAAGTGGTGGAAAAACAAAAGAAGATGAACAAGAAAGTTAAAAAGTTGGAAGAAAAAATGGGAGACAGCACTGAAAGAATGGATAAGATGGAAGATAATATTCTTGCCTGGACATCAGAAAGAAAACGGTTGTTGGAAAAAGTAGATGTGCTTGAAAATTTTAGCAGACGAAACAACATTAAAATTGTTGGTCTTAAAGAAGGTATGGAGGGAGAAGATTCAATAAAATTCTTTCAAAAATGGATTCCGGAAACTTTGGAAATGGAAGAGGGAAGTCAGCTAATTGAAATTGAAAGGGCTCACAGAGCTTTAAGACCAAAACCTCAACAAGATCAAAATCCACGATCAATCTTGATAAAATGTTTAAGATATCAAGATAAAGAAAAGATCTTGAAGGCAGCTGCTCAGGATGCCAGAAAGAGAAATGGGCCATTGATGATAGAAGGGAAAAGAGTTCTTTTTTATCCTGACATAAGTTACAACCTTTTGAAGAGGCAGAAAGAATTTAATTCAGTGAAAAAATCCTTATGGGAAAAGGGTTATAAATTTATATTGAGTTACCCAGCAACATTGATAATTTTTCTGGATGATGAAGAAAGAAGATTTTTTACTGATCATCAGAAAGCGGAGAAATTCGTACAAGAACTCCCTAATATTCGCGAGATGCAGTAAAGAATTATAGAAATGAAATGGATTAAAGATGAAGATTGAGATAGGGATTGGATTTGATGGACATTTATGAGTAGAAGAACACAAATATACTTTAACTATATGATAGAAAGGGAACAAGAAAAAAGAAAATAATTGACATTAACTTTTCTTTCCTCTTCTTCACTTATATATATATTATTTTTTTTCTCTCTCTTTTCTTTTTTTTGTGGGGGAGCTGGAGGAGCTTCTGATCGATGACTGCGGGATTCACGTGCGCAATCATGGCGATTGCCATGACCCGTAAAATGGAGGGGGGGTAATGTTGTGTTCCTTTTGATTTACAACATTAGTGGGGGGGGGGGGGTACTTTGTTTTTTTTTCTCTATATCAATTATCTTTTTTCTATTTTTCTTTTTTTTGCCTGGATGATTGGGGAGAGACACATAGCAACATGGAGAATTTTAAAGAGATTTCCCAAGGTAGTATGAATGACTAATTTACTTAATTTTTTAAGTTTTAATGTTAATGGGCTTAATGGACCTGTGAAAAGAAAAAGAGTTTTAACATATATTAAGAAAATGAAAGGAGATATAGGTTTTTTGCAGAAAACACATTTAACAGAGACAGAACATCAGAAATTAAAGAGAGATTGGGTTGGAAGTGTTATTGCAGCTTCATTTAATTCAAAAATCGAGGGGAGTTGCAATTTTGGTTAATAAAACCTTACCAATTAAAATACAAAATGTATTAATTGATTCTGTGGGGAGATATGTGATTATACATTGTCAAATCTTTTTGGAATTATGGACTCTTATGAACATTTATGCACCAAATGAAAACGATGCAAAATTCATACAAGAAGTTTTTTTGAATTTGGCCGACGCACATGATAAAATATTAATAGGTAGAGATTTTAACTTTTGTTTAGACCCAGTTCTAGATAGGTCAACTAAAGCTGTTACAAAATCAAAAGCAATAAAGTTAACTTTATCATTAATGATAGACTTAAATTTGATTGATATATGGAGAAAAATTAATCCAAGAGAAAGAGATTATTCATTCTATTCAAATAGACATAAAACTTATTCAAGGATTGATTTTTTCCTATTATCAAAGAATATTCAGGATAGAGTGAAAAGTGTGGAATATAAAGCAAGAATACTGTCAGATCATTCCCCCTTGATAATGACAATGATAATGATGGATAAGGAGGAATTGGTTTATAGATGGAGATTTAATTCAATTTTATTAAAACGTCAAGATTTTTGTGATTTTATGAAAAAACAGATCCAATTTTTTTTGGATACAAATTCACATTCAGTTGAGGATAAATTTGTATTATGGTAAACAATGAAAGCATATTTGAAGGGTCAGATAATAAGTTATACTTCTAAAATTAAGAAGGAATATATGGTAGAAATAGATCAATTAGAAAAAGAGATTACAAAATTAGAAAAAGAATCCCAAAGGTATACGACAGAAGAAAAATGAAAACAACTTGTCAATAAAAAATTACAATATAATACACTCCAGACGTATCGAACAGAAAAAGTAATTATGAGAATTAAACAGAGATACTACGAATTAGGTGAAAGATCACACAAGATTCTTGCTTGGCAGTTGAAAACAGAACAGGTTTCCAAAACAATAAATGCAATTAGAACAAGTGCAAATAAGATTACTTATAAACCTTTAGAAATTAATGAAACTTTAAAAAAATTTTCCTCCGAGTTATATCAATCAGAATCACAAAATGAGATTGCTGAGATAGACAAATTTTTATCACAAATAACTCTTCCAAAATTAAATTTGGAAGAACAGAAAGGACTAGATATGCCCTTTACATTAAAAGAGGTTGAAGAAGCTTTAGGATCACTTCAGAGTAATAAATCCCCAGGAGAAGATGGTTTTCCGCCTGAATTTTATAAAAAATTTAAAGATTTATTAATCCCTCCTTTTATGGAGTTAATATATCAAGTGCAAAGAACGCATAAACTCCCACAATCTTTTTCGACAGCGATAATAGTATTGCCAAAAAAAGATAGAGATCCTTTAAAACCAACATCATATAGGCCTATCTCTTTGTTGAATACAGATGATAAAATAATAGCAAAAATTTTATCTAATAGAATATCTAAATATTTACCAAAATTAATACATATGGATCAAACAGGCTTTATTAAAAATAGACAATCGACGGATAATGTAACTCGGTTACTTAGCATAATTCATCTGGCACAAAAAAGAGAGGAAGTGAGTGTGGCAGTTGCTTTGGATGCAGAAAAAGCATTTGATAGATTGGAATGGGATTTTTTATTTAAGGTATTGGAAAAATATGAGTTAGGAAAATCTTTTATAAAATGGATTAAAACCTTAAATATTAGTCCTCAAGCTAAAGTAGTGACAAATGGTCAAATTTCAACATCATTCCACTTAACAAGGTCAACTAGACAAGGCTGTCCATTATCACCTGCCCTATTTGTATTGGCGATAGAACCATGAGCTGAAATAATTAGAACGGACTCAGATTTTGTGGGCTTCAGAGTTAACCAAGAAGAATATAAGGTTAATTTATTTGCTGATGATGTTCTGATTTATTTAACAAACCCATTGCAATCGTTGCAAAAATTATCTTTTAGATTGGAAAAATATGGGAAAATATCAGGGTATAAAGTAAACTGGGATAAAAGTGAAATTTTACCCCTTACCAAAGGAGATTATAGTCAATGTCGACTAGTAACTCAATTTAGATGGCCAACAAATGGTATAAAATATTCAGGTATAAGAGTCGACAATGATATAAAGAATTTATATAAACTAAATTATTTGCCATTATTGAAAAAAATAAAAGAAGATCTTGATAAATGGATGATGTTACCAATAACACTAATAGGTAAGAGTTAATGCTGTAAAAATGAATATATTTCCTAGATTACAATATTTATTCCAAACATTACCAATACAACTGCCTCAGAAGTTTTTTCAAGAATTGAATAAATGTGTGAGGAAGTTTCTTTGGAAGGGAAAGATGTCAAGAATATAGTTGGAAAAATTGACATGTAAATTTGATTTAGGAGGGTTACAACTTCCAAAGTTTAAGAATTATTACAAAGCAAATTAACTTAGAATTATTGCATCTTTTTTTGATGAAGAAAAACCGGCATGGATTAGAATAGAACTAGATAAGATAGGAGAAAATATACCAGAAGATTTTATATATAAATGGGAATCCAAATGGATACGGGAAAAGAAAGAATCTCTTATATTAAGACATTTGATTGATTTATAGAATAAGGTAAATATGGATGATGAAATAAAGAAATCCTTATTAGCAAAAAGAACCTTAATTCAAAATAGGCTTATTCCTTTCACAATGGATAATCAACTTTTACATAACTGGTTTCAAAAAGGGATCAGATATATAGGTGACTGTTTTGAAGGAGGTATATTGATGTCGTTTGATCAATTAAAGAATAAATATAAAATATCAAATAACAATCTTTTCTGTTATTTTCAATTAAAGGCCTATTTACGAGATAAACTGGGTCAAACAATGTTAATGTCAAAACCTAATGAAATAGAAATCTTAATTCAAAAAGGAAAATTAAAAAATTTACATCTTGTATGTATAACTTGATTCAAAAACAGACAATTAAACCAGGAATTCATAAATCAAGACAAAAATGGGAAACTGATTTGAATATTAAAATTGATGAAAAAACTTGGTCAAGACTATGTTTTGATAGTATGATAAATACAATAAATGTCCGACTTAGATTAGTACAATATAATTTTTTACATCAATTATATATAACACCACAGAAAATAAATAGATTAAATTCAAATTTATCTGACCAATATTTTCGATGTAATCAAGAAATTGGTACCTTTTTACATTCTACTTGGTCTTGTTCTAAAATTCAACCTTTTTGGATAAATTTGACTTTTACTGGAACAAATTATTGGAATACAACTCCCACATAGCCCAATATTATTTTTATTAGGTGATATTGAAGGGATAATACCGAAACCTAAATTGAGTAAGTATCAGAAAAAATTTATTAAAATTGCATTGGCAGAAGCCAAAAAAGCTATTGCAGTTACTTGGAAATCAGATTCATATTTAACTATGGATCATTGGAATAATGAAATATATAGCTGCATTCCACTTGAAAAAATTACTTATAATTTAAGAAATGAATATGATATATTTTTGAAAATTTGGCACCCCTATCTACAAAAGATAGGATTAAATATATAGGTCCTTTGAAGATAAAATTATAAGTTATTTGGGGAAAATAAAAACTAAAGTTATTTTGAACTCCATGGAGCATGTGGGGATCCTCCGATATCCAGGCAACCTTACTATTTTTTTTTCTTTCTTTTTTTTCTTTTCAGATAGGGATCTAAGGGGGGGGGAGGGTTAAGGGGAGGGGGAGGGCCAATATTAATTTTTCACTATTCTAATATTCTATTCATTTTATGTAATTCTCTTAAAAATTTAATAAATAAATAAAAAACTCTCAAAAAGCCATGGTAAAATTTGAAAAGTTATTCTTAGTCAGCATCTCTGATTTAAGAGAGTAGTTTCATAACCGCAACACTAATATATTCCAGGTATTAGTAAAAGAAAGAAAAATATAATTAAGTTGCAACTATAAATGACAAAGTTTCACTGAGAAAAACGTAACTTTCCTTTAAAAAACTGCTGTTATTATAGCCATGTAATTTGTTCAGGTAATATAATAATCCATGCTGTGAAGTATAATTATATTCTTCCACTCTGCATACAGAACAACATTGCAATCACTTTGTTGCAGCAGTTACATGGAACGAGTACATATTTAGTATGCTTTTCCAAGCACCCTTAATCAAGCAATTTCTTTTACGTATACAAAATAGAAAGCAATGTCAGCCCTATTAACTACAACATTTTTAAAAAAATATACAATAGCTGACTTTCCTTCTAAAGTTCCAACTGCAGAAAGTACCAACTCAGTGGCATTGAAAACCCATACTAGAGAGTGACAGAACTCAGTTTTACTCAGTAGCTCAGTTTGCCTATTTAAAAGTAGTAAAGCTCTCTGAATTGTGGGTTCAAATTCAATGCCTAAAATATGATCTCAGTCAATGCAACTGATGAAATGCTGTAATTGTGATAAGCCTTCTCATTCCTTCCAAAGAAAGCAGATGTCAACTGAGGACAATTGGCTGCAAAACCAATTAACCAGCTTGCCAACACTGAGCACTGTCTGACTGTAACACTTTGAGATCACCTACAAATCATTTTATCTTTGGGCAGAAACCAGAAGGCCTTAAGGCATGGTCTCAGGCAACCGCCAAGAGTTTCAGACACTTTTAATTTAAGTCCATAAAAGTTTTTTATCGCATCACCCTGAGAGGCAGTGGACGATATGCATTTCCATTGAGCAAAATAAAGAGATTAGCCTTCTATTTGGCCGTTCATCTACAAACCCCATTTCCAGAAAAGTTGGGATATTTTCCAAAATGCAATAAAAACAAAAATCTGTGATATGTTAATTCACGCGAAACTTTATTTAACTGACAAAAGTACAAAGAAATTATTTTCAATAGTTTTACTGACCAACTTAATTGTATTTTGTAAATATACACAAGTTTAGAATTTGGTGGCTGCAACACACTCAACAAAAGTTGGGACAGAGTTAAAATAAGATTGAAAAGTGCACAGAATATTCAAGTAACACCGGTTTGGAAGACTCCACATTAAGCAGGCTAATTGGTAGCAGGTGAGGTATCACGACTGGGTATAAAAGTAGCGTCCATCAAAGGCTCAGTCTTTGCAAGCAAGGATGGGTCGTGGCTCACTCCTTTGTGCCAAAATTCATGAGAGAATTGTTAGTCAGTTCAAAAGGAACATTTCCCAACGCAAGATTGCAGAGAATTTAGGTCTTTCAACATCTACAGTACATAATATTGTGAAAAGATTCAGAGAATTCAGAGACATCTCAGTGCATAAAGGGCAAGGTCGGAAACCACTGTTGAATGCGCGTGATCTTCGAGACCTCAGGCGGCACTGCCGAAGAAACTGTCATGCTACTGTGACAATTATAGCCACCTGGGCTCTGAAGTACTTCGGAAAACCATTGTCACTTAACACAGTCTGTCGCTGCATCCAGAAATGCAACTTGAATCTGTATTACGCAAGGAGGAAGCCATACATCAACTCTATGCAGAAACGCCGGCGGGTTCTCTGGGCCCGAGCTCATCTCAGGTGGACTGAAAGACTGTAGAACTGTGTGCTGTGGTCAGATAAGTCCACATTTCAGCTAGTTTTCGGAAAAAACGGGCGTCGAGTTCTCCGTGCCAAAGATGAAAACGACCATCCTGATTGTTATCAGCGAAAGATGCAAAAGCCAGCATCTGTGACGGTATGGGGGTGCATCAGTGCCCACGGCATGGGTGAGTTGCATGTATGTGAAGGTACCATTGACTCTGAGGCGTATATTAGGATTTTAGAGAGACATATGTTGCCATCAAGGCGACGTCTCTTCCTGGGACATCCATGCTTATTTCAGCAGGACAATACCAGACCACATTCTGCACGGGCTACAACAGCGTGGCTTTGTAGACACAGAATGTGTGTGCTTGACTGGCCTGCTGCCAGTCCAGATCTATCTCCTATTGAAAATGTATGGCGCATCATGAAGAGGAGAATCAGACAACAGAGACCACGGACTGTTGAGCAGCTGAAGTCTTATATCAAGCAAATATGGACAAAATTTCCAATTGCAAATCTACTACAATTAGTATCCTCAGTTCCAAAACAATTAAAAAGTGTTACTAAAAGGAAAGGTGATGTAACATAATGGTAAACATGCTTCTGTCCCGACTTTTGTTGAGTGTTTTGCAGCCATCAAATTCTAAATTTGTGTATATTTACAAAATACAATTAAGTTGGCCAGTAAAACTATTGAAAATCTTTTCTTTGTACTTTTGTCAGTTAAATAAAGGTTCATGTAAATTAACATATCACAGATTTTTGTTTTTATTGTATTTTGGAAAATATATCAACTTTTCTGGAAATGGGGTTTGTATTTCCCTGGATTGACCCCTATGAAAATTTACTAGCAACTAACTATCACTAACCTCTCTAATTGGAGGTCACATGAATACGAGTCAGTGGTAACCCATTGCCTTTGTGTTGTCAGATGGGCCCTACTACTGGTGATGTAGGCATGTGAAATAAAATCCCAAGTTGTAGCCTAGCTAGTCTTCTGGATTTCTGCCTTTTCCTGCCCTCTTAATCTCCAATTTTCCCCTCACCTTCCATTAGTCCCAGATAACAACCTAACCCATCTGCCTCTCTGCATGTTCCTCCTGTCACCAGCCACTCCTAAGTAACCTTCTCCAGTTCTGCCTACTCATCCCCGTCACTCCCAGCACTGTGACAGTTCAGTAACAGAAAAATAAGTCAATTACTAACTTCTTGAGATAATGTTCTTACGTTAATAATGTTTATCTTTAACAGACAGCATTGAAGCTAATCAAACACGCCACTCAGGGACTTGTGCTAATGTTACTCTGTGACCGCACATGCCGGATTGTAACACTGTACGTGCTGTGTGTGGCTGGATGTCCCAAGCCTTGCACCTTAGCCCCAGTGAAACGACTTCTCATTTAGCTGAATAAGTAGGTGTGGTTGAATGACAAGAAAATTGAACTTCAACTTGAAGTATTTCAAAATTGAAGGGGAGGGGTGTCTTCAGCTGGGTAAATGAACCAAGGACAGGCAAATGCATTCAATCTGGGTAAGGGTTTTTGGGTAGTCAGACAAGGCAGGATTTGTACAGTGAGTGCTGTGGAACAGAGGGATCTACAGTTAGAATTCATGCACTTGCTGCTTTTTGGGAACTGTTAAAGGCAGACAGGATGAAGAAGGCATTTCGCATGCTGGCCTTCATCAATGAGGGCAATGAGTATGAGAGTTTGGACATTATGTTGTAGTGGTACAAGATGTTGGTGAGGCTGCACCTAGAAAATGAGGGACAGTTTTGGTCACTCATTTATAAAAAGAAACTGGAAAGCAGGCAATGGAGATCTACAAAGATGTTGCCAGAACATGAGACCCCGAACTACAGAGAGAGGGTGGGCAGGCTAGTCTTTATTCCATGGAGTGCAGGAAACTGAGAAGTATCGTGGCTGAGGTGTACAAAAGCATGAAAGGCATTGCTAAGGTGAGTACACACAGTCTTATTCTCAGGGAAATGGAACCAAAAACTAGAAGCTATGCAGATTTAATGGGGATCTGAGGGGCAACTACTTCACACAAAGGGTAGTACATGGAATGAGCTGTCAGAGAAAGTAGTTGAGGCGAATACAATAGCAATGTTGAAAAGTATTTGAATAAATATATGATAAAGTTTAGAGGGATATGAGCCAAGTGTGGGTAAATGGGCTGAATGGCCTGTTTCTGTGCTATATTAGAGTGTGACTATATAATGAACTATGTTACAGATCATGGTATGATATTGTATACACTAAATATTACACATGCCTATACAAGGCACATCACAAAAGCAAGCAAGCTTGGTCTTGCATTTGTCATCACTGAAGGCACATTTTTTGGGTTTTCCCTTTGCATTTAAGCCCCATGAAGCTGCAGCATTCGGTTTTCAGAATAAAAAGCAGTAAGGGCCTTTCTTCACAAGCATCCTGAGGAAGGGACTGTCGCTGTACTGTGGGGTAGCGAGCTCCATGACTGGGACACAGCAAAAATAAAGGACTACTGTCAGGTTGCTGTGCAGCTTGTAGCTCGTGGTACCCTTGTCCCTCTTGGTGCAGAGATCACGAGTTGGAGAGGTCTGGCCCAGGCAGGAGCCTGCTGCCCTATTTGTCAGAGCTGCACAATACAGCCACCCTGCATCAATGATGGAGGTGATGATTGCTTGGTGAAGTTTACGGCAGACCGATCGGGGGGCTGCTTTCTCCTGGATGACACAAGAGTTACTTGAGGGTGGAAAGTACTCCTTCATGATCCCAATCAGAGCTCGGACCTTGGGGAGTCAGGAGGCAAGGTTCCTAGCCTCTGACCTGTTGTCATATGATACTGATGTAGCTGGGCCAGCTGAATTTCTGACCCTCACGATGCTGAGCGTGGGAAATTTGGTGATGCCGTGGTCTGTTGGCAGACTCTCTTGTTGGAAGTGGTTGTTATCTGGTATGCCTGCAGCACCAACATTACATGCTCCTATTAACCACTGTTTGTGCAAATGTAGGTGTAAACCACATCACCAGACTTGCTTTCCTGTGAAATTGGAGATAGCAACACAAATTTCTATGCAAGCACTTGAAGACTGTGACAAAGTAAAATAAGTTATCCCCCAATGTTAATGGGATCACCAAGTCTCTTCAATACTGCACTATGTAAACAAGTCTTTTGGCAATTCACTGGCCGGAATGTAGAACCAGTGCCAATAACTTAGTGTTGCAGCAAAACTCAACACAAGTTGAAACTTCTTCATGTTGCATGTTTACAAAATGTACTTGTGCTGGATGATAGGACATTGGAACATAATTAGGCCATTTGGCCCATCAAGTCTGCTGTGTCATTTGATCATTGGAGATTTATTTTCCCACTCAACCCCATTTTCTGGCCTTCTCTCAATAACTTTAAATGCCATTACTAATTATGTACTCAATCTCCGCTTTAAATATACCCAATCATTTGGCCTCCACGGCTGTCTGTGGCTATAAATTCCACAGATTCACCACCCTCTGGCTAAATAAAATCTTCATCTTTGTTCTAAAGGGTCACCCTTCTATTCTGAAGCTGTGCCCTCCAGTCCTAGACTCCCCCAATATAGGAATCATCTTCTCTACAACCACTCTATCTAAGCTTTTCAATATTTAATAGGTCTCAATGAGATCACCCATCATTTTTTTGTAAACTCCGGCAAGTACAGGCACAGAGCCAACAAACACTCTGCGTACATTAACCACATGGTCATTTCATAAACCTCCTCTGGACCCTCTGCAATGCTGGCATGTGCTTTGTTTGACACAGGGCCCAGAACTGCTCATAATTCTACAAATGCGGCCTGACCAACACCTAATAAAGCCTCAGCTTACAGAGGAAATAAAGATGTGAGAACAGGAAGAGAAAACACTAAAACGAGGATGTTATTAACAAAATACATTTGAAACTGCCAATTGAATGTCATGAACATGAACCCAAGTTAAATGATTTTCAGAAAAGCAGTGTTTTATTATTTACTGTTAATACTTAATTCTTCTCTTCACAGAAAAGAAGGAAAATAGATGACTGTGCCCTGGGACGAAATAAGACAAAACATGCTAGTTTCAGAATCCAAGGAAATGCACTTTATATAAGTAAAACTTATTTTTCTGGATGAGCTGACACTCAACTGTGCAAACAGAGATAAGCTGCACTTGCTGAGCAGTGAGATTATGAAGAATTTACAGTAAATAAAATGGAATATAGTCTTAAATTTGCAAGGAGTGGGTGAGGGTGTGGGGAAAAATTTGTTTTAAAGATCACAAGATAGAGGAGCAGAATTGGCCCATTGAGTCTGCTCTGCCATTTCATCATAACTGACCCAATTTTCCTCTCAGCCCCAAAATCCTCTCTTCTCCCTGTATCCCTTCTTGCTCTATTTTGGCATGGATTTTCTATCTCCCATTGCAATTTGTCGGCAACATCCTTACTACTGTTTGGGGAGTGGGGTGTATACAGCTCCCATCAGTGTCTTTTTACCCTTGCAGTTCCTTAGCTCTATCCACAATGATTAACACCTTCCGACCCCATGTCACCTCTTTCTAATGATTTGATTTTATTTTTTGGCCAGAGCATCACCACCCACTATCCTGACTATCCATTCGATACAATGTGTATCCTTGGATATTAAACTCCCAGCTATAATCTTTTCAGGCATGAATCTGTGATGCCTACATCATAGCTGCCAATCTGCAACAGTGTTTCAAGGTCATCTACCTCATTCTCATACCTCATTCAGATATACTGCATGCATTCAAACACAACACTTTCAGTCCCGTATTCACACTTTTCGATTTTGATTCCTAACTTTGTCTGAGGTCTTACCAACATCTGCCTCCACAGCCTACCTCTCCACTAACTGTTTTGGCACTCTGGTTCCCATCCCCATGAAACTTCAGTTTAAACCGCATCATGCAACGTTAACAAACCTTCCCGCTAGAATATTAGTCCCCCTTTAATTCAGGTGCAAACTGTCCCTTCTCTACAGTTCCTACCTTCCTTCAAAGAGAGACCAAAGATTTAAAAGTTTTATGCCCTCCCTCTATTCTAACTCCTTAGCCACGTAATAAACTGTATAATCTTCCTAGTTCTAGCCTCACTAGCATGTGGCAAGGGTAGCAATCCTGCGATCACAATCCTGGAGGTCCTGCACACAACTCCCTGAACTTGCCAAGCAGAATCTTGTCATTCATCTTAACCAGGTCACTGATACCGACATAGCTGTTCACCCTCCCACTTAAGAATGCTCAGGACTTGATCCGAGATATCCCGGACCCTGGCACCCATGAGACAACATGCCCCCTGGGAATCTTGTTCTCACCCACAGAACCTCCTGTCGGTTCCCCTAACCTCTTCCTCCCCCTTCCCGCTCGAATCACTGACGCAGACTCAGTGCTAGAGACCCAAGCACTGTGACTTTCCTGTTAGGTCATTTCCAATCCACCCCCCGCCCCCCCAAACACCGACAGTATCCAAAGTGATATACCTGTTGTTGAGGGGGATGGCCACAGGGGAACTCTGCACTGGCTCCTTAATCCCTTTCCCCTTCCTGACTGTCACCCAGTTTGCTGTGTCCTGCACCTTGGGTGTAGCTACCTCTCTATATGTCCTATCCATCACCCCTTCAGCCCCGAGTGATCCGGGTTTTACCATTTAAGTTAATGTTCAGTTAAAGTAAGTCCTTTGAAAAGTAGTCTAAATTGACACACAGAATTACAAGTCCAAAATTATGTCAGCAATACTTTTTAAATATTTTGTTAATGCTATAGCTCAGATGTAGCTATTGATCAAATATGGACATTGACTGGCATCTCGACATTTCTTCACAATGTCATTTGTAGGATTGACATTGAGGCTTTGATCAAGTATGCTACCCTATAGATGTGGCCATGCTCTCTTCTCACTACTGCCATCAGAAAGGTGGTACAGGAGCCTCAGGACCCCCGTCACCAGGTTCAGGAACAGTCAACCATCAAGCTCTTGAACCATAGGGGATAACTTCACTTGCCCCAACATTGAACTGTTCCCACAACCTATGGACTCACTCTCAGTGACCCTTCACCTTGTGTTCTCGAATGAGTGATTTTTAAAATTTCTTTCTCTCTCTCTTTTGTATTTGCATAGTTTGCTGCCTTTTGCACATCGACAGCATGCCTATTCTGTTGGGTGTGGTATCTCATTGATTCTATTGTACTGCTTGGATTTACAAGCCATGCCCGCAAGAAAACAAATCTCAGGGTTGTATATGATGACATGTATGTACTTTGATAATGAATTTACTTTGAAGTTTGAGCTCCAGCAACTTCAGACCAGCTTTGCTGTGATTTAGTAAAACTGCCTGTTTCTGAGCTACGTGTAGTGCTGTTTCTGAGCTACATGTAGTGCCTGTTTCTGAGCTACATGTAGTGCCCGTTTCTGAGCTACATGTAGTGCCCATTTCTGAGCTACATGTAGTGCCCGTTTCTGAGCTACATGTAGTGCCCGTTTCTGAGCTACATGTAGTGCCCGTTTCTGAGCTACATGTAATGCTGTTTCTGAGCTACATGTAGTGCTGTTTCTGAGCTACATGTAGTGCTGTTTCTGAGCTACATGTAGTGCCTGTTTCTGAGCTACATGTAGTGCCTGTTTCTGAGCTACATGTAGTGCCTGTTTCTGAGCTACGTGTAGTGCTGTTTCTGAGCTACGTGTAGTGCCTGTTTCTGAGCTACGTGTAGTGCCTGTTTCTGAGCTACATGTAGTGCTGTTTCTGAGCTACATGTAGTGCTGTTTCTGAGCTACATGTAGTGCTGTTTCTGAGCTACATGTAGTGCCTGTTTGAGCTACATGTAGTGCTGTTTCTGAGCTACATGTAGTGCTGTTTCTGAGCTACATGTAGTGCTGTTTCTGAGCTACATGTAGTGCTGTTTCTGAGCTACATGTAGTGCTGTTTCTGAGCTACATGTAGTGCTGTTTCTGAGCTACATGTAGTGCTGTTTCTGAGCTACATGTAGTGCTGTTTCTGAGCTACGTGTAGTGCTGTTTCTGAGCTACGTGTAGTGCCCGTTTCTGAGCTACGTGTAGTGCCCGTTTCTGAGCTACATGTAGTGCCCGTTTCTGAGCTACATGTAGTGCCCGTTTCTGAGCTACATGTAGTGCCCGTTTCTGAGCTACATGTAGTGCCCGTTTCTGAGCTACATGTAGTGCCCGTTTCTGAGCTACATGTAGTGCTGTTTCTGAGCTACATGTAGTGCCTGTTTCTGAGCTACATGTAGTGCCTGTTTCTGAGCTACATGTAGTGCTGTTTCTGAGCTACATGTAGTGCTGTTTCTGAGCTACATGTAGTGCTGTTTCTGAGCTACATGTAGTGCTGTTTCTGAGCTACATGTAGTGCTGTTTCTGAGCTACATGTAGTGCTGTTTCTGAGCTACATGTAGTGCTGTTTCTGAGCTACATGTAGTGCTGTTTCTGAGCTACATGTAGTGCTCAGTGACTCTATGATTCAGATCATGAAGCATGTCAAATCTGTTCAATGAAAGCCAAAAAGCACTTGCTTCTGTAACATCGCACATGTCAAAGCAAGCTGAGCATGACTCGCTGCTATTTCAACAGCAATCTATCTTCCTTTTGTTTTGGCTTGTCTAATGTTCAAACATCTTCAATTTGAAAATCACAGCAGATACATCTTTATCACATTATCACAGTGTATATTATTTGTAAATGCACCTATTTATGTTAAATGCAGTCACAGTCTCTGCTTTACCTTTCATGTGTGGCAATTCTTTTCATAATCTGATAACGATTTGTCTTAGAATCTTTCCAGTTACCTATTCTAATGCAAAACCAGCACTTGTACACTTTCTCAGTTTCATACACAAGTACAAATATATTTTGTTGTGTACACACAACCAAATAATATTTTTAAGAAATAGCTTTAATTTCTTCCCAGTATACAGTCTAAAATGCTTGAAGTCACTCAGCAAATTAAGTCCCATTCACATGACCTGATTGTATCCTTTTTAAACACTATATTCAAACTTACAAAGTCACCTCACCTCCATTTTTACTTCTCCATGACTTCTGCAAACATTATTGCCAACAAGTACTTCCCAAGGCATAGTGAACACCATTTCTAAAGGCCAGTCTGGTAAGAGGGGAAGCCAATATTCAATTTGGAAACCTACCAAGATGTACTATGGAGTTTGCAGAACACAGTGGGCAACTGAATCCCCACCTGATACCAAGCTGAGCTCTCTGTGTTTGTCAAGTGGGATTGTACTGTTTGAAGTGGGTTAATTGGGATCCCTGCAACTGCTAGAGGGAGATGGTGGGTAAGGAGAAATTCCAGCATTGGGGAGGAGGTAAAGTTAGCAAATCCTTATGCAAACCAGACCTGTTCCACAAAACAATTCTGTACAGACACTTAAATTGAAATATCCAACTCCCTCTCCCCCCAAAGAGGCCTTCAATATTACAGATATTAGTCAAAAAGAGTACAAGTCTCTGCAAACAATCATCTTAGCAATTTATATAAGGCCAACCCTTTTCCTTGGAGAATGGTGACTATCCAACTGTCGCCCTCTTCTTCCCTCTCCACCCTAGTTCATTTTGGGGGAGAGTGATGAAAACTACTTCCAGCACTACTTGCCAAGCTACCCTGTGCAAGGTTGTTGAGTAATTAATCCATCTCCTCCTGCTCACTGAATCACAACTATACAAAAAAAACTCATTCAATAAATTTAAGGAAACGTCTTCGTTGATAGGTTATCCAACAGGACTGAAATCTACTCTCTGAAATGGACCTTTTAACATCAGAATTATTACTATCCACATTCTGAATACGATTTCTAAATGTTGGACCAGTATTTTGTTTTTCCAGCAGAACACATTACATGAAATATCTGCAACTGATAGCATGGGCTGTAACTCAGCTAACAACTACAGTAAGTCAGTCATCAAATAACTATTGCTATTGACAGCAACAGACAGAAAATGCTGCAGGAACTCAACAGGTCAGTGGAAGGGAATAAACAGTCAACTTTTTTGGGCAAACCACTTCATTTGGACTGAAAGGAAAGCGGCAGAGCTAGAATAAAGTGGGGGGAGGGAAGTACATGCCGGGAGGGGAGATGATGTAATAAGCAGAGGTATCTAATAGGAGAGGACAGTGAACCATGGGGAGAAAGGAAGGAAGAGGGGAACCACAGGGATGGACAGGTGAGAAGGGGTGAGAGGATAACCAGAATAGGGAATGGAAGAAGAGAGCAAGGGAAGTGATGGGGAGTAATTACTGGAAGTTAGAGAAATTGTCATTGATTCTAACTTAAGTTTGATACATACCTGGACCACTAACATCGCCAATTGCTCCATTTTCATGCTGTGCACACAGGGTTTGCAAGATCACTTCAGTAGCTCCCTGTCGAGGCAGAGTCACATGTTTCAGAAATGGCAAGTTGTTCTTCTTTGCAAATAGTTGGCTGGTTTCTCGCCTCTTCCGCAGGAAACCTCCTTCAGGAAACAATACAATCCACTTTCGGCCCCGGCTCCTGTAGTACTTTTCTAAGTGCTGCCGTAGAAGAATCAGCTGTTTGTCACGGTGAGCTTTACCCTAGAAAGTACAGGTTATAGGTGAAAGTTAATGAATCAAGGCCATTTGGCTCCATTATAAGAAAAATTTTCCCTCCAGTAACACTTAAACATTTTTTATTAACAACAGTGTACAAACTTGCAAAAATCACAGCTATGAATCAGGAGGCTATTTGCATTAGCCTACCAAAATAAACCTCAAAGTTCTGTATTAATCATTCCAATAATTTAATATCCCAAGCACAAAGCATCAATCTGTATTTATAATATTAAAATCAAGAACTTCCCATTTCTCAAATTTCAGTGGGAACTCGATGGGTCAAGCAGTATTTGCAAAGGCAAAAGGTGCACAACCATCTTTCGGGCTGAGATCCTGCAAAAGTCCTAAAGCAGAGTGTTGACCCGAAATAACAACTTAAGCCTTGTCACAGTAGTTGCTGGACCTGCTGAGTTCTCACAGTGTGTTGCGATACTTTCCCCATATTCCAGCATATTTTATCTTTCTCGAATTTGTCTTTCACTTTTAATGCAATGCTCCCTTTCTTTTTCTCTTGACAGTACTCCCCGTGCACCAACAAAATAGTAGCAGGCGTCTCATGCAAATGATCAATAATCAGAGGCAACACATCCCTGGTCCTGCTTCAGCTGGTGATGATATCCTGTCCTCTCTGCAGAGGCTCCACCCTTTGTTCAGGAGTATGCACTAGCTGAGCAATAAAGCTGGAGATAAGATAGCTCCTGTAGAGCTCTGCACAAGGATAAAACTGAAACCTAACCCAGCTACAGTCAACCCAAACCTGACCCAAGCAGTTACAATCTCCCCCCCCCCATAGGAATTTGCAGGCAAAGAAAAAAAAAATGACTTTTTAATGTTGCACATACTCTGTTATTGATCAAGCCAAGGACAAGTGGAGCACAGTGGATTCCGGTTCATTGGGACACATTGGAACCAGTACATTTTGGCCCAATTAAGCAGCTGCTCTAATTAATCAAACTTTCATGGAAATAGTTAAAAAGGTATATTTAAAAAAGACACACTACTGTTTAACTGAGTAATAAATTATGTATTTTAATGAAATACAGAATTAGAACACTACCAATATGACAACAGTACTAGAAAACAGTGTATTATTGACAGAGAAATTCATCCCGTGTACCGTGTTCTTTTGATTGACTGTAAATAAACACATCGGCACAGACACCCAGCATCTGCCTGAATTGCCTTCATGTAATTTTTTCAAAAATTGCATCTTCCAAATCTTCATTTTCATTGTAATGTTCAAGATGATTGTCAATAGCTTCAATTTCTTCATCATTCATAACTTGTAGAAAATGGTTTCATTCTCACTCCCAGCTGTTTCTGACGTCTCCAAGCCTGAATGCTTGAAACCACAGTGAGCAAAACAGTTCTGAATTGTCTCCCTGCTTATTTCTCTGTAACCATCAGTGACAAAGATCACTGCTTTTTGAACACAAACACGTGCAACTGATATTTAAAAACTGTTCAGTTCAAACACGGGTGTCTAACGGCCATGACAAGTCCATGTGACTCTCACTAGTTAGAAACTGCTCCGAACATCTCCTGTTAAGTGGCATAGTAACCCAAATAAACAAAGGGAATCACATCTATTTTCTCAATTAGATGTTGTTCTTTAAAAATTGTCCCAAATAAATGGCAGCCCTGATTAACCAATGGCCCAATTACCAGAATCCACTTCAGTAATAAAGAAAGGCTCCTGACTTGAACAAAGAACACGCTGACTGATTTGAAACAAAATGGAAATGTTTTAGACTACACATCCACATCAAACAGTCAAAAACAAACACGTTTGGGTCAGGTGGCCCAGCTCAAAACAGCTGGAAAACCAGCAACCGGAGAAGCAGAGTACTGAATGAAAAGCAGTTCCCTTGATGCACTTTGGATGGAACCCAATTACAATATTTTATTACTATTTGCTTACTATAGTCTACAAATATTAAAAACACAAATCACATCACTTACAGTGCATGATCCATCCTGTGACAGCAAGGAAACTGTAACTGTGATCAGGAAGTTACAATTCGGAGTACTAATGAATTTAATTACGTAGGCATCACTCATACCATGCTTGTGATGCTGGGGCTGCACAAGTGAGCTTTGCACTGCACCTGGCGTACATCCATGCAGTTGGGCGTGACAGGAAACGTGACTTTGATGCTGACCGGAGACCATCAGTCATCAGGAAATGAAGGAAAACGATCATTCACTTAGGTAAAGGTATTGCTGAATCAATGAATTTTGTCAAAAACAACAGGCCATTTGCCAGCCTTTCACCATTTTATTCGATGTTAATTGATCTGTATTTCAGTACTTTTAACCAACTCGTCAAAATACATTATATATATATTTGTATTGCGAACAAAATGCTCACCAATTCTGTCTTGAAATTTTTGAATGGCCTCGATAACTATTGTATTTTGATAAAATTTCAGATTTCCACAACCCTGATTCCATTATTGACTGGTCCAGGCCTGATTTTTAAGATTTCAGGCCTTCCGTCATCTTCCATTAAGGGAATCTGATTACTAACAGTGAAGGGGCGAGCAAGAAAATTGGAAGAGGAAAATTACAGTGATAGATAAACTAATCTGAAGGTTTTACAACTTTCTCAAATATTTTATAACATTTTCAGATTGAAATTAGGTTAGAATATTTTCTCTACATTCACTAGTTCAACTATGATTATTCCATCAGATAAGATTGAATACATGTATAGCACCAACAAAATTATGTTTCCACTCACTAACAAAGAAAACCAACTATTTCTTACTGATGCAAATCCACTTTCATAAATCTTTTGTCATCTTTACAATGAACCTAAACTGCTGAACATTTGACAACATCACCTACCATCATGCAGAATACATACAACCTGGCAGCTCCTGATCATAATCGCTAAAATGCAAGAAACCAATCAGCCTGAGATGTTCCCTGACTTACCAATTGCTTACAGCTTCTTTTTACAATTATTTTTATACCTCAAATTTCCACCAGCTTTTATTTTGCTCAATGAGGTTTCAAGATTCAGGTTTGGAAATGCCAGAAATGGCCAAGGAGTTAAAATGAGATGCTTTCACTCCTTTAATAAGAACTATGAAGAATTTGAAGTCCAATTGCTTTGAATGTTACAATGAAACTTAAGATTTGGAGGATGCAATCATTGAAAACATTGTATAAAGGAAGTTCAAGTTGATCATTTTCCCTGAATAACGTCATTTGCTACATTTTAAAAATAACTGATCAGTGGCATGTGTTCAGGGACAGTGCTTCAGTGTGGATAATGCAAGCGGGCTGAAGCAACTCAAGTGGGTCACGCAGCATCCATGGAGGGGAATTGACAGTCAACATTTTGGGATGAGACCACTCATCCGAGCTGGACTTCCAGATGAAGGATGCTGATCAACTGTCCATTCCCCCCTTCATAGATGTTGCCTGATCTCCGACTGCTTGTTGTTCTAATCCAAATGTAACATCTGCAGTCTCTTGCGTCTGTAAGATGGTGTGGTTGCCAATTAATAATGCAAGCACGTATCCACAGTTAGTCATCCATCATAATGACTGTATTTTAGTTCAAACAGAAACTGTTAATTTACAAGACAAAATGGAAATGATGTAAATACTCAGCAGGTCAGCTGGAATAGGGATTTTGACGGCACCATAAATCTGACATAATCGTGGCTAGTCTGTGCATGAGCACTTCTGAACCCAAATTCAATAAATGTCAGGTCGCATTGGACAGGGGTTCAGTGACAAGATTTCAGTCTTTCCTATGGATAGACCTAGCAGCTTAATAGTACAAGCTTAAGTCTATCTGATGCAAGAGTGCATTTACATAACTTTATAACTCTTAATACACATATTCCAGAATAATTTTCATAACTGTACAAGCAAAATGCTCTGCAGTGAGGAGGTTTTTTAAAAAAAAACTTGGAATAACCACAAACATTTGTGCAACTAATTAACAAGAGAAATATTTCTCT
Organism: Hemitrygon akajei; assembly: GCF_048418815.1. Classification (NCBI taxonomy): domain Eukaryota; kingdom Metazoa; phylum Chordata; class Chondrichthyes; order Myliobatiformes; family Dasyatidae; genus Hemitrygon; species Hemitrygon akajei. The sequence goes on from NC_133130.1 coordinate 54,287,961, forward strand.
CACCTGCTTAATGAAGAAGTCCCCATGGATGAATGAAACGATACCAAAGTTTGTAAACTTAAAAATATATTCCATTAGCCACATCATGTGGCAAACTACCTGTTGGATGAAGAAAAACAGAGTTCAGTATCAGAAAATAATGGCAGTGGAGGACAATTGCTGGAAATAGTCAGTAAATAAGAGGATATTAGGACAAAGGGTTTGAAGTTCCCAGAAGGAGCTACTTTGAAAGTGTAAACTAATTAGGAATCCTATGAGGATAAATGCAACAGTCTATTTGCTTGCTCAAAGCAACCACTTCTAATGTGTTTTCCTATTTAAAATCATATGCAGTCCCAAAGGATAGTTTAGTTTTTCCCATTGGCACCTCTAGAAACAATGTCTGTTTCTTGTTCTACCACTGCATGTCCGTTTACTAGCACTATTGACTACACTGTCAAAAAAACCCCTTCTCACCTCCCATTACTTTTCAGATCAGCCTTTTTCTCTTTTTTAAAAAAAAAACTGTTTTGTCTTTTTTTTAAAAACTCAACCTTTCTCCAACTTTGTAACTGCTGAAACCTGGGTTTCATCTAATAAGCAGTGATGCTTTACTCCATGTCGATAATGTCCCGCTGAATATTTTTCTGGTATTTTCTGTTTTACCAAAACCCTTCTCACATTCCAGTTGGTCTAATTTGGTGATATACCTCCAGCAAGACAAAGTTAATCTAAAAATACTAGTCTGGAAATTAAAGGGTTACCCAATCTTGAAAGCAAATCCTAACCCAAATTTAATCTGATCATGGTCAATCTGAAGTTAACCCCTTTATGTTTTTCCTCTACAACTACCCTGACCACTGAGGTAAACAGAACAATCTCCAACATGCCATTGGTCTGTTTGAGAATGAAACATTAAATATTGATCAAAAAAATACAGGACACATGCAGTAACACTAAGCAGAATAGCCCCCTGACCTGGATAAAGTATAAACTGGTTGACATGATAGAGTCTGTACCAACAGTATTTAATGGAAAGAGGAGAATTATTGAGGAAGCCAAAGGATTTTAATGCTTTAGAAAACAATGAAGTGTAGAAAGACCTTGCCTATAATGAGGGTGAGAAAAAAATATAAGAGCAGTTATTGAGAATGTGAGGAAAATAAAGCAGGATTATATAAAATGGAGGTGCTTGATAATCAGTGTGGACTCGGTGAGTTAAAGGGTCTGTTTCCATGGTGCACGACAAACTCAATTTAAGTGCAGTACAGCTTAACAATGGCATTTATCTGATCATATGCCATTAATCAATGTGTTTGACCGTCAAAATACAAGGTAAATCCAATTGCCACTATAGAAATATTTTGTTCACATTTACTGATCTCCCAAAGACAACAGATTTCACATCGTACAAGTCAGTGATGAACCTGACTGACTGATTCTATGTTTTGAAAGGCAGAGATATACTCTCCTACAAGTGGCCAATATTCTTCACCCATCTGATCTTGTATATGATGAAGAATCTGGAGACCCGTTGGGTTATTATGTGCTGATGCATTCACACACAATACCCAGCCTGTTACAATAAAAACATGATTCATCAAGTTAACTTCATAGTCAATGCTGACATGCCACTTTATTAATTGTAGCAGATTAGACAGAAGTTGCCAACTTGAACATCAGTGAGAGGGGGTCAGAGTCTGTCTTGTTGGAAAGGGCTAGTTCTTTGCATATGTGGTAATCTTCACCAATAAATCTCATCCGGTCATATGTGCCAATCAATCCTTGACTGCAATGTTGAAACTTTAGGAAAGAAAATCGGATCTTTTGTGGGGATAACTTGGTGAGCTTTCTTGTTAGCTTTAAGAGTGAAGTAACACAAGCATGAAAAAAAACACCAAAGATAACTGTCCTGTTATTATTGCATGTCAAATTGATTTCCCGGACTTACATTAAATAACGTTTTCCTTCATTCAACAATTAAAAGGATGCACAAGCAAGACAGTGAAAATCAATACATTCTCTTGTAAATACTGATAATTTTTTGCTGGAGACTATATGGGCACTGTTAATGCAGCCTGCCAAAAAAATTAGACCATAAGACACAGATAGAATTAGGCCATTCAGCCCATTGAGTCCACTCCGCCATTTCATCATGGCTGATCCCAGATCCCATTCAACCCCATACACCTGGCCTCTCTCTATATCCCTTGATGCCCCACCCAATCAGGAATCTATCAACTTTTGCTTTGAATGTACCCATGGACTTGGTCTCCACAGCCGTCAATAGCAGACCATTCCACAGATTCACCACTCTTTGGCTTAAAAAAAAATTCCTCCTTACTTCTGTTCTAAATGGCTGCCCCTCAATTTTGAGGCTGTGCACTCTAGTTTTTGGTACCCCCTCCAGAGGAAACAACCTCTCCACATGCACCGTAGCTAGTCCTTTCAACATTCGGTAGGTTTCAATGAGATCCCCACACATTCTTCTAAACTCCAGTGAGTACAGGCCCAAAGATGCCAAATGCTCCTCATATGTTAACCCCTTCATTCACAGAACCATCCTCGTGACAACTGCAAAAATTTGGCCACACTTTGGAACTTAAAAGTAACAGTAAACAATATAATGTAATATTCAACTACCTTAAACTCTTGTTCAATGGTGACAAAAAATTCTTATGAAAAACCCATTTTGAAATTTCATTAGTTATTCTAATAATCATCAGCTTTTCAACAAAGCAGCTTAAATGAACAGGGAAGGCAGTGTGAAGTTAACCAACCTGATGTTTCACTGAGCATTAAAATACTTCCACCACAGAGTGTTACAGGTCATATCCGAGGATAAAACTTAAGTAGTGGAGAACCCAGAAATACTTAATGCAATTAAATAACAAGGTGAAGTCTTAAAAAAAAAACACTGACTAAAAGTAGAAGATGTACTTTTCATACACCTCAGACCTTGTGGAAAGCTAGTGCAGAAATTGCAGGGGCCTTGGCAGAGGTAAGTAAAACATCCTTCGCCACAGGTGAGGTGTCGGAGGACTGAAGGATTGCTAATCTTGTTCCATTGTTCAGAGAGAATCCAAGAATAAGTTGGGAAACTTTAGGCCAGTGAGCCTAAAGTCAGTAGCAGGTAAGTTATTGCAAGGTATTCTATGGAACCAGATATAAAGAATATACAGGGTATACAAAGTACATACAGGATAGACAGGGCCAATTAGAGATCGTCAACATGGTGTTGTGCATGGCTGGTCATGTCTAACCAATATTATAAGAATTTTTCGAGGAAGTTACCAGGGAGCTTGATGAAGGCAGGGGATGTTGTCTACATGGCCTTTAGCAAGGCCTTTTTTTGAGGAACTGCATGGGAGACAGGTCAAGAACATTCTGGATGGGGTAGTAAACTAGATCAGGCATTGGCTTTGTGAGATAAGCCAGAGAGTGGCAGTAGATGGTTGCCTCACTGACTGGAGGCCTGTGACTAGTGGCGTGCCACAGGGGCTGTGCTGGGTTAGTTGTTTGTCATCCATGTCAATCATCTGGACGATGATGTGGTAAACAGGATCAGCAAATTTGCGGATGAGGGGGTGCAGTGGGCAGCTAGGAAAACTATCAAAACTTGCAGTGGGATCTGGACCAGCTGGAAAAATCTGGGCTGAAAAACGGCAGACAAGTCTGAGGTGTTGCACTTTGGCATGACCAACCAGGATAGGACTTGAACGGTGAGCGCTAGGGGATTAGAATGTACGGTAGAACAAAGGTATCTGGGAATAAAGGTCCATAATTCCCTGAACATGATGTCGCAGATGAATAGGGTCATGAGAGCTTTTGGCACATTAACCTCATAAATCACAGTATTGAGTACAGGAGTTGGGATGTTATGTAGAAGAGGTTAGTAAGGCTGAATTTGGAGTATTGTGTGCAGTTTTGGTCACCAACCTACAGAAAAGATGTAAACAAATTTGAAAGCATGCAGAGAAATCTTACAAGGATGTTGCCAGGACTCGAGAACCTAAGTTCCTGAGTTATCGGGAAAGGTTGAATACGTTTGGACTTTATTCCCTTGAGCGCAGGGAAATGAGGGAAGATTTGAAAATTATGAGGGACATCGATAGGGTAAATGCAAGGAGGCATTTCCCACTGGGGTTGGGTGAAACTAGAATTAGGGGTCGTAGGTTAAGGGTAAAATATTTAAGGGAAATCCATGAGGGAAACTCTTCACTGTGACTATGACTTCATGTAAAGCAACAACAAACTGTGTTTGTGCTGCCTTTGAGAATCATGGTCAAGAATTTTATGGAAGCAAACTAAAAAGGGGGACATTGCGGTATAATATGAGCAAGAAACATTGATGAGCTCACAGAAATGGGTTTAGAACCTCACCGTTCCTTTGTCTTGCAAGCACATCATGAGGGTGCAGACATCACCTGTCGCCTGATGGTTCACCAAGACTACCGTTTCATCTTCGGTAACTGCTTTTACATCATCTCCCCATTCAACCACTAGGAAAGAAAGAAACTTGTAGCAAGAAATGTCCAGAAAAATAATCATTCAATCTAGACAAGTTATAGTGTTCTCACTTCTCTGCCTACCCTTCTCAATGATTCTTCAAACAAGCAGTTGAGGAAAAGAATTCATCATGTTTCAGTTCAGTAAACATGATTCCACTTGGACTTGCATTCCTCCAATGCACCGGTTTACTTTTGAATAACACTGACTGAAGCACAAGATGTGATAACAGGCTATCAGAATCAGAGACAAGAAAATCTGCAGATGCTGGAAATCTAAGCAACAAACTCAAAATGCTCGAGGGACTCAGCAGGCCAGGCAGCATCAACAGAAAAGAGTAGGCAGTTGATGTTTTGGGCTGAGACCCTTCTTCAGGACTGTAAAACATTAGGAGGAAGGGTCTCACCCTGAAACTCCCACTGTTTACTCTTTTCCTCAGACGCTGGCTGGTCCGCTGGTATCAGAATCAGGTTTAATGTCACTGGCATATGTCATGAAATTTGTTTCGCAGCAGCAGCACATTGCAATGTATAACAATAAAAACTATGAATTACAAGTATATAAAAATTAAATAGGTGCTGCAAAAAGAGAACAAAGAAAATACTGAGATAGTGCACATAGATTCATTGTGCATTTAGAAACCTGACGGTTGAGGGGAAGAAGCTGTTCCTGAAATGTTGGGTGTCTTCAGGTTCCTGAACCTCCTCCTTGGTGGTAGCAATGAGAAGAGGGCATGTCCTGGGTGACTGGAGTCCTTAATGATAAATGCCACCTTTTTGAGGCCTCTCTTTTGGAAGGTGTTCTGAATCCTGGGGAGGCTAATGCCCAGGATAGAGTTGGCTGAGCTTACAAGTTTCTGCATCCCTTTCCAATCCTGTGCAGTGGCCTCTCCACATCAGACAGTAATGCAACCAGTTAGAACGCTCTCCATGGTACATCTGTAGAGACTTGAGAGTGTCACTGGTGACATACTAATTCTCCTCAAACTCCTAACTCTCTGCTATTTTTCCAAGTATTTTATTTTTCTCACGTGCAGCCATCTAGTGAAATATCCTGTGAGAGGAAAACTGACAGGAAGGAGAGATTACAGTAAAAACAGTTTCTTTGTTTTAAAGTTGCAGGGTGGTAACACTCAAGGTCACCAATGAAATGATTCCAACTTGCTTTGAAGAGGTGAAAACTAAGTCATGATAAATTTTAGACAATTCTTGATAAATCTGTAATTCTAAAGTATCTCTTTGTTTCTTGATAGTTGTTTATTGCTCACAAATGTTGTGATAAAAGATGCTATCAGCAGGAAGCACGTTGCACAGAAGTTTCACAAATCTGCACCAGTTTTCCTTTATTAACTCAATTTTTGTTTTCTCCCGATTATTATTTCTAGAATTATCACTGCAACAAAACTTGACTGGTGTGCAAATGTGTGTAACATTTGTTACTTCCTAGTCATCTGTTACCACCATAAGAGTGCATGGGAAAATTATGGGCAGCTCTTCCATGATTTCCACCTGCACGTGTCTGGAGCTCACAGCATTTATTTATGTCAGTCACTCTAACCAACCTCTAAAGCTAACCTCTCTAAGTTTAAGCGTGCCACATACTTTCAAGTTCACTGCACTTCCTGCCCCTTCCGAGAGTCACTCACTTACTAACCTGAACTCACAGCATACACTAATCGTAGAAACCCGGAACCTCCTTCATACCCATTGTGACTGCAACTGCTATAGCAAGGGTCATGTACAAATATACACTGCATTTGTTTTTGAAAATTATATACAGGAATGTAACTTCTGGTTCTATAATTTAAGCAAGGACCTTATATTTTCCCAAAGACCTGTTCACGTACTTTTCTTGACATGCTGTCTGATGACCTTCACGAAATAATGAATCAAACAAAAAAAAAGGGCCAAGTAAATTAATTAAGATAAGCAAAGGAATCACTGGATGATTTTGGCTGCTTTTAATAAGCCCTACATGGGTAAATGCACATGAAGCCAACTCATGAATAAGCCAAGCACTGTAAGTACCAATCATCAGAGGGGCCATAAATTACATAATCAAAGAAAGGAAACTTAAGTATGTATTGTCCTTGAATATGTCTCAATGTGTGGGAGGTTTTGGTGCAAATAGAAAATTCTGCCACGGACTTGGCCCAAAACACATCCCTGCTCCTTTTATTCAGGCCCACTCGCAAACAAACAGAAGGAGACCAAATGTGAAACGCAGAACTACTGACCTTGCGCCGGTTCATAAAAATATTGTGTCTGACTACAGGAGGGAAAGTCAGGTTTTTTTTCTCTGAAAATTATTGTGCGGGGAATTGGTTTGAGGGAAGCCAGCAGTGCTGTGAAAGCACTCCTCACCGACTTCAAAAAAAAGTTACCCACAATGTAATCTACGGCTCTTTCCTAATATCAACCATACTGGACCTTCGCCATCCAGCAACAATGAATAGCCTGAGTTGTTGTGAAGAACTCAAAGACAAAAGATGCCAAATTCAAAATTTAATTAAAATAAAGATTTTGGTACATAAAGGACTAAGCTGGTTGAAATTTGAAACAAAAAATATTTTAAAGCACATACAAATAAATGCACAAACCTTTACTCTTTATGCTCGAGGTTTATTGAGCGATTAAGCTATGCAAACAAATGTGTCTTTGTAATGTCCTTCAGGCCGTTTATAGGCTGAGCTGCAGGAAATTTCCATCTTCCAGAAGGACAAGTTGTGTAGCTCAACATACATTAAGAACTGACCTTGGAATCAACTCAAACTCATTTCTCAGTACACTCCTGTGATCAGATGTAAAAATTGCTCATGTCACTTACCGCAAATTCCTGAAGGTCATCCAGCCCCATAATGTAAATCTTAATTAAAAGGTTATTTCAGTTAGAGTGATAAAATAATTAATTTCAGAATCATCTTGACTAACAACCGAATTGCTAAGGCATTGAAGGCTACAGAGCTAATGTGGTAAATGAGATTCCAGTACACAGAGCTGATGGGACTGAGGGCCTACTTCTATGCTATAAAAAGTCCATCTCTGAAGTTCCATCAGGATGTGTATCAAAAGGGATATCTGAGGCCGTACACATCTCAGTAAACCATGCCATTCCTACTGCTCAGATGGCACCTCAGATGCTGAATTGTATGCAGTTCTTAAATTTTTAAAAAAATGGATTATGAACTGCAATATGTCCTTTTGTGAACCAACTAGCAGAACATCTGTTGTCTGAAGGAATTAGTGTCAGGAGCTAGACTAAATGTCTATTATGAGCAAAGGCCAAGACTGGTATGCGTGGTGTTGGAAGGAAAGAATAGAACATGCAACATAACCCATTACTAAGAGTATGGAGAAGTTAGCAAATCAATTTGTACCGTGGAGATAAACCATGCAGTTCTCCAGTTGCAGCCCTCTGGCTGGACTCTAGAATATACACAAATGATTAGATTACTGTATCAATACATCACAAATTCTGGAAGTTAATTATAAGATAAAGAAAAACAGGCTACAACACAACCTAGTAGAAGACGACTGACATCACAGCTGTCTTTCACAGCTTGAAGGTCATCTCACTGTTACAAGCAGTCGGGGTCCTGCTCTTGTCTGCATTTAAAAAGACAGCAGACAGGATTCATTGAACGAAAAGAGGGAGTGACACCATAAATAAATCACGCAGAACAAAAAATTCCTCAAGCATTTCTAAAGCTGCTTCTTCTACTGCAAGTTTTTCCAAAACAATCTGAATCAGAATGAGCAATGCCCGATTTCCATATTAGCACATAACATAATTACATATTTTAAAAATAATCCCTTAGTTTATAAACTGTAGTTGAGCATAGTAAACTAGTTAAAAAGGATAATGGGGCAGAAATCAATGATGTAAAGAAAGTTATATTCAACACTGAATCTAGGAGCAAAGATACCCAGGATAAAATAAGGCACAGCAGAAGAGATTGGGAACATCCAATCTAATCCCCTGCCTCCATGATTTTCCACTCTGTAATACTCATATCATACTGATAAGACTGCTTTCTTTATTACAACTATCACTGCTTCTTTGTAGTTAATTCAGCATTAATTGATGCTTTTATTGACAGCAAAAATTTTTTTTAAATTGTATTTAATCCATTATTCTTGCATTGTATTATGATTACATCAATTTTCCACAGGAGCTCAAAGGCTGCAACAATGAAAATTAAGTCGTGTACCCTATCTTGACAAAAGTGACACAGTCTGGTGAAATTCAACTGTTGCTCAACAGCTGGCTATACTATCAGCTTTGCAGACAAATGTGACTTTACTACATTACAGAAGTCAGAATATCAGAAAGTAGAATAATTGTCAGCAAACAAAAGCTCAAAGTAAAATTTATTATCAAAGTATATACCGGTATGTCACCTGATATGTGTTTTCTTGTGGGCGTACTCAGCAAATCCAAGAACCAGAATACAATCAATGAAAAACTGCACACAACAGGACAGACAAATGGCCAATGTGCAAAAGGCAGCATAATATACAAAAGAGAAAAAGAAATAATAATAATAAGCAAGAAATATCAAGAACATGAGATAAAGAGTCTTTGAAAGTGAGTCCAGAGGTTGTGAGAACAGTTCACTAATGGGGCAAGTGAAGTTATCCCCACTGGTTCAAGAATGTGATGGCTGAGGGGTAATAACTGTTCCTGAACCTGGTGGTGAGAGTCCCGAGGCTCCTGTACCTTCTCCCTGAAGGTAGCAGCGAGAAGAGAGCGTGGCCTGGGTGGTGGGGATCCCTGATGATCCATGCTGCTTTCCTGTGACAGTGCACCGTGCAGATATGCTTAACTGTGGGGAAGATTTTACCCGTGACAGTATTGAATGCCAAGCTGCAGTTGATGTGAAGCAGACGTGCTGGTCGGCAAGTTGGAGTGGATCTTTATAATAAAAAAATCTGCAAACGATGTACAAGACCAGATTCTAACCATGAATTAAAACACAATATATCTGATTTAAAAAGAGACAGTTTTAAAACTGCACAACAGAACCCCCTTTTCTTTGGTTCCATAAAATCATTAGAAAGAAATTTCAACTTGGCTGAAGTTTTTTGAACGATTGATTATATTTCTGCCTCAGTGTAGTTTATTACAATACAACTAGGGCTGAGATCTTGGTTAGTAGTAGCTGTAATAAGATGCTCAGGTAGTAGAAAACTTGCTTGGCTAAAGTTTTCTCTATGGCCATTAGAATGATCTATCTATTGGAACTCACCTAAACTTGTTACATGAAACTATCAACAGCCTGAACCACACTAGCATTGTGCTTTAGGTAAATTAGTACTGATACACATCTTGTGATAGCCAATGAGCCACCCACTGGAAAGACTTTGGGTGTACTGTATTCTTCTGGCATGATGACTTCCTAACATCTACTCATCTTCCCTCATATTCTTCTGACAGTTGAGGCACACATTTAGGGAAATGCTACCGTGACTGGCTGGTCTACTTGGCTTGAAAATCTGTGAAGCTGACAGTGGGTGCAAAGGCCAGAAACTGATTCATTCTCTAACATGAATATTCCATCCCTTCCATTGTCAGCATACTCCTTGCATAAAAACATTCGTCCTCCCATAAAGCAGAACTTAAAATAGCTTTATAGGCTTAAACATGACAGAATTTTTCAGAAGCATTTAAAAGTTACCATGCAACCACAGAGGGGACAATAAACAAAATAATGCTGATGGGGTGAAGTTTAATGAGAGGAGGCTACACAGCACAAAAACTGGCACAGACCAACTCGGGCCCAAGGGTCAGCTTCAATGCGAAAAATTCTACAACCAATACAAGAACAAGGGACTGGCCTTAATATGAAGATAGGTGGAGGGGCAGGTAGTGTTGAGGAAACAGGTAGGCTGCAGTATTTAGACAGATTAGGAGAATGGGCAAGAAAGTGGCAAATGAAATACAATGTTGGAAAATGCATGGTCATGCACTTTGGTAGTAGAAATAAATGAGCAGACTATCTTCTAAATGGGGAGAAAATCCAGGAATCTGAGATGCAGAGGGACTTCGAAGTCCTTGTGCAGAACAACCTGAAGGTTAATTTGCTGGTAGAGCTGGTAGTGAGGAATGCAAATGCCACGTTAGCATTAATTTCAAGAGGTCTGGACTACAAGAGCAAGGATGTGATGCTGAGGCTTTATAAGGCACTGGTGAGGTCTCACCTTGAGAATTGTGAACAGTTTTGTGCCCCTCATCTTGGAAAAGATGAGCTGGCATTGGAAACCGTCCAGAGTCGGTTCACAAGGATGATTTTCAGGAATCAAAAGGTTATCATTAGAGGGACGTTTGATGGCTCTGGGTCTGCACTCACTGGAATTCAGAAGGATGAAGGGGGATCTCATTGAAACCTTTTGAATGTTGAAAGGCCTAGACAGAGTAGGTGTGGAAAGGATGTTTCCCATGGTGGGAGAGTCTAGGACAAGAGGGTGCAGCCTGAAGATAGAGGGGCATCCTTTCAGAACAGAGATGTGGAGAGATTTCTTTAGCCAAAGGGTGGTAAATTTGTTGCCACGTGCAGCTGTGGAGGCCAGGTTGTTGGGTGTATTTAAGGCAGAGATTGATATGCTCTTGATTGGACATGGCATCAAAGGTTATGGGGAGGGAGCCAGGAACTGGGGTTGGGGAGGAAGGAAAAAAAGGATCAGCCATGATTGAATGGCGGAGCAGACTTGATGGGCCAGATGGCCTAATAATGCACCTATGTCTTAAGGTCTTAATAGCATTAATGAGTAAGTTTTCCAGAAAAAAACATTTAAAGATAAAAACACCTGAGAATTATTAAAAGATGAATTTTAAAGTGATATTAATTTCCTTCATGACTGCAATTCTCAAAGTATAAAGTGCAAATATCATGATGAATCAGAAAATAATGGGGAAAGAAAGCTTCAGTCATGGAAGGGAAGCACCAACCTATGCATGGTGGTTGGTCAGAAACAGTAACTTGCTTTTCAATCTTGAGTGGGGGTTTAATTTACTCTCATTGGGGGCTAGGGGAGTAAAGCCGAGTTTGTCTTGCAAGATGAACTTTGAACAGCACAGGACCATATTATTACTGCTATGTAAGCCGGGTTCAGTTCCGCCACATTCTCCCCATGCACCTGTGGATTTCCTCCACATTCAAAAGCCACGTGTTAGTAGATGAATTGGTCACATAGGAGTAATTAGGTAGTGCCTCACTGGGCCAGAAGGTCCTGTTACACGTTGCATCTCTAAATAACTCCTGATCATTGAAGTGGACTTAGATAAAGATGCATGATTAATGATTTCTGTTCTGTCGAGACAAGTGTTAAAGTTTCATTCACAGTTAATTTAAACTGTTTTAAAATCCTTATTTTTACTCAGTCTAGAGTCAGCATGTACTGACAATTTCCAACTCTCCCAGCTGATGACCTATTAGCAAGTAGAGAAGTTAATTTCTATTGTTGGATTGGCGACTGTACAAAACAAACAACATTTCATTGCTGACCCTCACATTGCACACTGCATGAGATCACTGTCCACTGTTTTAAAAAGTCTTGAAGTGCAGCATTCATGACACTTTTTCACAAAACAGCACAAGGATTACTCCAGGTAGTTTGCACCTGTCACAATGCTGGGCATTGTTCCATCGGATTAATCATTAGACTAGAATTATCACACAGTATAAAAAGTATCAGTAATTGTAAACTACTATTATTCTCTTTAAATCTTACAAATAACAGGCGCTTCTGATCTACTGACCCTACAGGAGCAACCTTTCAATTACACTTCCTTCAACACTAAAGGCCTTTAGCAGGCCTTCCCCCTCTTTTTAACTGGCCTCAAAAGTCTAGAGTCTCATTACAAAGAACAAAAGGTCAGAATGAAGCAGTGTGCATCTTTCACTTCAGATTTGCCATAGTGTGAAACATAAATCAGCACTGAATAGATGATGGATAAATTTGATCAAGTTCACACAGCAACGGGTAACATTTATATTTTATCTCCCACTGGGAAGCAGAGTTAAAGTGTGTGATGTAGAAAACAATCAACGTAAAGCCAGAAAGAAAGGGAAAAGGAGACCACTCCACAAGCATGGATCTGCAGATTGCACAACAGACCAAGATAATAAAGTTACAAAATTGCAGAGACAATAAGGAAAAAATAAGATTAAGAAAATATTAAAAATTAAATGTCAAGTATCGTTATAGCAGGCAAATGAACAAACTATTGAAATGTCAAATGGGATGTGAGCAAGCAATTTAAGTTACTGAGATATCTCCCCCCCCCCCCCCAGAAATCACATTTAATTAATAATATTGTTGAATTATTGGGGGTAACCAGCTGAAATGCCAGGTGAGGTCATTTTTTCTGCGTGTCTACAATCACGGAACACAAGCCCTCAGCCCGAGTTAACTTCAGACATAACCTGTGAAAGTGGTTACATGCATAGCACCACGGTTAAAATATGGTGTTAGCACTCAAAAATCAAAAAGTAAATGGCATAATGGCTACTACGTAAAGCACAGAGCCTACCAGAAGCCGTGGATAATGTCTGAGAAAGCGTACAGAGGACCAACCAGCTAAACATTTAGTATGGTGGTATGGCAACTCGAAGCAGGCTTATGTTATTGTGGTCTTGCTTCATAAATTCACTGGAGCAGTTCAGGAAAATATGGAGCTCATGACAGGGAATCTTCTTAAAGAAAAATATCACTCCTGCTCAACATTAGTAGTTTTTGCATATTTTTGCTATGACCGTCTCTGATCAAATTAAATAGCTAACAAATTATATTATTCGAATCTGTATTGCATTATGCTAATCCTTCATGTAATATTGGAATATTCTTCAGCTTTTCAGGAAAAATAAATGTTCAAATATCTGTTCAATCAGGAGAAGCTACTGGTTTAACTCTAGCTGATTCTGCTCGAGGTTAGGTAAATGGGTCACCATTAATAATAGGAGGGAAACAGGAAGTTCAGGCACTGTACTTACCAGGACATTGTGGAAAGTTGCCAAGTAGCACTCCCACATCAAAACCATGGAAACAGAGTGGAGTGCAGCTCTGAACAATATATTAATGTGCAAAAACAAAACCTGAAAAATCTTTAAAAAGGATAAATAAATCTGGACGAAGTCTTGACTAATGTTCACTACTTATGCATTCCCTAACTAAATAGCTAATTTTAGAAATAAGGAATTAATGAAAATATACTTTGCTACTCCTTTCGGTTAAAAATGCACTTTGGTCAGCAATAAGGTAGAATCACCTTCTGCCAACAACTAACAACAAGAAACTCTTGAATCAAGAGAAAAACATTTGCTCAAACAGTATATAAAAAGCTCAGTCTTACTAGGTACCAAAGGACAAGACAAAACATCAAAACTGAAAAGAAGCCAATGCAGTCTAGCAATGACAGGCAACTGACAGAATTTGATATGCAAAGTAGTTTTCATATCATTGGGAATTCACACAAGACACCAGCCAGAAGAGCATTGGTTTAGTGCAAGTGTACAACTGTAAAGTTCATGGGTTGAAATAAGGACTATAACCAGAAAATACCTTAAAGTGAAAGCAAGCAGTTTTGATATCGAAAGCTGAAATTGGAATGGAAGAAGTTGCAAACTATCTGGTTCAACATAATACAAATGTTAGGCAAAGATAGACACAGTGATGGCTCTGAGTTGATTTTAAACTATCACACATAACTATTCAATATTCTTCCAGAAAAAATATTACAGCTCGCTAAGACTGGTGATTAAACAAAAAGCAAACTGATAATGCAAAGGCAGTTGAGGGATCAGAATGCAGTGAAAAGGAAGAGCTTGACACCACTAAGTCAATTTGTCCAAATGGTGTCACTGGAGGGCAATACCAGAAGGGCCTAGGATGAGATAAGTTAAGGAAACTACGTAGGTTACGAAAGTTAAGAACTTTTTAAAAGCTATTATTAATGCTTTTTGAGATAGTGATTTAGATGCATATCATATTTTTTACTGAGTTAAGTATTGTATGTAATTAGTTTTGCTACAACAAGTGTATGGGACATTGGAAAAAAGTTGAATTTCCCCATGGGGATGAATAAAGTATCTATCTATCTATCTATCTAGGGAAGGATGCCATTGAACTGGCTAATTATAAAAGAAAACAAAGCAAGGGCTGTCCAACTGACCCATGAGATAGAACAACATTTTAGTTGAGGTAAGGAAGGCAGAAGTAGGCGGCTTGATCATTTAGGAGCTATAGGTCAATTTGCTCAAAACACAAGAGCAGAATTTGGCTGTTCAGTATATTGAGTCTGCTCTGCCATTCAATCATGGCTGATTTAAATTTTCCCCTTCAATCACGATCTCCTCCCTTTCCCCCCATACACCTTTACTAATCAAGAACCCATCAACCACATTAAATATACCTAGTTATTTACGCCCCCCCCCCCCAAACCAGGATCTGTAGCAATGAATTGGCCACCCTCTAGCTAAGGAAATTCCTCCTGATCTCTGTTCTAAAGGGATACCCTTTTACTCTGAGCTTGTGTCCTCTGATCCTAGACTCTCCCACTAACGTAAACATCTTCTTCAAATCCACTCTCTCCAGACCTTTCAATATTATGTAGGTTTCAATGAGATTCTGCCTGCCCTTCCCCCTCCCCCACTTATCTCTTTTTAAAACTCTAGCAAGTATAGGTTCAAAGTCTTCAAACACTTCTGTTAACTCATTTCCATGGTCACTCTTGTAAACCACCTCTAGACCCTTTCCAAATTCAGCACATCCTTTATCAGAAATGAGGCCCAAAATGGCTCATGATAGATTAGATATGGTCTGACCAACACCTTTTAATGCCTGAACATTACATACTTTCTTTTATATTCTAGCTCTCTTGTAATTAATATTAACAATGCATTTGCCTTCCTTACTACTGATTCAATCAGGAAATTAACTTTTTGAGGAATCCTACAGCGAAACTCAAGTCCACTTGTACCTCTGATTTCTGAATTCTTTCCCCATTTAGAAAATAGTGTACATCTTTATTCCTTCAAGTTCATGACCATACACTTCACTATTTTGTATTCCATCTACCACTTCTTTGCTCATTCTCTTAATCTGTTTAAGTCCTACTGCAGACTCCCTGACCCTCCAGTTAACTTTGTATCATCTGCAAACCTGGCTACAAAGCCATCAATTCAGTTACCCACATCATTAACGGACAACCTGAAAATCAGCTGACCCAACATCAACATCTTTGCCAACGCCAACATTCAGCCAGTCTTCTGCTATAATAGCATCTTTCCTGTAATACCATGGGCTCTTATCATCTGCAGCAGCCTCAAGTATGACACCTTGCCAAAGGCCTTCTGAAAATCCAAGTAACCAACATCCTTTGTCCATCCTGCCTGTTATTTCCTCAAATAATTCCAACAGATTTGTCAGGCAAGATTTCCCCTCAAGGAAACCATGCTGACATTAACTAATTTTATTATGTGCCTCAATGTAACAAAAGCCTCATCCTTAATAATGGACTCCAAAATCTTACCAACCACTGAAGTCAGGCTAACTGTCCTGTAACATACTGCCTTTTGCCTCTCACTCTTCTTAAAGAGTGGAATGAATTTTGATCAGCTCCTCTCTCATGTCTCTGTGGTTAACATTATACAACTGCAATACTGATCATTTCTGATTTTAGTTTCTCTGTCTCAAGTTGCAAGGTGAATTCTATCATATTATAATCACAGCCTCCCAAGAATTTCTTGACCTTAAACTCCCGAATCAAATCTGGTTCACTGTCACGTCAAGTCTATTGTAATTTAACTATATACACATATACCCTCAAATGAGACGTTTCTCCGAACCAGGGTATAAAGCACTGTAGTATGCATAACATATAACTTATGAAAGTAAGGATGAAATCTACAGATGGAGTACACAATAAACAAACTTAAGTGCATAAATATTGTAAAGTACAGAACAATGCGACAGGGAGTTCAGAAGCCTAATGGCCCGAGGGAAGAAACTATATCCCATCCTGACCGTTCTCGTTTTTATGCATCAGAGTCTCCTGCCTGATGGCAGGAAGTCAACAAGGATAGCGGATGATGGGTGGGATCTCTATTGATACGAAGGGCCCTGTGTACACAGTGGTCCTGATAAATGTCCGAGATAGATGGTAGGGAGACCCCTGTGATCCTGTCAGCCATTCTCACAGTCCTTTGTAGGGATTTCCAGTCCAACACTCAACTGCTCCCATACCAGACAGAGATGCAACTTGTCAAAACACTCTCAATAATGCTCCAGTAAAACACAGTTAAGGTGGGGGAAACAGCCTCCCTTTCCTCAATCTCCTGAGGAAGTGGAGACACTGCTGTGCCTTCTTGTTCAGGGAGGCAATATTAAGGGACAGGTGATGTCGTCCGTGATGTGAACTCCCAGGAACAGGGGCCATGTATTCATGGAGGCAGATGGTTCAGCTGTTCCTCAAGTCCACAATGATTTTCTCAGTCTTCTCCATGTTCAGATTTAGGTGGTTGTTCTCGCACCAATCCACCAGCTGCTCCATTTCCTCTCTGTACTCCGACTTATTATTGTTGTTGTTGTGGAGACTATCGACTGTCGTGTCATCCACAAACCCAACGTTCTGGTTTCAGCTGAATCCTGCGACACAGTCATGTGTCAGCAGCAGGCTGAGCACACGGCCCTGGGGAGTGCAAGTGCTCGGCGTAACAGGACTAGATGCTCTGCTGCCCACACAGACTGACTGTGGTCTTTCCATTAAGAAATCCAGGATCCAGTTGCAGAGGGAGGTGTTGAGGCCAAGTGAGGGCAGTTTCCTTACCACTTTCTGGGGTACGATGATGTTAAAAGCCAAAGTGAAGTACAGTAGCCTGGCGTACAAGACCCCATTTTCCAGGTGAGACAGGGCAGAGGCAATTGATTTGCCAGTGGGTCGATTCGAGCGATAAGCGAACTGGAAAGGGTCCAGTACAGCTGGAAGAATGAATGAAGACGTGAGCAATGGCAAAGCTGATTTAAAGGATGAGCAGTTCTGGTGCATTGCAAAGCCAGAACGTAACGTGTTCAAGATGCTTTTGGAATTGGGCATGCAGTTGGAGTGAGCGATTTGGAGAGGAGTCAGGGTGGAGGAGTTTTGAAGCTCATCCACCTAACCGGAGTGTGAGGCTGGATCGATCCAAGTGTGGGGTCGATTTGGAAAGGTCATGAACGGCTTCGGGCTGGGCAAGAGTCTAGGCCTGGAGCATATCACTGGCCGGTGAGGTCTAGGCCTGGGGCATATCACTGGCCGGTGAGGTCTAGGCCTGGGGCATATCACTGGCCGGTGAGGTCTAGGCCTGGGGCATATCACTGGCCGGTGAGGTCTAGGCCTGGGGCATATCACTGGCCGGTGAGGTCTAGGCCTGGAGCATATCACTGGCCGGTGAGGTCTAGGCCTGGAGCATATCACTGGCCGGTGAGGTCTAGGCCTGGAGCATATCACTGCACCGGGGCTCAGGTCCTAAGACGAGGCACAATCCGGTGTTTGGATATTTGAATGCTGGTCTGGATAGACAGGAATCGCAGGGTGTCAGAGCTGGAGGTAAGGGTCAGGCTGATTTCACTCACTCTCCTGTGATGCTCACTCCTCTTTCCGTGGCACCGAGGCTCTAAGTCTGCTCCGGCTCCAGCTCCTACATGCTTCGTGTCTGCGAGCTTCATGGAAATTTGCCCACTACATGATGAACTGCGACCAAGGCTTGAACCGCCAGGTCCTCCTGACCTCAGTTTCAGCCAGACGAGCATCCGCTCCCCTGGGGAAGGGGTGCCAGCCTCACCAGCACTTTGTTCTCTGCATCAAACCAGGCATAAAAGACATTCAGCCTGCTGGCCTGGTCACTCGCACACAGGGTAGTCTGTACTCCTCTGAATTCCCTGCCATGCGTGCCTCATGTCTCTGGCACTGCAGAAGTGGCTGTAAACTCTGAGATGCTCCCATTCTGCCTTCCTGAAGGAGTGGGAAAGCTCAGTTCTTTCTTCCCTGAGAGCTGTCACCTCGCCTGATCATCACCATCCCTGAGCCATGAACATCACCCAATCCAATGGTTCTGGGCTGGACCGCAAGCTGCTCTAAAAAAAGCATAGGTATCCTACAAATGCCTTCTCTTGGGACCCAGCCTGATTTTCTTTGTCTACCTGCATACTGAAGCTCCTCATAACGATGTAACATTGACTTTCTTACATGCCCTGTCTATCTCCTGTTGTCATTTGTACCTCACATCCTGGCTTGTATACAAATCCCATTGGGGTATTTTTCCCTTGCAGTGTCTTAATGCTACCAACATCTTGCCAAGGATTGATTATATTTACCAGTAGAGCCATTGACCATCTGCCAGTCATTTCAATAGAAAGTGTATCCTTGGATGTTTAGTTTCCAGTTGTGATCTTCTTCCAGCCATGACTCTCTGAAGATTACGCTATGCTACTTGCCAATTTCTAATTGCGCTACAAGTTCATCTATACTGCGTCCGCTATTCACCACCCCTCTTCTCAAATTTGTCTTTATGTCGTCTGAAGTTAAATTCTTACCCCTTCCTAAGCGTTGTCTCTTTTTGTGGATGAGTGACACAAAAGTGGATAGAAAAAATTGTTGCACTTTGAAAGAAAAATTAAGTGTAAAAAAAAATCAATACTACTTTAAAAATTGTTTAACATAATATGGCATTCTCCAGCAACAATGCCGTTTATTTTCCATTCCCAATTGCCCTGAATGAAAAACACAATTTGGTACTAAACACATTGAAAAGACAGGTGAGGATGTAAAAATCCATACACTGCTACTGTATCCATGCACCTGAAGTTTTGCTAAAATGGCTAAAGCTTCATTTTTCTCCACAATTGACAGTTAGTTTAATAATTTCTCCAAGCCCATGGGGAACTGGGAAGATAAAGAGTAACATAGGATCACATTTTTTACACCTCATTGTGCCATTTCCAAATTCTTGGATTAAAACCAGCCAACAAAAAGATGTGCCAAATGGAATAAATAAAAAAAGGGGGGAAAAAACAAAGCAAGAAATTCCAAGTACTTAACCAGACTAATAATAGCAGTGACAAAACCTGGATATAGTAGCAGTGTTTGGATTTTTATATCCTCACCTGTTTTTCTTAAGTTATGAATATATTTTTATTATTCAAAAAGAATTAGATTCCAAGGAGAATCTATGGGTAAGGTGGTATTGTTTATTATCAAAAAACTAACTTTCACCCCGTTACTTAGAAATTGACATTTTACCAAAAAAACTTACAAATAATGATTGCTTACTGAAGCCCTTGTACATTTCTCCACATTTCATTTAAAAGTGTCAAGTTAAGATTCTGAGTGGACTGGATATTGTTTAGTTTTGTTTCTCCACTTGAGCAAAGAAAAACATGAAAATATTCTTGCTGCTTATTGATCATACTACATCACTAGGTAATAAATTAATGGACCAAACTATCTCTGAACCTTCCCAATAACAGAATAGATAAGGGCTGGGTTTGAGAAGTTCAAAAACAAGTCTCTTTGCTAACCACTTCAGATACAACCACTATACAGACATCAAAACGTGACACATTTAGCAGTGCAGGATGTACACACAATTCCCAAAGTCTTACCTGTGTACCCTGCTGTCCAGCCCCATGAAGACACCATAGCCAGTAGCCATTTGAACATTATCCCTTCAATACGCCAGAACAGTTTACTGTTTAGTAATCTCAGAGGCTGAAGGGCTAATAAATACAAAACATAGGATGGAATGGCGACCAAATTGTTGATGATCATAAACACAAATCGGATTGACCCTTTCACCAATATCCAGCTGCTGCACAGTATTTCTTTCTGAGTTATTGCCATGCTTCTACTGTTGCTGTCCGGCCCTGTAGAGACAATTGTACAACATTAAAAATATTATAAATTATGCAAAAACATAAGAAGAGGCTTGATAACAAGTTTTAAATGTCCTGTAATAATCTGACAGATTAGAATAGGGCTGATGATAGCAGGCAAAGGGACTGCTGCTAAGAGTATTGATATCCAAAACATGTAAAAGGTGGTCATAAAATTTAAAACACGTTTGCAATTAGTCTATAAAATATTTGTTCAATCTTGCAATGCTGAACTTTACTAAGTAAAATTCAGCTGTTATAGATTTTGAAATGACAAATGGAAGGGTCCTGGGGGCAAAGCAACAGTTATTCAAATCAGAACCAAAATTAAACCACGCAAAAATCTCCTCGAAATAAACATGGCACCTTTATCTGGCATTCCGAGGCTGTAGCAATTCTCCATTATTTGAGTGTGATCTGCAGCTAGAAGTATTAAAGTAATACTGTTGACTGACAGTGGCACAAAACCGCAAGGGAATTCCGTCTGAACGCTGCAAAGTATTTATGTTGAACACAGACAAGTGCATTCACTTTTTGAAACACTAAAGTTTATTTGGAATAGGCCACTGAAGCGTTTTAAACGTGCATTGAAATAGTCCGGAATTAGCCAAACACCGTGATACTGAGGGACAGTGGCCGAAGAATCCGTAACTAAGAGACAAAGTATCCCTTAGGGACAAAAGGGACAGGGTTAGGTCCGAGACAAGGAGAACTTAGAAAGCGTAGGAAGTTTTTTTTTCCAAATTCGCCTTTACAAAGGGCGGCACACAGTCAGACATCCAGTGCACTGGAGGTGACGATCAATGGATTTTTGGGTATTGAGGGATATTGGTTTGGAAGCAGTCAGTGCAATTTTAAATCAACATGCCAAGGTCCAAACAAAGAACACTTATAAATTAAATGTGAAACATTAAATATTTATCTCTCCACTAATATTTGTTGTGAAACCGCAAAAAGCCATATCTTACGTATACCGACAATAACGAGAAGGAAGGTGATTTGTGGGAAGTAAAGCTAGCATTATTTAACACAAGAAAACATCAAATGTTCACTTGGGGAAAACACCTTCGAAAATTTTTTTTGCAACGAAGGCTTAGTTAGAAACAGTGCACGCCCAAAATGAGTTACTACTTTTTTTAAAAATTCTGTTTTCTTAAGATCGGTGTTAAAACAACGTAACTCGAATTACAAGGGACAAAAATAAAAGTTTACAGTTTCAGCCTGTATGCTCGTTAGTAAATATGCACAGCGAACCTTGCAATTACACGTGCAAGGGTGCACTTTACCCCTTGTCACGATTGCAAAGTAATTTACTTGATTATTTTAATAATTTGTGATAAATTTCCCCCAGATTTCATTCGGGAAATGTGACCAAGCAGCACCTAAATTAGGATATCTGAACCCTCATTCAAAGAGATGTTTTAAAGAGAATCTTACCTATGTTGTTTGTGGACCAGTATATGAAAATTGGTTTGAGATAGATGAAGGAAACAGAGAGGACGCCGGATGGTTACTATTGTGGTAGCTGGGGGTTCATGGGCTGATCGCCTGGGCTGTTACTCATAGATATAACGAGGATAAGCAGCGGCTGCCTGGAGCCACAGGGCCAAGAAGCTGGTTTCCTTACTCATGTCCTGACAAGAATGATAAAACATGAAATGAATACAAATAAACCATCCGGTGTTAATTCGTTCGCAATGATCCTATCTAACAAGTGGCTAACTGGCCCTTCCCTTACTCACGGCCGTTCCCAGTTTTGCAAAAATATGCTTCAAGTCTATGATATCTACTTTCAAGCCGATCAAGTACAACATTAAGCCGACACTATTTCATTCTTGCACCTTCCAGTATGTAAAAAGATACAAATAATCTCGCGATAGTGATCTCACGATTCACCCAAGGCAACGATATAAAACGATTCAGTTCGTCCCCAATGCGAGAAAATAAAGAGAGAAAAAAAACAGGAAACTCCTTTTTCAAAACCACCCGGTTGTTTCACTGTCTGGAGATTTTTGCCCCCCACTATCCAAATTGAGGGAAGTAGGCGGCTAGATGACATTGGGAATCACGTGGCTCGCAGATCCTGGCCCTGCAGCACGCCGTGCGCTGCGCACTCACCGCCCGACGCCCCCGAACCTCGAGCCCCGACACATTCCGCCCTCACAACGCTCTCCGTGTCTCCCCGGCCTGCACGTAAGCTGCCATAGCCGCATGCCCCACCTCTCTCTGCACGCATTACGCGCCACGCAAGGCGTGCCTCCGACCCGGCCGTGTTCGGGCACGGGAGGAACTGAGTACGTCTAAAAAATAATCACAAACTCCGAGGCCACTGCCATCTGGAGCGACTCATTCCGTCCTCGCAAACGGAACACCGCAGGTCTACGGGAGCAATTGGCATCCAGTGATGCCCGTCACGGTGAAAACCAATACGAGGTATTGCCCCGTTAAATGATTAAAATCATTGGGGATCACGAGTGAAGGCTCTGTCTGGTTTCTCAGACGGAGACACAATATGCCTGAATATTACTTCGTAAAAGAAAGGGAAGCACCTCCCCAGGGTTGAATGAAACTGAGACATGCACTAGGTAAAGTTATACTGGAGGAACTCAGCGGATTTGCATATTTCTTCAATAGGTACGTTTAATGTCAGAGTAATTCTTTTTCTTCACATCCATAAGATCAGAGGAATGCCCCAAAGAATGAATGACAGAACCCCAAAGCCCCCCAGCTCCTTCCTCCCCACACAATCAGCAGCAAGGCAACGACCCCCACCCCCACCAGCAAAAAAAAACATCTGCACCCTCCAAGAGCGCTGGAGCGTGCAGCAAAACATCAATAAAGACACAGGCTTGCAGCACCCCAAAGACTACCGTTCACCCAGTAATTTGAAATACCACATCTCTTCCTAACAAGGGAAAAAGAGGTGTCCCTGTTTCACAGCGAGAGGGGAGACGTGAAACAATCGGCTGATTTATGGGCGAGTTTTGCCCCCACAAAAGCTGCTTGACTTGCTGAGTTTTCCCAAGCAGCTTTTTTCTTTGTTCCAAATTCCAGCATCTGCAGTCCTCTTGTCAATGAGAGAAATATTCCGTAGAATAGGTTGCTCTTGTGGAGTAAGAGCACTGACGCTTGGCCAAAAAAAAGCACACCCTAGCAACATTTAAATGCTAATGCTATTTAAACAGGTATTAAAATCTCATTGTTCTGAGTATATTGGTTGTATAAATTATTGCTAGAATGTGCACCAATAAAGAGAGATAGCCAGGTGCAGAGAAAAGCCTTAGGCTGCATCTCATTCCAGAACTGTATGTCCGTGTTGGAAAATAATGGATTCAATTATTATGTTATCAATCTGCTCCAAGTTCGAGGCACTGTCGATGGCTTAGTTGTATGAGGGTGAAGGCACAAGAGTACATGGCAATAGTGGTACCTGACTTCTAGTGAGGCGTACTTAGAAACACTTCTTTAGGCATAGATGTGAATACACAAACATGTTCTCTCCAGATCAGTGATGGCAGGGAAAGGTTGCAGGTCATCCTAGAGGAGAAGGATTGAGAGATTGGATTTGTTGTTCATATTAGTACTAAAATGAGGAATGAGAGGTCCTGCAACTTGAATTTGGGGAGCTATGTAGCAGAATGAAATAAAGACCTCAGTTATAATTTCTGGATTACTTCCTGTGCCATGCCTCCATGCATATAGGAATAAGTAGATAGGTCAGATTCAGGTATCGCTGAAGAGGATGTGCAGGAGGTAGCGCTTGGAATCCGTACAAGCTGGACAGGATACACTTAAATTTGAATCATTACATGAAATTTTGCTGAAGCTGGTGGTGAGGGGTTAAGATAATTTGACAGCAGAATGGGAAACTGAGTAGGAGTGGGATAGAGGGTGCGGAACAGACAAACAGAAAGGAGAACTGAGTCAACTGGCATGTGAAAGACATACAAGGGAAATGGTGGGGCCTGCTGGAATGCAAGGGGGGAGGGGGGGTCACTTAAATACAGTAAATAGGAGGGAGAAACCGGCACGAAATGGCACCACCACTCAAGATTAAGGAAAATCACAAATTATTTTGTAAATTTATAAGAGTAACAGGGTGTTCAGGGGAAGAGTAAGAACCAAAGTAGCAATGTGTGCATAGAACCCTAGGATGTAGTTGAGGACTTATATTTGATTTAATGTCACTTAAAGTGAAGACTTACATTTGATTTGATAGCTCTGGGCCTGTACTCGTTAGAGTCTAGAAGAAAGAGGGAGGAGGAGGCATCTTATTGAAACGTAGTGAATATTGAAAAGTTTATATAGAGAGAACATGGAGAGACTAGGACTAGAGGGCACAGCCCCAGAAATGAAGGATGTCCTTTAGAACAGGGATGAGAAGGAATTTTAGCCAGAGGATGGTAAATCTGTGGAATTCATTGCCACGGAGAGCTGTAGAGGGAAAGTCATTGGAGATATTTAAAGTGGAGTTTGATAGGTTCTTGATTAGTAGACACATCAAAGGTTATGGGGAGAAGGCAGGAGAATGAGGTTGAGAGGGAAGTCAGCTTTGATCAAATGGCAGTGCAGGCTGAATGGCGTAATTCTGTTCCTGTGTCTTATGGTCTTTTGTCTTAACTGAAAGCCTCTCACCTGTATTCTATATGTAGAAAGACATCATAGTTGGAACCTGGACATGGGGGCCTGAGATACAAGGAGCAGTTGCCTGGAACGTAGGAGATGGAGCGGTGGGTGACCTGATAGAGGTACATTGGATTCTGGTGAATTGGGACACATTAGGACCAGTACAATTTGGTCCAACTAAGCAGCTATGCCATTTAGCTGAAATAGCTAATTTAGCAAATAGCTAAAAAGGTACAGTATATAAAAAAAACAAACTATTGTTTACCTGAGTAACAAATGGTGTATTTAAATGAAATACAGAACAAGTCAAGTCAAGTCACCTTTTTATTGTCATTTCAACCATAACTGCTGGTACAGTACACAGTAAAAACGAGACAACGGTTTTCAGGACCATGGTGTTACATGAAACGGTACAAAAACTAGACTGAACTATGTAAAAAACAACACAGAGAAAAACTACACTAGACTACCGACCTACCCCGGACTGCATAAAGTGCACAAAACAGTGCAGGCATTACAATAAATGATAAACAAGACAGTAGGGCAGTAAGGTGTCAGTCCAGGCTCTGGGTATTGAGGAATCTGATAGCTTGGGGGAAGAAACTGTTAAATAGTCTGGTTGTGAGAGCCTGAATGCTTCGGTGCCTTTTCCCGGATGGCAGGAGGGAGAAGAGTTTCTATGAGGGGTGCGTTGGGTCCTTCATAATGCTGTTTGCTTTGCAGATGTAGCGTGTAGTGTAAATGGCCATAATGGCAGGAAGAGAGACCCGATGATCTTCTCAGTTGACCTCACTATTCGCTGCAGGGTCTTGCGATCTGAGATGGTGCAATTTCCAAACCAGGCAGTGATGCAGCTGCTCAGGATGCTCTCAATACAACCCCTGTAGAATGTGATGAGGATAGGGGGTGGGAGATGGACTTTTCTCAGCCTTCGCAGAAAGTAGAGATGCTGCTGGGCTTTCTTTGCTATGGAGCTGGTGTTGAGGGACCAGGTGAGATTCTCTGCCAGGTGAACACCAAGAAATTTGGCTCTCTTAACGATCTCTACCGAGGGGCCGTCGATGTTCAGCGGGGAGTGATTGAACAGTAGTCCAACGCCTCCTCCCCTAAAGCACCCTCATATTTGGGCACAGTATACTTTCCAGTGTCTCCAGAGTGTAAAAACATGTCTACCAAATGCTAACATGAAAAAAATGATTCTGCTTTAAATTTTTATTTGTCTTTAAACCTAGCCTACATGGTACATGTACACTGTACAGCAGCTTCAATATCAATGTGATCCTTGAGCTTGATGGCTTTTGGCAAGAGTTGAAATATCTGGTTCAAGTTGTGACCATAAAAGCCTTAAGTCCCCAGGTGTAACAATGTCCAAGTGGTTTTTGTTCTTTGTGAGTATGTGGTTCACTGCACTGAAGCCTCCTTCAACAAGGTAGAATGGAAATGCAATGAAGAGCATTTGGCTCTTCTCCAAAGACTAGGAAACTTCATATGATGGTGTAGCCACATACCACAAAAGCTGACATTTTTGAAAAGCACGTTTGCTTCTTCATCCTGAATTTCAATAATTTCTTCTTGCAAGCTTTCTTCCTGTTCTTCACCTTGCAAAGAAATGGGTTAATTAACCAGACCAGAATTTCCAGATTGTTCAAATCCTTGAATCGATTCTGAAATCCTCCTTCAGTAACTGCAGGTGTAAGCAGTACTCTTGCAAATCACCGTCTGTGAAAGAGTCCCATACTTTCCATGCAGGGAAACTGTGAGAACTTTCTTCTCCCAATGTTTGTGTATATGTTTTCAATTTTCTGATAAAAGTACACACTTCACATAGAAACAGAAAAACTACAGCACAATACAGGCCCTGCGGCCCACAAAGCTTTACTGAACATGTCCTTACCTTAGAAATTACCTAGGGTTACCCATAGCCCTCTTTTTTTCTGAGCTCCTTGTACCTGTCCAGGAGTCTCTTAAAAGACCCTATCGTATCCACCTCCACCACGGTCACCGGCAGCCCTTTCCATGCACTCACCACTCTCTGCGTAAAAAACTTACCCCTGATATCTCCTTTGTACCTACTTCCAAGCACCTTAAAACTATGCCCTCTCATGCTAGCCATTTCAGCCCTGGTGGAAAACCCTCTGACTATCCACACGATCAATGCCTCTCATCATCTTATACACCTCTATCACTTCTTGCCTGGATCAAGTTGAAATTCTCACCCTGCAATTTCATATTTAGAATGTTCATTTTGTCATACAGATTGGCTAGGTATGCCACATAGAAGTTCAATCTTGTTTCCCAAGCTTTTGTCGACTTTGAACAAAAATTTAACCTCAATGTCAAAAAGATCAAAGAAACATGTTAAGCAGAAGCCTTTTGTCAGCCAACGGACTTTGGTGTAAAGAAGCCTTTTGACAGCCAATGCACTTCGGTGTAAAGAAGAAGAAACTGTTCAAACTCTTCATCGTTATCTTGGGATAACTGGTGAAATATTTTTAAAAGCTT
Organism: Hemitrygon akajei; assembly: GCF_048418815.1. NCBI lineage: Eukaryota > Metazoa > Chordata > Chondrichthyes > Myliobatiformes > Dasyatidae > Hemitrygon > Hemitrygon akajei. The sequence goes on from NC_133130.1 coordinate 54,315,485, forward strand.
TTAATTGGAATAAGGGGAATTATGAGGTTATCAGACAGGAAATTGGAGGCTTAAATTGGAAACAGATGTTCTCAGGGAAAATTATGGAAGAAATGTGGCAAATATTGAGGGGATATTTGTGTAGAGTTCTGTATAGGTACGCTCCAGTGAGACAGGGAAGTTATGGTAGAGTACAGAAACCGTGGTGTACAAAGTCTGTAATAAATCTAGTCAAGAAGAAAAGAAAAGCTTACAAAAGGTTCGGAGAGCTAGAGATCTAGAAGAGTATAAGGCTACTAGGAAGGAGCTTAAGGAAATTAGGAGAACCAGAAGGGGCCATGAGAAGGCCTTGACGGGCAGAATTAAGGAAAACCCCAAGGCATTCTACAAGTAGGTGAAGAGCAAGAGGATAAAACGTGAAAGAATAGGACCTATCAAGTGTGACAGTGGGAAAGTGTGTATGGAACTGGAGGAAATAGCAGAGGTACTTAATGAATACTTTAGTATTCACTATGAAAAAGGATCTTGGCGATTGTAGTGATGACTTGCAGCACACTGAAAAGCTTGAGCATGTGGGTATTAAGAAAGAGAATGTGCTGGAGCTTTTGGAAAGCATCAAGTTAGATAAGTCACTGGGATCGGAGGAAATGTGCCCCAGGCTACTAGGGGGGGGCAAGGGAGGAGATTGCTGAGCCTCTGGCGATGATCTTTTGCATCATCAATGGGGACAGGAAAGGTTCCAGAGGATTGGAGGGTTGTGGATGTTGTTCCTTTATTCAAGAAAGGGAGGAGAAATAACCCAGGAAATTATAGACCAGTGAGTCTTACCTCAGTGGTTGGTAAGTTGATGGAGAAGATCCTGAGAGGTAGGATTTATGAACATTTGGAGAGGTATAATATGATTAGGAGTATCAGCATGGCTTTGTCAAGGGCAGGTCGTGCCTTATGAGCCTGATTGAATTTTTTGAGGATGTGACTAAACACATTGATGAAGGAAGAGCAGTAGATGTCGTGTATATGGATTTCAGCAAGGCATTTGATAAGGTACCCCATGCAAGGCTTATTGAGAAATTAAGGAGGCATGGGATCCAAGGGGACACTGCTTTGTGGATCCAGAACTGGCTTGCCCACAGAAGGCAAAGAGTGTTTGTAGATGGGTCATATTCTGCATGGAGGCCGGTGACCAGTGGAGTGCCTCAGGGATCTGTTCTGGGACCCTTACTCTTCGTGATTTTCATAAATGACCTGGATGAGGAAGTGGAGGGATGGGTTAGTAAGTTTGCTGATGATACAAAGGTTGGAGGTGTTGTGGATAGTGTGGAGGGCTGTCAGAGTTTACAGCAGGACATTGATAGAATGCAAAACTGGGCTGAGAAGTGGCAGATGGAGTTCAACCCAGATAAGTGTGAAGTGGTTCATTTTGGTAGGTCAAATATGATGGCAGAATATAGTATTAATGGTAAGACTCTTGGCAGTGTGGAGGATCAGAGGGATCTTGTGGTCCGAGTCCGTAGGACGCTCAAAGCAGCTGCACAGGTTGACTCTGTGGTTAAGAAGGTGTACGGTGTATTGGCCTTCATCAAACGTGGAATTGAATTTAGGAGCCGAGAGGTAATGTTGCAGCTATATAGGACCCTGGTCAGAACCCACTTGGAGTACTGTGCTAGGTTCTGTTCACTTCACTACAGGAAGGAATTGGAAGCCATAGAAAGGGTGCAGTTGAGATTGAGATTTGAGCCTGGATTGGGGAACATGCCTTATGAGAGTAGGTTGAGTGAACTCGGCCTTTTCTCCTTGGAGCGAAGGAGGATGAGAGGTGACCTGGTAGAGGTGTATAAGATGATGAGAGGTATTCATCGTGTGGATAGTCAGAGACTTTTTCCCAGGGCTGAAATGGTTGCCCCAAGAGGACACAGGTTTAAGGTGCTGGGGAGTAGGTACAGAGATGTCAGGGGTAAGTTTTTTACTCAGAGAGTGGTGAGTGCGTAGAATGGGCTGCCAGCAACGGTGGTGGAGGCAGATATGATAGGGTCTTTTAAGAGGCTTTTACATGGAGCTTAGTAAAATAAAGGGCTATAGGTAAGCCTAGTAATTTCTAAGGTAGGGACATGTTTGGCACAACTTTGTGGGCCGAAAGGCCTGTATAGTGCTGTAGGGTTTCTATGTTTCTAATATTCTGCTATGTAATGGATGAGCTTTAATTTTATTGATATGTTACGTACCCCGTAACTGGGTCACTTATCAGCAAAGATAGAGAGGTCCATTGAAGTCTGATGGTACTATTTTTAACAGTACTTATTGATAGAAATACACAAAAATAATATCAATGCAAACACACAGATAATATACGTCGTCAATACTAAATCTAAAATCGGGTATAATAATAATCAATAAGAAATAAGCTGTATCGTTGTTTAGGGGATAATGAATTGTCCGATGGAAATATATAGTTCGTTCAGTTCATACAGGTTGCCGCCGTTGGGGACCCTGTGTGGCAATTGTTGGAGAGAGAGAGAGGGACGGGTTAAAACTTGCTCATTCTGTTTATGATGTCAATCCTTCGAGAGTCGTTGTGAGTTGAGTTCCCCGTTGTTAGCTAAAAACCGTTTTTCCGTGGCAAAGGTCACCGATTCCGGGCAAATGGAAGCGGACGCACGTGGCCTTCCACCGGCTTTCGCTATTACGGGATCGCTAGCGTTTCTTCTGGTGCGTCTGAGGGGCTGTTCCCACAGACCCTCTTTTTATCCTGACTCACAGGGTCTCAGGTGTCAATCAGGTTGGGGATGATGCAATCCCTCCACCAACCTCCTCCTTGGTTCATTGCCTGGGGCTTTGCTTGCATCGTACAGGATGCAATACACAAGTCCGTCTCCAAGAGACAATAGCCGGTATCAATGGGTCCGCCTTTCGGAGGCCAGGACACATTCTAACCCTTTTGTGGATTCTGCATGTTGTTCTCTCATTTCCTGTGTCTCCTAAATTGACTCAATAGTGATTTTGCGATTCTCACAAAGGAGGGGGCTACCCCCGCACCCTTCGGCCCCTCAGAGCTGTGGTACATTCATAACACCCCCTTCTTCAAAGCGTTTTCACCAGCGGTGAAAATGAAGTAGTACAGAGTCTTACAGGATTTTAGAATCTAACACAATACAAAAGCTTTTCTTTTTCACTACAGAGTAATACAGTTATACATTCAATTCAGCATCTAGATGGTTACCGATTACAATTGTCACTTCCTTTAATATCTTAACATCTTGTACCCTACTAAAGTCTTGTAGCATCAGACTCCAATTTAGTAACCACCTTTTTTTTTCTTCAGCAAACAAAACTAAAGAGTTGTGATCTTAAGCTTAGGTGTATACTACAAAAGTTCATGCAAGTACCAATCGTTATGTTGCTTTCAAACCTAACAGGCAGGCTTCCATGGGGGTTGTCTTTTATTATTCACAGGCTTTGTCGAAATCCCTTAAAACCGGTTTCTGCTATTTAAAAATGGCGTCCCCATTAACCCTCGTCTCTTTTCTGGTTAGTTCCCACGTGGGGAGCTCGGGTAACCTGGCAAAATAGGCTTTTGCCCGCTTCTTTCATAGGAGTTATTTTATCAACACTGTGTCCCAAACTTAGACCATCTTCTGAATTTTCACCCAATTCTTTAATTTTACGCAAGTTGCTAGCTTTCTCGTCAGGACCCTTCAGGCTATTAGTTTTCAGTTCGAACTCTTTGTTCAAGCAGCATTTCAAATTCTGCCTTTTCACACCACACTCTGGAATAACAATAGCCTGGGGGGCCCCGTCATCTTCCAACTCAACCTGTAAGTGATCCGCGGGTTTTAAATTTTCTTCATTCGATTTGGGAACTACATATTTCCCGTTTCCTTCAATGATAATATTCATCTCCCCACGTTTGATCTCCGCATTAACTTTTAACACGCCTTCGAGCACAAACACCTGGGAACTCTCACTTCCCACTATTACCAAGGTTAACCCTTTCTTCACTGAACCAAGTCTATCTGACCCACAGGGACTGCATTCCTTTTCAACTGAATCAAATACCTCAGACTTTTTCTGAGCTCCATTACTAGGTTCAGTACCACGTGCATCCACATCTTGGACACACTCAAACGGGACATTTGCCTCTTCCAGGCTTTCAATACCCATACCCGGTCCAAGTTCTAAATTCCCCTGATTCTCCCAGCTACTCTCTGGGCAACTCCCTTCCGGAGAAAATTCAACCCCGCGGGCTGCAACAACCTCATCTGCCAACCCCGCAGACTTCTTCAAGGTAAGGGCATCCTTTTCATCTAGGACTGCCCTCATTTCATTATCGGGAACACCTTTAGAATTTTCAACTTCTTCAAACAGTTCTGCCAAACCAGACAGATCATCCATGTCCACCTCTGGACCTTTTAACAGCTTTACCTGTTTCTCATCTCCATTTTGTGCCTCTAGCACTTCATTCCTCGCTAAGGGCAGGGCTACCTCCTCTCCCTTACTCTCTTTCACTTTACTACCCTCTGTTTTACCACCCTCCAAACCCTCATGGTACAGAGTCGGTAAAAACGTCTCAGCCAAATCGATACTGGCCAGATTTAAACTGCTCTCGTTCTCAGCTGCCTTTCTCGACATGCTGCGAGTGATCGCGCATGGGGGATAGATCTTGGACTCTAGGGGCAGAGCATCAACACTCACAGGCTATTTTGTCAGCATCATTGCCGACCAAACCTTACCACCGGCTAAATCGTTACCCAGAAGGACGTCCGCGTCAGTTCTCGGGAATTCTGATCGCACCCCCATTTCAACTGGTCCAGAGACTAGCTCACAATTCATAATGATCTTATGCAAGGGCACCATTTCCGTCCCTTTGCCTATGCCTTTCACAGCTACCATTCCCGTCTTGCGACCAAAATCTAGTACCTTACTGCTGATCAATGATAGTTCCGCCCCCGTGTCTCTCCAGATCAGTACTGGAACTGGGGTGCCTCCCTCCCTCACAGACACGGTTCTGTTTGACATACAAGTCTCAGACCCTTCTCGTACTGTCTACCCGGGGCTCTCTTGTCGATTTACTGATTACCACAGCACATCCGATAGGGACTGCTGCTTTCCCTTTTCCTGTCTCTTTCCTCAGAGCAAAGCACCGAGATGCAATATGCCCGCTCTTTCCACAATTAAAACAGGTCAAGCCCGGAAATCTCTGTCCGTCTGGCCTTTCCCCCTCAACCTTACCACTAGCTCCTGGCGGGACCTCTGCCTCAGCCGGCGGACTTTCTCAATCGTTCCCACGGTCTCTCTGGGAACTTTTATTCGAGGAAAACTTTGTCTTGTGGGTAAGAGCATATTCGTCTGCGAACCTAGCAAATTCTGAGATGGATTTATTTGGCTTCTCATTCAAATACATCCGGATATCCTCCGAAACACAACCTTTAAATTCCTCAATCAGAATTAACTCCCTGAGACGCCAATAATCCTCGTCCACTATTTCTGCGGTGCACCAACGGTCCAAGAACACACCTTTCTCATAGGCAAACTCGGTATACGTCTGATTCCACCCTTTCTTTAAATTTCTGAACTTTTGTCTATACGCTTCAGGTACTAGCTCATAACACCGGAGAATGGCCGCCTTTACTTTGTCATAACTCTCCTCCTCTTCCTCCTCCATGGACAATGCCATATATGCCCGCTGTGCCTTCCCTTTTAACACACTTTGTAACAACGCCACCCACTGTTCTCTGGGCCACTTCTGATTCACTGCCACCTTTTCAAAAAGCAAGAAATAACTATCAACATCCGTCTCCTCGAACGGAGGTACTAACCTCAACTCCCGACTAATATTAAACCGCTCCTCTTGGTCTGACCCCTGAACTCATTGCTCTTGCCTTAACTTCTCCATCTCCAAGTCATGTTTCCTCTGTTTCTCTGCCTCCCTCTCCTTCTCGGCTCTTTGCTTCTCTTTCTCAGCTGCTTCCAGCTGTTTTAACTGAAGTTCATGCTCTCTTTGCTTCTCAGCTCTGTCCTGCTCTAACTCCTTTAGCTGGAGCTCATGCTCCCTTTGTTTTTCAGCTCTTTCTTTCTCCTTCTCAGCTGCTTCCAGCTGCTTTAATTTAATTGCATGTTCCAACCTTAATTTCTCCAACTCTAACTGAGCCGTCCCACTAGCTGGTACCTTTTCAGGGATATTTTCCAATACCTCAGCTGTAAACACATTCTTCCCAATATAATACTGAGTTATTGCCCTTCGCACCTCCCGCTTTTTCATTGACAACCTCACCTCTGCAAGGTTTAACCCCTTCGCCAAATTTATCAAGTCTGATTTGGTGGCCACCTCCAGTGCCTCCAGAGTCGGGTTTTCTATAAATTCCCCCACGTCCATCTTTGTTGGTTTCCCGTCTGGCTACCCGTGTAACCAGATCCAAGTTTGGACTTACAAGCCCGATTCACTGGCTCCCCAATTTGGTATCAAATCTCGAGACGAGAACCCCAATTGTTACGTATCCCGTAACTGGGTCAATTACCAGCAAAGATAGAGAGGTCCGTTGAAGTCTGATGGTACTATTTTTAACAGTACTTATTGATAGAAATACACAAAAATAATATCAATGCAAACACACAGATAATATACGTCGTCAATACTAAATCTAAAAGCGCGGGTATAATAATAATCAATAAGAAATAAGCTGTATCGTTGTTTAGGGGATAATGAATTGTCCGATGGAAATATATAGTTCGTTCAGTTCATACAGGCTGCCGCCGTTGGGGACCCTGTGTGGCAATTGTTGGAGAGAGAGAGAGGGACGGGTTAAAACTTGCTCATTCTGTTTATGATGTCAATCCTTCGAGAGTCGTTGTGAGTTGAGTTCCCCGTTGTTAGCTAAAAACCATTTTTCCGTGGCAAAGGTCACCGATTCTGGGCAAATGGAAGCGGACGCACGTGGCCTTCCACCGGCTTTCGCCATTACGGGAACGCTAGCGTTTCTTCTGGTGCATCTGAGGGGCTGTTCCCACAGACCCTCTTTTTATCCTGACTCACAGGGTCTCAGGTGTCAATCAGGTTGGGGATGATGCAATCCCTCCACCAACCTCTTCCTTGGTTCATTGCCTGGGGCTTTGATTGCATCATACAGGATGCAATACACAAGTCCGTCTCCAAGAGACAATAGCCGGTATCAATGGGTCCGCCTTTCGGAGGCCAGGACACATTCTAACCCTTTTGTGGATTCTGCATGTCTTTCTCTCATTTCCTGTGTCTCCTGAATTGACTCAATAGTGATCTTGCGATTCTCACAAAGGAGGGGGCTACCCCCGCACCCTTCGGCCCCTCAGAGCTGTGGTACATTCATAACAGATAGTAGATATTACAAGAGTCATGCTTGAAAAAAGTTGCTAGCTGGGGTTTTCGGTTGCGAGATGTTGACGATGAATTACACAATGGATTGCAGACAGACTTGGAATTTCTTTTTTCAGAAATGCCACTAAACCAGCATGGCAACCTGCCATATATGGTGTGCTATGTTTTGCAGAAGGAATCATGTTCCTAATTGGAATAATTTTATCCTCAATGTACATTTTGAGCTCATTGTAGATTGATTCTCCATTTACATTTGTTCTTAACTTTTTACAAAAGAGAATCTCTTCAGAAACTTTCCCATTTTTGATAAACTGTACATATGCCATTAGCAATGCCTCATTGTCTCGCAGGGTTGACTCATCCAGTTGTATCCCAAATTCTGCTTTTTTAGCTCTGTGCGTAGTTGCTATTCAAAGTCTTCGCTCATTTTGTCAATATGAAGAGCTACAGAGTTACTACGCAGAGGAATATATTTTAAAATACTGGTATTCATTTTGAGAACAGTGGTGAGCACTTTTGATACAGAAGGCATTATTAATCTTCCATCAATTGTATGAGTATCTTCCACATTTTGCTATCATTTTGGAAATGTTATTAAGTAATGAGACCATTATCAAGGTAATTTTTAGCTTTCTTAGTAAATGACTTTTCAAGTGTGCATTTGTGCAAACCTTCAAATGTGCAACACTTTTCAAATGCTTCTTTCATCTTTTAGAACTGAGTAATACAATAAGCAGCCTTTTGAGGGTGTCTTTTACAGAAGTGTTCCTGCAAACTTGATGGCTTCATGGCTTCATTTGACAGTACATTATTACAAATAATGACACTGAACACCCACTTCAACTTGGCAATTAACATATAATTCAGAAGGTATTGACAAAACAACTTTACAAGTTCGATATCAAACATATTGGAAACCTAAACATCGTGCAAAAATTACAATCAGATCTCCCAAAGCAGAAACTTATGAATTTTGTTTAATTTACCTTGAAAGAATAGAGGAAAAATTTGCTGCCTTTTTCTGTAAGAATTCACATTTTTCATGAGATTTTATTAACCAGTTAGTCTTTTCCATTCCACTCATATGCTTCATGGAATAAAACCATACTCCAGGTATGTAACATTGCACTTTCTATAGTTTCTGTTTCTTAGCAGGATTAGCATTCATGGCTTCACCACCTTCAGGCTCACAGAGATCATGCTGTACGTGTTTATTCATCATTAACGGGGCTAAATTAAAATTAAAATATACCACCAACTAGGAATGTCTATCAGATGTTGAAGATGACAGCAACTTGACACAGATGGAACAAAGGTAGTGGCACGCAAAGGAATGGCAAGGCGAAGATGAAGACACTCAGAGCAGTGAAAATTACGCTGATGAGGATTCAGATTGGAATCTGAATGTTAGTCAGGATAGAGCTGGTGTTCGGCAAGCTACCTTTATACTATGCCAGTAGCACAATTGATGAAACACACAAGGTCTCATAATCCCCAAAGGTGGTTCTTGACTGAACATGTGAAGCTGAAGTCACCTTGAACACCTCAAGAAAATTCTTGGTGTTGGCAGGTTCACTGATTGGCTCTACTTCATCATTTGGTTCCAGCCGGCACTGTATCGTTGCATGACCTGTTTTCTGTACAAATGCAGAGAAAGTTGAGAGGGCGTACTTGACTTACCAGCTGTTAAAGTGCATGAACTCAGTCCATGCCACAAGTCAAGAGGAACTTTTGGGCACCCTGATTGCTAACTTATGCAACCCCAATAATGTCTGTTTGGTTTTTAAGATCGGATGCAATTTCTGAGTTTCAGATGTGTTGTGACAACAAATGCTCGCTGCCTGCAGAGCTACCATTCTTCCTGTGTTCCCGTGCCTCATCCTTTGTTTTTGGAAGTGCCTGCTCTACGATGGGTTGGTTAGGTCTCATGCCTCAAGTTAGGGTGTTGCCTACCACCCCCCCCCCCCCCAAGAATTTTGAATGTCCCCGACAACTTCTATTTCCCCAAGCGTCCCCTTAGGACATGTAGCCACCTCGAATGGGAATCACTGAGTTAGAACACTAGCAATAATTCCACTGTTTTAGTTAATAGTTATCGGCAGAGGAATTTATCCAGTGTATGCTGCTGTGTTCTTTTGATTGATTGTAAACGAACAAAATCAGTACAGCCACCTAATGCGAGTAATGGACGGGCTTCATACAATGCTTTAAATGAGTGCATCCTCCAAATCTTAATTTCCATTCTATCATTCAAGATAATTGTCAATACCTTCAAATTATTTGTAGATCCTGACTTGCTGAAGCAGTGAAATCAATTCTTTTGCACTCCCAGCCATTTCTGGCATCTCCGACCCTGAAAGCTTGAAACTGTATTGAGCAAAATAGTTCTGAATTGTCTTACTGCTTATTTCTTGCCAACTCTCTGTGACAAAAATCATTGCTTTTTGAACACAAAACACACACAACTCATGCTATTTTAAAACTGTTCACTGTAAGCACAGGGTAGTGTCTAACGGCCATGGCAAGTGAACACGACTGATACTAGTTAGAAACTGTTTGGCAACAGTCTCCTGTCCCAATTAAGTGATGTAATGTCCCAAATAAACAGAAGGAGTCTTGGCTATTTTCTCGATTAGTTTTTGTTATTTAAAATGTCTCCCAAATAAGCTACTATCGCAATGAACTGATGGCCCAGTTAACCAGAATCGACTACATAAAAGATCATGAGGGGCATTGACAGGTTGAAAGTGCAGTCTTTTTTCCACAGAGTAGGTGCTTTAAGTAAGAGTGCATAGGCTTACTACTTTTTCAGTCAAAGGGTGCTGTGCATTTGGAAATAGTGATTAAGGTGGGCACATAAGCAATATTGAAAAGCCATCTAGATAAGTACATATTGTTATGCCACGGCAACAGTGAATATAGAATTGAGACAGGTTTTTTTTATAAACAAAGAAAACATTTATTAAACACTGCTCAATAAAAATGAAAAGTAAACAAACTTAACCGGAAGTTAACTGCTATACGGCAACTTGAACAGTTCTTAAAGCGATAAATGCGAACACAGTTCTTAAAAGTGGTAAATGCGAAAATCCAAATGATTTACACAGTCAATTAGGAGAGACTTTCCTCGACGACGTGATGTTACTGCTGATCCCAGCCGAAATATGCCTTGCCCGAAGAATTTACAACGAAGGAAATAAAAACGGCTTAAAGGATCTGACCTTTTCCGTAGGGAATAACGCTGTGACCAGCCCTTTCTGCTTTCACAATGCAGGGGCTATCTCGGATGCAGGGGTTATCTCGGATGCAGGGGTTATCTCGGATGCAGGGGCTATCTCGGATGCAGGGGTTATCTCGGATGCAGGGGTTATCTCGGATGCAGGTTACTACCTTCTGAATGAGGATTCAATAAGGTCAATCCTGTATTACTGCCAACAACACCAACTTTACTCGATCCTTCGGGTTTTCCGTACTTCGGTAAATTCTTCACTCTCCGACTGGACTAGAACTGGCAGCGTTGTGGCAAAACTGCTGGCAATAACCTTTGAGACTTAAGATAGATAGTAAAACTCCACTTTAAAACAAAACTGCGTCATGAGATGAATACGCAGCATAACGGAGTAACTGACGAATTAAAAGAGGAACTAACCTGCGTCACCGCAGGGCTTTCCCATTTTATACCTGTTGGAACAGGCCATGATCTCTCACTGGTGGGAAAATTACATCATGTGACCTCATACTGGCGGGAAATTACATCACCCCACCATTACAAGACCATTACATCATGCTCACTAGATACTCAATTACATCATGGTCATAAGACAGTCACAAGCTACCCATGGGGTATGTAACATAGTTAAGAGAAGTTTAGAGAGCTATGATCCTAACAGGCAGATGGGGCAGTGATCATGGACAGGTTCGAACAAAGGGCCTGTTTACATACTGTGTAATTCTAATTACACAGCATGTAATTCTAATTCTAAATTCTAAGGGGTAGTAGAATTTTCAAACAAATTGCCATTGTCAAGGACAAGACATTTAATTTCTTAGCAGGCTTAGGGGTGGATAAATCCCTTGGATGTGACGAGGTGTGTCTCGGGCTGCTATGGATGGCAAGGAAGGTGATTGTCAGAGACCATACAGAAATTTTCAAATGTTCTCTCACTTTACAAGAGTTTCCAGATAACTGGAGTGCAGCAAATGTAGTGTTTCTATTCAAGAAAGACAGCAGGTAAGCTCTTGTAAGGACTTTGACAATGTCCCACATGTAAGATGACTTCCAAGATGTAAGAGCCCATAGGATCCAGGCAAACATGGCAAGTTGGATCCAACCTGTCTCGGTGAGAGGGCCTTAGGATGATGGATGAATGCTGACTGCGGTTCTTTGCGGGAATGGGACCCACTCTCGGAGTTTCACAACTGGCCGTCGTTCAACATGCCAAGGGCTCAGCCTAAGAGCTCCGCTCACCTTTGGAGGACCGAGTTTTCGTGGCTCTGGAGACGGGGTGGGGGATCGGAGGTTGGTGTCCGAGCAGAAGACCAGAGCGTTGTGGGAGATGCAAGATCTAAGGCTATGTGCCCAGAGACCCAATATCTTTGGGCACAGTACTCGGAAGAGTGACACCACAGACTTCTAACATCATAAACCAGTGAGTTTCTTTTGTTATGTATCCCCTCTCACTGTGAAACACCTCTCTGGGGGCACTCAAAGTGGGATTGTTGCCTGCTGCTACTTGCATGCGGGAGGGAGGGGAACTGGGGGGGACTTTGGGGTTCTAACATTTAACTGTCATTCATTCTTTGGGGGCGCTCCTCTGTTTTCGTGGAGAGTTGCAAAGAAAAAGCATTTCAGGATGTACATTGTAAACGTTTCTCTGACATTAAATGTACCTTTGAACCTTTGAAGGTTGATTTTATAATTAGAAGACAGCAACCAGTGGTGTATCACGTGTCAATATTTGTTATATACATTAAGCATCTGGATGTGATTGTTAAAGATAGGATTAGTACATCTGATGATGACGTGAGGATTGCTAGTTATTATTGATTGTGAGAAGTTGTAGTCTTTGGCTATATAATAATAGGTAAACAGCTAATAAAATGGTCAGAGAAATGGCATGTGGAATTTATTCCTAAAGAATGTGAGATAATGTACCTTATAAAGTTAAGGTGTACAGTATACAGTGAACAGTAGGTTCCTTGGAAATACTTAGGAACAAAAGGACCTTATTTACATGTCCAAGAATTCTTGAAGACTGCTACACAGTTAGATATGGTGGTAAAGAATGCAAAAACGATACTTGACATCATATAGCATATGAAACCTCGTGATTCATGAGACATAGGAGCAGAATTAGTCTATTCGGCCTGTTGAGTCTGCTCTGCCATTCGATCATGTCTGATTTATTATCCCTCTCAACTTCATTCTCCTGCCTTCTTGTAACCTTCGACAACTTCACTAATCAAGAACCTATCAACCTCCACTTTAGATATACTCAATGACTTGGCCTACACAGCTGTCTGTGGGGCCGTCAAACACTCCTCATGTTAACCCTCTCATTCCTGGGATAATTCTCGAAAACCTCCTCTGAACCCTCTCCAGTGCTAGTGCTTCCTTTCTTAGATATGGGGCTTAAAACAGCTCGCAATCCAAGCAACATACACAAAATATTGGATGAACTCAACAGGCCAGTCAGTATCTATGGAAAAGAGTACAGTCGATGTTTCGGGCTGAAACCTCTTGGCAGGACAGGAGAAAAAAAGGATGAGGAGTAGATTGAAAAGGTGGGGGGAGGGGAGGAAGAGACACAAGGTGATAGATGAAACCTGAAGGGGGAGGGATGAAGTAAAGAGCTGGGAAATTGATTGGTGAAAGAGACAGAGGGCCATGGAAGAGGAACACCAGAGGGAGGTGATGGGCAGGCAAGAAGATGAGGTGAGAGAGGGAAAAGAGGATGGAAAATGGTGAAGAAAAGGTGGGTAGGGGCATTACTGGAAGTTTAAGAAATCAATGTTCATGTCATCAGGTTGGAGGCTACCCAACGTAAGTGTGGTCTCATCACGACAGTGGAGGAGGCCATGGATAGACATATCTGAATGGGAATGGGAAGTGAATTAAAATGGGTGGCCACTGGGAGATCCCACTGGTGGATGAAGCATAGGTGCTCAGCGAAGCAGTCTCCCAATCTACATCTGGTCTCACCGATATACAGGAGGCCACACCAGGAGCACTGTGTACAGTATATGACTCCAACAGACTCATGTGAAGTGTTGCCTCACCTGGAAGGACAGTTTGGGGCCCTGAATGGTGGTGAGGGAGGAGGTGTAAGGGCAGGTGAAGCACTTGTTCCGCTTGCGAGGTTAAGTGCCAGGAGAGAGATCAGTGGGGAGGGACAAATGGACAAGGGAGTCATGTAGGGAGCGATCTCTGCAGAAAGCAGAAAGGGGGTGGGGGGGGGGGAAGATGTGCTTGGTGGTGGGATCCCGTTGGTGATGGCGAAAGTTTTGGAGAATTACATGCTGGTGGCAGAGGCTGGTGGGGTGGTAGGTGAGGACAAGAGGAACCCTGTCCTTGGTAGGATGGCGGGAGGATGGGATAAGAACAGATGTGTGTGAAATGGAAGAGATGCGGTTGAGGGCAGCGTTGATCACGGAGGAGACAGGGAGCCCTTTTCTTTGAAGAAAGAGGGCATCTCTTTCATTCTAGAATGAAAGAGTCATCCTGAGACCAGATGAGGCGGAGAGGGAGGAATTGAAAGAAGAGGATGGTGTTTTTACAACAGGGTGCGAAGAGGTACTGTCCAGGTAGCTGTGAGCATCCGTAGGTTTGAAATAGACAAGAGTGGATAAGCTGCCTCTGGAAATAGAGTGCAGAGAGATCGAGAAAGGGGAGGGGGGTGTCAGAAATGGACCAGGTAAATTTGAGGCAGGGTGGAAGTTGAAGGCAAAGTGGATGAAGTCGGCAAGTTCAGCATGGGTGCAGGAAGCAGCACTAATGCAGTCATCGATGTAGCAGAGGAAAAGTGTGGGACGGTCACCAGCATAGGCGTAGACAGTTCAGTGTCGCTAACAAACAGGCAGGCATAGCTGGGACCCATGTGAGTGCCCATGGCTACACTTTTTGTTTGAAGGAAGTGGGAGGAGCCAGAAGAGAAATTATTTAGAGTGAGGACAAGTTCCGCTAGGAGGAGGAGAATGGTGGTGGAGGGAAACTGGTTAGGTCTGGTGTCCAGAAAGAAACAGAGAGCTTTGAGGCCTTCTTGGTGGGGGAATTCCACTTCCCATTCCCATTCTGATGTGTCTAACCATGGCTTCCTCTACTGTCGTGATGAGCCCACACTCAGGTTGTAGGAGCAACACCTTATCTTCCGTTTGGGTCGCCTCCAACCTGATGGCATGAATATTGATTTCTCAAACTTCTGGTATGCCCCCCATCCTCCTCTCCTTTACCATTACCATCCCCTTTTCCCTCTCTCACCCTATTTCCTTGCCTGCCTACCACCTCCCTCTGGTGCTCCTCCCCGCCATTTTTGTTCTTCCATGGCCTTCTGTCTCTTTCACCAATCAACTTCCCAGCTCTTTACTTTATCCCTCCCCCTTCAGGTTTCATTTCTCTCTCCCTTCCTCCCACCTTTTAAATCAGCTTTTTTTCTCCAGTCCTGCTGAAGGGTTTCGGCCTGAAACATCGATTGCTCTTTTCTATAGGTGCTGCCTGGCCTGCTGAGTTCCTCCAGCATTTTGTGCGTGTTGCTTCTTTATGTAACATTAGTTTGGTCACAGGTCAAGTATTGTGTTCAGTTCTGCACGTGACAGGAGTGTGACTGAACTTTATCACCAGCATCTCTGTCTGTTGTTCAGAGAGGCTGGAGGCCACCTGTGAGCAAGTGAAAAGAGAAATGCTAAAGCCATGGAAACCAATTTGCAGAGGAAGACTAGACTTTGGGGTCTGATTTATTTATTAGTGGTGTTAAGAGTGGTGGGATTCCATCACTAACCAACAGTTACTTGTTAAAATTGCCCTGATGATATAATAATGCTGGTAATATTGTTTTCTCTCATTATGTAAGGTCTCGTAGTGCAATAAATTGCTGAAAGTCTTGAACTGAAGTTAATAGATAAAGAACAAAATGCTGTTTCTGGCAATCTGAAATAAATCCAGAATGTGCTGGAAATAATTTGCAAGCTAGACAGCTTAAGTGGAAAGAAACATTTAACATTTGGGTCAGTGATCTGACCTGAATCATCGAATTGTTTCCATGACAGAAACAGTTAGGAAAGGTAGGTCTGGAAATTATCAGCGTTATGTGGGAACCAATCAAATGTCTAATCATAATGTAGTTATGGAAAACAAAGGGGCAAGTGCTAGTAGTGAGGTTACTGATCATATTGAGATATTCCAATTGCAAACTACATTAAATACATAAATCAAACAAGAAAAAATCTACAGATGGTGGAAATCCAAGCAACACACACAAAATGCTGGAGGAACTCAGCAGGCCAAGAACTGTCTATGGTATAAAGTACAGTCGATGTTTTGGGCTGAGACCCATTGACAGGACTGGAGAAAAGGTCCTGCTGAAGAGTTTGGGCCTGAAGTGTCAACTTTTTTCCACACTGCTGCCTGGCCTGCTGAGTTCCTCCAGCATTTTCTGTGTGTTGTTAAATGTGTATTTCTAAATTTTGTTTCAATGAGTGTCATGAAGTCATAGCAATAACCTTCAACACCATTGAAACTTTATGTTTAAAGTTGAATGTAAACAAAAAGAGGCTAATAATTGTAGTTTTAAAGTTTAAACCTCTGAAATCATCAGACAAATATCCACTTAGAAAGTTGAAATTCTAATTTTGCTTATTAAAGTAAATTTATCTAATTAAAGCAAAATTAGAATTTCTGTTCACTAATTGGGAGTTCTGCATTTTATGGTTTATGACTTATTGAACTAGTTCATTTGTGGAAAACCCTATAAACAGATCATTGTTTGTATTGTAGTATTATCTGTAAGGTTTTGGTTGGGCAAGAACCCAATTAGAATCGAATAAACAAGAAGAATTTGGCTTATCTTCTTGAATATAGCCGAGGTGATTATGGAAAAGAGATTCTGTGATACAAGAAGAAACTTGCTTATCAGAACAGTTTAGTCGGTACTGTGAATCTGAGGAAAACATTCCGAGATGAATCAAGATCAGCATTTTGAACTGAAAGGAACAAAAAATGCACTTTTGCAAGTTCAGACTTTTCCTTCTGTTTCCTACAGAGAGGAATATTACGAAAAGCTCTACAGAGAAAAACAATTAGAACTTATCAAAAATTTAAATAACTGAGGTTCTAATATAGAGTCATTGATTAACCTGAGATATTAACCCTTTGCTCTCATCACAGGCTGACCAGCTGAGTATTAATATTCAGCATCTGCAGTTCTTTTGCTCTGAGAAAAAAACCAGCCAATGGGTAAGAGGAGTATAGGTATCATTATCAGGGCTGATCATCCAATTCAGTGTCCTGTTTCTGTTTTAATCTCTTCATTTCATGCTCAGTATTTATTGCTGTTCATTTATTAACTGCATTTGCACAGGTTGTTTACAGTTCCTGATGTTTACAGTTTACAAATCCTGTTTGTAGTTACCGTTCTACAGGTTTGCTAAGTATGCCCACAGAAAAATAATTTCTGGATTGTTGAATTGAATTGAATTGACTTTATTTCTTACATCCTTCATATACATGAGGAGTAAAAATCTTTACATCATGTCTTTATCTAAATGTGCAATGTGCAAATATAGTAATTTATAATAAATATTATGTGCAACAGGACAGTCAATATAACATAGAAATACAGTTGTGTCAGCATGAATTAATCAGTCTGATGGCCTGGTGGAAGAAGCAGTCCCAGCGCCTGCTGGTCCTGGCTTTTAAGCTGCGGTACCATTTCCCAGATGGTAGCAGCTAGAACAGATTGTGGTTGGGGTGACTCGGGTCTCCAATGATCCTATGGGCCCTTTTTACACACCTGTCTTTGTAAATGTCCTGAATAGTGGGAAGTTCACAACTACAGATGTGCTGGGCTGTCCGCACCACTCTCTGCAGAGTCCTGCGATTGAGGGAAGTACAGTTCCCATGCCAGGCAGTGATGCAGCCAGTCAGGATGCTCTGAATTGTGCCCCCATAGAAAGTTCTCAGAATTTGGTAAGCCATACCAGACTTGTTCAACCATCTTGAGGTGAAAGAGGCACTGTTGTGCTTTTTACACCACACAGCCAGTATGTACAGACCACATGAGATCCTCAGTGATGTTTATGCCGAGGAACGTAAAGCTGTTCACCCTCTCAACCCCAGATCTATTGCTGCCATTTAGCCATTTGAACGATACGGGACACCTGCTTGAATATTTTTAATGAATTGGCCTTGACATTTTTTGTGGTGGACAATTCCACGGTTCACAACTCTTCAGGTGAGGACAATTTTCCTCATCTCAATCCTAAATAACTATCCTGTGAACATTGATTCTGGATGTGCCCAGCATCAAGAATATCCTTCCTCCAATCTAGTCTGC
The DNA here is from genome assembly GCF_048418815.1 of Hemitrygon akajei. Lineage (NCBI taxonomy): Eukaryota > Metazoa > Chordata > Chondrichthyes > Myliobatiformes > Dasyatidae > Hemitrygon > Hemitrygon akajei. The sequence goes on from NC_133130.1 coordinate 54,333,356, forward strand.
CCAGTCCCATAAGAAATTTATAAGATTCATGTCTCCTTTCATTCTCATAAGCTCCAAAGAATATTAGCCCAATCATTCCAGTCTCTCTTAATACATCAGTCCTGCCATCCCAGGAGTCAGTACAGTGAACCTTTCTAATGAACTCCCTGCATTGCAGGAATATCTGTCCACGCATAAGAAAGCCAAGCCTCCACTCAGTACACAAGGTCTATTCTTGTCAAGGGCCCTGAGGATTGCAATCAAAAAAAATTCTTGTTTCTGTGCTCAAATTATCTTACTTAATTGCCTAAACACAAGGGATTCTGCAGATGATGGAATTCTTGAGCAACACACATAAAATTCTGGAGGAACTCAGCAAGTGAGGCAGCACCTATGGCGGGGAATCGAACGTTGACTTCATTCCACTCCACAGGTGCTGCCTGCTCTGCCCGGTTCCTCCAGCATTTTGTGTGTGCTGCTTAATTGCCTGCTGCACTTTCATGCTTGCTTACATTCACTGATACACAAGGGTACCTAGTTCTCATTGTGACTCTCTTTCCTAACCTGTTGCCAGGCAGGTAATAGTCTGCCTTCCTGTAAAGTGGATAACTTCACATTATCTGAATTATACTGCATGTACCCATGCAATAGGTTCCTTAGGCTGTCATAGCCGGGAGTGGTATTGGGGATAAGCTCCCACTACCTATAAAATGCTCCAAATGGCATGTGTCTCTAACAGCCTCTGACAACAAAGTCCAACTCTTGGCCTTCACGTGTGGCTTAGCTACCAAGCCCGGCAGCACTGTTTTTACTGACAAGAGAATTGGCAAAGGTGGACCACTGGTGCCTTAAAACTAGTTGCTTCGGGCAGGTGGGGCTCATCAGCCTTGGACAGCAGCCCCTCCTAGGAGAAGGAAAACTAATTTTAAACCTCCGCTGCTTTACAGCCATACCCACCCATGGGAAAGGCTTCGGGAGTAAACCCCGAGGAAGAAATCCAGAGCTGGGGTCCCTAAGGCAGTTTGATGTTGCTTACAACTTCACTCTGGCAACCTCTGCGTCGACAGTGGTGCCGAGCTGTATTGGTGCTTGCCCTTCTCTTGGACTACGTCAGTGGCGTGGAGAGGGGGATCCCGCTGCATGGGCAACAGACAGTTCTTCAAATCTTCCCGCCCAGGCTTGCGCCCTGGAGAGGACACAGTCCACCAGAGGTGCAAACCCATGATCCTCTGGGATCAACAGCTGTCTACTACCCACACAATAACCACTCCAAATCACAGTGGAGACTCTCCCCTTCCTTCTCCACTCTCATTCAACTTCTGTGTCACCCACAAACTCAGAGATGCTATATGTGATTCCCTCGTCTAAGTCTGTGAATAATTCAGATTCAGAATCAAAACTTCAAATAAATTATTATCATAATACATATGTATATGTCACCATGAGATCCACTTGCTTGTGGGCATGCACAGTAAATGCAAAGGAGCACAACAGTATCAATGAAGAACTGCACACAACAAAGGCAAACAACCAATGTGCAAAAGACAACAAATTGTGCAAATATTAAAAAAACAACATAAATAGACAAGTAATGACGGGGAGAACATGCGTGCCTGAAAGTGAGTCCATAGGTGAGGAATCAGTACCATGCTGAGGTGAGTGAATGGATCCACTCTGGTTCCGCAGCCTGGTGGTTGAGAAGTAATAACTGTCCCTGAACCTGTGGGGACCTAAGGCCCCTTGTACACCCTTACTGATTGCAGCTGTGAGAAGTAAGCATGGCCAGGATGCTGGGGATCCTTCACGTTGGATGCTGCTTTCCTGTGACAGCAGTCATTGTAGAGCAGATCCAAGCAATGAAACCTTTTGTACCTCAATGGTCACATCATGCCACTTGGAAATAAACCCATGCTACTGTTTCATGTCTGTCTACTTGTTCTCTTCCCATCATCCTCAACCTAATGTGTTAGAATTCTGCACATGAATCTCTTATGGGGAATCTTGTCAAAAATTATTTTCTATTATTCTTTCCAAGATGCTTTTATTTTAATAACAATAACACTTACATTTTCCCACTTCTGATGTCAGGCTAACTGGCCTATGGGACCCTGTTTTCCTTTCCCTCCTTTTCTAATAGTGGGATTGGATAAACTATCTTCACCTAAATGTGCATTAATCCAACTCTGAATTGCTCAGTCATGGGGCTCATTATACATAAACAGAGAATACTGGATACAAAAAGGCTTCTGGGTAAACTGAAGATGGGTAAACTTACTAACTGGGAAAGGACACGGTAGATGGAATATAATATGTGGGATGATTACGTTCCGGGAAGGAAAGCAGGGTACTTTTTAAAAGATGAAAAATCAGGAAATGTTTTGTTTTCCAATAGTCAACTTTTTGTTTAATGAAATTGTAGAGACTTTAAGTAATATTTTAGTCCACTCCTTTTGGCAATCTTATGAATCGTGATGGGCTCACAAGAAACTGCACATACTTGAATCTGGAGCAATAAACAATCTGCTGGAGGAATTCAGCTGGTCGAGCAACATCAGCAAAGGGTGGGGTTTCAATTGTCTTATGTTTCAGATTGAAATATTGCTTCAGGACGAAAAGTGCAGATAGCCAGTACATAAAACTATAAGACATAGGAGCAGAATCAGGCCATTCAGTCCATCGAGTCTTCCCCACCATTTCATCATGGCTGAGCTATTTCCCACTCAGCTCCACTCTCCTGCCTTTAACCCGTAGCCTTTCACACCATGACTAATCAAGAACCTATCAATGTCTGCTTTAAATATAGTCAATGACTTGACCTCCACAGCCGTCTGCAGCAATGAATTCCACAGATTCACCACCCTCTGGCTGAAGAAATTCCTCCCATCTCCGTTCTAAGTGGATGTGGGAGGTTGTGACCTCTGGTCCTAGACACTCCAACTATTAAGAGATACAGTATGGAACAGGCCCTTTTGGCCCAGTGAGCCACACCACCCAGACCCCCACCAATTTATCACCATAGAAAACATCCTTTCCTCATCCACTCTATCTAGGCCTTTCAACATTTGATGGGTTTCAACGAGACCTTTCTTCTAAATTCCAGCGAGTACAGGCTCAGGGCAATCAAACACTCCTCATATGACCTGCTTTTCATTCCTGGAATCATTTTTGTGAACCTCCTTTGAACACTCCCCAATGTCAGTACAAAGAGGAGAATGGCGAGGCAAAGGTCATTCACCTCTTATCTAATGATTCACATTATCCCCTTCTTATCAGATTCCAGTGCTAAAGCCTTTGTGTCCCAGGTTATCATCCTCTGAACTATTTCCCCCTTCCCTCTCTCCTCCCCCACCTAATTCCATTTGCCTCTTAATTCTTTGTCTGTCTCCTATCATTCACCTGGCTCGCTCTTCCAACTCTACCGCTCCCTTCCCCCTACCTGCCTCAATTTGCTCATCACCTTTCACCCCTTCTCACTCACCTCTAGCCCTTGTCTCACCACACTCCTCTTTATACTGGTTATCTTCCCTCCCCTCTTAGTATTGATGTAAGATTTTGACCTGAAATGAAACAATGACACAAATGTTACTTGATATTCTGATTACCTCCAGCCAAATGTTTCTTGCTTTTGTAAAACTTAATTGTTGTTCATCCAGCAACCAGTGAGAAGCTCAGCACTTTGATATCTCTGTCGTCTGGGCTATTTCTGAATCAAGTGTTACAAGATTGTTTCATTAGTTGTCTCACAGCCAAACATACTTAAATGTAACACACACAAGATGCTGGAGGAGCTCAGCAGGCTAGGCAGCGTCTATGGAAAAAAGTACAGTCGACATTTCAGGCCGAAATCCTTCAGCATTTTGTGTCGGTTGCTTGGATGTCCAGCATCTGCAGATTATCTCTTTTTGATACTTAAGTGTACCGTTTTTATATATTGGTGTGGGATTTTGAATTCAGTTGAATTTTAATCTCTAAGTGTCACTGGGGATCATGAAGTTGTTTTGGGTAGGTGAACGTTATTGTGCAGAGCTATAGGAGTCATAACTGTGGCGTCAACCATGTCTTCCTCTTATATACTCAAACTATGTAGACTTCACAGGTTTATTGTTGTCACCTGTACAGAGATACAGTGAAAAACTCTGTGTTCCATCCATATGGATCATTACAAACATAAATACATTCAGGTTGTACAAAGGGAAAAGCAATAATGGGATGCAGAATAGAGTGCTACAGTGACAGTGAAAGTGCATTGCAGATAGACAAGTAAGGTGCAAGGGCCATAACCAAATAGGTTGGGAGATCAGGAGTTCACATTTATCATTTGAGGGTCCACAAGCTGAGCCAGTATCTCCTTGTTCGTCCCAGGTTGTCCCTGAGAAGGTGGTGGTGTAGCATCCTTCCTACAATGCTGCAGCCCTGAAGTTGGGCAGCACACACACAATGCTGGAGGAATTCAGCCGGCCAGGCAGCTCCTATGGAAAAAGTGCGGTCCACTTTGTGTGTGTCACTTAGATTTCCAGCGTCTGCAGGTTTTCTCTTGTTTCTGAAGTGTGGGCATACTCAGTATGTTGTTCGGGAGGGAGTTCCTGGAATTCGAGCCAACGATGGTGAAGAAATGGCGATATATTTCAAAGTATGGACAACGTGTGGCTTGAAGGGCACTTTCCAGTTGGCAGTGTCCCCATGCTTTTGTTTGCTTGTCCATCTAGCTGTTACAAGTTCTGGGTTTTAACAACAAACTGTGCAAATAATAAAATAAATAAGTAATAAATATCAAGAATATTATGATGAAGAGTCCTTGAAAGTGAGTCCATACATTGTGGGGACAGTTCAGTGTTTGGGTGAGTGAAGTTAGCCCCTCTAGTTTAGGAGCCTGAAGTTGAGGGGTAATAACTGTTCCTGAACCTGCTGGTGTGAGTCCTGAGGCTCCTGTGCCTCCTTCCTGATGACAGCAGTGAGAAACGAGAGCATGTCCTGCGTGCGGGGAAAGGGCTGGTGTGTCCTTGATGATGAATGCCGCTTTCTTGTTACAGTACTCCATTTAGACATGGTTGATAGTGGGGAGAGCTTTACCTGTGACACAGTGGGTTATATCCACTACTGCTTGTTGGCTGCTCCGGTCGATGGTTACTCCAGTTCAGTTTCCTTACCATCAGGACTTTCTCACTTTTGTACTAAGGGTTATTTTTCTCAACAAACCAAGTAACCATGGAAACCTGAGAGTGTAAAATATACGGTGTCTCTTGGCAACAAAGGACAGGAACACTTGCTTTTGTTTTCAGGGAAACCAGAGGGTTGTACAGTGCTTCTGTGGAGAAATTTGCTGTCATAGTGGCCATACGGGAAAACACGTGCAATGTTTAGAAAGAGCAGGCAAATGTCTGTAGAAATAGATGTTACAATCAAAAGGCAGGAAGGTAACTTTTTGCAGGGGTGACCATAATACACAGGTACTAAACTGAAACATGATCAGTGTATAATGGGATCTGTGTGCAAGGACTCGAATGAGATAACAATCATAGGGTTGTATCTTTGAAGAGTTCTCCTGTGTACCATCAGTTAAACTGTTATTTACGGTGTGGGCAATCTGTTGCCTGAAGGGGAGTTGTCAATGTTAACCTGGGCTAGCAGTAATTGAATCAATATGTGGCACCAGACACAAGGAAGGACCTGTTTCTGGGTTTGTATTGCAGGCCTCCTTTCTTGGCGATGTACCGTGAAGGTCATCAATAGAATCATTGAAGGTAGCTAACTTGTAATGCAAAATAAAATTGCCCCTTTTTCAGGTTTGCAAGGCGGAAGGATCTGCAGCTGGAAGAAGCACAAGAAGTCACTTTGAGCCTGGCCCATATGCAACCTCAGACAGTGAACTGACGGGGAAGGGTCTCGGCCCAAAGCATCAACTGTTCATTTCCTGACTGATGAGTTCCTCCAGCATTTTGTGCGTGTTACATTGAACTGATGAGTGATCTTAAGTTTCATTCGAACTGTTTTTGCATTGAGGAATTGGAAATTAAACAAAAGCTTAGTGTTGAATTAGAAATTTAACACTGCTCTCAGTAGTTCATTATAACCATGTAATTCCTAGGAACAAAAGGGTTAACATAGATTAGTGGTAGTTAGAATCCCAATGATCCCACCTGAAGCCTCTCCAAGTGACTGATGAGATCCTAAACCTTCAAGGACCAAGTGATTTTATAGCATGAAGCTGCACTTTTCAGGTAATAATCAGCTGTTCCATTATCCAAGCTAGTTTCAGATAACAGTCCACAGTTACACTCGATTCAGGTAACAATCTGCAGTTTCAGTCGTCACAACTGGAGTTGAACAACAATTTACACATTACAGTAGTCTATAATTCTGCTTGGCTTTATCAGTTTCTCACATTAGTCTGCAATGTTGCTGTTTGCTTTCAGAAGTTGGTTGCCATTTTCACTTTAGCTTCAGACTTTTATTCACACCAGTAGCATTCAATGCATCGTTATCTCCTTGTATTATCAGCTTTTAATACTGAAGCTACACATTCCATTCTGACTGCCAAAGAAACAATAACAAAACAACAGATCCTTTATTCTATCACTACAGTTTTACTTAATTCCTTTGTGTATAGGATGACACCTCATTAACCCATCATTATTTACTACTAGCTCACCTAGTGAGAATATTTGGTTTAGTATTGTAAAACTTTTGTACCATGGTTGCACCATAGTTTTTGTGCCAGTTAAAGACCATAAAATAAGATCATAAGACGTAGGAGCAGAATTAGGCCATTTGGCCCATTGAGTCTGCTATCAACCTCTGCCTTAAATATACCCAAAGACTTGGCCTCCACAGCCTCCTGTGGCAACGAATTCCACAGATCCTCCACAGATAAAGAAATTCCTCCTAATTTCCATTCTGAAAGGATAGCCCTCTATTCTGAGTCGGTGTCCTCTGGTCCTTGACTCCCCGAGCATGGAAAACATTCTCTCCACATCTACTCTATCAAGGTCTTTCAACATTTGATATGTTTCAGTGAGATCTCCCCTCATTATTCTGAATTCCAGTAAGTACAGGCCCAGAGTCATCAAACATACCTCATATGATAAGCTTTTCAATCCTGGAATCATTTTTGTGAACTTTCTTTGAATCATCTCCAATGTCAGCACATCGTTTCTTAGATAAGGGGCCCAAAAATGCTCAACCAAGCCTCACTAATGCCTTATAAATTCTCAACATTACATCTTTGTTTTTATATCCTAGTCCTCTCAAAATGAATGCTAACATTACATTTGCCTTCTTCACCATCAACTCAACCTGCAAATTGACCTTTAGGGAATCCTGCATGAGGACTCCCAAATCTCTTTGCACCTCAGATTTTTGAATTTTCTCTCCATTTAGAAAATAGTCTATGCATTAATTTCTTCTACCTAAGTGCATGACTATATATTTCCCGACACCGTATTCCATCTTCCACTTTTTGGTCCATTCTTCTAATCTGTCTAAATCCAACTGTTGCCTCTCTGCTTTATCAATACTACCTGCCCCTCCACCTATATTTGTATCATCTGCAATACCTTCCAGACCCACGACCACTACCATCTAGAAGGACGAGAACAGCAGATACCTGGGAACACCGCCACTTGGAAATTCTCCTCCAAGTTACTCACCATCCTGACTTGGAAACATATTGCCGTTCCTTCATTGCCATTGAGTCAAAATCATGGAATTCCCTCCCTAATATCACAGTGAGTGTACTTACACCTCAAAGACTGCTGTGGTTCAAGAAGGCAGCTCAATACCACCTTCTCTAGGCTGGCTTAGCTGGCAAAACCCACATCCTGTAAATGAATAAATTAAAAAAATAATCTTGGCCACAAAGTCATCAATTCAGTCATCCAAATCATTGACATATAACATTAAAGAAAGTGGGCCCAACACTGACCCCTATGGAACACCACTAGTCACTGGCAGGCAACCAGAAAAGGCTCCCTTTATTCCCAGTCTTTGTCCCCTGCCAATCAGGCAATGCTGATTGATGAGATATGGTTATCAGCATAAATATTTTTCTGCTCTTGTTTGAGATGGTATATGAGGCCAGAAAAAAAACACATTATCCTTTAAATATCAGATCATTGTTTTCCACTCATTTGTTTTGATGTGAAAACATTAGTAGATTAAAGAAATTCTGATCAAAAGTTGCTGACCTGAAACATTAACTCTGCTTCTCTTTCCAGAAATGCTGAGAATCTTTTGCTTTAATTTAGTAAATTAGAATAGTTCTGTGTAAGGACAGTTTTATGTTGTCAAATTCAATCAAGATACTCAAATAAATTTTGTTTAAGATAAGTTTGGGCTGTCTATGAAATATTTAGAATGAGAAAAACTTAATGCTTCCGGCTCAAGAATTATTACCAGAACTGGGAAAGAGAAAATAAGTTCATTTTCAATAGCAAAGAAAGGGGAGGACAGGTAGAACAAATCCACATAAATTAAGCTATTGTAATGTAGATACAGTTCTAAATAGAATTCAGCAGCCTGCGTAAAATACTAGTAAAACCCGAGGTACTTTTTATAGATGGTATTAAAAACTTGGAGGCAGAAATAAACAGATTGTCAAAAAATGTGAATGACCTTTAGTGTAAAAACACTGCTCCACATTCCTGATCAATATTTTACCAGCTATTTTAATTCTTTACCTTTTGGGTATTGACCCTCTTGTAAGCAAGAACAATTTCTCTCTTTCTCTGTAAAAAAATATTCATGATTTGATCCCTTTCTAAATGTTTTTGTTCTCCAGTTTATCATCAAAACTGAAGATACTATCCAAGTTGTCATTATTTTCATAAAAGTCAGTGAGCAAGAATACGGGGGGTTGTGGGTGGGGTGACTGTAATGAGTATAAGTTCAAAGTAAATTTGTTAACAAAGTACATATGTGATTCCTTTTCTTGTGGGCATACTCAATAAATCCAATAACCATAATGGAATTAATGAAAGACCACATCAACAGGCTGGACACCCAGTGTGCAAAAGACAACAAACTGTGCATAAAACATATATTAAAGAAATCATTATAAGAATAAATAAAAAAGCAATTAATATCAAGAACATAAGATGAAGAATCATTGAAAGTGAGTCCATAGGTTATGGGAACAATTCAGTAAAGTTATTCTCTCTGGATCAAGAGCCTGATGGTTGATGGGTAATAACTGTTCCTGAACCTGGTTCTGAGGCTCCTGTACCTTCTTCCTGATGGCAGCAACAAGAAGAGAACAAGAGCTGTGTGGTGGGGATAGCTGATGATGGATACTGCTTTCCCGAGATAATGCTTTGTGTAGATGTGTTCAATGATGGGATGGCCTTACCTGTAATGGACTGGGCCATATCCACTAGTTTTTGAAGGATTTTTCCATTGAAGTGTGTTGGTATCTCCATACCAGGCTGTGATGCAGCCAGTCAATATACTCTCCACCACACATCTATAGAAGATTGTCAAAATTTTAGATGTCATATTGAGTCTTTGTAGACTTTTAAGGATAGAGAGGCACTGCCATGCTTTCTTCATAGTTGCATTTACATGCTGGTCCCAGGACAGGTCCTCTGAAATAACAACACTGAGGAATTTAAAGTTCCTGACCCTCTCCACCTCTGATCCCCGAATTAGGACTGGGTCATGGACCTCCATTTTCCTCCTCCTGGAGTCAATGATCGGCTCTTTGGTCTTCCTGACATTGAGTGGGAAGTTGTTGTTGTGCACCGCTCAGTCTGATCTTCAATCTCCTGCAGATGTGTTGATTTGTCATCACCTTTGGTTTGGCCAACAACAGTGGTGTCTTCAGCAAACTTGAATGCAGCATTGACATTTGCCACACAGTCGTAAGTGTAAATCGAGTAGAGCAGGGGGATTAGCTCACAGCCTTGTGCACCTGTGCTGATGGAGATTGTGGAGCCAATCTGAACTGACTGGGGTCTGCAAGTGAAGAAAGTGAGGATGATTTTGTACAAGAATTTAGTGAGACCAAGGTCTTGAAGCTTATTGATAATCTTGAAGTCTTGAGCCCTCTTAACAAATGGAATATACGTGATGGTAAAATATAAAAAGGAGGCAAAGTGTCTCCATAGGGATTCAGATGTGTTAAATTGGTGGTATTGTGATGGTGTGGTGGCACAGCTGGTAAAGCTGCTGCCTCACAACTCTCGTGGCCCATGTTAAATGTCGAGCTCCATCACGGACTGTGTGGAATCTGCACATTCACACTGAGACCTTTGGATGCTCTCGTTTCCTTCCATGTCTGAAAGACACGAGTCTGTAAATAAACTCTGTGAATATTCCCTAGTGTGGAGGTGGGTTCTACAATCTCAGGGCAGTTGGTAGAAAGGAGAATAAAACGAGATTATTTTTGAAAGTCTTGCTACAATGTAATAGAACTTAAGTGAAATAATTTCTGGTACATTGTAAAATTTGGTCATCTTACTTAAGGAAGGATCTCCATTCTTTTGTGCGTCAAGATAAAAAAGTCATGAGATTGATTCTGTGGATGAGATGCTTGTGCTGTGAGAAAAGCTTACGTAGATATATATTCTCTGGAGTGTCAAAGTTGTCATAAAGCATACAGCACAGAAGTATGGCTACCATGTATGTCCCAACCATCAAGTACCTGTCTATACTGATCCCAATTATCAGCACTTGATTCATAGCTTACTAAACCTTAGTAATGAAAATGCTGTGGTCTGAGGCACAATGGTGAAAAAATCCTAACTATCCACCCCTCCCCCCATCTTTGCCTCTCTAATCTAACATATCTTTATCAGGTCTTTCCCCCTCCCCCCCATTCCAAGGGAAGCAAACCCAGTCTATCTATTCTCTCCTCATAACTGAAACATTCCATACTGGGTGAATCTACTTTGCACCCTCTCCAATGCCATCATTGCTTTTCCTTTTGGCAGTGATGAGAAATACTCTGTTTTCCAACTGTGACCTAACCAATGTTTATGAAGTTGTACCAAAACCTCCTTAGATTTCCATACAATTCTTCAGCTATTAAAGGACTCTACTTAGAGATCTACTATTCACGGCATATGTCTTAGATTTACTTGATCCCCAAAATGCATCATGAATATCAGGTTACATTTCATCTGCCCAACTTACCAAGTAATCATTATCATTCTGATACCCAACTCTACCTTCCTCACTACCTGACTAAAGCATATAAAATTCTTTATGGATTTTGGTTCAGAATTAAGGACTGATAAAAAGGGTATGTTTCTTCAGTATAGAAATAAGCAGAGGTTGAATTTATACTTTTCTGAGGTCTCTGGTTGTTCAGTCACTGAGATTTTCAATACAGCAAGATTATGGTTTTCAAATTCAATATTCCATGAACTTAATCTGCTTTCAATAGCAAAATTGGCTACAGTATATTAGCCCTTAATATAGGTTAGTGGCAAAAAGAAAGGGGAGGATGAGTGTGTGTAAGAAAATAAGTTTCGGAGGTTCAGAGGAAGGAGAGGGAATGGGTCTAACTGGTTCCATCACCATCTGGGATGGAGAAGCCACTGTACAGGATCAGAAAAGGCTGCAGGAAGTTGTAAACTCAGCCAGTTCCATCATGGGCACTCACCTCCCAGCATCGAGGACACCTTCAAAAGGCGATGCTTCAAAAGGTCGCATCCATCATGAAGGATCCCATTACTCAGGAAATGCCCTCTTCTCATTGCTAACATCACAGAGGAGGTACAGGGGCCTGAAGACACACACTCGACATTTCAGTAACAGCTCTTTCCCTTTCGCCATCAGATACCTGAATGGATATGGAACCCATGAACACTACCTCATGAACAAGAGAAAATGTGCAGATGCATTTGTTACGTACCCCATAACTGGGTGTCTTACCAGCAAAGATAGAAGTATCCGTTGGAGTCTGGTACTATTTTCAAAATAGTGTTTATTAGGAAAATATACAAATCAATATCAACAATGCAAATATACTGATAATACACGTTAGCAATACTAAACCTAAAAGTGTGGGTATAATAATAATCAATAATAAACAAGCTCTATCGTTGTCTAGGGGATAAGGAATTATCATATGTGAATATAAAGTTCAGTTCAGTTCATGTAGGCTGAGGTAGTTGTTGATTCTTTTGTTGTAACCGTTGGAGGGAGGCAGAGAGAGAGGGCAAGCAAACAGTGACAGCTATAGTCAGTCAAACCTTCCTTTACTTTCTTGATTCGTTGATGTGTTGTTGTGGCCATTCAGGTATGACCCCTCTGTCCTTTAGCTAGACCGTTCTTCAATGGTGGACTCGTCACCCAGGCAAGGGTGGACACACACACAAGCCCCCACCGGCCTCGCTATAAACACTGTGAGTTAAAATTGACCGATCCTTCGTTCGGTCTCTGATGCCCCACACTTTTCTTGTGGGTTCCAACACTTAAACAGTGCTCACTAGTGTGTCTCTTGGTGTGTCTGAGGGGTGTCTCCCCAGACCTCACTTTTATCCCTACTCACGGGGTCTCAGGTGTCAATCAGTTTTGAATGGCTTAGCCCATCAAACCAGCCTACTCCAGCTGTCCACTGAAGAATTTTAATGAACAGCATAGTACCAAGTAAATAGCCCTCTCCGGAGCCATATGTCTTACAGGAGTCATAATATGGTCTCTCTCCCCCGGTGTCATCTCGCCCTTGTCTGAAGCAAATGTTCCAGTCCCAGTATGTTTTGTTCCATCTCTTTCTCTCTCATTAACAGCCTGGCAACAGTAACGGTTTGTAATTCTCCCAGAGGAGGGGGACATGGGCAACCTTGCACCCTTCTGCCCATCAGAGCTGTTCATCCTTCCATCCCAGCTGTTCATCCTTCGTAACACCCCCATCCTTCTAGGAATTTTCACCATAGGGGAAAATTAACTAGTACAGCGTTTTACAGGATTACAGAGTTTAGCAAAAAAAACAGAAGTGTTTTTAACTATACAGCAATACAGATATACCTTCAACTTAGCATCTAGATAACCAGTCAGCGATTACATTGTCACTTCCTTTAATATGTTGTATCTGAATATCAAACTCTTGTGGCATCAGACTCCAATTTAATAACCACCTATTTTTTCCCTTTTCGTCAGCAAAAAAACTAAAGGATGGTGATCTTAGCTTAAATGTATATTACAAAACGTGAACTAATACAGGTGTGATTATACTGTGGTACATCACAGAAGTTTGTGCAAATACTAATCTCTATTTTACTTTTAAACTTAACATTCAATCTTCCATAGTGTTGTCTTTATTATTTACATGCTTTGTCGAATTCCCTCAAAACACAGATCCTGTTATTTAAAGTGGCATTTTGTCAACCTTTGCCCCTTTTCCATTTAACTCTCACATGGTTAGCTTGCTCACCAGTGTGGAATAGGCTTTCACATACTCCTTTCATAGGAGTTATCTTATCACCAATGTTTTTCAAACTTAGCCCATTTTCTGAACTTCCACACAATTCTTTATTTTTGAGCAAGTCATCAATTTTATCTTCAGGACCCTTCATTCTATTAGTTTTCAGTTTAACATCTGCAAGTGATCCCTCTTTGTCAAAACAACATTTTTGTTTCTGTCCCTCCAAATCACATCCCTGAATAACACCAGCAAGTTGTTTACCTTTAAATTCCAAAACATACTGTAATTGATTCACAGGCACCTTGTTAACAAGCCATTGTTCCTTCAGCATGGTTACTGCTTCTAAAACCAATTCAGACTTTAAATTTTCTTTTTTCAATAGTCTAGGAACAACACCTTTCCCTTCTCCTTCAATAATATTCATATCACCACCTTTCATCTCCTCACTAACTTTTAACACACCTTCTAACACAAACAACTGAGAATTCTCACTCTCCACTGGTACCAAGGTAAACCTTTCTTCACTGAACCAAGTCCATCTGACCCAAAAGGACTGCATTCCTTTTCAACTAAATCAGATACCTCAGACTTTTCCTGAGCTTCAATACTAGGTTCAGTACCCTGTGACTCCACATCCTTCACATCCTGAACACACTCAAACAGGACATCTACTTCTTCCAGGCTTTCCATACCAGTCCCTTTTTCAAATTCTGAATTCCCCTGATCCTCCCAGTTACTCTCTGGGCAACTCCCATCCAGAGTAAACTCAACCCTGCGGGTTAAAACTTCATCATCTGCTAACCCAGCAGACTCCTTCAAGGTAATGGCATCCTTTTCATCTAGGACTGCCCCTATATCATTATCGGGAACACATTTAAATTTTTCAACTTCAAACTGCTCTGTCAAGCCAGACAGATCATCCGTGTCCAACCCTGGACCTTCTAACTGCCTTATCTGTTTCTCATCTTTACTCTGTGCCTCTCTAAATTCTCTCTTCGCTAAGGGTAGGTCTACCTCCTCTCCTTTACTCTCTTTCACCTCCCTATTCTCCGCTTCACCATCCCCTAACCCCTCTTGGTACAGGGTCGGTAAAAATGTCTCAGCCAAATCAACATTGGACTCATTTAAACTGTCCTCTTTCTCAGCTGCCTCTCTCGACATGCTGCGAGTGATTGCGCATGCGGGATAGATCTTAGAATCCAGGGGCGGGTCCTCAGCACTCACAGGCTTGCTCGTTAATTTCACTGCTGAAAACACATCACCACCTGCTAAATCATTACCAAGAAGGACGTCCACACCGTCTCTCGGTAATTCTGACTGCACCCCTACTTCGACTGGTCCAGATACCAGGTCACATTTTAAAATGATCCCATGCAAAGGCACAGCTTCTGTCCCTTTTCCTATACCTCTTAAAACTACCTCTCCAGTCTCAGGACCAAAATCTAGCACCTTACTTAGGATCAATGACTGATCAGCCCCAGTATCTCTCCAGATTCTCACTGGAACTGGGGTCTCTCCTTCTTTCACAGACACCGTCCCTTCTGAAATAAATTTCTCACGCCCCTCTCGTACTCTATCTACCATTGCCTTCCTCGTCGATTTGCTGATCGACTCAATACACCCTGTAGGGACTGCCGTTTTCCCTTTTCCTGTCTCCTTCTTCAGAGCAAAGCACTTAGATGCAATATGACCAACCTTTCCACAATTATAACAGGTCAAGCCAGGAACCTTCCTGCCAGACTGCTTGTCCTCCTCCTTACCTTTACCACTAGCTCCTGGCTTATTCTCTACCTTAGCCGGTGGACTTTCTTTACCGTCCCTACTGCCTTTCTGATAACTCTTATTCAAGGAAAACCTTGACTTGTGGGTTAGGGCATATTCATCTGCGAACCTAGCAAATTCCGATATAGACTTATTCGGCTTCTCGTTCAGGTACATCCTGATATTATCCGAAACACAACCTTTAAATTCCTCAATCAGAATTAACTCTCTGAACGATGGAAATCCTCCTCCATCTTTTCTGCAGCACACCAGCGATCCAAGAGCACACCCTTTTCATAGGCAAACTCTGCATACGTCTGATTCCACAGTTTCTTTAAATATCTGAACTTTTGTCTATATGCCTCAGGTACCAACTCATAAGCCCAAAGGATAGCCTCTTTTACTTCCTCATAATCTGCAGACTCGTCCATGGACAATGCTGCATATGCCCATTGAGCCTTCCCTTTTAATGCACTTTGTAACAACGCCACCCACTGATCTCTGGGCCACTTCTGATTCACTGCCACCTTTTCAAAATGCAAGAAGTAACTATCAACATCTGTCTCCTTGAACGGAGGCACTATCCTAACCTCTCTACTAACATTAAACTTCTCCTCTCTTGAGCCTTCCTCTCAGTCTTTTCCCTGTTGCTTTACCCTCTCTATTTCCAACTCATGTTGCCTCTCTTTCTCCCTTTCCTTCATCTGCCTTTCAGCTTTCTTTTCTTCCTCCTCTGCTTCCAGCTGTTTTAACCTAAGTTCATGCTCCCTCTGTTTCTCTAACTCAGCTCTTTCCTGCTCCCTTTTTGCCTCTAACTCCTTTAGCTGGAGCTCATACTCCCTTTTCTTCTGTTCCCTTCCAACCTTAATTTTTCCAACTCTAACTGAACCACCCCAACAACTGGTTTCTTTTCAGGGAACAGATCCAATGCATCAGGTGTGAACACATCCTTGGATATATAATACTGGGCTATGGCCCTTGTCGTGGTTTCTCGTGCCCCACAAATGGCCAGGAGACGCAGAAGATTCTTCAAGAAGGGTTAAACTTTAATTTGCAAATCAAAGCTGAGACAGTCATTGAGCTAGTCGCTGATTGCCCACCGATCCTTTGGACACAGCATTTTTTATAGCAATCTCCTGGTTTAGTTGCATTAGCATATGCAATCGGTCTATAGTTGCATATCACACTACATCTGCCACTATTGTTTCTACCCATTGACTTAATCATGTTCTAATCTCTTAGCTACCTCTCATTAACACACCATTGTCTTCTACATTCTTAAGATTTCGTTCTCCTACAGAATTGGATACATGCATAGCAAATAGCAAGTTTCAAAACTGACTACATAGTTTTGGTTACACAGCAAAATTTCAACTTTTATACTCCAATATATCCCCCCTTTGAGACCCAGAGGGTCTCACACAGAGAAAAGACTAAGAGTCTGCGCACAAAAGCCCCAATAAACTCAAGCACTTATTCCTAAATCTCGGGTTAAACTATAATTTTCTGCGCCAAGACCTCAAAGTATTCTCTCCCTGTTACCCTGGGCCGTTGAGCCAAAAACCTGTCCCTCTGTACCTGAGACAGGGAAAAAGACTCAGAAGCCCTTACAATCTACTCCCACACTGTCATTTTGCTCTTGTTCATCCTGCAGGTGTTGTAGGCTGTAACAATACATTTTCGGTGTTTCTTTCTCCACTAAGCTTGCTTCAGTAATTGCCACGAGCATTTGAAATTGTTTGGTTGCAGCACGCACTACAAGAGATTTGAGACAAGGAAGAAAACAGCACAGCACAAGCGCACAGCTCAACAATACAATACTGACAGTTATTGCTATTTTAGTCAGCCATGCTCCCCATCCTCCGAGTCTACTTTCTGACCAGTCAAAGAACTGATGTCCGAACCCTGCATTCTGTGTGCATACCTCGCACTGTGACAAGACAAAGTCCACTGAAGCCTGTAAATAAGGTGGCCAAAAACCATCTTTCTTTATTTTCTTTATCACTTCCCCCCTTGCATAATGGTCAATCCCATGCGCTTCTGAAATCAGAATCGTCAGTAGAGGGGTGGGCGCTACCAACAAACTGTCTTCCATGCTCCACAAGCCTTCCGGGTTCTGCTTGGCCCCCCTTCGTCTCCACATTGTCTGTTCTGCCAAAGTTGCCTTACCTTGTATTTCAATTAGGTCCTCTACCACAGGTTCTGGAGCTAGGCTTACCTGGGGGGCAATGACAGCTTATGTACACCCAGATGCTTTTCTGGTTGCCTCGTCCGCAGCTTGATTTCCCTTTGTTATTACATCATTTCCCTTTTTATGTGCCTGGCATTTTACTATAGCCGATGCTTTAGGTTTCATTATGGCTTTTATTAAGTCTAGAATTTGCTGACAATGTTGTATGGGATCTCCACTACTTTTTTTAAAACCTCTCTGCTTCCACACTGCCCCGAATAAATGGCATACTCCGTGAGCATATGCCGAATCAGTATAGATGTCTACTTTCTCACCTTCCGTCATTTCACACGCAGCTGTCAGGACTTTGATTTCCGCTAGTTGGGCGGAACACGGTTGGGGACAGGACTCCATCCTAATAATCTTATAGCTCGACTGATCCTGCTGCACTACTGAGAACCCTGCGTGATTTCCATCATAATCCCTATAACAAGAGCCATCTACGAACAGAACCTTTTTATCTGCATCCTCTAGTGGTTCTGACCGTAAATCTGCTCTCAATTTGGCAAATGCCATCGTCTTCCCTACACAATCATGGGGTTCTCCTTCATAGTCCAAAGGGACAAAATCGGCTATATTACTGGTAGTGCATCTCTGTATAGTTATGTCAGGAAATGTCAATAGCATCTGATACGCTGCTATCCTGGCTGGCCTCAGCACAAATTTCCCTCTTTCCAGCAATTCTGCTACTTTGTGGTGTGTGTACAGAGTCACAGGATAGCCCAGGGTTACAGATGATGCCTTTTCATATGCATAGTACAGCGCCGCCAATCCCTGATAACAGGGTGGATACCCCTGAGCCACCTCATCTAGTCTCGTACTGTAGTATGCTATCGGCTGCTTTGCTTTTCCTGTGCCTAGTCTCTTGTGTTAGAACCGCTGTGACATAACCCTCCTGTCGGTTGGATACATACAAATGAAAAACCTTCTCGTAGTCAGGCAAAGCTAATGCTGGTGCTGACTGCAATTCCTGCTTAATAGTATTGAAAGCTATCTCCGCCTCTCCATTCCACTGTAAGCCGTTCTTCAAATTTGTACGTCCTGCTTCTTTCATTATCTTTCTCAAAGGTGCCACAATCTCAGCATATTCTCCTATCCAATCTGAGCTGTACCCTGCCATTCCCAAAAACATCATCATCTGCCCTACAGTCTGGGGTTTGGGGGCCTTAGTTATTGCCTCAATCTGATCTGGTGCTATCGCCTTCACTGCCTTGGATATTACCCTGCCTAAGTATTCCACTTGCTGCGTGCAAAATTGCAGTTTCTTTTTTGGATACTTTATGTCCTCCGTGCGCCAGCTTCTCTAACAGAGTTATAGTGTCCTGCTCACACTGTTCCTTACTGTGGGAGCAAATCAACAGGTCATCCACATACTGTAACAATGTACTTTCCAATGGCATGCCCTCTAGGTCTGCCTTCAACACCTGATTAAAAACGTGTGGTGAATGTTTAAATCCTTGCGGCATTCTGGTATAGGTATACTCAGCACCTCTGTAAGTAAATGCAAACAGATACTGACACTGGTTGGCCAGAGGAATGCTGAAGAAAGCCGAACACAAATCAATCACTGAAAAGTAACTTGCTTCTGGTGGAACATTAGTCAAAAGCGTGTGTGGGTTGGGGACTACCGCTGGCCAGTCCTCTACCACATCATTTACCGCTCGCAAATCATGCACCAATCTCCACTTAGATTTATCTGCTTTTAAGACCGGCAGCAACGGGGTATTGCATGGACTGTTTGTTCTTTTAAGCACTCCTATTTCAAGCAACCCCTGCACTGTCGATGCTATTCCCTCTTCTGCTTCTGGTCTTAGAGGGTATTGTGGTCTCCTGGGTGGAATTGCTCCCCTTTTCAGCCTTATTTCCACCGGACTAGCTGTTTTTATTTTCCTACGTCCATGTCATGCTGTGACCACAGAATAGACGGCAACTCATCTAACCTTTTATCTTTCTGCTGGCCTCTTTCCTTTGGGGAGTTATTTCGACCTCTCTCACTGTCCCTACCGTATCTACGCTTACCATTATTTTAATGCAATTATTGTCTTCCGATATCCACACCTCTGGCGTGATTTTCCTCCACACTGTTACGGTTTCAGCACTCTTAACTAAGGGTCCTAAGTCTTTAGACTGATATCCCTTGTTTACCAACAGCGTTATGTGGGGTGCAGCCTCCGGTATCCTGTACCATTTTTCTAAAAAGGTGTTCCACTTAACTTGTAACGCTGCCCCTTGCTTTCCAATTATCACAGCCTCCCCTTCCAGGTGCTGTTGGGTATATACCTCCAGGTGCCATCTCTCCTCTAACTTCCTGTTCTGAGTCTCGTCAAAAATCACTGTACAATGTAGCTCAGATTTGGGCATTACAGCCCTGGGTAATATAGCCTGCACGCCCTTTTTCCATTTCTCCCAGGTTTCCTGAATATGATCTGCGATGTCTCCTATCCAAAAGACATTAGCCTTCTTGTCTTCTCGCACTATCAATTGAGCCCCTGCTCTTTCCACACTCAGCCCATTTCTGGTGCATTCTAATTTTAATTCCAGTTTCAATAAGGCATCTCTGCCTAACAAATTAATCGGAGTTCCTTTAAATACTAGCACCGGCAAAACAATTCCTTTATTTCCCATTCTCAACCGCACTGGAGCCGTGCACTATGTCAACTGTGTTTTCCCCGAGAACCCTACCGTCTTAATAAACTTTCCTGACATGGGAAGGTGAAGGGCATACTGTGGCTGTACACAAGTGTACGTGGCTCCAGTATCTATCGTCATTGGTGTCAGTTGCCCTTCTAACATAACCTGAACAATGGGTTCCTCTTCTGCCTCCCTTGCATCATTGGGTAATGTCCCTTCCCACTCAAGTTCTCGGGGCACCCCTAATACCTCGCATAGGGGTTCACGGGTCCGCTTGGGCCTGTGGGGGCTGGTCCTTGGCTAAACTTTAGTTCCCTTCTTATCGGTTCTTTTTTCCCATTTTTCTGAAGTTTTTGTGATCTCATATTTATTTAACGGGAATTTTTTGCTCAGAATCTCTACTGCCATTCCTTTACCTGTCATGTTATTCTCTCTTTTAAGGTATTTCAGAGATTCACAGTTCGTTTACTGGATAATATTATTTACTCTAATTCTATGCCTAGTCTATTGTCTATCTACCAGCGCTTTAAACTATATATTGGACTGTCCTTGTTTCCTATTCTGTTCTGCCCATACAGACCTCTATTCAGAGCGGTACCCGCAGAACTTGCTCTTTGCACCTCGTCTATTCAGACCCTTATCTCTTAAGGCGGTATCCACGAGGATTTTCTCTATTTTCCTTTCCCTGCCCGTTCAGCCCTTCGTTTCATACGAAGCGCTAACCACAGGGATTTACCAACACCACGTGGAATTTTTCTTAACTTAACTTCTTATTAACTTATTTGTACTTACCCTCACTGCAGTGTTCTTGATCAATCCTCTGAGCCTCCTGTTAACCCCCAATTCTGCCAGATTCTTTGGACCAGAGAGACCCTTCGGCAGTGGTTCCACACTTCTGAGACTCCAAGACCTCCCCAAAACCAACAGAATTCTTAGTCCAAATTGTCGCAAAAAGCGCTTACCTTTTGTTTGGGTGCACCCTTAATTCTGTTAGCCCTGTGGGGGTCCCTAGAGGACTGGGAAGCGTCCTCAATCTGCCGTTTCCTTTCCGCGGGTCTCTTTCCGGTCCTGCCGCGGTCGCCAATTTTGTCGTGGTTTCTCGTGCCCCACAAACGACCAGGAGACGCAGAAGATTCTTCAAGAAGGGTTAAACTTTAATTTGCAAATCAAAGCTGAGACAGTCATTGAGCTAGTCGCTGATTGCCCACTGATCCTTGGACACAGCATTTTTTATAGCAATCTCCTGGTTTAGTTGCATTAGCATATGCAATCAGTCTATAGTTGCGTATCACATGTACATCCGCCAGTATTGTTTCTACCCATTGACTTAATCATGTTCTAATCTACATCTCTTATCTACCTCTCATTAACACACAATTGTCTTCTACATTCTTAAGATTTTGTTCTCCTACAGAATTGGATACATGCATAGCAAATAGCAAGTTTCAAAACTGACTACATAGTTTTGGTTACACAGCAAAATTTCAACTTTTATACTCCAATACCCTCTGTATCTCCCACTTTTTCATTGACGACTTCACCTCTGTGAGATTTAAACCTTATGCAATATTCACCAAGTCCGTCTTTTTGGCACTCTCTAGCGCCTTCAAAGTCGGGTTTTGTATAAATTCGTCTACATCCATCTTTGCTGGTTTCCTGTCTGGTTACCCACGCAACCAGAACAAATAATGGACTTATAGCCCAATTCACTGGCCCCCCAATTTGGTATCAAATCGCGAGACGAGGCCCCAATTTGTTACATACCCCGTAACTGGGTGTCTTACCAGCAAAGATAGAAGTATCCGTTGGAGTCTGGTACTATTTTCAAAACAGTGTTTATTAGAAAAATATACAAATCAATATCAACAATGCAAATATACTGATAATACACGTTAGCAATACTAAACCTAAAAGTGTGGGTATAATAATAATCAATAATAAACAAGCTCTATCGTTGTCTAGGGGATAAGGAATTATCATATGTGAATATAAAGTTCAGTTCAGTTCATGTAGGCTGAGGTAGTTGTTGATTCTTTTGTTGTAACCGTTGGAGGGAGAGAGAGAGAGAGAGAGAGAGAGAGAGAGGACGAGCAAACAGTGACAGCTACAGTCATTCAAACCTTCCTTTACTTTCTTGATCTGTCGATGTGTTGTTGTGGCCATTCAGGTATGACCCCTCTGTCCTTTAGCTAGACCGTTCTTCAATGGTGGACTCGTCACCCAGGCAAGGGTGGACACACACACAAGCCCCCACCGGCCTCGCTATAAACACTGTGAGTTAAAATTGACCGATCCTTCGTTCGGTCTCTGATGCCCCACACTTTTCTTGTGGGTTCCAACACTTAAACAGTGCTCACTAGTGTGTCTCTTGGTGCATCTGAGGGGTGTCTCCCCAGACCTCAATTTTATCCCTACTCACAGGGTCTCAGGTGTCAATCAGTTTTGAATGGCTTAGCCCATCAAACCAGCCCACTCCGGCTGTCCACTGAGGAATTTTAATGAACAGCATAGTACCAAGTAAACAGCCCTCCGGAGCCGTGAGTCTTACAGGAGTCATAATATGGTCTCTCTCCCCCGGTGTTATCTCGCCCTTGTCTGAAGCAAATGTTCCAGTCCCAGTATGTTTTGTTCCATCTCTTTCTCTCTCATTAACAGCCTGGCAACAGTAATGGTTTGTAATTCTCCCAGAGGAGGGGGACATGGGCAACCTTGCACCCTTCTGCCCATCAGAGCTGTTCATCCTTCGTAACACTGGAAATCAAAGTAATACGCACAAAATGCAGGATTTTGGTAGGAGAGGACAGAAGGCCATGAAGTGTAAGGAGGAGGAGAACCAAAGGGAGGTGATGGGCAGATAAGGAGATAAGGTGAGCGAGGAAAATGGATATGGGGAATGGTAAAGGGAGGGGGGGCAACTGCCGGAAGTTTGAGAAATCAATGTTCATGCAACCAGGTTAGAGGCTACCCAAATGGAATATAAGGTGTTGCTCCTCCAACCTGAGTGTAGCCTTAATGTGGCAGTAGAGGAGGCCATGGTCTGTGGGAATGGGAATGGGAAGCAGAATTGAAATGGTGGCCACCGGGAGATCCACTGGGAGCGTAGATGCTCGGCAAAGTGGTCTCCCAATCTGCGTTAGGACTCAGCAATATATACAGGAGGCTAAACTGTGAGCACTGGATACAGTAGATGACCCCAACAGACTCACAGGTGAAGGGTCACCTCACCTGTTTGGGGCCCTGAATGATAGTGAGGGAGGAGGTGAGAAAAGGGGATGGCATTTTTACAAGTGACAGGGTGTGAAGAGGTATAGTCCAGGTAGATGTGAGAATCAGTGGGTTTATAAAAGATATCAGTAGATAACTGTCTCCAGAGATGGAAACAGAGAGAGCTGGAAAGGGGAGGGAGGTGTGGAAATGGACCAAGTAAATTTGAGGGCAGGGTGGAAGTTGCAGGCAAAGTTGATGAAGCTGATGATCTTGGGTGCAGGAAGCAGCAGTATGAGAAGTTGGGGAGCGATACCAGTGTTGGCTTGGACCACCGACTGTTCCACATTAGCAGACAAAAAGGCAGGCATAGCTGGGACCCATGCAAGTGCCCATGGCTACACTTTTTGTTTGAAGGAAGTGGGAGGAACCAAAGGAGAAACTATTGAGAGTGAGGACCAGTTCCACCATATGGAGGAGAATGGTGGTGGAGAGGAACAGGTTGGGTCTGGTGTCCAGAAAGAAGCGGAGACCCTTCACTCAATTCCTCCATTTCTGCTCCTTCTCCTCTGAGGATGAGGTTTTTCATTCCAGAATTAATAAGCTCTTCCTTTTCAAAGAAAGGGACTTTCCTTCCTCCACCATCGATGCTGCCCTCACCCACATCTCTTTCAATGTGTGCATGTCTGCCCTCACCCCATTCACCTACCATCTCACTGGGGGTAGAGTTCCTCTTGTCCTTACCTACCACCCTACCAGCCTCTGTGTCCAGCACATAATTTTCCATAATTCCTCCAATGGGATCCTACCACCAAGCACATCTTTATCACCACCCCCCCCCAACTTACTGCTTTCCACTGGTATCACTCTCCAAATGACCCCCTTGTCAATTTGTCCCTCCCTAATGAAGTCCCTCCTGGCACTTATCCTTGCAAGCAGAACAAGTGCCACAACTGCTCCTAAACCTCCTCGCTTACCACAATTCAGGGCTCCAACAGTACTTCCATGTGAGGTGACACTTCACCTATGAGACTGTTGGGGATATCTACTGTATCCAGTCCTCCCAGCGTGGCCTCCTGTATATCAGTGAGACCCGACGCAGATTGGAAGACCACTTCGCTGAACACCTATGCTGCGTCTGCCAAAAAAAGTGGATCTCCCGGTGCCATGTGTTTCAATTCAACTTCCCATTCCCATTCCAACATGTCAGTCCATGTCCTCCACTTCTGTTGCCATGAGGCCATACTTCGGTTGGAGGAGCAACACCTCATGTTATTCCTTCTGGGTAGCTTCCAACATGATGGCATGAACATCGATTTGTCGAACCTCCAGCAACTGCCCCTCCCCTTTACCATTCCCCATTCCCAATTCCCTCTCTCATCTTATCTCCTTCCCTGCTTGTCACCTCCCTCTGCTGCTTCTCCTCCTTATGTTTCTTCCATGGTCTTCTGTCCTCTTCCATCATATTCCCCCTTCTCTAGCCTATTATATCTTTCACAAATTGACCGCAGCTCTTTACTCACCCATTCCTCCCCCACCCCAGTTTCACCTGTCAACATACTACCTTGTACTTGTTCCTCCCCTCCCCACCTTCTTACTCTGACTTCCCATCTTTTTTCTTCAGTTCGAATGAAAGGTCTTGGCCGAAATGTCAACTGTTTACTCTTTTCCAAAGATGCTGCCTCGCCTGATGACTTCCTCTACCATTTTGGGCGTAAAGCTACCTCCATATTTTTTGCACTCATTTTGACCTATTTAATTAAATTTTTTATATATACGATGCCTATCAAAAGTATTCACCTCTCTTGGAAGTTTTCATGTTTTATTATTTTACAATCACAATGGATTTAATTTGGCTTTTTTGATACCGATCAACAGAAAAAGACTCTCTACAAATCGTTCTAAATTAGTTACAAATATAAAACACAAAATAACTGATTGCGTAAGTATTCACCTCCTTCAAGTCAGTATTTAGTTGATGCACCTTTGGCAGCAATTACAGCCTAGAGTCTGTGTGGATAGGTCTCTATCAGCTTTGTACATCTGGACGCTGCAAACTTTCCCCCTTCTTCTTTACAAAACTGCTCAAGCTCTGTCAGATTGCATGGGGATCATGCCATTTCAAGTCTAGCCACAAATTCTCAATTGCATTGAGGTCTGGTCTTTGACTTGGCCACTTTGATGATGTGTGGTGTTTGGCTTATGCCAAACATAGCGTTAAATCTGATGACCAAAAAGCTCTATTCTGGTTTCATCAGGACATAGAACCTTCTTCCAGCTGACTTCAGAGTCTGCCTTCTGGCAAACTTTAACCGAGATTTCTGGTGAGTTTTTTTCAACAGTGGCTTTCTCTTTGCCATTCTCCCATAAAGCTGTGACTGCTGAAACACCCTGGCAACAGTTGTATGTTCAGTCTCTTCCATCTCAGCCACTGAAACTTGTAACTCCTCCAGAGTTGTCATAGGTCTCTTGGTGGCCTCCCTCTCTAGTCCCCTTCTTGCACGGTGACTCAGTTTTTGAGGACAGCCTGCTCTAGGCAAATTTACAGCTGTGCCATATTATTTCCATTTCTTGATGACTGACTTAATCAGAATCAGGTTTATTATCACCAGCATGTGACGTGAAATTTGTTAACTTAGCAGCAGCAGTTCAGTGCAATACGTAATATAAAAGAGAAATAATAATAAATAAAATAAAATAATAATTTATGTAAGTAAATAATTACAGTATATGTATATTGATTAGATTTAAAAATGTGCAAAAACAGAAATACTGTATATTAAAGAAGTGAGGTAGTGTCCAAGGGTTCAATGTACATTTAGGAATCGGATGGCAGAGGGGAAGAAGCTGTTCCTGAATCACTGAGCGTGTGCCTTCAGGCTTCTGTACCTCCTACCTGATGGTAACAGTGAGAAAAGGGCATGCCCTGGGTGCTGGAGGTCCTTAATAATGGATGCTGCCTTTTGGAGACACTGCTCCCTTAAGATGTCCTGGGTACTTTGTAGTCTCGTACCCAAGACTAAGAGCTGACTAAATTTACAACCTTCTGCAGCTTCTTTCGGTCCTGTTCAGTAGCTCCCCCCACCACCACCACATGGTAGACAGTGATGCAGTCTGTGATACCTGTTATTCTGGCATTTCCCCCCTTTCTTCTCATTCCTGTAGAAGAGTCTTGACCCCAAATGGTGACTATTTATTCACTTTGGATTTCCAGCATCTGCAAATCTCTATAGTAAGAGATTATTTATTTACTTTTCTTATTATTTACTTTTATTTCAGTTAGTCCTGACAAAGGGTCTCGGCCCGAAACGTCGACAGCGCTTCTCCCTATAGATGCTGCCTGACCTGCTGCGTTCCACCAACATTTTGTGTGTGTTGTTTGAATTTCCAACATCTGCAGATTTCCTCATATCTGCAGACTTTCTCGTGTTTCAAATTTTAACGACATATGCCAGAGATATTAAAACTGATTCTGTTTAATGGGTTCATCCTCCAAAGTGGCATTATTTGTGGAGGCCCACAATTAGGCATTGTATTATAAAGTACGAATTTGGACATTGAATCACCCAGTCTCTAACAACAAACTAAATATGCGAGTTCAAAAGTAACCAAAGCGAGTGAGAAAATACTCGGCAGGTCAGTTTTAAATTTCGCGCACTGTTCCCGCGCGGAGGGCTGTTGCTCAGTGACAGACTGCTTGTTATTCTACCAGCCAATCAAACACCGAGAAGACGAAGTATGTCTACCAATCGGAGAGGAGCTGCGATAGAGCGCTTGGTTTCAAAGGTTGGGGCGTGAGTTCGGGACTCCGCGGCCGGCGTGTTTCTTTGCGGGTACCCGGAGTTGTGATTTTAATTGTCAGGGTTGTTCATCACCGGAGAAAGATGCCGTCTCGCCTGGAAGACTACGATCTGATAGAGACTATTGGCTCCGGCTCCTACGGCAGATGCCAGAAGATCAGGAGGAAGTCAGACAGTAAGGTGAGTATCTGCTCCCAAAAGGGATTCCTGGCTTTGGATGGCTCAAAGTCCACCGATGTTTATCAGGTTCGGAGAGGAAGCGAGGGTTGATGTGATCATGAGTAACCAGAAAGGGCTCCGTTGGGGAATAGCGGAAGGTCACCGCTGCTGCCGCCTGTGGGCACATATAACTGAGATCATTTCTGATTTTACGTTCCGAAGTCAGACGCAAGAGCAAACCACGCAGTCTCCAGCATTTCTCTAGCTGAGAACGGGAGGGTTAAAATGAGCAACAAAATAGTTAGAAGATTAATAGCAGGAAGAGGGATATTGAGTAGGCAGAGCGATAGCGTAAATGCTGCCGGCAGTAGTTTGCTTTTTGCTCCAGATTCCTCTATCTGCAGTTTCTTGTGGCAGAACTTTGCTCGGATTTGAAACAGATCAGTAGATTTCTGAATTGTAAATTAAAGGATGTGAGGACAGGGCAGGAATGTGCGTGTTGGAGTCCAGTGCTGTGAATGTATCAGGCATTTTATTCAGTTCAAGCAAATGAGATCAGATTGAAGAGTTCAGTATCTCGAAAAATTAATGTACTGATGGTATAAATTTTAGATATATTAGTATTTTTTAAGCGATTGATGCACCATGAAATTTGACCATGACATTTGGTGATACTGCAAGCCTAGGTAGCCAGATGGGGCCTCCTATAGTCCTTTGCAGAAGTTTGAAACATGCTTTAATTGTGTATTTTAAACGTGCCAGTTCATTATTAGGTCTCGTGGTTCTAATGCTTGGATGATTATATTGTGTCACTGATTAGATAGCTGTCTTAGCCACTTAGCACATTTCATGCCTCTATTGTTCTTTGAACTCCTTAATCTCATCAGTGTGTTGTGGCTTGGAGTTTGACGTTTCACAAGAAACCCATTAAAGAGCGTCCTTTGTCTCAGCTCACTGGAGGTTAACTCATTTTGTTTGTAGTACCTTTTGTCTACTGTCCTGAAATGCCCCATGCTAATGACAGATTTGTCTTTGCTATTACTAAACAAATATGTCTATATATGCGCACATCCTGGTATATACAAGTGATTTGGAAACTGACTGTCACATATCCAGTTGTGTAAAATAATCAATTGCTCTTTCAGTAGACATTTCTTTCCTTACACAACCTCATCTTGTGATTTTAAAACCTGATCACTGCTTGTAGTTATATTCAGAACACACACAATACAGGTCAGGCAGCATCTATGGATGGGGATAAAACAGTCAATGTTACGTGCCGAGACTCCTTGTGTGCATTGCTCTCAATTTCCAGCAGCTTCAGTATCTCCTGTGTCTTATATTTGTCCTTTTTTTCTTCTCTACCATGCCCTCCTGTTGATGACTTGGACAGAAATCTGCCCCAGGGAGGTTGAACTCTGTACACTCGTTTAGGAATGTTGTCTTCAGATTCATATCCCAACCCAGATAGAAACATAGAAAACTACTGCACAATACAGGCCCTTCGGCCAACAAAGTTGTGCTGAACATGTCCCTACCTTAGAAATTACTAGACTTAACTATAGCCCTCTATTTTACTAAGCTCCATGTACCTATCTAAAAGCCTCTTAAAAGACCCTATCGTATCTGCCTCCACCACTGTTGCTGGCAGCCTATTCCATGCACTCGCCACTCTCTGAGTAAAAAAAACTTACCCTTGACATCTCCCCTGTACCTACTCCTCAGCACCTTAAACCTGTGTCTTCTTGTGGCAACCATTTCAGCCCTGGGGAAAAAGCATCTGACTATCCACACGATCAATGCCTCTCATCATCTTGTATACCTCTGTCAGACCACCTCTCATCCTCCTTTGCTCCAAGGAGAAAAGGCCGAGTTCACTCAACCTATTCAAATAAGATGTGCTCCCCAATCCAGGCAACCTCCTTGTAAATCTCCCCTGCATACTTCCTGTAATGAGCACAGTACTCAAAGTGGGGTCTGACCATGGTCCTATATAGCTGCAACATTTCCTCTCGGCTCCTAAATTCGATTCCACGATTGATGAAGGCCAATACACCATATGCCTTCTTAACCACAGAGTCAACCTGCGCAGCTGCTTTGAGCGTCCTATGGACTCGGACCCCAAGATCCTTCTGATCCTCCACACTGCCAAGAGTCTTACCATTAATACTATATTCTGCCATCATATTTGACCTACCAAAATGAACCACTTCACACTTAGCTGGGTTGAACTCCATCTGCCACTTCTCAGCCCAGTTTTGCATCCAATCAATGTCCCGCTGTAACCTCTGACAGCCCTCCACACTTTCTCCAACCTTTTTGTCATCAGCAAACTTACTAACCCATCCCTCCACTTCCTCATCCAGCTCATTTACAAAAATCACGAAGTGTAAGGATCCCAGAACAGATCCCTGAGGCACTCCACTGGTGACCGACCTCCATGCAGAATATGACCCATCTACAACCACTCTTTGCCTTCTGTGGGCAAGGCAGTTCTGGATCCACAAAGCAATGTCCCCTTGGATATCAAACCTCCTTACTTTGTCAATAAGCCTTGTATGGGGTACCTTATCAAATGCCTTGCTGAAATCCATATAGACTACATCCTGTTCTTCCTTCATGAATGTCTTTAGTCACATCCTCAAAAAATTCAATCAGGCTCGTAAGGCATGACCTGCCCTTGACAAAGCCATGCTGACTATTCATAATCATATTATACCTCTCCAAATGTTCATAAATCCTGATAAAGATATGGTAGAAAAGGATTAGTGTCCCTTATTAAATTCCCCCCAGCGTCCCATCTCCAAAAAACATGTCCTTATCTGAACTACATCTACGTGACATGTGAAGATATTAATGGTTTTATTTTTTTTTTATCCCTTTGGTTATTGAAAACAAAATACAGATGCTGGATCTGGACTGGATTAAACATTTACTTTGAGTGACAATTCATGTCTTAGTCAACAAATTGAAACAATCAGCACCAAATTTAAACTTTAAGAATAGTAAAGCTTTTATTCGATAATGTAGAGCTATTTTTTAAATTAAGCCTTTCTCAATGTTCACTAATTATAAACAAACACTCTTCTAACTTCCAAGTGAGAAGAGAAATGCCAACCTAATTTACATGATGAACATTTGTGGTCTGTCTATAATGGGTGTTTTCTTTGTTAACTTTTGCAGGTCCTTGTTTGGAAAGAGATGGATTATGGATCAATGTCTGAGGCAGAGAAGCAGATGCTTGTATCAGAAGTGAACTTGCTTCGTGAGCTTAAGCATCCAAATATTGTTCGATATTATGACCGTATTATTGACAGAACAAATACAACGTTGTACATCGTAATGGAGTTCTGTGAAGGAGGAGACCTGGCCAGCCTGATTAGCAAGTGTATACGGGAAAGGTAAGGTGTGAATAATTTGTTGCTAATGTACATTGGAAAATGTTATGAAGAATAATGTGGAAAATCTTCCCAACTTAGTTCTGTTGCTTGAATCAACATTGGAAGAATAGCACATCCACAGGATTTGTCTTAATACTAGATATCCTACTAAGTTTGCCCTAAAGCCTGATGATGTTTACAATGGAGCAGAAGTATCTGCTGAAATGACTCTAATTTTATTCTTTCCACATTGTTTCTAGTGTTGAAATTATATCCAGATGGAGAACAAATGGTAATTAAAAAAACATTGCAAGAAATATCCTAGAAATATCCAGCAAGGCAGGCAGCATTTGTGGATTTGAAGTTTCAGTTCTGAGTCCTTTTTCTCCGTTCTGTCAAAGAACCTCTGACTCTTTTTCTCTTTTTACAGATGCTGCCTGATCTGCTAACTGTTTCTAGCATTGCTTACAATTAGTGGTGGCTACACTGCTGTGTGAACATGAATGTATTTACATAATGTATAAAGAGTTAATGTGAACGACCATAGTGAAAATAGTTCTAATGAAATATCATGAAAATACTCAAAAATTATAGAAAGTATCTGTGGAGAGACCAAAACTTATTTTGTTGTTGTTCTCATTTGTCTACCAGCATTTTCTTTATATTTTTGATGAATGATAAAATGTATTTTCTTTTATCACAGAGAAACTTTTTTTTAGACATAGATATCAACACTAGAAAAGGTTGATCTTGATGGACTGTAATGTCTATTGATTTTCAAGATAATTCTGACGATACTTAGGTTACCTTTGTTGCTTGTTTGATTTAGAAGATCTAATGTTATTTTAACCTCTTGAACTGTAGAAATATTAAGAATTAACTGATTTACTTCTAACAATTTTTGGATGTGCTATTTCTTGAACAAAGTCCTGTATTTGTATTCCAGACGGTATTTAGAAGAAGATTTTGCCTTGCGTGTACTTGCTCAGATCGCTCTGGCTTTGCGAGAATGTCATAGACACTCTGGTCACACAGTGCTACATCGAGATCTCAAGCCTGCTAATGTCTTTCTTGATGTACATCACAATGTCAAGCTGGGTGATTTTGGTTTGGCAAGGATTTTGCAACATGACACCAGTTTTGCCAGAACATTTGTTGGCACTCCTTACTATATGTCTCCAGTGAGTATATGTTTTGATAGTAAAAATAGTTGCAATAATTTGTGCTAATCCCAAAAATTGTACTCTATTTTTGTGCTAATTTTAAAAAAATAACTTCAGCCATAAAGAAATTCTGGAATAAAATTTCAAAAGTTCATTTATTATCAAAGTATACATCTCTGAAATTCTTCGGATCTCTGGGTAGCCATGAAACCAAGAAAGAAAAGAAGGGTGGCACCTTCATCAACCCCCAGATCCCACCTCCCCACAAACAAAAATGGAACAGACACATCAGCTTCCAAATCCCTCCTCCTGCATATGCTGTTGTAACTGAAAAATATTAATTATCCTTTTTCAAAAGGGAATTGTAAAAATAACACCATCAAATTTTAAACTTAAATTGTGTAATTGTTAACTTGGATGAATATTTGTATACATGCTATTACATAAAATGTTATGTGCTTTAATTAGGCTGTTTCCTCTAACTGGGGAGGAGATACTAAGGATATAATTGTTTTAATTCTGGGCTAGCAAATTTGCGTTTACCATTTCAACTTTTTTGTTTGCAGGAACAATTTAATCATATGTCCTACAATGAGAAATCTGACATATGGTCTTTGGGATGTTTGCTGTATGAACTTTGTGCGCTTACGTAAGTAAAATATGAAGATTTGTCTGAATTGCAAGATCTCATCATTTAGAAGTGAGCTTGCTTTTTAGTTTCATTTTGCATTTTGTATTTGCCTTCTGTTTTTTGTTAAATTGACAACCCTCTTGAGTGGTAGCAGGTCATGATTTCTGCAACTTTTGTTGACGTGGGGAAGAAACACTTCTCGTAAAGATCAAGGGGAAAGGAACGGTGACAAAGTGCTTCTGAAGTTAATATAAAACCTATAAATCTACTTTCCATGTCATATCCCTGCTAGAAGAAGGATACACTTTTGATGCTGAGGTAGAAAATAGTTTTCTTTAATGTCTACATGCAGCTGACTGTTTTAATAAGACAGACATAAAATTCAGCAGTAGGTAAATGGTGAGGCTTTATGGTGCAAACTGGCACTTATCAATTGGGAATATCATTCTGGATATATGTCTATAATGTGAGACATCTTACAGGACAAAGTGTTGATTGGTGTTCCCATGTAGCATTGCAGAATAATTGCCTGACAGCAGAGCTGGAAGTCCATATCGGCTTTGGAGTTGCAGAGTTGGAACAAATATATGTAGCAGGAGTTGGCTAAGATTGTGACAGATTTACCTCCATCACTAACCCCATTGCATTCCACAAGAGCCAGTGCTAGGACCTCTTTGTAACATCTATATGATTTTGATGAAAATGCAGTTGTGTGATTAGTGTTTGCAAGTGATGCAAAAATAGTAAGAGTTGTGGATGATCAGGATTCTGCAGGCAGTAGACCTGCTGGAAATTAGTGTGTGGGGCGGTGGGGGGTGATATAGAATTTAACCTGGATAAGTTTAAGGTGGATGTATTTGGGGAGATGAAAACATACCATGATTGCAGAGCCCGAGGAACATTGATACACAGATGGATTTTAGGATGCATTACCATAACATTTAAAAAGTGGCAATACAAATGGATAGAGTGGAGAAGGAGGTATATCGCTTGCTTCTCTTCTCCAGTTGGGGCATTAGGTGTAAAAGTTGAGAGAAGTCATGTTGCATATGTATAAATTTTTGGAGTATTGTGTGGAATATTGCGTGGAGTTCTGGTTGCTACGTTTTTTCAATACTTTTTAAAATAGGGTTAAAGAATTATCTTTTTGCAGATACATTTTCTGTTTTTTAAAATTTTTAACAGGTATAGCAGATTTCTTTGATAATATTTGGAGAACATACTGAAGGAAAACATTCTATTAACTCTAACCTGACTAATTTTAGGCTACTCTTGCATTGTTTTACAATTGTATCTCAATATGAGAGGCTTGAAGCAGTTTTTGGATAACTTGATTGCAATCAGAAATTAGCTGTCTTGTGATAAATGATGACATCTTGTGGCTATTTTCCATTACTGAAGATGAAAAACAAATATCGCAGAGATTATTCTTGTGCATAATTCTATATACACAGAAGTGTACATGTTAAGTACGTTTTTAAAAAAATGACTTTGGTTTCATTTGGAAATTACATTGGACTAGGTTTTCCTTTTCATTGCCTCAAGAATATTTTTGTAGCTAGCATAGAATCAAGCATCATCCATCCTGGCCCAGGAGTAAAAACAACTGTGCTGAGGTATTGAGAGGGAAGCAATAGGTGATTGCTATCCACTTTAGCCTGCACCATGTGGCTCAGAGTAGCTATATTCTCTATGATGCTATTCTATTTGCCCCTCTATTCTGAATTGGTATATTGGTTGGTCCATTTAACAGACTTTTTGAAGCATTTTTAAGGCTTGAAGGAGATTGTGAAGGAACAAGTAGTTCCTGGTAAAGAAAGTCACTCATGAGGTACTAGCTTATTGCATCAGAAAATGGGTCTGAAAAGGAGAAAGGAAAATTGTTTGGATGTGTTGCCTGAGTTCAGGCAACAGTTTCTACATTGAAGAATAACCATGCAATATTTCAGAATCAGAATCAGGTTTATTATCACTGGCATGTGATGTGAAATTTGTTAACTTAGCAGCAGCAGTTCAATGTAATACATAAGCAAGCAGAGAAAAAAAATTAAAATAATAAATAAACAAGTAAATCAATTATGTATATTGAGTAGATTTTTAAAAGACGTACAAAAACAGAAATACTGTAGAACCCAAAGGTCCAAAGTCCATTTAGAAATCAGGTAGCAGAGGGGAAGAAGCTGTTTCTGAATCACTGCGTGTGTACCTTCATATATCTGTACCTGTCAGAATGGATTTCTTTGAGGTTTTTAAAGGTTGTTTTGGTTAGGGGTCTGATAAGAGTGAGATAAAATAGAATCAAACCCTTCAGCTTCCCAATTCTGTGCTGATCATTACCTTTTCTTCAGCACATGGACTGTAGTATTCTATGTTGTGGTGATTCAAGTGCTTCTCTTAAGAGGCTCCTTAAATATGTGAGAGTCTCTGCCTATAAGGCAATTATTTACAGATTCCGATCACTCTTTGGGTGATTTAAAAAATCCTCAAATCCCCTTTATGTTTTTAAATGAATCGTTTGTCTTCAATCCGAACTGCCTTTTTCCCCCAAGCTTGTACTTGTCACAATCTGTTTAGTCTCTGTGTGTATGTTTTGCTACCTGTTGTGTCCATGTTACATTTAATAATAATGGTTACTTAATCGATAATTTTATTTTAAAGACCACCTTTCACTGCATTTAATCAGAAGGAGTTAGCAGAGAAAATAAGGGAAGGCAAGTTTAGAAGAATCCCTTTCCGCTATTCAGATGAACTCAATGATCTCCTTGGCAGAATGCTAAATCTCAAGGTTGGTATTGGCTTTTCTGCCCCAATATAGCTTCCTTGAATTGTTTGTTTTATTTATTTTGTGCTATCCATTGGGCACAAAAGGTGAAAAGTGGTGACAGTGGAGATGATTGCGCTGATGACCGGCAGCAGTTTTGAAATGTCAGTTTACTGCGACAGACACGTCAGTGCAATTGGGATCTCAGTGCATCTTACAGGCAGGTCCTCGGGTTACTTTAGGTTCTGTTCCTGAGAACGGCCCATCAACTGAATACTCCCTGAATTACATTTAAGCAATTTCCCCCAAACTAATAACCTGAAACCTTTGGCCTTGATGGCCATTGTGCTCTGATTTGCAAAGATTAGGCTGGGTAAGGTCAGCCAAGGTGGTAGGAGTTGCTATCAGCAATAAAACTGACAATTGTTCATATGAATGCAGTGTAGATGGAACTAAGGAGGTGGGGGATCTGCTAGTCAGTTTAATATAATAATAAGTTTTCTAATGAGGGGTCTCTTAGTTAGATATTGCCTGAAGGAGAATTTGGCAAAGGCATAGGATTTTTTTGTTGGTGATCATCTCTTCATTGTTTTCGGGTGAAGAGATTTGTGTATTGTTTTTGAGTGCAGAATCTGGGAGAATTTGCATAAAGTTGGAATTAAGTAAGTTATGTCTTCTGTAGTCTTCGGATGTCCTGCACTGTGAGAAAGTGACATTGCCATGCATTTGAACAAGGTAAATGACATTCATTAAGAATGTATGGTTTACTTCTGATCATCAGAGGTATTTGGAAATAGTTACAAAGCTTTCTGACAAATGAAAATAAATCTTGCAGAAGACGTACATAAGGCATGTGTCTCAGTAACGATAACCTAGGCCGTTGTTATTTAGGAATGAGAATGTACTTTGTACTACCGTATGTTGATAAAACAATATCATGAATTATAGATCATTGAACAGAGACTGATTTGTACATCAGCAGCTGGAATCTCACTTATTTCAATGCAGCATGTCCTCTACTCTTTGTGAGGGAAGTCTGAAAATCATTTTAGTGAGCACAGGTGCAAATACAAAAAGTCTGACCTAGTTTACACATGAAATTGCCAACTTTCTCGCATACCTTGTTACTACAGCGAACATTATGGGGAATCCAGCTAATGTTTTGGGTGAGTTGCAGCATCGCTGAGCATAGTGGATGTACATTGACAGTTGTTAGACGAATGCTGCATTTAACATTATCAAGAATATTTTTTCAAAAAAATTGGTCATTGGTTATTTCCACAGACACACCAGTCCATTAATTTGGATTACAAAAGTTGTTGAGATTTTGGTGACATTGGCATGTAGTAAGTGTTCGCTTTCTACCACTCTGAAGAAACTTTGAACCTACTAAATTTATTGGTAGGTTGAAGTGTGAAGGATGTTAGGTCTTCTTCTGTAGGGTGCAAATGAACCAATTCGTTCAATCAACAAATTTCATTTTCTATTGCCTGTTCACAAATTGGCAGAGGTATAATATGGTGGTGATGAAGGATCTTCTGCCTATAACCAAGTAAACTCATAATTGTTCCCATATACTAATTCTTGCTTGAAAGGGATAGAGTAATTTTAAGGGACATGTTTGGATTCTACTTGCAAGATGTAATTTTGCGATCCCATCACTTTGTTGAAAAGTTTTACAACTGGAAAAGTTAACTGATGATTTAGATCTATGATTTTATTCTTTCAATTTAAGTTGACTTACCTTTTTGTAAACCAGGATTATTTGAGACCTTCTGTTGAGGAACTAATGCAACATTTCTTGATTGCAAATTTGGTGGCTGAAGAGCAGCGCAAAATTTCAGCTGACAGAAGAAGTAGTAAATCTCTGGAGAACGATAATTTCCAAGACAGTAACCCACTGATGGCTGAGTTGAAACTCAAAGAGGATCAGCTTCACAGCAGGGAGAAAGCTTTGAAAGAAAGAGAAGTGCTTCTTGAACGTAATTATAATTTTTTTTCAAATATATTAAATAAATGGAAAGGGTATGCTAACATGAGTTGGAGGCATGTTCCCTGTATTCGGCAGGTTCAAATGCTCTACTTAACATAAATTCTCGTAGTGGTGCAGCTGCCTCACAGCTCCCGCAATCCAGGTTCAATCCTCACCTCTTACTGTTTTCATGGTATTTAACTAGATTCATGTGTTTTCTTCCCAGTATTCAACCTTCCTCCCACATTTCAAAGCCAGGGTTGGCAGGTTATTTAGCTTCTAAATTGCTCCTGTTTTGTGAGTGAGAGGTAGAATTTGAGAAGAAAGTTGTGTACGATTGGTATAACTGGGTGGGTGCTTGATTGTCATTGTGGATTCATGGATCATAATACTTGCTCTATGCTGTATGATTCTTGACTGTATATCTGTATATACACTTTTAGTTTTTTTTCCTCTACTCAATAGCATTGCATGAAAATATTGAATATCCACTGAGATTAATTACAGCTCATGTTAATTAATCTGTAAGTATATTTTTGGTGGAAGACAGGAGATATTGACCAAATGCTGCAATGATTTTCAATCTAAAACAATACCGTGTATGATGCATTCTCTCCTTGATTCCTGTTTCTCGCTAAATTAAGAAAAGTAGTACAGATGCTGGAAATCTGCAGGGAGTGAGAGAGAACGTTGGAAGTATTGGGTTGGGAAGCATCTGTATTGAAAGTGAATATTTGGCGTTACTGACTCTATCAGGAGTAAAGCTAACTAATGGTTCAAAAAAACATTTCACTTTACTTTCATGCATACATAAAATTGGTAAAATTGTAGCAATTGTACAAATTTTGTTAATGTTGCATTCTATTGATATTTTTTCCAGAACGTGAACGAGAGCTTTGCATCCGAGAGAGACTGGTAGAAGAAAAGTTTTCTAGGTAATGGATGCCTGCTTAATAACGTCTGACATTTCCCTTCCTCTGCAAAATGATCAAGTTTATTGCAAAACTCATTCCGTTGCCATGAAAACCTTTTAACACAGTCCGTACCTTTCCATCCTCCCCTTGCAAGGCAGCAATGAAGCAATTATATGCATCAAATACAAATCAATTTTTTGTTTTCTTGAAGATTGTGAAATATCATCAGAATAAGACTTTGTCCATAATTTGTAGTAATTAATGAAGCAACAGTATTTCCTGACAATATAATGTGGGTGGGACGGAGCAGGGCAAAACTCCATAGAAATTTAAGTTATCTGTTGGTAGCAATTTCCCTTTTTCTGAAAACTTTGCTGTCTTGTGAGGGTTCAATGGGATCTCTTGATCAGCAGCTATGAAATTATTAGTTGTTTGAATAGTGAATCACAAAATTCTTGTTGATGTGAAACTAGAAAGCAGTTTTATAAATTCTAAAATTTATAATACAGTATATTCATTAAAACATTTAAATTTGTTTGAGTATTTATGGATTACTATAGCATTTTAAACACACTTGGAACATACTATGCATAAGATTTCCAATTTATAGTAGAACTAATTCATTTAATAAGCTTTAATTCTGTTCAATTAAGTTTATTGTGGATAATACTGTAAATTGGTGCACTAGATAAATGAAAACAATTTTTGGGTATCTGTGTAAACTATACATTTTTTTTAAGTCACAATATTAAACAGACAAATAATATCAAAGACTGTTAGTTGTTGCTTTCTCAAACTAAGTATGTTTTCTGTGTTTGTAAGTTTCCTTAAGCAGAATAAAATTTTCCAAGTGTTCCTTTTCTATGACTGGTAAAACAAAAAGAAACTTTTGTCTTTTGTTAACAGAGCGGAGAGCTTACTAAAGAATTACACCTTTTTGAAGCAACAGGAAAAACTGAAGATGCCTGTTGGTAGGTTAGGTAGGTGGTATTATCAAAAATTCTCAGCATTCACACATAGTCAACCTTTAAAAGTAATGTGAATGAAATTTGTATTCTAATTTTTAATGAAACATAAATGCTGTAGCTTTTTTCGGATGGGTTTTCTAAGTTTATCCAAAGTAAGTGTATTCTGTTTAAACATTTTATTCCCAAAGGCTGTTGGAAACAGGTTTGCTGAATTAAAACTGATTTGGAAAGCAAAATATTGCAGATGCAGGAACCCTGAAATGAACAACAAAATGTTAGAAATGCTGGTTTGTTATCTGCGGGAGTTAATGTTTCAGATAGATGACTTTTCATTAGAAATGGGAAGAAGGAGCAAACAAATATGTCTCTGTGGAGATGGAGATTGACACACATGGGGGTGATGCTGGCTGTAAGAGGGTGAAGAAGGCTTGTTCATTTCAGCTACTCCATTTGCTGCCTTAAATTCTTGACACCCCTGATGTACTCTACCCTCTGTTACTTTGACAGTTTATGGTTTTCTGGTCTTCACCAGCTGTATTTATCATAAGTATCCAAACACTCTGCTCTTCTGAACTTTCTGAATCAACCTGTCTCTCAAGTGGCATCTGTCATTTACTCTTTTGGTCTGATTTATCCTCCATCTTTCTGGTTATCCAGAAATTTGTTCATCTGGAACACGTTCACTTTAAGAGCTCTCTAAGCTTTGATTTCTCTTGAACTCTGTAATATATCACCAGCAGTACATCATTTTACTTAACCTGGCTTATTCTGAGAATCAAGTGACATAATGACACTATTTCCATTGGAGTGAAAATATACTGATTAGTTTCACCTGTAGAAATCTCTCCCCTATATATCCCCAATATTATCACAGTCTATATTTGAGATTAAAATCAATATACAATGGGCTTGTGCTTAAATTGCATAATTTTTTTTGTTAAATCTCGTAAGTTTGCATAAGTAAAATCAATGCATTTCTAAGAAGTTGCTGCTTTTTTAAAAACTTTGTAAATGACTAATTTGTAGATGTGGCCAGGCTGCTAAATTTAAAATTATGAAAACATGAGATTAGTACAGTCGGCCCTCCTTATCCGTCGGGGATTGGTTCTGGGACCCCCCCCCACAGATACTGAAAAACATGGATGCTCAAGTCCCTTGTGGGTGTACTTTAGGACCCTGGGGAGCTCCAGACCTTATTTAACCTGTCTCAGTGTGGGTGGATTTTAGAAGCTGGGGTAGCTCAGACCGGCTGCCCGCTGGTGCTGCTGAATCCGCAGTGTTTCTGTTCTGTTGATGGAATACAATCACGATTGAATACAAGAGGTGAAACGCCATTAGTCATTGGAAAAGCGTTAGGCTACAGTCGGTCAATGATTGGAACAATTTTAAAGGATAAAGTGAGAATAATAGAGCATGTGAAAGGCCCTGCCCCGATGAAAGCTACAATTATTACTAAGCAACGCAATGGTTTAATTATTGGAATACAAGCGTTTCTTAAGTGTTTTGTATGCATAGAAAGGTCAAATATATACTATATACTAAGACAAACGTTTGACTAACTGACGCTAAATAATACCGATGTACCAGTTCCGACTTGCATACAAATCCAACTTAAAGACTGCTTGTACTTTAAATCATCTCTAGATTACTTATAATACCTAATACAATGTAAATGCTATGTAAATAGTTGTTATACTGTATTGTTTAGGGAATAATGACAAGAAAAACAAGTCTGTACATTCTCAAACAACGAGTGCTGGAGAGAGAACTTCCGGGTTTTCCTGATCCACAGTTGGTTGAATCCGCGCATGCGGAACCCATGGATAAGGAAAGCTGACTGTAGTTGTGAATAAAATTGAATTTCTGATAGGTGACTTACTGCGGTTATGGTGTAATCTTTGAAACCATAGACCATTTCATGAAATTTTTTAATACAAATAAAACAGTGTAACAGGTGACCACTGGAAATTTATAATTACTGTCTTCACAGTTACCTTTTTTTTTTCTTTGTATCCATTCCAGGAAAAGTATAAACAAATTCATTCCCACTTCATACTGTGCATAGGTAATTAATTAACATATTAAGAAGCTGCAAAATGATATTATAAAATATTTCAATTTCTTTTTTGTTCTGACTCTTACATTAGATGACTGCTTTGGCACAGAATCCTCTCCAGGGAAGAAGAAAGTTCATTTTGCAGGAGAAAGTAAAGAGAACATTCATTTTAAGGAAATTGGTGCAACGAAACAACTTCTGAATAAACCGAAGAACTTGGATCTGAAGAAAAGACTGCAAGCTGCCAACCTCCGAGCTAGAACATTATACGAAATGGAAAAAAGTTATCAGCTAAAGAGCAGACAACTTTTGGGGATGCGCTAACTTATTTTTGTCATTGACATTGGGGAAAAAGAACAGATTCCTTAAAAGACTGTGATAAAGCTAACTATCTGTTAGCTTATGAAAGTGACCTGCATATGCCTGATGACTGAATGTTTTAGGGTTTTAATCCCATATCCAGAACTGGAAATAACATCTGACTGTCAGTGTACGAAAATCCATCCATTTGCTTTATCCAGCACCATTGCTCACTTTAACTTGTAGCATGCTCATTCCTTTCTGATTTCCCTACTACACAATTATTCTGAACATTTTTGGAATTTTGCTTTTGAACCTCTCGCAGCATAAACCACAAACCACACTGAAATGGTCGTCACGTTACATCTTTTAAATCTTTGCACTAGCACTACTGTTACACTTAATGTGATCAAATAAGTTGTAAAATATTATTTTCAGAAGTTTTCATTTAGAGTAAAGAGTTCTGTTTCAACTTTGTATATCTTTGAAGGGATTATTTTACAATTTTTATGTATAAACTGTTTGGTGACCAATTTGCCCTGTCTGTGTTTCTGTGTTAAAACATTAGTATCTGTAATCTGAGACAGTAACTCGACTTTAGTGGGGCAGGAAGATATGTAATCAATTCCTTTCTGGAGAAAAGAATACTTGTCTGGATATATAAAACATAGTTATTATTGTTCTTATTTACCCAACAAAGTTGAAAGTTGCACACTTATTTGGATAATGAAAAGCTGTTAGCTGACTTTCCATTCTTTAGTGCAACAGTTTAAATTTCTAAGAACAGGCACAAGTAGGCCAATCACTTTCTGAAGCATGTACTATTATTGCATAAAATTATGGTTGACCCACTATTGTCGTCAACGTCACTTTCCCATTATCTACCTCTGTATCACTTGACACCCTGATATCTATCAATATGTAGGATATATTCAATAATTTTGCCTCCTCTGTTCTTTAAGGAAGGTAATTTCAAAGAATTGCAATCATCTGGGAAAATAAATTCCATTTGACTTCCACTTAAAATGGTTAACACTTTATTTTAAATAACGCCCCTACTTTGAAATACTCAGCCGTAGGAAACTCTAATGATTACTTTTTTTCCTTCATTAACTTCTATGTCTCAGGGATCAATGTAGTAAACCTCTGCATGTCTCCAGTGTAAACACGTTCCTCTTTAATCAGATTCAATGTTTTACACAATACATCGGTAAATTAGCATCAGAGCTTCCTTAAATACTCCATTTCATTTTCAGTCAAGGCCTACCGACTTGTTAGACTTCCACAGTAACATTTTACATGTGGTCTGATGATGAAATCCTGTTGTACTACAATGTTGCTTCACTAATTAAAAGATTTTATTCTTTAAAAATGGATGACATCATATTTCCCAAATTATATTTGGTTAGTAATAGTCAATGTGGCCATTTTAACCAGAGGTCTTGTCTGACTAATTTGATTTAATTTTTTTGAGGTGGTGAATTAATGTAAGCAACACAAACTTTAATAAGGTTTTTGGCAAAATAGATCTGAATTTGCCTTGGTGATAGGTAGCAGATGGTAAAAAAAAGTTGCTTCGCAGTTGGAAGGCTGAGTGCTGAACCACACGGATCACTGCTAGGACCTTGCCATTCATTAGTACACTTGATTAGTCCTGCACATCACTATATTTTCTATATAATTTCTCTCCAACCAATGTCAGACTCATTCATTTGTTAGCTGGCATAATTCCCTTCTGCTTGTCTGGAATAAAGATACTACATTCATTGTTAACAAGTCATCTGCCACCTGGTATATGTGCACCTTTTTAGCCCACTAAGTACTGAAAAACTTTTGATCTAAAATTTTACTGCCCCTCTTCCTGAACTCTTCAATTGCATTGGTCTCCCCTGTAATAAATATAGTATTCAATTCAAAGTAAGTTTATTATCAAAATACATATATATCACCACATACAACCATCAGATTCATTTTCTTGTGGGCATTCTCAATAAATCTGTTATAGAATAATAACAGGTTATTAGGAGTCCATAGGTTGTGGGAACATTTCTATGATGGGGCAAGTGAAGTTATTTCCTTTGGTTTATTAACCTGATGGTTGAGGGGTAATCCCTGAATCTGGTGATGTGAGTCCTGAAGCTCCTCTATGTTCTTCCTGATGACAGCAGTGAGAAGAGAGCATGTCCTGGGTGGTGGGCGTCCTTCATGATGGATGCTACTTTCCTGCGACAGTGCTTCATGTGGATGTGCTGAATGGTGGGGAGGACTTTACCTGTGAGAGACTGGGCTGTATCTACTACTTCTTATGGGTTTTCCATTCAAGGGCATTGGTGTTTCCATATCAGGCTGCGATGTAACCAGTCAGTATACTCTACTACACTGCTACAGCAGTTTATCAAGCTCTTGGATGTCATGCTGAACCTTCACATTCTCATAAAGAAGTAGGGGTGCTGCTGTGCTTTCTTCATAATTGCACTCACATGCTGCGCTCAGGATTGGTCCTCAGAAAGAATAACATCAAAGAATTTAAAGTTGTTGAACCCCTCCACCTCTCATCCTCTGACCATCCGAGGACATAAACCTGACTTATTCTTGCACCGCAGGCAAAAATTCCCTCTTTTGTCTCTCATGGGCCCTGCTCTTTATCTTCTTACCATTTAGCTCTTAATATACTTACAAAAAGCTTTGGAATTTACCAGACTCTTACTTGCTAGTGTCATTTCATGTCCTCTCTCCGCCTTCAATTACCTTTTTTAATACCCTCACCACACTTTTCTATATTTGGTGCCTCAGCTGTCCTGCATTCCTTTAAGCATTCCATGAGAAAACACCTCTGTTGTTCTAGCCCTCAGAGCCCATACATATCAGTGGTTCCTTAGTTGTATCTTTCACCATGCGGGAAACAACTTTGCTCCTGAACTCTATTTTACTTATGAATGCCTCCCATTGGTCACCTATAGGTTTTAACGTTACTCTCAGGCTATTATTTCCTAGCTATTATTAGTTCTGTATTGAAATAAGCTTTATCCAATTTTGGATCTTAATTACTAATCTATTCTTATCCTTATTCATAGCATTCCCCCAACTTTTTTTTTCCAAAAGATCTAAACGGAGAAATTCTTTTGCAGTTACTAGTGCCAGAAATATGCAAAAGTATTGACAACTGATTGTATTCAACTCCACAGGATTGCTTACAAAGATTTAATTGGTTTGATTAAAATTAGAACTGTGTGTGTTTTTAGTGACAACATTATAAATAAAGGACATACACTGAAAGATAATGCCATGAAGAAAAAGACATTAAGGTAAGGTTACAACAACACACACAAAATGCTGGTAGAACACAGCAGGCTAGGCAGCATCTATAGGGAGAAGAGATGTCGACGTTTCAGGCCGAGACCCTTCGTCAGGACTAACCGAAAGGAAAGATAGTAAGATAAGGTTAATAGGTTTATAGTTGCTTTTGTGTTTTATCATGTTAATCCTTTTCTTTGCAG
This sequence comes from Hemitrygon akajei, assembly GCF_048418815.1. Taxonomy (NCBI): domain Eukaryota; kingdom Metazoa; phylum Chordata; class Chondrichthyes; order Myliobatiformes; family Dasyatidae; genus Hemitrygon; species Hemitrygon akajei. Next base: position 54,378,125 of record NC_133130.1, read on the forward strand.
TGTTTCAGAGGTAGTGCACCATTTTAAATAGAAATATGAATGCAGCTGTTTACCATTTACATTGATGATTTGGAAGAGGGGACTGAATGTAGCATAGCAAAACTTGCTGATGACACTAAACTGAGTAGAAAAGCAAATTGTACAGAGGATGTGGAGAGTCTGCAGAGGGATATAGGTAGGTTAAGTGAGTGGGCCAAGGTCTGGCAGATGGAATGCAATGTTGGTAAATGCGAGATCATCCACTTTGGAAGGAATAATAGAAGAGCAGATTATTATTTAAATAGTGAAAGATTGCAGCATGCTGTTGTGCAGAAGGACTTGGGAGTGCTTGTGCATGAATCGCAAAAAGTTGGCTTGCAGGTACAACAGGTTATTAAGAAGGCAAATGGAGTGTTGGCCTTCATTGCTAGAGGGATTGAATTCAAGAGCAGGGAGGTCATGCTGCAACTATGCAGGGTGCTGGTGAGGCCATACCTGGAGTACTGTGTGCAGTTCTGGTCTCAACTTGAGGAAGGATATACTGGCTTTGGAGGCAGTGCAGAGGAAGTTCACCAGGTTGATTCCGGGGATGAAGGGATTAACCTATGAGGAGAGATTGAGTCGCTTGTGACTATACTCTCTGGAGTTCAGAAGAATGAGAGGGGATCTTATAGAAACATACAAAATTTTGAAAGGGATAGATAAGATAGAAGTTGTTTCCATTGGTAGGTGAGACAAGAACTAGGGGTCATTGCCTCAAGATTCAGGGGAGAAGATTTAGGATGGAGATGAGGAGAAACTGTTTTTCACAGAGTGGTGAATCTGTGGAATTCTCTGCCCAGGGAAGCAGTTGAGGCTTCTTCACTAAATATATTTAAGAAACAGTTAGATAGGTTTTTACATAGTAAAGGAATTAAGGGTTATGGGGAAAAGGCAGGTAGATGGAGCTGAGTTTACGGACAGATCGGCATGATCTTATTGAATGGCAGGGCAGGCTCGATGGGCCGGATGGCCTACTCCTGCTCCTATTTCTTATGTTCTTATGTATTATTTCACACATAATGACCTCTAGATGGAATCAGTGTGCTAAACATAGCATTTGTCCTATAATGTGCAACTAAGCAAGAGTATGAACCTTTCATTCCTGTCAGGTTGCAGGACATTTATCACTTTATTGCTGCCATAAACCTCTATAGTAAAACTCATAAACTTTAGACGCAAATGCATACAAGGAGGAGTTCAGGAGACTCTTTTTTACTCAGTGTTATAATGTAGAATTTTGTTATCATATTCAGTAGTCGTAACAAGGTCCAGAGGTAAATAGTTAAATAAGAAAGAGAGGCATAGATATTTATGCTAATAGTAATTACAAACAATTGAGAAACGGGTAATATGGGTTATTAAGCCTGAAGTGAACCATATGGGACTATCAGTCTTATTCTATGTTATAAATCATGTGGTTCTAGGCTTGTCAAAAATATAATTTTCTGATATATTTACATCATATTACAATCCTACACAAACATCAATTAATGGCTTTTTTATGGTATATAACTTTCAGTCCGTAATTGAAGCAATGTTTTCCCTTATTCAGCTTGCTGTGAAGGACTCGTGCTCACAACTTCGTACCAGTTCTTTATAGGACTAACAATACGTAACTTCAGTCATTATAACAGTAAAAAAGAACTTTTATCGTATGCATCAGCAATTTTCTTTTGTTAAAATCTAATATCTCTGACTTCAGAGCAATAGCATCACAACTTGGATAAGGCCTATTCATTAAGGATTCTGCCTCTACGCTTTTAAAATAAATATAACATTGCATTTTAATTTTGCTAATCCTTAGCTTGGGGTTGGGCAAAGTCTCAGGTTGTCATTCAGAAGTGAACAGATTCACTAATCACATCTGATACTTCCATTAATCAAGAACTAAGATACCAAGGCTCAAGAATAAAAGATGAAGATTAAAATCACAATTAATTAGCATGGACTTTGATCAGCATTGATTAGCATTTCTCCATTTATTAACAGGTAAATAATAAGTGATACATAGCGATTGAACTTTATTTACCTGTATTACCTCTAATTCCACAATTATATAATACCCATTCTCATAAAAAGAACAAAATAATCAGAAAACCCTTATAAAATGTTCTTATCAAACAAATTTGTCTCTACTAACATTGAGATGCTACTGTTGGTTGTTTGATAACAGAGCAAACAGTTATGTGGTTGCTGCCATTGATGTGGGAAAATATTTAAAGCAAGATAGGATGATTATGAGTTATTTTGCCCAAAATTGTAATGGATGGGTAACATAAAATAGACACCATACCACCACAATTCCTGATTAAGGGTCTCTGTCTGAAACGTCGACTGTGTAATCTTTTCCATAGCTGCTGCCTGACCTGCTTTTTGTGTGTATTACTTTGTTTTCCAGCATCTGCAGATTTTCTCTTGAACATAATACCAGCCATGTTCTCATGGTATTTTTCACTAACAAAACATATTAGTAAGGTACTTACCAAGGTCTGGAAAATAGCCCCGGGTACATCCAAGTAATAAACAGGCAGGGTTAGTTGATAATACAGTGCACAGCACCACTCATTGCATTAGCATTCTTTTCATTTCACCTACAATGAAAACAACATTTTTGGACCACAGGTTTGGAAAAAAGGTCAAATTTAACAAAAATAGAAATGTATAATCTCCTAAGGCAGGACATTACATGTGTTTTCCCACGTGGCCCTATCAGGGTTATTCAGCAGACTATCAGACTGCAAGTTAAAATCGTAGTTTATAGTTTTGCCACCCAGTCATGATCAAAGTGGTGTTGATAAAGGAAGAATTAGTAAATGATTGAAAATGAAAATATATATGAGTAATATATAGAAACATGAAAAGATGGCAATTATTCTCCATCTGCTTAAGGTCATTAAGTTGACCATACAGCATGGTTCTGGGGGTCAGATGTAGATTTCAGATAACGATCTTACATCAAAACAAGTGTGTTGCTTTTCCTAAAGAAGTGTAAGTAGTGACATTTAAAAATATGACATTCCGTCTGCTTCCAAAGTCATTTTATCTGACCTCACATACATAACCAAGCTTATTAAATTCAGTCTCACAACTTTCCATTTTGAATGCACATTAAGAAATACATGTTTAAACTAAAAGAGTTAGATTGGTATTTAAATAGTATTGATCAGAAAATGAGGCTAACTGTTGAAAATTGCATTCAATCATTTCTGACCATATTTGAATCGGTAAAAAATGCTAATTTATATTTGCCAAGACCGTTATTATTTGCATTGTGCTGTGAATTGCATGAGTTACTATAAGAATGCTACGTACTCAGTGGCCACTTTATAATGTATCTGCTGTACCTAATAACGTGACCACTGCGTGGATGTTCATGGTCTTCTGTGGCTGTTGCCCATACACTTCAAGGTTTGATATGTTGTGCATTCAGAGCTGTTCTTCTGCACACCACTGTTGTAACATATTTGATTAACTGTCACTTTCCTGTTAGCGTGAACCAGTTTGGCCACTCCTCGGACCTCTCTCATTAACAAGGTGTTTTTGCCCACAGAACTGCCTTTCACTAAATGTTTTTGTTTGCTTTTCAGCACCATTCTCTATAAACTCTAGAACTGGGTTTCCCGACCTTTTTATGCCATGGACCATTATCATTAATCAAGGGGTCCATGGAACCCCTGCTCCAGAGTCTATTGTATCTGAAGATCCCAGGAAATCAGCTGTTTTTGAGATACTCATACCATTCTGCCTGCCACCAACAATCATTCCATGGTCAAGTCACCCAGATCATATTTGTTTCCCATTCTGAAAAACAACTGAACCTCTTGATCATGTTTGCATGCTTTTATGCATTGATTTGCTGCCTCATGATTGGATGATTCGATCTTTGCATTAAAGAGCAGGTGCAAAGTGGCCACTGAGTGTAGGTTTCCAGGCTCTGATTTTTCTGATTTTTGTCACCAGAATTTCATGATACAGTAGTAGAAATTCCAGAAAGCTTTGACAGTATATACTACTGCAAAGGTGCATTTATTCCTTAGGCATCCTTGAATAATGTGAAAGAAATTGAAAATTATGAAGCAAACAATGCAGACTATTATGTAAATCCATATTTTCCTTGGACCTTTGTGCTCCTCCATTAATACCTTGAGTTAGAAAATTACAAGGAAATTAGTCCACTCATATTAAAATCAATGAAATAATTTTATAGCAATTCAGATTACTTTCACATTTTTTGCAGTGTCTTTGGAGTTAACTTGTTATCTGATGTCAATGGCCTACCATTTTTTAATTTTATTCTTGCCCCTCCCCCCACCACTTTGATTTCAATAGATAGATAGATAGATAGATACTTTATTCATCCCCATGGGGAAATTCAACTTTTTTTCCAATGTCCCATACACTTGTTGTAGCAAAACTAATTACATACAATACTTAACTCAGTAAAAAATATGATATGCATCTAAATCACTATCTCAAAAAGCATTAATAATAGCTTTTAAAAAGTTCTTAAGTCCTGGCGGTAGAATTGTAAAGCCTAATGGCATTGGGGAGTATTGACCTCTTCATCCTGTCTGAGGAGCATTGTATCGATAGTAACCTGTCGCTGAAACTGCTTCTCTGTCTCTGGATGGTGCTATGTAGAGGATGTTCAGAGTTATCCATAATTGACCGTAGCCTACTCAGCGCCCTTCGCTCAGCTACCAATGTTAAACTCTCCAGTACTTTGCCCACGACAGAGCCCGCCTTCCTTACCAGCTTATTAAGACGTGAGGCGTCCCTCTTCTTAATGCTTCCTCCCCAACACGCCACCACAAAGAAGAGGGCGCTCTCCACAACTGACCTATAGAACATCTTCAGCATCTCACTACAGACATTGAATGACGCCAACCTTCTTAGGAAGTACAGTCGGGACTCTGTGCCTTCCTGCACAAGGCATCTGTGTTGGCAGTCCAGTCTAGCTTCTCGTCTAACTGTACTCCCAGATACTTGTAGGTCTTAACCTGCTCCACACATTCTCCATTAATGATCACTGGCTCCATATGAGGCCTAGATCTCCTAAAGTCCACCACCACATCCCATTTAAACCTCAGTAATTCATTCTGGACCTCTTTCCTAAAAATAATGAAGTCCTTTATTCAAGAATGTGGGAGTAGGTTGTGTTGGAAGGTGACAAGAAACAGAAAGCAGAAAACATGAAAGTGGGGCAAATAGTTTAACATCTGTCATCAGGAAAAATTTTAGAACTATTATTAAAGTCATCATAGCAGGGTACAGAAGGGTGCGAGGTAATCAGAGTCAATAAGATTAAGTCACAGAGTCATATAATCATAGAATTGAACAAGACAGAAATGGGCTATGTCTATGTCAGCCATTTCCCCATCTGCACTAATCAAGTTTCCCTGCATTACAGCCACATCCTTCTATGCCTCACCCATTCAAATGTCTATGTAAATTTCTCTTCAACATAACCGATCTTACCTGATTCTACCTCCTCCTCCAGAAATTACCGTAGATCCAATTATCAACCACTCTGTGCAGAAAGAAAATATTCTCCCCTCAAATTTCTTATTAAACTCTTTCTTCTCACTTCAATTTTGTGGGTTTTTTTTGTTTTTGATACTCCTACCAAGGGAAATAGATTCTGTCTACCCTATATTTGCATCTTATAATCTTCTATACCTTTATCAGGTCACCCCTCAGCCTTCTTCTCTCCATGAAAACAAGTCCAGCCTATCCAATCTCTCCCCATTACTGAAGTCCTCCAATCCAGGCAGCTTTCTGGAGAATTTCCTCTGCACTCTTGAAAGCACAAGCACAGTGTGTGACTAGAACTGCACACAATACTCCATGTGTGATCTAACCACTGTTTTGTAAAGTTGAAACATAACATCTGAAATGTTATGTCCTGGGCATGCATTTATTTTCTTCACTACTTTATCTACCTGGACAAGGTCCTTCTGTTCAGCAAAATTCCTTACTGTTAACTGCATACATCTTATTTTTATTTGACTTCATAAAAGAGCATAACTAGTACTTGTCGGTTAAGTGAGATCTGCCAGTGCTCTGTCCACCTTTCCATCTTATTCATATAGGTCCACCCCAGCTTATAAATTTCGGGCATTTACAATCCATACATATGAACTAGCGTTTGGGAGACTGGTGCAGTGGATTTGCCAGCAACTACGGGTTTCAGGATTCTTCAGTATGGGAACTCCACCGCTGGGGCTGTATTTCTGACTTGTGAACTGTCCAAGTTTTGAGCATTTCTTAGGAATGGAACTGAGCCATAACTTGGGGAGGACCTGCATCCTGCTCTAGCTTTAGATGACCTCCCTTGCCATGTCCAAACACTACCTTTCAGGTAATTGACAAACTGACTATCATACCTCCTGCAGACACATGCAAGGCATTAATTATATCACCAACAAAAGACTCAGTGCTGATCCTTGTGGTACACCACTGGTCACAGACTTCCAATCAATGTAGCATCTTCCACCATCGCTCATTGTCTCCGATCAGCAAGGCAATTTTGTATCCTGTTAGTCAGCTCACATTAGATCCCTTGTGCCTAAACCTTCTAGACAAGCCTATCATGTGAACCCTGTCAAGAGCCTTACTGAAGCCCATATAATGTTTAATATCCTGTAGAGATACAAGAGATGGCAGATGCTGGAATCTGGAGCAACAAACTCAGGGGGGGTTGAGCAGTATTTGTATGAGGAGAGAAAAACTCAAGACTCATATCCTATGCAGGGTTTTGACCTGAAACCTTGACAATCCCATTCCTCCCACAGAGTTCCTCCAGCAGAATAATACCCTGTCTAATACCCTGTATTCATCAATTTTCTTAGTTACCTTCTCAAAAAACTTCAACCAAATTAGTGAGACATGGCATCTCCCACATGTCAAGTCAAGTTTTATTGTCATTTCGACCATAACTGCTGGTACAGCGCATAGTAAAAATGAGACAACGTTTTTCAGGACCATGGTGTTACATGACACAGTACAAAAAACTAGACTGAACTATGTAATAAAAAAAACACAGAGAAAGCTACACTAGACTACAGACCTACACAGGACTGCATAAAGTGCACAAAAACAGTGCAGGCATTATAATAAATGATAAACAGGTCAGTAGGGCAAAGTGTCAGTCCAGGCTTCGGGTATTGAGGAGTCTGATAGCTTGGGGGAAGAAACTGTTACATAGTCTGGTCGTGAGAGCCTGAATACTTCGGAGCCTTTTCCCAGACGGCAGGAGGGAGAAGAGATTGTATGAGGGGTGCTTGGGGTCCTTCATAATGCTGTTTCCTTTGTGGATGCAGCGTGTACTGTAAATGTCCGTGATGACAGGAAGACAGACCCCGATGATCTTCTCAGCTGACCTCACGATCCGCTGCAGGGTCTTGCGATCCGAGATGGTGCAATTTCCGAACCAGGCAGTGATGCAGTTGCTCAGAATGCTCTCAATACAACCCCTGTATAATGTGATAAGGATGGGGGTTGGGAGATGGACTTTCCTCAGCCTTTGCAGAAAGTAGAGACGCTGCTGGGCTTTCTTTGCTATGGAGCTGGTGTTGAGGGACCAGGTGAGATTCTCCATCAGGTGAAAACCAAGAATAAGCCACGTTTGCTATGCCTGATTAGCACCTGCTTTCCCATATGTGCCGTATTTATATTATATCCGTTAGATTATTTTCCAACGTGTTGTCTACCACTGATATGAGGTTCATTAGTTTGTAGTTAGCTGCTGCCTTTTAAAAATATAAGAACGACATTTTCTGGCACCTCACCTGCAGCTAAAAAAAAAGATGTAAAAGTATCTGTCAGACATCCAGCTACACCTTCCCTTGTTTCCCACTGCATTCTGGAATAGATCCCCGGCCTATGGATTCATCAACCCTTATATTTTTCCATGATGATGTCTAATATTTCTTCTTAATACCAACACGCTCCAGATTATCAACATGTTCCTCCCCAAACCCACTTAAAGCAGATACAAGTGCTTTTTTGTTTGCAGTGAGTGTTGTGCCAGTGGGATTTGTGCAGAGGCCTAAATAACTTAAATGACTTGGATGACATTTGCTGATGACAAGAAAGATATGTAGGAAAGTAAGTTGTGGAGAAGACAGAGGAAGACTACAAAGGAGGATAGATTGTTTAGGTGAGTAGATAAAAATATGCAAAATGGAGTAAGATGTGGGATGATGTGAAGTCGAACATAGAACAGTGCAGTACAGGACCAGGCCTTTGGTCAACAATGTTGTACCAAACCACGCGAGGGGAGCATATGTGTGGTACGGTCCAATTAGTTTAAAAAAATATAATAGGACACTACTGAAAGCATTGACTATGAATGTAAAAATAGAAAGGCACTGTACAGTTTCTGTAAATAACATTTTATTATGAATAAAGCTTATTTTGATCAAAATATTGGGCTATTAATGCTTAATTACACTAATTCCATCTGTCTGCATATGGCCCTCTTTCTCTGAATATTCATATGCCTATCTGAGAGCTTCTTAAACACCTCTATTATATCTGTTTCCACCACCACTACCCTTGACAGCATTGTCCAGGCACCAACCACTCTCTATGTAAAAAAAACTCTCTTACCTTAAATCTATGCCCTCCATTTGGACCCTGGGGGAAAAAAATACCAGCTCTCTACTCTATCTATGCCTTTGGTAATTTCATATACATCTATTAGGTCTCCTCTCAGCCTCTGCCATCCAGAGACAACAACCCTAGTCTATTCAACCTCTCCTTATAGAACAAGCCCTCTAAGCCAGGCAGCATCATGCAACCTTTCCAAAGCCTCCAGATCCTTCTGTAATGAGGTGGCCAGAATTGAATGCAGTACTCCAGCTATGGCCTGACCAGACTTTAAAAACTTAACAATATAACCTTCTGACTCTGGAACACAGTACCTCAACTAATAAAAGCATCTGCCTTCTTTACCATCAATATGTGCAGCCACTTTCAGAGAACTATGGATTTGGACTTTTAAGATTGCTTTGGATTGCTTTTAACATCAATGTTGTTAAGAACTTTGATAGAAACTGTAAAATGGAATGTAATACTTCTCATTACATTTATCTCCTGAAGTGCTATAACTCACATTTGCCCGGTCTAAGTTCCATCTACTATTTCTCCCCACCCCATATCTGCCATTGATCTATGTTCCACTATATCATTTGGCAATCTCCCACACTATCTACAACACCACCAACCTTTGTATGATTTTTATGATTACTAACTCACCCATCATCCAAGTGTTTTATCTGCATCACAAACAAAGGTCCCAATATGGATTCCCATGGAAAACAATCCGTCACATACCTCCAACCAGAGTAAGACACATCTGTCTTCTGTCAGCAAGCCACTCAAATGGACCCCATACATCTTAATCTTCTGGCTCTGCCTGTTATGAGGGAACTTGTCAAACGTCCTACTAAAATCCATTTATACAACATCTACTACATTTCCTTAAAAAAACACTCAGTTAAGGAGTACGACATAACTTTCCCGAACAAAACCCTGTGTATGTGGTTCATTGACAAATTCAGAAATGTGATGGCAGAGGGGAAGAAGTCATTCATGAAATATTGAGTGTGTGTCTTCAGGCTCATGTGCCTTCTCCTTGATAGTAGCAATGAGAAAAAGGCATGTCCTGTATGATGGGGGTCCTTAATAACGGGGTGATGCCTTTTAGAGGCATCACCTTTTGAAGGTTTCCTGGATGCTGGGGAGTCTAGTGCCCATGATAGAGCTGGCTAAGTTTACAACGCTCTGCAGCTTTTTCCAATCCTGTGCAGTGACCCCTCCATACCAGATGGTGACACGTCAAGTTAGAATGCTCTCCACAGTACATTGTCAAAATTTGCGAGAGTCTTTGGTGACATGCCATTCTCCTCAAACTCCTAATGAAATATAGACACTTCCATGATACTTTGTAATTACATCAACATGTTGGGCCCGGGATAGATCTTATGATGTTGAAATCCAGGAACTTGAAACTGCTCACCCTTGCCACTGCTGACACCTTGATGAAGACTGGTGTGTGTTCCCTCAATTTCCCTTTCCTGAAATATACAATCAATTTCTTGGCCATACTGATGTTGAGTGCAAGGCTGTTGCTGCAACACTACCCAACCAGCTGATCCACCTCATTCTTGTATGCCTCCTCATCACCATCTGAAATTCTGCAATCAATAGTTGTGTCATCAGCAAATTTATAGATGGTGTTTGAGCTATACCTAGCCACACAGTCATGGCCTAGACAGAGTAAAGCAGTGGGCTAAGATTCAAGATTCAATATTATTTAATGTTATTTCCAGTACAGAAATATAAAGGAGAACAAAATAATTGTTACTCCAGATCTGATGCAGCACAGACACAATAAGATAAAAACCACAAGCATAATTAAAAGAACACAATAAAATATCTAAGATAGTTTATATACATAGATTGACTGTTTGTCCATAAAGTGACACTAGGCATAGTGTCTGTCTGTCACACTGTCTGTCCTTAAGATGATTGATAGGAAATGATAAAGCTGTGGTGGTTAGGGGTATGGAGGATTGGGTTAGTGGGTGGAGCTGTTGATCAGCCTTACTGCTTGGTGGAAGTAACTGTTTTTGAGTTTGGTGGTCCTGGTGTGGATGCTACGTAGCTCCCTCCCTAATGGGAGTGGGACAAACAATCCATGAACAGGGTGTAGTGTCATATGACGTGGGTGATCATGGTCTTTGACCATGACTGTTCTTGACAACTTTTGCTACAGAAATAGTTTGCCATTGCTTTCTTCTGGGCAATGTCTTTACAAGACAGATTTATCTGGCCATTATCAATTGCTCTTCAGAGATTGAATGCCTCACATCAGTGGTTGCATAGCCAGGACGTGATATGAACCAGCTGCTCCCATGGCTTCATGTGACTCTGATCAGGGGTATGGGGGTGCTAAGCAGCTGCCACCTCTTTCTTCTTGACTAAATTCACTACCTCTTTCATCACCCTTATGCTGCCATCACTGTTCTACCTTCTTATTGGAGTAAAACAGTCCTGTACTCTGTGCAGTTGGTCTTTATGCACCCTCTACATCTTCGATGTAGATAACTTGCCTAACTGTAATACTTAACTGCAAGTTCCTTTGTCATAACTATCTTAAGATTTAATGAGTTGTGATCACTGTTTCCTGAATGTTCCCCCACTCTGGTAAACCCCTTCTCTAGTAAGTTTATGCTCACTCACACACCTTCCCCCTCACGTGTTCTCACCTATTGCCTTCCAGCTTCCACTCCTTCCCTTCCCTCCACCTTCTTATTCTGGCTTCTACCCCTTGTTTTCCAATCTTGATGAAGAGTGTCAGCCTGAAATGTTGACTGTTTATTTTCCTCCATAGATGCTGCCTGACTTGCTGAGTTTCTCCAGCATTTTGTGCGTGTTGTTCTAGCATTCCAGCATCTGCAAAATCTCTTGTGTTTAAACTATCCACATACCATTTTGGATGCACCAAATGAATTCTACCCCAAACACTGCTGCACCAAGGAGGTCACAGTTTATGCTGAGGAAGTTGAAGTCACCCACTATGACAATTCTGATATTTTTGCATCTTTCTCTAATCTGCCTGCATGTTTCTCAATGACCTGGTTACTATTAAGAAGAGGAAGGTTGATATAATCCCTTCAGAGTGATTGCAGTTTTCTTATTTTTAAATTCTACCTCAATTGAAATTGTAAAACAAAAGATTCATATTATCCAAAGGGGAAGAGATTGCAGAAGGATCTGTATGCCCTAATCTCAGAAGGCTAATGTGCAAATACAACAATAATTAACAAAGTTAATAGGATGCTTTTGAAAGGAGAATTGAGCACAAAAATAGAAAGGTATGCTTCAGTTATATTGCTTTCTCTACATCTAGAATGTTAGGCTGAAGGTTAGAAGAGTGAAAAGTGATTTGACCGGAACTTAAAAGATTCTGAGGAGTTTGATAGGGTGTATTGAATAGGATTTTCCTTTTGTTGGAGAATGCACAATTATGGAACGCCCATTTAAAAATAAGGGTGGGCACTGAATTTAGACAAATGTAAGGCAGATTTTTTTTCTTTGGAAAGGTCATGAGCCTTGTTTTTTTTTGGAACTTAAAGGACCATGGCTGCAGAATATGTGAATCTTTTATAGGAAAATTTACATAGGGTTTTGATAAAGTAAGGGGACAAAGGATTGGCACTAATGGACAGTATTCCGGAGTTGACGTTTATCGGCCTTGAACTGCAGAGTAGGCTACCTGGAGGAATCTGTTTCCTATTTGAAAATATTATGAACGAGACAGCCGTCTAAACCTTGCATGCTACGATCTTATACTGTACTGCATTTCCGTAGCTTGTGTATGAATAACAGTAGACCTAAAAGCCCGCAGAAAAATACAAATCCGTTATTCGTCTGCAAGGTTTTTTCCGTTGACTACCAACTACAGTATAATCAGTAGTGCGAGGATCCATTCTGTATTTGATGCCAATATACACCATTTACCCAAAGCCAGTCTTTGGGGCACTGGAACAAACACATATGGATGAACATGACTATATTGCTGAAGACATCACGCTGCGTATCACCTGCTGAGTTCCTCCAGCCTGTTGTACGTGTTGTTCTGTTCTATGACTTCTAGATATGAACGACTACACTTTGAATGTTTTGTTTTATCGGGTGCGCGCCTTCGAAATTTAGTATATTTCCATTCTAGGCATAACTTTTTCTTGAGGTGTAGTCTATCACCGGCATGACATTAATGCAAATTCTTTAAATGTTTACTGGTTGGCCTCCCAGACTGTAGAAACACATTATACTGTATGGACAATATCAAAGATAGCCATACAAGCGAAGTTTGAAAATGACGTGCACAGACCGCTTGAACTAATTTGAAGGCTTACAGTACTTATAAGGGGAAAATGAAGAATAACCTGCAAGACTGAAGTTCATGATTTTGAATGCACAGAGGGAGAAACATGAAGACACGGAAACTTAGCGTATCGCGTTGTAAACAGAATGATATTAGTCGGTGTTTATCCAGCCGTACTTGGTGGTGGATCACGGGCAATTTTACTTCAGACAAGAGTTCACAAATACATATAAAATGCTGCTGGAAGAAACCAGCGGGTCAAGTTACATCTGTGGAGGCGAAGGACCAGTCATATTCTTGGTCGAGACCTTGCCTTTTGCCTCCGATTTTCGGTATCTGCAGTCTCTTACGTCTGGATTTCAAAGATGAATGGACATGTGTGTGGTCGATCTGCCCATGTGAATTATATGAGAACTATTTTATAATATATTTGTTTTTCACAGTTCCCCACCCCCTCTTTCGTCCACTATAAGCCGAATTTAATAAGTAATATAAAGCAGAAAACAATTACAGTTATTGGGAATAAGGCATGCTGCTCCTTTACTGTCGCCACCCCGTTCTTATTCTGGCGTCTATTCCTTTCCAGTCCTGATGAAGGGTCGACTATTTATTCATTTCTATAGATGCTGTCTGACTCGCTGAGTTCCTCCAGCATTTTGTGTGTGCTGTTCAAGACGTCCAGCATCTGCAGAATCTCTTGTGTTTATATTGTTCATTTAAGTGTTTTCCCCGGGGTTTAAACTATTGGAATATTACTTACCTGCAATGCTGAGTCACAACTAAGACATCCCACACAATAACTAAAAGGTACTTGGATAATTGCGAAACGACTTAGACAAATAGGTGTCAAGAGAAGGGAACAATTCTCATGACTAGAAAGAGCGATGAAAAAAGTAAGATCTCCACTTCACCTAGGTGAATTGCTAGCATTATCAGCTAATTAAAAAGAAAAGTTGAAAATAATGGCCAATCCAGCCTGAGGTAGAGTATGAATAGAGCCGGCAGCGGTCATTGATAGCTTTCGGGACAATTTAACAGCATCACAATTACTTGAACGGCGAGACCGGGCAAAACCAGTAACCTGCCGGACAAGCCGGCCTTTTCAAAAAAACAGTAGGGCGGTTGCACAGGGCGGGCTGAAGAAGATTGATTGACACCAAAATAAACGAATAAGCATTACGTCTGTGTGCCGACTCAACCAATCGGCCTGGCCTAGAGACAGGGTTTGATTGGAGAGAGGAAAGCAATGGGCCCGTGCTGAAAAAAGACCGTGCGCAGAAAAAAACTTGCCGGGTGCAAAAGTTTTTTTCGTAACCGTCTGCGTATTTACGGGCCGGGCGAAAGAATGAGGGAGCTGTTTCCTGATTCTCTGGAACTTTCGGTGTCGGTCTCCTGCAGTCCGGCTGCGTTTTGAATCGTGGCCGTTAAACGGCCCTTTGTTCTGCCCGGGGAGGGTGCCCGCTCCATCCACCTTGGTGCCAGCCCTTTGAATGAAGATGGATTGCGAGCCGAACCGGGCGCGCCTGATGTGCATGCTGTGGCTGACATTCGGCTTCTTCGTGCTGGAGGTGGTGGTGAGCCGGCTGACCAACTCGCTGTCCATGCTGTCCGACTCCTTCCACATGCTGTCGGATGTCATCGCGCTGGTGGTAGCCCTCATCGCCGTGCGTTTCGCTGCCAAGACCCAGTCGACGGCCAAGAACACGTTCGGCTGGATCCGGGCCGAGGTGATGGGCGCTCTGGTCAACGCTGTCTTCCTCACCGCCCTCTGCTTCACCATCGTGCTGGAGGCCATCGAGCGTTTCAGCGAGCCGCGTGAGATCCAGAACTCCTTGGTGGTGATCGGGGTGGGAGCGGCTGGGCTGCTGGTCAACCTGCTGGGGCTCTGCTTGTTCCACGGCAGCGGGAGCGGCACCGGGCCGGGCTCGGCCCACGGCCACTCTCACGGCTCCAGCGTGGAGAACGGCCACTGGTTCCGTAGGAAGAAGAGGAGCGACGCCGGGAATCTGACCGGCAGCAGCGACAGCCAGGAGGTCAACGTGCTGGTGAACAGCGGCAGCGCCATCAACGGCTTGAACCCCGACAAGCAAGACGTGTTCAGCACTCACAGAAGCGGCGACCACCGGCTTGTTAACGGTATACCCTCCTTTCAATCGGCATTGTCTGTCATCGATCGAAAATCTTCGGGCTGGGGTCCCGGGTACCGATTCGCCCGAGTTAAGCGCCAGGCGAAGGGACTATATTTTTAATGTCCCTTTATTCACTAAGATTTCTTTTACTGAAAATGCTCATAATTCATGATCTTTTCGATCGGCTGCTGCTATGCCTGATATTAAAATTACAGTGCAAATTCACAGTATGTCCCCATACAATGAGCCGTCTATGTTTTAATTAGCAATAGGAAATATATTTGAGTTAGAATGATTGTTAAAGGGGAACTTGTTTCTGTGAAATAACGAGCCATTATGAGAATTCTAACATTTGCCGTAGACAACACTGGGCTTTATTTACAGCCCTGTTCCATATCATGGATAATAATTTGTGGAATCCCCATAAAACTATTGAAAGTCTTAAAAGATATAAAGCTGCATTGCGTCGAGTAGGTCCTCGGGTTTAATCAAAGATTTGTTCTGTTTCTGATTTTGAATTAATGCCCCTTTGTATTGCTCTAGGCGGCACGGTATTCGATGGCGAACACTAGTCCTGAGTGATACAGTCTGCTTTTAGCAGTTGACTGGACCAACGCAACTCGTTACCCACATTTTTCAGATACTTCCAATAGTTCAATAATGTATTCCATTTTTTTTGTTTTTTCCCCCAGTTAGATTGCGATAACTTTATCAAAATTTTCTTAAAAATCGGTAGTTGATATGTTAACGGTTAAGTATAGTGCATTAATTTGATCTTCCCTGAATTGATTATCTACCGTAGTTTAAATGACGTGGGTTCATGTTGGTTGAAAGTGGAATCCATATGTGCAATTTAAATAATGTGTACATATATTTTTATACAAGAGCTTGTGTATACAATCTTTATTAATGGGTGTTATTTCAGAGGATGCCTGGCAATATTAAGATGGTTTAGTAGCGGTTGTACATAATTTTTACAGAGTTACTCAGAGCTAAATAAATGTTATACAAGCTCTTTATGCTATGCAGGCTTTCATTTGATTCTAATATATTTTTCTATTCCTTTTACTTTTTAATCTTTCCCCGAAATGCATTTAAGCTGCTCACTTTAATCACTTCTTTTGAAGTAATTCCACATTCTCACCAGTTTGAGTAAAGAAACTTGTCCTATTTGTCCTAAACTTGTCCGACTGAGTCTTGAATTTGTGTAATTTTGTTTTTGACTGTCGTATCATTTCACTCATTGAACTTTCTAGCTGGTTTGAATTAATTTTGCAATTCGATGTCATTAAGGTGTGGGTGATTTATCACAAAACCAAATGCAAAGGGCTCTTAGTAGCATGCCACAATTTCCAACTCTTACACCTCTGGCTCTTAGAAAGATGTTACCTATTTAGCCTTGCACTCAAACATTTTCTATGTAGTTCTGCAAAATTGTTTACCTGAATTTTTTTATTGTTTAGAAATTTTTATAATTCCTTCAAAAAAGTCATTGATTTCCCCCCCCCCCCCCCCAACAACTGGCTTTGTCTCCCAACTCCTCTGCTTCTGCTATCCTACCTGGCTCCCTGGCTCCATCTGCCTGGCACCCTTCATTCCCTGTCAGTCCACCAATCACCCCCACCTTTCATTATACTGGGTTATCTTCCCTCTCTGTCCTTAATTGTGATGCAGTGTTTTGACCTGAAATGTTAACAATTATCTATCTTTCGCAGATGCTGATCCACTGAGTTCCTCCAGCAGATTGTTGCTTCAAATTCCAGCATCACCTTTCTCTTGAGTCTCCAAGACATTTTATGTTATGACTCATTTTTAACAAATATTTTTGTTACATATGCTAGTTATGATCTGAAAACAGCTCATTTTTGAATAAGCCTACGCAGCCTCCTCGTAATCATTTTTTTCTCTACGAGAACAATCCTTGTTTTTCCATTATAACCATATAACAATTACAGCATGGAAACAGGCATCTCGGCCTTTCTAGTCTGTGCCGAACGCTTACTCTCACCTAATCCCACCGACCTGCACTCAGCCCATAACCCTCCATTCCTTGTTTCATGTAACTAAATTCTTGCATTCAAACTATACTCTAGTGGTAGCCTTTGCACCTTAAGGCCTTGACATAGTCATTGTAGAGTAGAGCCAAAATTGAACAAACACTGGTCATGATTGAATCATAATATTTTTAAAATCTTGTGTGGTTTAGTGGGTTTCTTGCTGTTTGTTCTTGTATGTGCTTTAATTTTTTTAAGAATCTTGCTTCATGTCTTGTTTTCCATTGACTCACAATCAGCATTCTCAGTTGTTCTACCTCTTTTACACACCTGAATCAAAAAATATTATGTCACTTTACTCAAGAATGTAATTCAGTATTCAAGTTGACATCTTGCAGTAAAGTGGAACATCGTACACTTAAACTGTTCAAACATGCATTGCATTAGAAGGTTATTTTACAAGAAAGATGAAATATGATCAGCAAATTTTGAAGTGTCAGAACATTGATTTAATTAGCACTTCAATTGGGATTACAACCTGTTATTAGAAACTTAAAGATATGAAGGCTTTTTTAAAAAAGGTGCATTTGAGGATGGGGTGGAAAATTTATTTTTAAGTTACTTGCACTTTAGAACCCAAAGTACAAGATTTTCTGATTTATTGTAGAAAACTTGTAGTAAAATGAAAAATCACAAAAATGAAGTAACTAGGAATGCACCTGCCAGTCTGGATTCTGATCCTGTTACATCTCCACAGGGATAACCTGGTGCGCTTTTTTAAAAAAAAACCCCAACCAAACACCTGCTTCTATCCGTACCTTTTGGAATAAACAGCTGGTAGCACATTAGTATTCATAGGGAATTATTTCTTTTTATTTTTTCTTTTTTATCGTGAATGAATGCCCACAAGAATTTCAGTGTAGTATATGGTGACATATATGTACTCTGATAATAAATTATCAACTTTTTAGTGGACTGGCTTGTTTAGGTTAAATTTCAGTTTTAAGTATTTTAAAATGTTTTTTTTCCTTCCCCTTTTGAATTTCTGATACTTTTTTTTGAATGTAGGAAATGGGCTGCCCTGGTCATGTGATGTTTGCAAGAATTTGCTTGATTAGAGAAACTCGGCATGTTTTCCAGTTATATTCCAAAATAAATGGGAAATTGAGAAGACATTATGTAGTGTGATCCTCACAAAACACTGTATATGTTTTAAACTAACATGTTCAAAGACAATGTACATGCAAAATGTCGTGTGCAAAGTACCAACCAGTATGTCTTCAAAATCGTTTTTCCATTGTACTGCAGCAATACAGTATTGTGAAACTACTACCCTTGTGCTTCCTTGCAGGAACATACATTTCTGTCCTTGTTTAACTATTTGGTCCTTTGTTCAATTTTTCAATCAGTAGGAGCACCATACTTTACATGAAAATGAATTCCTTTTATTGGCTAAAGCCGTTCAGGAATTGGCGATAAAACAGATTCTCAGTTATGGCTTATTTTTTATAGAAACTGTTGCTTTGGGGTAGCAGCAGCTTAAGCATAGAAAGATTCAAGGAACAGGTGAATTCATTTTCTTTGCATGTAGTCGGTACTTCTTCATCTGAGACTGGACATGTCTTCCATTCCTCAGTCTTTACTGCTTTCTATAGAAACCAGTATATTTATATATCTATGCTTTACTAATTCACTCACTCCTCCCTTCCCTCGCATCCATAGATGTAACATCTGTCTCTAAATCTTCCTCATTCAGGGACCAAAACAGTTGTTCCAGATGAGACAACTTTGCATGCACCTCCTCCAAACTCGATAGTTGGATTTAGAATTCTTAATGTGATCTCTGCTGGTGTGATCAAATGCAGACTAGGTCAAATCTTTACCAAACAACTGTATTCTGTCTTCCATGGACACCTAAAGATTCTGGTTTGGAAATCATTTTAATTTCCCCTCCCTATTTCCACATTGGCCTATCCTTGCTCTCCTCCTTACCAGCGCAAGGCCAAACAAATGATCAGAACAGCAAGGCTAACTTGCTTCTCCTCCTCTATCCCTTTCCCGATCTAACCAAGCTCCCTCAGACACATACTTCTTTCACCTCCCCCACCTACTCCACCTGCCTATCACCTGTACACTCCTACCACTGGACTGGTCCCTCTTGGTGTTGGACAGAGGGGAATTCAACATCTGCAGCCTTTTGCCATTTTGCAGACTTGCTTGTCAGTTCCAGCCTCATTCCTCCCCTCACCTTTTAATACTAGCTATCTCTCCTCACTTCACTCAGCCAAATGAAGGGGCTCAATCCAAGACATGGACTGTCCATTTCCCTCCACAGTCCATTGAATCCCTTCAGCAGCTCTTTTCTAATTCACCAAAACACTGACTTTCCTTAACATTAAGTTGACATCTGAATGTGACACGAGTGCAAATGAAAGTTGAAGGTGTTACAAATCTAATTGCAGAATGATTCTTAGCACAAAGAAAAATGGTTGTGACTTGTTGCAGCAGGAATTCTTGCTGGCTAGTGAATGGTTTGGCCTGAAGGAGCTCAGCTGAAGTTTAGGGGTAAAGTAGAGTGTATAGGAATTCTTTTGTGGTTGTGATCTGGAAACTGCTATAGAAGCTATGGGGGAGACCATGGGAAAATCAAGTTCAGACTCAGTGGAACTCCGTCACCTCCTGAGCTATCATGAATCTGATCTAATCTTCCTTTCATAAATGACCTTTGTTCAACTGCAGCATCAGAAATGGGGATGTTTGCTTTGTTCAGTTCCATTTACAGCTCCAAGTAATGAAAGAGCTTTTTACCATATATAGCAAGATTTAGGCAATATTGAGAATTTATGGCATAAATGTAAAGAAATGTCAAACAAAGACTAACCATCTGTCTGTGATGGTTAATGACAAGACCTGCTCTGATTTTTAAAAAAAATTATGGCAGGGGGATTTAAAAAAAATTATTGACCAGAAACTTGGTTGGACCTGTCAAAACAGATGGCTGGTACTTTGTGTTATGGAAATTGCTGTTGTGGTGCTACTCTTGCTAATGCCTCAAAGGCTATTCATTTTTGATGAAATACTGCATGTCATCCAAAGCAAGGCATGGTACTGTTATTTTATCCACACAAATTTCATGTCATTTGTCAGTGATAATAAACTTGATTTTGATTGAGTAAAATCTACTCTTTCCTGGCTCATGCAAGTACCATTTGCAAAACTTAATGTAGCAACTTTCCAAAGCTTTTTATACAGTTGTCCCCTGTCCCTCATCCCCAAGTCATGTGCCTGGGGAAAGTTAATATTTTTTCACATATGATTTTTTAAAATCTTAATACAGTTCATCTCCAGTAGCTTAAGAGCAATTGAGGGATTAATATTGGTGTTTTCATTCATTCTCTGAAACCCCCTCGATTTTGTGCATAAGAAATTGTGACTCTCTGTTATTGCCCAGTTGGATAGGTATACTTGGTTTCACCTTCTGTGCATCCAGTCATAACCAGAGAATAACCTGCAATGACTTCCCTCAAGATTTGTACCAATGCCCTCTGTTTCTCATCCATAGTATCCATTGATATTATCTTAAAAGCACATCATTTGTTTTAGAGCGAAATGCAGTCAATGCACAAGTCATCATGTCACTAACTCATCACTTTGTTTAACATCCATGGCTTTGGACAATCTTCTACAATATTGACATATCTTTCCTTCTCTAATTCATTTCCACAGCACCTCCCAAATCAATTTGCTCTGTTATTGGTGACTTTTTCATTTGCTAAGACCATCAATTGTATTCTTTCCAAAAGGTCTTGATATTGTATCTTTTGTTTTGGCTCTTCACATTAATATTTCCTTGTGTGCTTTATTATCAAGCTTTTTTGATAATGCTCCTGCACAATATTTACACTTCATAGCTGTACAGTATTTTTACTTCATAGGTGCTAGATCTTTTTCTTGAAAACAAGGGCAATTAATTTATTCCTTGGTATTCCTCTTAATTTGCTCGAGTAGTTTAACATGTGGTTGAGTACTCATATAAATGTTAACCAAAAATTTGGTTGTACTAGATGGTTGTTCTGTAAGAAAAGATTTTCTGGCAGGCTAGAATGTTAAATCAAGACATCTTCTGAAGTTTAACTTTTTTAGTAATGTGTGTATACCCTGCATAGGGTTCTTTGAACATTTAAACAAAACTATGTTGCCTGGATTGGGGAGCATGCCTTATGAGAATAGGTTGAGTGAACTCGGCCTTTTCTCCTTGGAGTGATGGAGGGTGAGAGGTGATCTGGTGTATAAGATGATGAGAGGCATTGATCGTGTGGATAGTCAGAGGCTTTTTCCCAGAGCTGAAGTGGCTAACGTGAGCAGGCACAGTTTTAAGGTGCGTGGAGGTAGGTACAGAGGATATGTCAGTGGTAAGTTTTTTACACAGAGAGTGATGAGTGCGTGGAATGGGCTGCTGGCAATGGTGGTGGAGGCAGATACAATAAGGTCTTTTAAGAAACTCCTGGATAGGTACATGGAGCTTAGAAAAATAGAGGGCTATGGGTAACCCTAGGTAATTTCTAAAGTAAGTGCATGTTCACAGCATTGTGGGCCGAAGGGCCTGTATTGTGCTGTAGGTTTTCTATGTTTCCATTTTGGAATTTTATTTATGGACATTCACATTTGTTTACTTTTGCCAAATTATTGCCAGAATTTACCTTCTCTAGAGCAGGTTAGCTCTAAATTAATGAGATTTGTAGTCCATTTACTTGTATTGTCTACTATTTATCCACCTCTTAATGAACTGTTTGTATCCAGTATTAATGTAGTTATTTGAGGAATATGGTAACTCTGTTTTGATAATTTGATAAAACTTCAAATGAAAAATGGGTGACTTATTATTCTAAATACAATAAAGTGCAAAACAAATTTATAGATTTTTAAAAATGAATTGACTCATATTATTCATATTGAATAATTTAAATTGAGTTGAAAACGATCCTGAAGTAACTGAGTAACAAAGTATTGTATTCCTTTTTGCAACGTCTCGCAAACATTTCCAGATTTGTTTTTGGATTTCCTGGCTTGTAAATGTTGTAATTGTGACTTCAATTGATACTTCTAAAAATAATTCCTGGCATATAATTGTGCACAGATCCATTGTGAAGGTAGTGGCACGAATAATTGAACAGTTATTTCAAGTGTTGATTCAGGCATGTTGTGAGAAAACGGCCCTATTTTGTGCCTATCATTCTCAGGTTTCTACAAAGAGCTCTTTGGATGTGTTACTTTTCTCAATGAACTTGCTTTCGTGCTGAAATAGAGTTACCAGTACAATCCTTTAGAATTTTTTTTTTACTTTTTGTCTGCTGAATGTCATATTTTTACTTTATAGTTAATTGATACTAAGCTGTATTGTTGAGTGATTCTGTTGTTTATTTGAATTGTACATGAATTTCCTTGCGTGTTTATTCAAGAAAGTGTAATGTTTCCATTACACCCATGACGGTAGAGGATCATGGGATCTTTTTTTTAAATTGCAAAGCTGCTACAGCATCTCTTTGGTGTAGCCATTTGAAATGAACGCTGTTTCCTCTGCTGTCCACAGAATTAATTTTCATCACTGTTCAGTGGGAGAGAGTACCTTTGTGGTTGGGAAGCTCATTACATATGAAGAATCCAGAAGCCCTGACTACTAATCTTGAGAAATGTTTTTTATTGCTTGAGAATTATAAATCCAGTGTGTATAATGTAGATTCTTTTTCTGGTGTGGGAACAGCTTAATTTCTGTAAATGCTTGTATACTTTTACACTCATTTATAGTTCACATTTTTTGTAAGATTTCCTGTTCAGTGTCCATTATCAGCCATCACTTTGCATTCCTCTGACAATGAGATGGTCAGCTCAGTAACATGAAAGGTGGATAGCCAATGGGAATGCACGGGTGTTACTACTTTTCCCCTTGTACATGGGATAGTCGTGAGACAGATGCAATTTTGGAGCACATTATCAGCATGCTAGGTCAGCCCCCTGAGTTTTGTATACCCTCTACTTTTCCCATTCTCTGTTGATGAGTCGATCCCTCTAAGTGTTTCCTTTGTCACCTTGTGTGCAGGACTATTGCATTCTTCATGCTGTCTCTCCCACTTTTCTGAACTAGGTGACCTGAGTAATGAGATTTGGGGTCCAAAAGCTTCAGATATGTTTACATTCTTTTCTAACTTCATTTTGAGTTTAATGGTAATCACTAACAGGATTGCTTAAGGTAACAACGTGATAATTTGAGGAATATTTTTAAAAATTGACGTATTGCAATTTGCTTTTAATTGGATTATCATGCTATTTGAGGTGCAAGTATGTAATCTGAAGGAAAGATGGAATTCCTTCTGCGTTCTGTCTGCAGAGGTAACTGGAAAAAAAAGTTGAAGCTCTTGCTCCCACTGTGTGGTAGAACCTCCCGAGTTACTTTTGCCACACTCTTTTGCTGGCTGTCTGTTTTAGCTTTCCAGCATGTTAGTGGTTTGCTTTGCGTATGAATATTTTGAGAGCATTGTTATACAGCTTTCTGATGAAGTGTACAGTCCAGCAATTATCTTGGAACTGTTTATAGTTGCTAAACTAAACCAGTCTTTTCTGTACTGTGGTTTTGACTTCCTCTTAAAATGTATTGCTCAAAGTGATAATCCCGATATTGAACACTCAGTAACACACTTGGATATACAGTGCCTATAAAAAGTATTCCCCTCCCTACCCCCTATTCCCCCCCCAGAAGTTTTCATGTTTTATTGTTTTACAATATTGAATCACAGTGGATCTCATTTGGTTTTTTTGACACTGATCAACAGAAAAAGACTTGTGTCAAAGTGAAAACAGATCTCTACAAAGTGATCTAAATTAATTACAAATATAAACGACAAAATAATTGATTGCATAACTACTCACCTCCTTCAAATCAGTATTTAGTAGATTCGGTGGGAATGGTGTCTATCAGCTTTGTACATCTGGACACTGCAACTTTCCCCTATTCTTTACAAAACTGCTCAAGCTCTGTCTGATTACATGGGGATCATGAGTGAATAGTCCTTTACAAGTCCAGCCTCAAATTCTCAATTGGATTGAGGTCTGAACTCTGACCTGGTCACTCCAGGGCATTAACTTTGTTTTTAAGCCATTCCTGTGTAGCTTTGGCTTTATGGGTCATTGTCTTGCTGGACAATAAATCTGTCTGCATAGTTCTCTTGCAGACCGCAGACCGCATCAGGTTTTCCTCCAGGGTTTCCTTATATTTTGCTGCATTCATTTTACCCTGTATTTTCATAAACCTTCCAGGGCCTGCTGTAGTGAAGCATCCCAACAGTATGATACAGCCACCACCATGCTTCATGCTACGGATGGTGTTTTTGATTGGCGGTGTTTGGCTTACACCAAACATAGCGTTTATTCTGATAGTCAAAAAGCTCTGTTTTGGTTTCATCAGGCCATAGAACCACCTTCCTGCTGTCTTCAGAGTCTCCCACATGCCTTATTGCAAATTCTAGCTGAGATTTCATGTGAGTTTTTTCAACAGTGGCTTTCTCTTTGCCACTCTCCCATAAAGCTGCGACTGTTGTATGACCTGGGCAATAGTTGTATGTGTAGTCTGTCCCTTCTCAGCCACTGATGCTTGTAACTCCTCCAGAGTTGTCATAGGGCCCTTGGTGGCCTCCCTCACTAGTCCCCTTCTTGCACAGTGTCTCAGTTTTTGAGGACTTTCTGCTCTAGGCAGATTTACAGCTGTGCCATATTCTTTCCATTTCTTGATAATTGACTTAACTGTACTTTAAGGGATATTCAGTGACTTGGAAATTTTCTTGTATCCATCTCCTGACTTGTGATTTTCAATAATCCTTTCATGGAGCTGCTTGGAGTGTTCTTTTGCTGTCATGGTGTAGTTTTTGCCAGGATACTGACTCACCAGCAGTTGGACCTTTCGTAGACAAGTGAATTTTTACTGCAATCAGTTGAAAAATACTGACTTCATACAGTGACCTCCATTTAACTAATTATTTTGTGTTTTATATTTGTAATGAATTGAGATCACTTTGTAGAGATCAGATTCCACTCTGACACAAGAGTCTTTTTTCTGTTTTTCAATGTCAAAAAAAGCCAAATTAAATCGACTGATTCAATATTGTAAAACAATAAAAAATGAAAACTTCCAAGGCTGGATGGGTGAATATCCCTGCCAGTGAACTTTACAGCAAGTAGTCCATCTTTTCATCTGATGTTTTACTGGTTTGGTTTACTGAAATATTTTCGCAAATTGGGGTAGGGGAGAAGGAAAAAAATGAACCTTTTTTAAAAATTGTATTTAATCTTTGTTTTTCTTTAAATAGATTTACTGAGGGAGAATAATGTGACAGGCCTGCAGATGAATGGGATTTCTGTCCTTGATGACCATCTTGATGAATTTGTAGAAGATTCTGCATCACAGCTAAATATGCGTGGGGTTTTTCTCCATGTGTTGGGCGATGCTCTGGGTTCAGTCATAGTTGTGGTTAATGCAGTGATATTTTACTTTATTTGGAACCCATGTCCTGAAAATGGTCCATGCATTAATCCTTGTCATAATGAACAATGTGAAAATCGACCTCTAAATGGCACACAGTCAAACATATCTGAAAATCTCAAAAGCATTCCAGAAGCTGGACCCTGCTGGGTGCTTTTCTTGGATCCCACTTTGTGCTGTATTATGGTTTGTATCTTGCTCTATACAACCTATCCACTTTTGAAGGAATCTGCTCTGATTCTGCTGCAAACGGTTCCTAAGCAAATAGATGTGGAGTTGATAAATGAAAAGCTGCGCAACCTGGAGGGTGTCCTTGCTGTACATGAGCTGCACGTTTGGCAGTTAGCTGGCAGTAGAATCATTGCAACAGCTCACATCAAATGTCGTGATCCAACTGCTTATATGGATGTAGCTAAACGTATCAAAGACTTCTTCCATGATGAAGGTATCCATGCTACAACCATTCAACCAGAATTTGCTTCAGTGAACTCTGAATCACGTACTTCTGTTTGTGAACTGCCGTGCAAGACTCAGTGTGCCTTAAAACAATGCTGTGGCAATGGAGAAAAGTCATCTGGTGATTTAAAGTTCGAAACTCCATCTGCCCATTCTCTTGAGGTTATCAGGGAATCTCCTGAACACCCCATTGCAAGGACTGAAAGAAATGAGATGGGGAATAATGCAGTAAAATGCAAAGACACACAATATGAATCAGCTGTGTAAAGTTAGCCATTCTAATTTTGAAAAGTGATGTACTTTACTGACTTTAAATTTTGGGGTTGTCAACTGGAATTGGCACTAAGCTGAAATAACTGTGGGTAATGCAACTATATTGAACTTGTTCCACAGCTCCGATCTGTTTATCGCACATTCCAAAGCAAAACTGTGGACTGTTGTCTAGAAACTACTTGAACTTGTTATCACAGCTTTTTGAGAAGCATTGTGGATAGTCCATCACTGACTGTGTCAGCAAAAAATTGTATTTAATTATTAATAAAGCCAGTAGCATTTTGGGAAATTTAAGATTTTTTTATATAAGCAATTTTGTATAGGTTGATGTAGAAACTTTACGTCAATTTACAAAATCCACTGTTCTCACCAAAAAAGCTGCTGGTGTATAAAACTGGGTTTGATTTGGGTGGTTTGGGAAGGTCATATTGTGGAAATTCTCCAAATGAAGCCAGAGTATTCAACATAATAATTAGTATTATGCATGGGTAGTTTGTGTGCTACAAAATAGTGACATTTTCTCCTTGCAAACTCCAAGAATGCATTTATTGTAATTCTTTAATTTATTAGAACACAAATGTTTCTGATACAGAATGATCTTTATTAATTCTTGTTTCTATCCTGTTGATTATAGTTGATAATTGTAGGTAATGTTTTTAATGCTCTGATGTAATTGTATCTCATGGTACAAATGCTTGTCTGGGATGGTGTGCAATTGCTTTCTTCTGGACCAGCATCTTGTGCAAATATACAAAAATATATGCAAATAAATGCTGTGGATTTTCTTCAGAAAAATGAAAAACAAACCTGTGAGTCAAACTTCTAAACTAGTGTGTTCATCTGTGCTTTGCAAACAGTTTGGGGCTGTAACATTGTTCTGTTTGGTGCCCTGTTGTCAACTTTTAGTTTCACTTTTGGAATTGTTTCTTACCAGTGATTCTATTGAATGGTACCTTGGACACAATCCACTGTTGTGTTCCATGCACAACTCTGCTTAAGGTTGCAGGCCCCTTTTTGAAGGACCAAGTAGAGCAACTGCTATTACGTTTCGGTCATACAGATATATTCTTATATCAGAAATGGGTGTAATGTCTGGAAAGGGTTATTTTCTACATGAGAATTTTACATATAAGAGTATAATTTTTTGCCTTAAAATGAGGAAAATATAACATTTGCAAGTATAGTAAAATTTCTTTAACTGCAGTGGTAGATTTAAACGAACACGTTCCAGTGAGTTGGCCTAAATATGAAATGCAATACAAAAAAAATGAATTTTATGATTTTTTTTGGACTGTTGCTCTGAATTTTGGGAGCTAATGACAAATCCTGTTGAGTTTAATGTTGTAAATCAAATTCTAATCCCAACCATTTTAAATTGATTTCATTATTTTTGTAGTGGTTTCTTGATCATCCTTTTCTGTTCTTTTTTGTGTAATGGTGCATTTGGATTTTAATACAATGCTACCTACAGAAGTAACACTTGTGATGTGTAACTTAAGAGCGTTAGTCCACATGAAAATTTTCAAGCTAAGTTTCTAAATGCTAATTGCATGAAGCAGTGAGGCTAGATTGAAGAGATGTGTAGATTTTCACCAGGTTTTCAGCAAAGCCAAATGAGCATACACAAGTTTAATACTAATAATATTACAGCTAGGGGAAAAATACCTGTCTGTTGTTTGAAATGTTGTTGTATCTAGGTTTAATTACACCAGGATTGAAATATGGTACTGGTAATTTACAGATGCATTACTGATTTGTGACAGGGTGAGAGTTTTCAGATGATAAGTGAAGTGTATTCCTTGAAAACAAACTTTGGGTTGAATTTTCTGCTAATATTTTTTTGGGGGGGAAAGCAATCCTATTCATTGTTTTTCAGTCTAAGGGGGTGTTTGGGTTGGGGGAATATGTTCAGACTTGAGTTCTGATTGTATCTGTTTAGTGCAAATCTTTTTATGGTAATGAATTAAAAAAACTTGATCTAAAATCCTCGTGGAAGGAAGCAGCTAAAAAATTTCATAAGGTATGTGGCGTGTAAAATACAAACAACCAACTGCATTCAAGTATTCAAATGGTTTACGGAGTTTTTTTTTGCATTATTAAATGCATTACCATACTTTGTTCTTCAATTTGTTTTGCTTTGTTTATATTCTGTGCATAATCTACATGCTGTACAATCAGCTTTGTGGATGCTCTAGTTCAAACTAACATGCATATCTGGAAATTACTTTTGTTTCCTATTTGACCACTTTGCTATGACAATATTAATTTCGTTCATTAATTACACAATTGCTATCCAGTTACAGTGCTACATGGTTTGTAGTTACTAAACACAACCTGATTAGGAAGCCATTGCAGGTTCTGATTTCAGAGGTATACTGGATCTAAGCAACATTAATGTTTTATGGTCTGTTTGTGAAAGGGTTTATAAGAAGTGAGGGTTAATTCACATTCTTGGCATGCATTTGAGGAAAACGAGAATTCAATGAACTTTTTTAGTTCTTGTTGATATTGAAATCACTTTGACTTTGCAGTACACTGAGGAGAGGCCTCGGACCGAGGAGTCAACTGTTTATTCATTTCCATTGATGCTGCCTGACCTGCTGAGTTCTACCAGCATTTTGTGTGTGTGTGTTGCTTTGGATTTTCAGCACCTGCAGAATTTCTTGTTTCATCCGATTTTAACCATTTTAAATGTGTATAAAACTTCATGTAAAAGTAACATTATTTAAATAGGGACTTTTGGTAAGGTACAGCAGGATTTAAATTACGGCAGTGAAGTTTGCTGTCAAGTTGACAAAAATAATTTCTGATCTTTAGAAGTGAGTTAAGTGCCATTTCAGTTCTGATTTGGTTTATCACTGACAAAAGGGATTAATCATGGGTGAATACACTTACTAGATTTGTACTGATTATGGAATTGAATTGCCAAAAATTGTGGGGCATATTTTTGAGCATTATTTTAATGTAGCTATTAGAATTTTTAGATTTGGATACATGAGTTGCTTTGAAGAAACTGACCATGAGAACTGTGATAAACAATGATCTTTCAATCCACTCGTAACATACTGTGGTAATCCTGTTTGTAATCTGATGGCTCTTGTGGTAATCAAAGATTGATACTTGCATCCCCAACATAATACCCATAGTTACTTAAACTCCAAAATACATGGAAAGGCCATATACGTGGGGAATTTCATTATTTATCGAGACAATGGCATATTTGTGTTCTTATTACAAATGATCAATTTAACTAAACTTTGAGATGAAGTTATTTAGATACTTTATTTAGAGAGTTGCTGCTATATGTTTGCATAAATCTTCTGGAACCATGAAAAATGAATTTCCTCTATGAACTGAAGTTTAGCTGAAATTAATTTCAAGATGGGATGCATTATGCCAGGTTGTTACTTTTCTTGGTGTTGCATGGTATTGCAGCAGTTAATGTCACTGCTTCATAGCTCCAAGGACCCTGGTTTGAATTTGAGCTGATGTTGTCTGTGTAGCTTTCATGCTCTGTTTGATCAAGGTAAGTTTCCTATGAGTGCTTCAGTTTCCTCTAGCATCCTAAAGATGTGCTGGCAAGATAATAGGCTACTATGGATTTAGTTCCTTGGTAAAAGTCAATGTTAAACAAACTGATTAAAGTTGGACATGTATGTGAGAGAATGTTGCAGGCAAACAGGAATCAGATAACTAGGATTGTTCACCTTCGAATCAGATTGTACCCAAGGGCCAAATGGCATGGGGTGTGGATTATAAGATAAGGGAACGCTTCTTTCTCTGTTCTACAATAAACTATGAATAATACAAAATTTCTCTTTAAGTATTAGAGTTTGTTGTTCCACAGTCAAATATTACAAACTTGATCTATTCTTTCACAGTCCACATGTCTTCAATATGATATCTGTGCTCTGATTGCAGAGCTTGATTCATTTCAAGTAAGTAAAATTAGGAAATTTGGATAATGGAATTTGATTTTTACTTTATTGTCACCAAACAATTGATACTAGAGCGTACAATCATCACAGCGATATTTGATTCTGCGCTTCGTGCTCCCTGGAGTACAAATCGAAGTAAATATAATAAAAATTTAAATTATAAATCATAATTAGAAAATAGAAAAGGGAAAGTAAGGTAGTGCAAGTCAGGTCCGGATATCTGGAAGGTACGGCCCAGATTTTGTTTAGATAGAAGTAAAACGTGCATGAACTAATAATATAGAGAGAACGTAATCAGGTATGAAATATTTTCATCTGCAACTCAATCTTTATGCAAGTTTTACATTACTTAAAAAAAATATCACTGAGCACAATTTGTGTTTGAATATTAGTATAGTTTTGTCTCAAACTGTTGCTAGCCTAATTCTAACAGTGATTTGGATACAGTTCAATACACCTATCTTGCCTGCAATTACAATGTATTCCTGAAAACTGGAGAATTTTGCTGTTTTTCTGTTCTTGTAATTTTTCAAAATGAATTCCAATTTCATTATTAACTCCCTCTTGTCAAAAACTGATTCATGTAATTTTTTTTTGAAAATGCAGTTTATATTTACTGCCTTTTTAAAATTTTGGAGATAAAACCAAATAAATCATTTCACTTTAAATTACCAGAAGAATTTTCAACCTTCTACTGTTAAGATTTGATGTTTAGAAATGTGAATATTGATTATCGTGGAGCTTAAAGTGTGAATTTAATTAAATTACTTGGTAGTTTATCTCCTGATTTTTTTTTTAAAAATTGAAAGCCCGAAGTTCAATGTGGATATGTTGACTGGGTATGGATTGGCAATACCGCTATTTGTTTAAAACTAATTATTAGGAATGATAGGGTGGAATAGGTGGAAGAGGGTGTGTGAATTCTTCCAATCCATTGTTTTAATGTTTCAGTGCCTTTTTGAAATATCTGAGCAGTACAGAGATCACTCCAAGGTATAGTATTCATAAAATATATATCAAACCAATCAGGAAAGAGTGTAAATACAAATCAAAAGTTTGGTTTGATAAGACTTTGGGGTATATTTGGCTTAACGCCAGAAATTTGACAACCTTGGATTAAGTTTGTAATCTTCATTTAATTTACATTGGAAATCAAATGTGCAATCAAGTGATATCTACTGCTGTTCAATTTATTGGAATAACTGATTTAAATGGAATGGAGTTTAGGCTTAATCTGTAAATGATATAGGAAAAGAATTAGGCCATTTGGCCCATGGAGTCTGCTCCATCATTCAATCATGGCTGATCTTTTATTCCCCTCCTTAACCCCATTTCCTTGGCCTTCTCCCTGTAATCTTTGATGTCATGCCCAATCAAAAACCTATTAACCTCTGCCTTAAATACACCCAACGACCTGGCCTCCACAGTTGACTGTGATAACAAATTCCACAAATTCACCACCCTCTGGCTAAAGAAACTTCTCTGCATCTGCTTTTAAGTAGATATCTATCCTGAGGCTGTGCCCTCTTGATCTAGACTCACCCCACCATGGGAAACATACTTTCCACATTTTCTTTGTTTTGGCCTTTTAACATTTGAAAGGTTTCAGTAAGATTCTCCTCCCCCCCCCCCCCCAATCCTTCTAAATTCCAGCAAGTATAGACTCAGTTTCTCTTATGATAACCCTTCCATTCCTGAATCATCCTGAACCGACTCTGGGCCCTCTCCAATGCCAACGCATCTTTTCTTAGATGGGGAGCCCAAAACTGTTCACAATACTTAATGTGTGACCTCACCAGTGCCTTTTAAAGCCTCAGCATCACATCCCTGCTCTTGTATTCAAGAACTCTTGCAATGAACTCCACCGACTACCTGCAAGTTGACCTTTGGGGTGCTCTGCACAAGGACTCCCAAATCCCTTTGTATCTCAGATTTTTGGATTTTCTCCATGCTTAGAAAAAAGTCTGCACATTTATTTCTACTACCAAAGTGCATGACAATGCATTTTCCAACATTGTATTTCATTTGCCGATTTCTTGCCCATTCTCCTAATCTGTCCAAGTCCTGCAGCCTACCTGTTTCCTCAACACTATCTGCCCCGCCACTAATCTTCATATTACCTGCAAGTATGGCAATAAAGCCATCTATTCTAAATAATTGATATACAGCATAAAAGAAAGCAGTCCCAACACCGATCCCTGCGGAACATCACTAGAGTCACTGGCAGCCAACCAGACAAGGATCCTTTTATTCTCACTTACTGCCTCCTACCAATCACCCAATGCTCTAACCATGTTGGTAACTTTCCTGTAATAACCGTGGGCTCTTAACTTGGTAAGCAGCCTCATCTTGTCAAAGGCCTTCTGAAAGTCCAAATATACAACATCCACTGCATCCTGTTTATCTATCCTACTTTTAATCTAAAAAAAAACTCCCAACAGGTTTGTCAGGCAAGATTCTCCCTTGAGGAAACCATGCTGACTTTGTCCTATCTTGTCCTTTGTCACCATAACCTCATCCTTAACAATTGACTCCAACGTCGTCCCAATCACTAAGATCAAGCTAACTGATCTATAATTTCCTTTCTGCTGCCTTACTCCTTTCTTAAAAAGTGGTGACATTTGCAATTTTCCAGTCCTCTGGCACCCATTTTTGAAAGATTATTGCTAATGCCTCCACAATCTCTACCATTACCTCTTTCAGAACTCTAGGGTGCAATTCACCTGGTCCTGATGACTTGTGTACCCTAAGGTCTTTCAGCTTTTTGAGCACCTTCTCCCTTGTAATAGTAACAACACTCTTCCTTCTCTTCCTTCACATTCTACATCTACTGCTAGTGGCTTCCACAGTGAAGACTGATGCAAAATACTCATTTAGTTCATCTGCCATCTCCTTGTACCCCATTGTTTATCCCGCCTCATTCTCCAGTAGTCCTATATCAACTCTCGTTTCTTTTATTTTTTTGCATACTTGAAAAAGCTTTTACTATCCACTATGATATTGTTTGCTAGCTTTCTTTCATATTTCAACTTTTCCCTTCTAATGATTCTTTTAGTTCTCTGTAGGTTTTTTAAAAAGCTTCCCAATCCTCTGTCTTTCCAATAGTGTTTTCTTTGTAGTATGCCCTCTCTTTTGTTCTTGCATTAGCTTTCACTTCCTTTGTAAGCCCTGGTTGTAGTATTTTGTGACTTTGATTAAATGATTTTAGCTGAGAAGATTGGACTGCTAGCAGAAAGGGAAAAGCAGGCAACATGGACCCTGTTATTTACATCAAAGCCTAATTTTTGTAAATACATTAAAGATTGGGTTTTTAACTTTTAGTTGGTAATTTCAAATTGACTTTTACAAACTGAACAAAGATGCAACTTAAGACACCTTTTCACTTATGAAACATAGTAAAGTGATGAAAATAAACGAATAATTAGAATTCAGTTTAACCTAGATATTTCTTTATTCATAAAAAAAAATGTCACTGGCTAGTCAAACATTCATTTGTGGCTGTTATGCTACAAAATGGGAAGATGGAAATGTGAGTAGAGCATATAGCTGTTGTGCCAATTATGGTTGACTTGTGACTTCAAGTTCTAGCTCTGCTCCTTAAGAATTTTAAATCAAAAATAAATCTAGAAAGTCAGGCTTTAATTAGAGCAGTTGGCCTAATGTCAATTTTAGAAGCATAGAAAACCCACAGCACAAAACAGGCCCTTTGGCCCACAAAGTTGTTGCGAACCCATAGCCCTCTATTTTTCTAAGCTCCATGTACCTATCCAAAAGTCTCTTAAAAACCCTATCGTATCCGCCTCCAGCACCGACGCCGGCAGCCCATTCCATGCACTCACCACTCTGCATTTAAAAAAAACTTTACCCCTGACATCTGCTCTGTACCTACTCCCGAGCACCATAAACCTGTGCCCTCTTGTCGCAGCCATTTCAGCCCTGGGAAAAAGCCTCTGACTATCCACATGATCAATGCCTCTCATCATCTGATACACCTCTGTAAGGTCACCTCTCATCCTCCATCACTCCAAGGAGAAAAGGCTGTGTTCACTCAACCTGTTGTCATTAGGCATGCTCCCCAATCCAGGCAACATCCTTTTTATGGCTTCCATATCTCTCCTGTAGATAGAGAGGCAACTAGAACCGAGCACAGTACTCCAAGTGGGGTCTGACCAGGGTCCTTGAAAGCTGCAGCTTTACCTCTCAGCTCCTAAATTCAATTCCATGATGGATGAAGGCCAATACACCATATTTCTTCTTAACCACAGAGTCAACCTGCGCAGCTGCTTTGAGAGTCCTATGGACGGACCCTGAGATCCCTCTGATCCTCCAGAGTGCCAAGAGTCTTACTATTAACACTATATTCTGCCATCATATTTGACCCACCAAAATGAACCACTTCACACTTACCTGAGTTGAACTCCATCTGCCACTTCTCAGCCCAGTTTTGCATCCTATCAGTGTCCCGCTGTAACCTCTGACAGCCCTCCACACTATCCACAGCACCCCAACCTTTGTGTCATTAGGAAACTTACTAACCCATCCCTCCACTTCCTCATCCATGTCAATTATAAAAAATCACAGAGTAAGGGTCCCTGAACAGATCCCTGAGGCACACCACTGGTCACTGACCTCCTTGCAGAATATGACCCGTCTACAACCACTCTTTGCCTTCTGTGGGCAAGCCAGTTCTGGATCCACAAAGCAATGTCACCTTGGATCCCATGCCTCCATACTTTCTCAATAAGCCTTGCATGGGGTACCTTATCAAATGCCTTGCTGAAATCCATATACACTACATCCTGCTCTTCATCAATGTGTTTAGTCACATTTTGCTGAAAAATCTGGACGTACATCCTCTGCAAATGTGCTAACTTCACTCATGTCTCTTATTTTGAAACTATGACCCTGATCCTAACCAACCCAAATGGCTGAAAACTATTTCTCACCACCTTCCTGACTGTACTATATTTAAGAGCATGAAATTCTGTAAGATCACCTGTTGACTTTAACATTTAAGAAAATGCAGCTTAGTTTCTGTAATTTTCTATGTACAGTGGATTCCTGTTAACTGGAACACATCAGGACAAGAATATTTTGGCTCAAATTAGTGGCTGCTCCAGTCAGTTGAAGTTTCATGGAAATAGATGAAAGGTTTTTTAAAATAAACTACTGTTTAAGTGACAAATAGGTGTTTAAATAAAATACAGAATAAATTAGAACACTACCAATACTACTACAGTACTATAAGCTTTCATTTCTAATAGTTATCAATGGAGAAATTCATTTGGCATAAGCTGACATGTTCTTTTGATTGACTGTAAATTTAAAAATGGCTATAAAATACAGGAGGAGAATTGGGCCCATTGAGTCTGCTCCACCCTTTCCTCATGGATGATCCAATTTTCCTCTCAGCCCCAACCTCTTGTCTTCTCACATGTACTGACCAGCCAAGAACCTATTAACCTCTGCCTTAACTATACATGAAGACTTGGTCTTCACAACTGCCTGTGGTAAAGAATTCCACAGATTCACCACTCTCTGGCTAAAGAAATTGTTCCTCATCTCCATTCCAAAAGGACACCTCTATTCTGAGGCTTTGTCGTTTGGTCTTAGACTACCCCACCATAGGAAACATCTTCTCCACATCCATTCTATGAAGGCTTTTTGCCATTTGATAGGTTTCAATGAGGCCACCCCTCATTCTTCTGAATTCTGGTAAATACAGGCCTAGAGCCATCAAATGTTCTTCATATGACAAGCTATTCAATCCTGGAATCATTTTCGTGAAACTCATTTGACTCCTCTCAAGTTTCGGTACATCCTTTCTAAGATAAGGGGCCCAAACCTGCTCACAATACTCCAAATGAGGCCTCACCAGTGCTTTATAAAGTCTCAACATTACATCCTTGCTTTTATATTTTAGTCCTGTTGAAATGAATGCCAACATTACATGTGCCTTCCTCACCACAGACTCAAACTGCAAATTAACCTTTACGAAATCCTTCACATAGAGTCCCAAGTCCCTTTGCACCTTAGTATTTTTTGTATTTTCTCTCCATTTAGAAAATAGTCAACCCTTTCATTTCTTCTGCTAAAGAGCATGATTATACACTTCTTGACACTATTCCATCTGCCGCCACTTTGCCCATTCTCCTAATCTTTCTGTAGCTTATCTACTCCCTCAAAACTAACTACCCCTCCACCTATCTTCATTTTGTCTGCAAACTTTGCAACAAAGCCATGCAAGTGATGCTATTTTAAACCTGCTTGCTCTAAGCAAAGTCCAATGACCACGTAAATGTTTGGCAACAGTCTCCTGTCTTGATTAAGCAGCACTGTGTCCCAAATAAAAGGGAATCTTAGCTATTTTCTTAATTAGTTTTTGTCTTTAAGTTGTTTCTTATTTAGTTGTTGTTCCAAATAAGCAGCTGCCCCAATTAACTGATAGCCCAATTAACCGGAATCCACTGTATTTGGATATCTTTCTGAAATCTATACTGGGGTTAAGTATGGAACAATTTATGAGTATGAATGTTTTGAGTAAAAGTATAAAGGGATATGATTATAGCAATGGGCAACTGGAGCTTGATCTTCACTGGCAGGAAATGTCTGTAATACACTTTATTCCATTTTTGTGCTGTATAATTAAGTTGTATATTGTCACAATAAAACAAATTACATTATGATGGCTAAATTTCAATGACAACCAAACTTGAATAGTGCAAAAAGGCACAAACATGAATAATGAGGTGGCATGACATTTGGTGCTCTACAAAATTACCTTTCTGTACTCATTTTGTAAGTTCAAATAGATTTCTGATGGAAGGCTGGCACTTAGTTTTAATTTAAAAATGCACACTTACTTCTGGGTCAAGTAGAGATAAGAGAGATCAAAGCTCACGCACTTTAGTACACATTACTCTGAAACAGAGTTCACTCTGTGTGTGTGTGTGTGTGTGTGTGTGTGTGTGTGTGTATATGTATTCTGGTTTCCAAGATTGGATGAGTGAGGTGGTGGGTAATTGAACTCTTACCAAAGAAGTCTGCTTTACTTGCTAAATGTGGAGTTAGCAGTGGAACAAGAATCATTGGAAGGAAAACATGTCCAAGGCTCTAGACCTGAGTTGCAAACCAGTAACTCTGTACTGGTGAGAACAGAATTTGTTTAAGTCATTAATATAACTCACCCTAGGTTAATATGTGAGGAGCAGTATTGTGACTAAGATTTTTGAGGACTTCTGCCACAATTTTTAAACCAGTATCTGAAATTACAAGGAAGAACGATTAAAGAAGCAAATTTGAGGTTCGAAAGGTGTGTGGGAGGGGGAGATGGTAGGACAGGTGGAATTTTAAGTATGAAGAAAAGATGGTGAGACAGCTACTGTTACCCACGCTGCCGCTATGAAGGGAATACTAATTCTTCCACTTGTATTTATCTACTTGGTGGCCATTCAAGATTCTAGACCTCAGACTGGTGTCTAGATTTCTGCTCCAGTAAGGCCATATGACAGTCAAAGAGCACGGAAGCAGGTCCTATGGCCCAACTTGTTCATGCTGACTAACATGCTTATCTAAGCTAGTCCCATTTGACCCATATCCCACCTACACCTTTTCTATCCATCTACTGTCCAAATGTTATTTGTTTTTTAAGACCATAAAGACCCAAGAGCAGAATTGGGCCATTGGTCCTAAACTACTCACAATACCCCAAATGTGGTCTGACCAATATCTTATAAAACCTCAACATTATATCCTTGCTTTATATTCTAGTCCTCTCAAAGTTAATGCTAATATGGCATTTGCCACCTTTACCATCTACTCAACATGTAAGTTAACCTTTAAGGAATCCTGCATGAGGATTCCCATGACCCTTTGCAACTCTGATATCTGAATTTGCCCTCCATTTAGAAAATAGTCTAATTTGTTGTTAGAAGGAATTTCGTATTATGACCATGCACTTACCCAAACTGTATTCCACTTGCTACTTTGTCCCTTCTCCTAATCTGTCCAAGTGCATGCACAAACTCACTGCTTCCTCAACACTACCAGCCCCTACACCTATGCTTGTATCATTTACATTCTTGGTCATAATGCCATCAATTCTGTTATCTAGATCATTAACACATAACGTGAAGAGTAGTGGACCCTATACTGACCCCTGTGGAACACCACTAGTCACTGGCAGCCAACCAATAAAACCAACCAACCTCCTGCCAAAAGCCTGTTTCTGGCTAAACACAAAATGTTCAAGATTTCAAGATTGTATGATGTCATTTCCAGTACACAAGTGTAAAGGTGAACAAAATAATTGTTACTCCAGATCCAATGTAGCACAAGAGCAATACCTCATATACCATCTGGGTAGTCTCTAGCCCCTTGGTATTGTTATGCCTGTGCCCCCTCCTTTTTGAGAATCGCAAGATTGCTATTAATTCAGGTCAGGAGACCCAGGAAATGAGAGAGAGACGTTTGGAATGTCTTGGCCCCTCGACAATATAAAGCTACGGGAAACGGCCATTGTCTCTTGGAGACGGAATTGTGTATTGAATACTGTGCTTCGTGGAAGCCCTCGGGCAACGTTGGCTGGTTGGGGGGATGGCATCATTCCAACCTGATTGACATCTGAGACTCCATGAGTGGGGATAAAAGAGGGTCTGGGGAACAGCCCTACAGACGCACCAGAAGAAACGCTAGAAATCCTGTAACAGCGTAATAGCGAAAGCCGGTGGAAAGCCACGTGCGTCCTTTTGCATTTGCCTCGGAATTGGTGGGCCTTGCCACAGAAGAACGGCTTTAGCTAACAACAAAGGAGAAATCAGCCCCAATGACTCTCGAAGGATTGACATCATAAAAGAAATGGGCAAGTTTTAATCCGTCTCTCTCTCTCCAACCAAAAGGTGCAGCTTGAATGAACTTGAGTGACTTTTATATTTCCATCGGACAATACACTAGACAACGATAGAGTTATTTCTTATTGATTATTATTATACCCGTGCTTTTAGATTTAGTATTGACAACGTGTAGTATCTGTATGGTTGCATTGATACTTTTTTTGTGTATTTTTATCAATAAATACTGTTAAAAATAGTACCATCAGACTTCAACAGACCTCTCTATCTTTGCTGGTAAGTGACCCAGTTACGGGGTACATAACAGTTGGGGGCTCATCTGGGATTTGACACCAATTTGGGAGGCCAGTGAATCGGGCTTGTAAGTCCAAACTTGGATCTGGTTATGCGGGTAGCCAGACGGGAAACCAGCAAAGGTGGACATGGATGAATTTATAGAAAACCCGACTCTGGAGGCGCTAGAGGCGGCCACCAAATCAGACTTAATAAATATGGCGAAGGGGTTAAACCTCGCAGAGGTGAGGTTGTCAATGAAAAAGCGGGAGGTGCGAAGGGCCATAACTCAGTATTATATTGAGAAGAATGTGTTTGCAGCTGAGGTATTGGAAGATATCCCTGAAAAGGTACCAGCCAGTGGGATGGCTCAGTTAGAGTTGGAGAAATTAAGGTTGGAACGTGAAATTAAATTAAAACAGATGGAAGCAGCTGAGAAAGAAAAGGAAAGAGCCGAGAAGGAGAGGGAGGCAGAGAAACAGAGGAAACATGACTTGGAGATGGAGAAGTTAAGGCAAGAGCGAAGAGATCAAGGGTCAGACCGAGAGGAGCGGTTTAATGTTAGTCGGGAGTTGAGGTTAGTACCTCCGTTCGAGGAGACAGATGTTGATAGTAATTTCTTGCTTTTTGAAAAGGTGGCAGTGAATCAGAATTGGCCCAAAGAGCAGTGGGTGGCGTTGTTACAAAGTGTGTTAAAAGGGAAGGAACAATGAGCATATGCGGCGTTGTCCATGGAGGAGAGAGAAGCGGAGAATTATGTTGAAGTAAAGGAGGCCATTCTCTGGATTTACGAATTGGTACCTGAGGCGTATAGACAAAAGTTCAGAAATTTAGGAAAGGGTGGAATCAGACGTATACCGAGTTTGCCTATGAGAAGGGTGTGCTCTTGGATCGCTGGTGCACTGCAGAAATTGTGGGAGAGGATTTTTGGCATCTCAGGGAGTTAATTCTGATTGAGGAATTTAAAAGTGGTGTTTCGGAGGATATCCAGACGTATTTGAATGAGAAGCCGATTAAGTCCATCTCCAAATTTGCTAGGTTCGCAGATGAATATGCCCTAACCCACAAGACAAAGTTTTCCTCAAATAAAAGTTCCCAGAGAGACTGTGGGAACAATAGAGAAAGCCCGCCGGCTGAGGCAGAGGTCCCGCCGGGAGCTAGTGGTAAGGTTGGGGAGGAGAGGCAAGACGGCCAGAGATTTCCGGGTTTGACTTGTTTTAATTGTGGAAAGGGGGGACATATTGCATCTAGGTGCTTTGCTCTGAGGAAGGAGACAGGAAAAGGGAAAGCAGCGGTCCCTATCGGATGTGCCGTGGTAATCAGTAAATCGACAAGAGATCCCCGGGTAGACAGAGTACGAGAAGGGTCTGAGA
Organism: Hemitrygon akajei; assembly: GCF_048418815.1. Taxonomy (NCBI): domain Eukaryota; kingdom Metazoa; phylum Chordata; class Chondrichthyes; order Myliobatiformes; family Dasyatidae; genus Hemitrygon; species Hemitrygon akajei. The sequence continues at coordinate 54,418,859 of NC_133130.1, forward strand.
CTTGTATGGCAAATGGAACCATGTCTGTGAGGGAGGGAGACCCACCAGTTCCCGTGCGGATCTGGAGAGACACGGGCGCTGAACTGTCATTGATTAGCAGTAAGGTACTAGATTTTGGTCGCAAGACGGGAATGGTAGCTGTGGAAGGAATAGGAAAAGGGACGGAAATGGTGCCCTTGCATAGGGTCATTATGAATTGTGAGCTAGTCTCTGGACCAGTTGAAATGGGGGTGCGATCAGAATTCCCGAGAACTGACGCGGACGTCCTTCTGGGTAATGATTTAGCTGGTGGTAAGGTTTGGGCAGCAATGACGCTGACAAGACAGCCTGTGAGTGTTGAGGCTCCGCCCCTAGATCCAAAGATCTATCCCGCATTCGCGATCACTCGCAGCCTGTCGAGAAAGGCAGCTGAGAATGAGAGCAGTTTAAATCCGGCCGGTATCGAGTTGGCCGAGCCGTTTCTACCGACCCTGTACCACAAGGGTTTAGAGAGTGGTAAAACTAAGAGTAGTAAAGTGAAAGAGAGTAAGGGAGAGGAGGTAGATCTTCCCTTAGCGAGGAGAAAAGTTCTAGAGGCACGAAATAAAGATGAGAAACAGATAAAGCTGTTAAAAGGTCCAGGGTTGGACATGGATGATCTGTCTGGTTTGGCAGAACTGTTTGAAGAAGTGGAAACTTCTAAAGGTGTTCCCAATAATGAAATGAGGGCAGTCCTAGATGAAAAGGGTGCCCTTACTTTGAAGAAGTCTGCTGGGTTGGCAGATGAGGTTGTTTCAGCCCGCGGGGTTGAGTTTACTCTGGAAGGGAGTTGCCCAGAGAGTAGCTGGGAGGATCAGGGGAATTTAGAATTTGGACCGGGTACAGGTATTGAAAGCCTGGAAGAGGCAAATGTCCCGTTTGAGTGTGTCCAAGATGTGGATGCATGTGGTACTGAACCTAGTAATGGAGCTCAGAAAAAGTCTGAGGTATTTGATTCAGTTGAAAAGGAATGCAATCCTTGTGGGTCAGATGGACTTGGTTCAGTGGAAAAAGGGTTAACCTTGGTAATAGTGGGAAGTGAGAGTTCCCAGGTGTTTGTGCTCGAAGGTGTGGTAAAAGTCAGTGAGGAGATCAAAGGTGGTGGGGTGAATATTATTATTGAAGGAAAAGGGGACTGTGTAGTTCCCAAATTGAATGAAGAAAATTTAAAGGCTGGACTGATATCAGAAGCAGCAACCAGGCTACAGAGACAATGGCTCGATACCACAAGGCCTGTGAATCAATTACAGGTTGAGTTGGAAGGTAAAGGGGCCCCACACACTATTGTTATTCCAGAGTGTGGTTTAAAAAGGCAGAATTTGAAATGCTGTTTGACTAAAGAGTTTAAACTGAAAACTAATAGCCTCAAGGGTCCTGAAGAGAAAACTAGCAACTTGCGTAAAATTAAAGAATTGGGTGGAAATTCGGGGAATGGTCTAAGTCTGGAACACATTGATGATAAAATAACTCCTATGAAAGGAGCAGACGAAAGCCTATTTCGCCAGAGTGCACAAGCTCCCCACGTGGGAATTAACCAGAAAAGAGGTGAGGGTTAATGGGGACGCCATTTTTAAATAGCAGAAGCCGGTTTTAAGGGATTTCGACAAAGCATGTGAATAATAAAGACAACCTCCATGGAAGCTTGCCTGTTAAGTTTGAAAGTAACATAAAGATTAGTATTTGCATGAACTTTTGGAGTATACACGTAAGCTAAGATCACAACTCGGTAGTTTTTGTTTGCTAAAGAAAATAAGAAATAAAAATAGGTGGTTATAAAATTGGAGTCTGATGCTACAAGACTTTAGTAAGGTACAAGATGTTAAGATATTAAAGGAAGTGACAATGTAATTGGTAACTGTTTAGATGCTGAATTGAATGTATAACTGTATTACTCTATAAAAAAAAACTTTTGTATTGTGTTAGATTCTAAAATCCTGTAAGACTCTGTATTACTTCATTTTTTTCCGATGGTAAAAAACGCGTTGAAGAAAGGGGGTGTTACACCTGTGCCCCCATCTTTTTGAAAATCGCAAGATCGCTATTAATTCAGGTCAGGAGACCCAGGAAATGAGAGAGAGACATTTGGAATGTCTTGGCCCCTCGGCGATATAAAGCTACGGGAAACGGCCGTTGTCTCTTGGAGACGGAATTGTGTATTGAATTGTGTATTGCTTCGTGGAAGCCCTCGGGCAACGTGGGCTGGTTGGGGGATGGCATCATTCCACCCTAATTGACATCTGAGACCCCATGAGTAGGGATAAAAGAGAGTCTGGGGAACAGCCCCTCAGACGCACCAGAAGAAACGCTAGAAATCCTGTAACAGCGTAATAGCGAAAGCCGGTGGAAAGCCACGTGCGTCCTTTTGCATTTGCCTCGGAATTGGTGGGCCTTGCCACAGAAGAACGGCTTTAGCTAACAACAAAGGAGAAATCAGCCCCAATGACTCTTGAAGGATTGACATCATAAAAGGAATGGGCAAGTTTTAATCCGTCTCTCTCTCTCCAACCAAAAGGTGCAGCTTGAATGAACTTGAGTGACTTTTCAAGACGAGTATTTATCAACCATTTACAGAGAGGAGAGAAAAAAAAATTCAGAGATTAGAAAAAAGGGTGAAGAAAAGCAAGAAAAAAAAATATAAAAAAAGGAAAAATAAATCAGCAATTAAACTGTGAACCAACAAACAGGGAGGCCTTCACTAAAGACTTCAAACCTCCAAAACAAGTTAGAGTCAGTTGTAGAACTCTGTAGATAGAGTTATACAAGAATAAAATAGATTACACACACACCAAATCCAGGGAGAGATTGTCGACAGCCCTTAGAGTTTCAATGAATAATGTCTGAATGATTCACGTAAAGTCTGAGTCCAGAAAAAGTAATTTTACTACGAGAAGTACTTATCCACAGTTTTAGGAGGTCTGATCGGGTTCCGAAGATGACTGGATAGCCGGAAGACTTGCCACAAATGCTTCAGCTTCCTTCGCTGATTTAAACCACTTGTATTTTCCAGTATTAAGCTTGATTCGTAGATCAGCAGGAGTATGAAGAGAGGGTTTAAAACCACGATCAAAAAGCACTTTCATTGCGCCTTTAAACTCAGCGCGCATCCTTAAGGTCTGGGGTGCAAAATCTTCCACAAAACGAATGGTTGTATCCTGGAAAGAAAAAGAACCTCTGCGATGTGCCTCCACGATCAGACTGTGTTTTACCTGGTACTGATGGAAGCACAAAATTACTGGTCACGGGCGGGAGCCCAGAATTCCGGGGGGGGGGAACGTAAACTCTGTGTGCCCGTTCGAGCTCGGGCAGGTTCGGAAGCAAATCTTTCCCGAATATCTCACAGAGAAACTTGGCGAAAAACTTCACTGTTGATCCCTGTTCGGTGGCCTCTGGTTATCCAAGAATTCTAAGATTGCAGCGTCTGCTGTGATTTTCGAGATCTACCATTTTGGAAAGGAGTTTGTTACATTTTCCCTCTAAGCTGGAACAGAGAGTCTCCAAGTATCGAACACGACTTTCTAAATCTTCAGAAGTCGAATCGATGCGAGATAAGTGTTCAGCATGTTTGTCCACTTTATCGTTGATCCGATCCAGTTTGTCTTCCAACTGTTTGAAAGCGGTTTTGAATTCCTTTAAAATTTCGTCTCGGAGCTGACCAAGCGCAACCCAGGTCTCGTCTGAGGGAGCCGTAGCTTCCTTTCTCCCGGATTTAGAACTCTTGCTAGACATTGTAAGTTAGATGTGTTCACAGGCAAGTAAGAGATACTGAAAAAGTTCCTAATTAAGGTTTAAAAAATGGAGACATTTAGTGCAAAGATAGCAACCGTAACGGAACAAAAGTTCGGAGCAGCTAAGCAATCGCCATCTTACCGGAAGTCCTTGAGTGACTTTTATATTTCCATCGGACAATACATTATCCCCTAGACAACGATAGTTATTTCTTATTGATTATTATTATACCCCCGCTTTTAGATTTAGTATTGATGACGTGTATTATCTGTATAGTTGCATTGATATTATTTTTGTGTATTTTTATCAATAAATACTGTTAAAAATAGTACCATCAGACTTCAACGGACCTTTCTATCTTTGCTGGTAAGTGATCCAGTTACGGGGTACGTAACAGTATGAACATCGAATTCTCCAACTTCTGGTAATTCCCTCCCTCTCCCTTCCTCCATCTCACTTTCACTCTGCCTCCTCTTCCAGCTGCCTATCACCTCTCTCATGATTCTGCCTTCTTCTACTACCCATAGTGCTTTCCCCTTACATTTATTCACCTCTTCTGCCAATCCCCTCCCTGCTTCCCCTCCCCCACCCCTTGATCTTTCCTCTGATTGGTTTTTCACCTGGCACCTTCCACCCTCCCCCACCTTCTTTAAAGGGTCCCTGCCCCCTCCTTCAGTCCAGACGAAGGGTCTCGGCCCGAAATATTGACTGCTCATTTCAACGGATGCTGCCCGACCTGCTGAGTTCATCCAGCTTGTTTGTACGTGTTGATTTGACCACAGCATCTGCAGTGTACTTTGTGTTTACAAAATCACACAAGGAAATGGACAGTAATTAAAATTACAATAAATATAAATACATAAGAAAGCTTCTATACATAATATGCCTATAAAGCGACGTGAGGTACAGCAGTGTCTGCACATAAGGTCACTCTGACAGGAAATGAAGTAGTAGTGGTGCTGCTTGGGGGAAATTAACTGTTTTTGAGTCTGGTGGTTCTACATAGCCTGATGGGAGTGGACCAACAGTCCATGAACAAAGTGGATGTGATCCTTCATCATATTGCAGGCCCTTTTCCAGTACTTCTGTACACAGTGTTTGTATGTCCTTGATGATGTGTAGGCTGTTGCTAGTAATGTGTGGGCAGTTTCAACTCCCATTGAGAGCTTTTCTGTCCTCTGCAGTGCAATTTCCATACCGTCCAGTGATGCAGTGCGTTAGGATGCTCTCTACTGTGCATCTTAGAAGGTTGTGAGTATTGATGTGCAATGTTGTTGTTGCACTTGTCGCACCACTCTCTAAGTGCTAATGCTAATTTGAGGAATCTGAAGGGACAGCACTGAGTTCCTTAGTAGATTAATCTGGTACACCAATTGGTATCGATAATAATAAAAAGTCTTTCACTGGAAGTCTGCCTAGAAACATACTACGGGGAGACTGTAGAAAACCAGCTCTGCTCATCTCCATTTTACATATTTTTATCCAATTCCACATCATTTTTAAATTCTTTTTTACTTATATTTGTGTATCTGCACACTTGTAATATCACTGTGACACTGTAATTTCCTTCGGGATTAATGAAGTATTTTTCTATCTTCTGTATTAATTCAAGTTAAACTGAGATGTATCAACTATAATAAAGCTGCATCAATCCTCTTAAAACTAAACACAAGGAAATCTGCAAATTCAAGCAACACGCACAAAATGCTGGTGAAACACAGCAGGCCAGGCAGCATCTATAGGAAGAAGTACAGTCGACATTTCAGGCCATTAACAGATGAATGTAATTGTGTTGACAAAAGTTGAAAGCTTAAGTTTATGGTAAATACAATCTTACTGCCTCCTTCCTCTCTTTAGAATATCTAGACAACTGTAGCCTGGCATTCAACATATTCATTCCCTCAGTAATAATCACCAAGTTTCTAAATCTGTGCTTCTGTACCTTCCTCTGCAATTGGATCCTTGACTTCCTCAGTGGGAGATGCCAGACCGTATGAGTCAGTTATAACATCTCCTTGCTGACAAACAACAAAGATCTGCTTCAAGGTGTGTGCATAGCCCACTGCTCTACCCTCTCTACACTCATGATTGTGTGGCTAAATAGAGCTCAAACACTATACATAAATTAACAGATGGTGCCCCACTGTTAGTAAAAGCTCAGATGGCAACAAGAGTGAGATCAGGTGGTTGAGTGGAGTCGTAACAACAATCTTTTATTTGATGTCTGCAAGACCAATGAATTGATTGCCTTGGATTCGTGGAGGAAATCGGGAAAATACACCTGTCCTCAGTGAGGGGATGGTGGTGGAAAGTGTAAGCAGTTTTACATTTCTGAGCATCAACATCTCGAAGGATTTCCCCTGGATTTAAATATTTTATAGTTTGGGAAAACCATCGAAATGTAGTAGGAAGATTAGAATCTTTCTATTTAAATAAAATGGATCTTCCGGCTATTAATGTAACAAATGCAATCAAACGGCAAGCTGAAGAGGATTATTGACTAGAGTCCATCACCGGTAATCCAAAAATTGCAGTAATAGGATGAGGTTGTAAATCAATACGCAAAACTGCTGAAATAGTATCAAAAATATCTTTCCAATATTTTTCCAAAAGACCAGAATATACGTATCAAGGACGCTACCTCAGACTTACATCTGTCACAGACAGGATTTATATGGCAATAAAAACGAGCTAACTTATCCTTGGACATCCTATGAACCACCTTAAATTGTATTAAAGCGTGTCTAGCACATATTGAAGAAGTGTTAACTAGTTGGAAAATTTTCTCCCATTTCTCTACAGGTAAAGATACCTGAAGTTCTCTTTCCCATTCATTCTGAATTTTATCAGATATACCTAGACATATTTTCGTAATCAGGTCATAAATAATTGCTATTAAAATCTTCTGATAGGGGTTTAAACCTAAATTTTTTTCTGTAATTTCAGTTTGATGTGATACTGGAAAAGTAGATAAAATAATATTCACAGTTTCTAATCTGTAAATATCTGAAAAAATGTGATCTAGGCAAACTATATTTATTAGACAACTGTTCAAAAGACATGAATAAGTCATGAAAACATGTTATTCCCTTCATTCTGCATAAAAGAAAAGCTTGATCAGTTCTGGAAGATTGGAAGAAAAAATTAGATATAATAGGACTTGATAGGATAAATTTATTCAATCCAAAAAATTTACGAAATTGAAACCATATTCGTATTGTATGTTTAGTTATTGGTTTAGTTGTTTGTTTATTCAGTTTAGTAAGTGCAAAGGGAAGCGAGGCCCCGAAGATAGAAACCAATGAGAACCCCTGTACAGACTCACGCTCGAGGTTCACCCATCGTGGACAATGAATTTCATCCAGATCTTGTGTCCAGAATGTTAAATATTGAATATTAATTGCCCAATAATAAAATCTGAAATTCAGCATTGCCAAACCGCCCTCCTTTTTTGATTTCTGTAAATATTTCTTACTTAACCTAGGATTTTTATTCTGCCATATATATGAAGAAATTTTAGAATCAATAATATCAAAAAAGGATTTGGAAATGAAAATTGGTACCACCTGAAATAGATACAGAAATTTAGCTAAAATAATCATCTTAATAGTATTAATTCTACCAATCAACGATATGGACGATGGGGACCATTTAGTAAGCATTGTTTAACATGATCAATTAAGGATAAAAAGTTATCTTTAAATAGATCCTTATGCTTCTTCGTAATTTTAACACCCAAATAAGTAATCAGTAACCAGTCTGAATGGTGATTGTCTATAGATTGGAGCTTGCATATTTAATGGAAAAAGTTCACTCTTATTAAGATTCAATTTATAACCAGAAAACGTACTAAACTGAGCAAGTAGTGATATTATTGCTGGGATGGATTTCTCTGGATTAGAGAAATATAGTAATAGGTCATCTGCGTATAGTGATACCTTATGTATCCCATTGCCACGAATAATGCCAACTGAGGCTTTGGGCCTACTCTGAGCTGCTCTCGGGTTCGGATCTGAAGACTCAATTTGGTTTGGAATGTTGTTGTTCACTTCAATTGTTTGCGTGATTCGTAAACATGCAAACAGGAAATGTATTCTCTTGCACATCGGGTGTTGGTCTTTGTTATTTTTTTAAAAATTTGCTTCTTTTGGGTTTCTTGCTTTGAGGCTACCTATAAGTAAACAAATCTCAAGATTATATAATTTATTCACTCTTTGTTAATAAATGTACTTTGAATAATTGAAGTGTTTTTTTTTTGTTGACTGCTAATTGGGACATTATTTGAATGCCTACTAGATTACTAGTTTACTACCAGTACCATGTGTTAAAGTAGACACAGGAGAACAAATCAGATGAATATGAGGCTAGAGGAATAGTGCAAAAAGGAGGAATTAAAATTCCTGGGACATTGGAACTGGTTCTGTGAGAGGTAGTTCGGCTGTCTATGGGAAGGATCAGGACCAATGTCCTAGAACAGGGGTTCCCAACCTTCTTTTATGTCATTGAGTCTTACCATAAACCGAGAGGTCTGTGGACCCCAGGTGGGGGACCCATATCTGAGAAGGATATCCTATCCTAGCTAGTGCTATCGATGGGGGAGTTTAAACTAAAATGGGAGGGGAATGGGATGCTATGGAGAGAGACAGAGGAAGGGGAAACATGAAGGAAAAAGCAAAAGTGGAAGGGGAGAAATCATGAGCAGTAAGCAACAGAATAACCCTGAAGGAATTTTTAGAATTTTAAAAAGAAAAGCCAAAGGACTTAATGCATGAAGGATTCGTAATAAACTGTATGAATGAAGTGTGTGAATAGATGTAGATGGGTCTGATATTATTGAGATACAGGAACATGATTGAAGTCAAAATAAATTTAAAAGCTGAAACGGAGTCTTTTCAGATTGGTGATTTCTAACCAGGATTGTAGCTTACATTGCCAAGTGAAAATTTAGTGACAAAATAAATGCACACTCTGAAGGTCTGTCAGTGACAATGTCATTTCTATCAGTGTGTCATGTTTCCATCATTTACATAACCAAAGATCAATAGTTGTAAAGAAAAGTATTAAAATTATTTAAGAAAACATTTACCAGATTCTTCTTATAATGTACTTGAATTGTATCAAATTTTCCTGTACTTTTCCCCAAAACAGCAGATTCTATAATTCTAGCTTCTTAAAACTAAATATCTATGAATGTATCTGAGAACTTTAGAAATAAATTAGCTGATTATTTCATTTCTGCACTTTTGCTATGGAGGTTGATTAATGATCCATAAGTGGAAACCAACATCTTGCACAGATTTTGCTTCTCTCACTTTCTTGTTCCAAGAATAATATCTGTCATGTTGTGAAAAATGAAACCTAGCAAATGGATAATCTGCCTGTGCTCTTCTCATAGTTGATATTTTGATTTTCTTTAATTTTGTTATTGTCCCATGTGTTCTATCTTTCCAAAATCACTTATTAATATCAAGAATTTATAATCAGACAAATTGACCCAAAATGTTCAATCTTTGCATTTCACTTAGTTGATAAAAATCAAATGGATCAATATCATGCTGCTAGATGTGATGGAAAACAGAAAAAGTCTCACCAAAAAAAAGCAAGACTTTGAGGGTTGATTATGCCATAGCTCCAGCTTAGCTGGCTGCTCCAGATGAAAAAGGAATAAGTGTTTCTGACTTTCAAGAGCATTTTGATGTGTCCAAAGGCCATATTAAAACAATTACAATATTTAAAATATTTTTAGAGAACATAAAGAAACTAAAAGTAAAATATAGTTAAAAATCCAATGAAGTTAAAATGAATCCATGGCTGAGGAATTAGTAGAGAGGGCAGGATTTCAGATTTCTGGATCATTGGGATCTCTCCTGGGTAAGGTATGACATGTACAAAAAGGATAGGTTACACCTAAACCCAAGGGTTCCAATATCATTGTGGGCAGGTTTGCTAGAGCTGTTCGGGAGAGGTTAAAATAGTTTGGCAGGGGGATGGATTTGGGGTGATAGGGCTGAGGATGGGGCAGTTGGTATACAAGTAGATGCAGTGTGTAGTAAGACTGAGGAGGACAGGCAGAAGATATGGCAAAATTGCAGTCATTCGGATGAATTGAAGTGTAACATGGGGGCAAAATCAAAAAGGATGATGAATACAAGATTGAAAGTGTTATACAGTATTTGAATGTTCACAGTATGTGGAATAAGGTAGATGATCTTGTAGCACAGTTAGAGATGTCATGTATGACATTGTGCGTACCCCTGAGTCATGGCTGAAAGAAGATCATAGTTGGGAGATTAACATCCAAGGATACACATTGTATCAAAAGGACAGGCAGGTACCCTGTACATCTGGTATTATTTAGCATCAGTTAGTCAAACGTTTTTCTTAGTATATAGTATATATTTTACCTTTCTATGCATATAAAACAGAAGAAACACATGTATTCCAATAATTAAACCACTGCATTGCTTAGTAATAATTGTAGCTTTCATCGGGGCAGGGCCTTTCACATCGATCATTGACCGACTAGCCTAACGCTTTTCCATTGACCGATGACGTTTCACCTCTTTCCGATCACATTATTACTTCCCCTTTATTTTCAATCGTGACCGTGATTATTTTCATGAACAGAAACACTGCAGATTCATAGCTGCGCCGGGTCCTAAAGTCAACCGCACTGAGACAGGTTAAATGAGGGACTTTAACATCCGTGTTTTTTGATATCTGCAGGGGGTCCCGGAACCAATTCCCCGCGGATAAGGAGGGCCGACTGTAGTTTGAGGGTGTTGCATGGCTCCATTGATAGAAAATGAAATCAAATCCTTGGAAAGATGTGACATAGGATTGGAAGACGTAGAATCCTTGTAGTAGAGTTAAGGCACTGCCAGTGTAAATGACGCTAATGGGAGTTATTTACAGGCCATTGAACAATAGCCAGGATATGGGATACAAATTACAATGTGAGCTAGAAAAGGCATGTAAAAAGGGCAATGTTACAATAGTCATGGGGGATTTCAATATACAGGCAGATTGGGAAAATCTGCAATTCTGTATTGGGTATTGTGTAATGAACTAAATTTGCTTAGGCAGTTTAATTTAAAGGAACCCTTAGGAGGCAGTAATCATAATATGATAGAATTCACCTTGCAGTCTGAGAGGGGGAATCTCAAGTCAGATGTATCAGTATTACAGTGGAGTAAAGGGAATTACACAGGCAAGAAATTTGATTGGAAGGGGATACTAACAGGGATGATGACTGAACAGCAATGGCTGGAGTTTCTGGGAGCAATTTGGAAGGTGCAGGACAGATACATCCAAAAATGAAAAAGTATTCTAAAGGGAGGATGACAAGGGAAGACAAAGACAGCATAAAATCAAAAGCAACACACACAAAATGCTGGTGGAACACAGCAGGCCAGGCAGCATCTATAAGGAGAAGCACTGTTGCCGTTTCGGGCCGAGACCCTTTATTAGGACCCTTTGTGAGTCCTGACGAAGGGTCCCGGCCTGAAACATCGACAATGCTTCTCCCTATAGATGCTGCCTGGCCTGCTGTGTTCCACCAGCATTTTGTGTGTGTTGCTAGAATTTCCAGCATCTGCAGATTTTCTCGTGTTTGCTTTATAAAATCAAAAGAGATGGTATGTAATATAGCAAAAATTAGTGGAAGTTAAAGAATTGAGAAGCTTTTAAAAGTCAACAGAAGGCAACAAAAAAGCCATAAGGAGAGAGAAGATGAAATATGCAGCGAAGCTAGTCAATTATAATATAAAAGAGGCTACCAAAGGTTTTCTGATATTTGAAACGCAAAAGAGAGGGAAGAGTGGATATTGGACTGCTGGAAAATGATGCTGGAGATGTATTAATTCAGGACAAAGAAATGGTCAATGAACTTAAGTGTTTTTCAGCATTCTTCACTGTGGAAGACACTAGCAATATGCCAGAAATTTAACAGTGTCGGGGCAGAAGTGAGTGTACTGTAGTTGCTATTACTAAGGAGAAGTTTCTTGGGGAGCTGGAAGGTTTGAAGGTCAATACGTCACCTAGAGGTGGACTAAACCCCAGGGTTCTGTAAGAGGTAACTGAAGAAATTGTGGAGGCATTGATAATGATCTTTCAAGAATCATCAAATTCTGTCACAGTTCCGCAGAACTGGAAAATTCCAAATTCTCTGTTTGAAAAAAGAAGCGACCCATTTGTTACCAAGGGATGGCATGTATACAGGTCAGGAAAATTTTGCTGAGCCCACTTTAGAAACTTCTTCCTCTATTTCCCCTTATGTTCTTCCGGTTCTTTCTGTTGTAGTCTATATTTGAATAGTTGAAGCGTTAGTTCATAACTCTATGTCTGAAGGTGAGTAGAATCCATGGCCAGTACTCATATAGGCATTTAATGTCATGATCACCTGTCCTCAATATGTACGTGGGCTTCAAAATATTTTTGGTTAATTTAAATTGATGTTTAATGCAAGCTGGTTGAAAGAGAGAATTTTAGGAAAGAAACACTAATGACAGATAGAGAACAGAGCCTCAGGACAGGTCTTGTGTGTTCTGACATAGGGTGGGCGAGTTAGGAAACAAAAGCATTTGTGGAAAATAATAGCCAGTCATGTAACATCATTTCTGGCATAATACAGAGGAAACTACTCTTGAGCAAAACATCAGAGAAAGGAAGATAAAAAGGAGAAGCGGAAGCAGTAGGGACAATCTGTGCTTATGTACAATGACAACTGAAATAAAAAAGAATATTAGAGAGCCTTGGTTCAGTTAACAAAATGTGTCTCTAATAAACAAATAACGTTAACAATTTGCATTTAAATATAGCCTTTAATGTAGTGTAAGTTCCTAAAAGCAATTATTGACCTTGCTGGAAAAAGGAAGAGTTCAACTGAGCAATGTAAGGAACTCCACATTGAGAAGCTATGATAAAAAGGGGTTATTTGTTGCCATTTAGTCTTATGAAATTTAACTGTACACCAGACAAAGAAATAATGAATGGAAGCATATTTCAACAAATATGTAACAATACAGAAAAACCTTCTGTTCTTTATCCTCTTTATATCAACCCCAACTCCACCTATCTTTTACCCTTTCTAACTTCTTTCTGTTATAAGTTCATTGACCTAAATCTAATAGAGAAGAACCATAGATTGGGTGTATGTGATCGAGAGAAATTATCTGTTCAGTCTGGGATCTTAGAGACAAACTGATTAAGGTAAACAAGCATTTTCAGGTTGTAAGAAAAATTGATATATATTATTATTTGAGACTAACCTGTGCAAGATGTACATGGGTACAACCTTAAAAGAGGTAGTGTTAGGACTTGTAGAGGAAATTACTACTTTGTATAAAGAGTGATCTGTGGCGATCCACTTTCTGCGCAGGTGAACCGGCTCACAAATGCCAGCGCCATGAAGTTTAAATAAACTAGTCTCGAAACGACTTACCGACTGCGTGTTGTTATTTCAGCGCTGTGTGTAGCACATCGCTATATTGGTGACCCCGACGGTCCAAACGGGATTTGGACTAAAGATGACCGACTCTTCATCTGTTCATGCAGTTTCGCTAAAACTGCCGACTTTCTGGACGCTGCGACCACGCGCGTGGTTTAGCCAAGCAGAAGCCCAGTTCCAGATTCAGCAGATATCCTCTGATTCCACGCGTTACTACCATGTGGTGAGTGCCCTTGACCAGGAGACGGCCCCCCAGGATGCGGATTTCATACAGTCGCCCCCGGAAGAAGGCAAATATGAAGCATTCAAAGTGCTGCTCATTGAGACCTTTGGCCTCTCACGGCGTGAGCGGGGTGCCCGCCTGCTTCACCTGGACGGTTTGGGAGACAGACTGCAGTCAGCATTGATGAACGAGATGCTGCCCCTGGCTGACGGACACAAGCCCTGCCTCATGTTCGAGCAAGCATTCCTAGAGCAACTGCCCGAGGACATACACCTGCTGCTGGACGACGCAGATTTCAGCGACCCCCGGAAGGTGGCGGCCCGGGCAGACGTGCTGTGGAAAGCCAAGAGGGAGAGCGTGGCATCCGTCAGTCAGATTACCAGGCCAAGTGCCCAACAGCGGACCAGACCAGGCCCGGTAGGGGGGCACACACAACACAGAGGCAGGAGTGAGGAGGCCAGTGAACAGTGGTGTTTTTACCATCAGCAATGGGGCACAAAAGCCCACCATTGTCGCCCGCCCTGCAAGGGCCAGAGCCAGGGCCAGCTGCCGCTAATGACTATGGCGGATGGCCACCAGGACAGCTTCTGGTACGTCTGGGACAAACAGTCCGGACGCCGCTTCTTGGTCGACACCGGAGCGGAGATCAGTGTCTTGCCCCCGACGGGGTACGACACCCGCAACAGGAAGCCAGGACCCACCCTGAGGGCCGCAAACGGCAGCACGATACGGACCTACGGCACCCACGCAGTGCAGCTGCAGTTCGGCGCCAGCCGGTTCACGTGGGACTTCACACTGGCCGGGGTGGCCCAACCACTCCTGGGGGCGGACTTCTTGCGAGCTCACAGCCTGCTGGTCGACTTGCAAGGGAAAAGACTGGTACATGCCGAGACTTTCCAGACGTTCTCCCTGGGTGAAGCCAAGTTGCCGGCCCCACACCTGGACTCCATCACACTGTCAGACAATGAACTCACCAGAATCCTGGCGGACTTTCCATCGATTCTGGCACCGCGGTTCACAGCACCACATCCCGACCAAGGGACCACCCCTCCACGCCCGCGCACGAAGGCTCCCCCCGGAAAAGCTCCGCCTGGCAAAGGAGGAGTTCAAGAGGATGGAGGAATTGGGGATCATATGGAAGTCCGACAGCCCATTGGCCTCCCCCCTTCACATGGTGCCCAAAGCAGCCGGGGGTTGGAGACCATGCGGCGACTACTGCAGACTGAATGAGGCTACAACTCCAGACTGCTACCCCGTGCTGCACATACAGGACTTTGCAGCAAACCTGCATGGGGCAAGAATCTTTTCCAAAGTAGACCTTGTCCGGGGATACCATCAAATCCCGGTGCACCCTGAAGTCATCCCCAAAACAGCATTCATCACCCCGTTCGGCCTGTTCGAGTTCCTCCAAAATGCGTTCAGCCTGAAGAATGCCATACAGACGTTCCAGCGGCTAATGGATGCGGTGGGACGCGGCCTGGACTTTGCGTTCATCTATTTGGACGACATCCTTATAGCCAGCAGTAGTTGCCAGGAGCATCTGTCCCACCTCCGCCAGCTCTACTCCGGCCTGAGTGATTTCAGCCTCACGATCAACCCGGCCAAATGCCAGTTCGGTCTCAATACCATCGACGTCCTGGGCCACAGGATTACCAAAGACGGGGCAACACCTCTGCCCGCCAAGGTAGACGCGATCTGCCACTTTGCCCAGCCCAACACGGTCAAAGGCCTGCAGGAGTTCGTTGGTATGGTGAACTTCTACCACCATTTCCTCCCCTCAGCAGCCCGTATCATGCCCCCTTTGTACACCCTGATGTCGGGTAAAGGCAAGGACATTACTTGGGACGAGGAGGCTGCGGCCGCTTTTGTTAAAGCCAAGGAAGCCTTGGCAGATGCCGCGATGCTGGTGCCCCCCAGAACGGATGTTCCGACCGCCCTCATGGTGGACGCATCTGACACAGCAGTCGGTGGGGTGCTGGAGCAGCTCATCAAGGGGCGCTGGCAACCCCTGGCATTCTTCAGCAAGCACCTACGACCACCCGAACTCAAGTACAGTGCTTTCGACCGGAAGCTGTTGGCACTGTATCTGGCAATCCAGTATTTCAGGTACTTCTTAGAAGGCAGGCCATTCACCGCGTTCACGGACCACAAACCGTTGACCTTCGCGTTCACGAAGTTGTCCGATCCCTGGTCGGCTCGCCAGCAGCGACATCTATCCTACATCTCCGAGTACACGACGGATATCCAGCATGTCTCGGGAAAGGACAACGTCGTGGCGGGCGCACTCTCCAGACCAGCTGTCCAGGCCCTGTCCCTGGGGGTGGACTATGCAGCACTGGCGGAGGCGCAGCAGGCAGACGACGAGATACCCAGCTACAGGACTGCAGTCTCAGGTTTGCAGCTGCAGGACTTTCTCGTAGGCCCAGGTGAGAGGACCCTCCTGTGCGACATGGCTACCGCCCAACCTCGCCCCATCGTCCCGGCAGCCTGGAGGCGGTGAGTTTTCGACTCCATACATGGTTTGGCGCACCATCTATCAGGACAACCGTCCAGCTGGTCTCCAGCAAGTTCGCGTGGCACGGACTTCGCAAGCAGGTCAGTGAATGGGCCAGAACGTGCGCGCAGTGCCAAACAGCCAAGGTGCAGCGGCACACTAAAGCCCCGCTGCAGCAGTTCAAACCCACCCACCGGAGGTTCGACCACATTCATGTTGATATCGTGGGCCCCCTACCAGTGTCCCGAGGAGCGCAGTACCTCCTAACTATGGTAGACCAGTTCACGAGGTGGCCAGAGGCGGTCCCGCTCACCAACACATCTGCCGATTCCTGCGCCCAAGCACTGATCGCAACCTGGGTAGCACGCTTCGGGGTACCGGCCCACATTACCTCTGACAGAGGTGCCCAGTTCACCTCCAGCCTGTGGACGGCTGTGGCCAGTCTGTTGGGAACGCAGCTACACCACACAATTGCCTACCACCCACAGTCGAACGGACTGGTGGAACGCTTCCACCGTCACTTGAAGTCAGCTCTCATGGCCCGCCTGAGAGGACCTAACTGGGTGGATGAGCTTCCCTGGGTCCTGCTTGGAATTCGTACAGCGCCCAAAGAGGATCTGCATGCCTCGTTGGCCGAGTTGGTGTACGGCGCCCCCTGGCCGTCTCGGGAGAATTCATACCAGCCCCAAGGGGGCAAGAGGAAGAACCCGCAGCAGTCCTGGACAGGCTACGTGAAAGGCTCAGTAACCTGGCCCCCGTATCAACTTCACAGCACGGACGGACCCCGACCCATGTACCCAAAGACCTGCAGAACTGTAAGTTTGTGTTTGTACAAAGGGGCGGACACCGGGCACCGCTACAGCGGCCGTACGAGGGGCCATTCAAGGTGATCAACAACAACGGGTCCACGTACGTTCTGGACATTGGGGGGGGAAGAGGAGGTTTTCACGGTGGACCGACTTCAAACCAGCCCATGTGGACTTGGCGCAGCTGGTCGAGTCTCAGGCCCTGCGGCGCAGAGGCAGACCTCCCAAACAGAGGCTGATCCAGACTGTGGACATTGGGGGGTGTATCGCCGGTTCTGGGGGGGGGGGGGTGGTGTTATGTGGCGACCCACTTTCTGCGCAGGTGAACCGGCTCACAAATGCCAGCGCCACGAAGTTTGAATAAACTAGTCTCGAAACGACTTACCGACTGCGTGTCGTTATTTAAGCGCTGTGTGTAGCACATCGCTACAGATCTACCTTTTCAATAGAACCTAGGATCTCTCTGGAAGGGACAAATAGCTCCCTTCATGATAGTTATCTTGTGTGACGTGGAATTCCTTACCAGAAGCAATGTTGTTAATTTTTTTGTAATGTGGACAAAAATATGCAGCCAGTGGGATTGTCTTATGACTTTTTTGATTAGCAGAAGCACCATGAACTAAACGGCTTCTTGCTCTTGTGTAATGTTCTAGGAATTGTGACATTAACAGATAAATCTAAAATGAAATGTGACTATGATAGCTGCCTGGTGAAACTGTAAATGAAAAAAATACAGAATGATTGCCAGCTTGCAAAATTGTACTAAATAGTATTTGGCATTACCTTTCAGCAATTAAGATATAATGTACTGAATGTTATCTGCTGGAACCTTTGACTCCGAGATGCATATGATTCTAAACCTCATTATTCTCCTGTGTTTGGTCAATGATTCTCCATAAAAAATTAAAAATACTTATTATTACAAATAGTAATTATGTTCTTTAACCAAAGGCAGGAATACAGCTCGCTTCACCCCTATGTATAGGTACACATTCTTCTCTTTTGGACTTGGCTTATAATTTTACTGACAGTTACAGTATGCATGGCAATGCAAGGCAAATGATTTATAGATTTTTATGAGCTGAAATATATTTTACAATTTAGATCTACACAATAAAACAATAAAATGTCTTAGTAGCGCAGCTTGACTTAGTGCTAAGCAGACAATATACAAAATATTTAGGAAAATTTCATGCGTTATTCTTGTTGCAAAATAACAATAGACTTTCTGTTTTCATACTTCAGCAGCTGTGAATTGGGCTGGCCAAAATATCTATGAACACCTAGTGAAATATATGTGGTAACTCTTCTGTGTGTCATGATTACAAGACATTTGGAGCATGGTCAATAGTTCTTTTTAAATACAGCAAATCACTACACTGGGGCGTAATAAAATTGCAAAAGGAATGATAAAATTATAAATAGTGTATGAGTACGGCTATAAAGCAAAGAAATGCAGACTTTGAAAACTGAGATGTACATTTTCTATGCAGTAGCTGTTACATTTTCACTTGTCCTGGGATCAGTTCTTGAGGCTGAACATATGCCTATACTTACTATCCACAAATATAGAGGCCTGGAAGGATTTTACCATGGAGAATGCAAGAACTGTTGGGCTTGAATTTGTGTAGGTACTTACTTTAACCATTTAAATGATGTGACTCGTTTTATGTTTTAAATTGCTGAAATAATTTTGGTGAACAACTCACTGATGTTAAAAAGCGTTGCTATGCTCCTTTTGAAGATCGATCTACTTTCCTTGATAGTTCAAAGTTTATTCAAGGCCTTTTATTTAAATAAAGACATCAGAAAGCTTCTTGTGCTTGGAGTTTTTTTAAACACTTTTTGTTCAACAAACTCTCACTTCAAGCAAATCTCTAAAATAAGCTGCTTTTTATTTACTTTATTTTAATGTAGAGATGCAGTGCAGAACAGCCCCAATGGGCCAGTGAGGCGCACTGCCCAGCAACACACCAATTTAACACTAGCCTCATCACAGGACAATTTACAATGATCAATTAACCTACAAACCTGTGTGGGAGGAAACTGGAGCTCCTGGAGAAAGCCCACATGATTGATGGGGAGAACATACAAACTCCTTACGGATGGTGCTGGAATTGGCTCCAAATTCCAGAATGCCCCAAGCTGTAATAGTATCGTGCTAATTGCTATGCTACCATGGCACATAAAATCACATAGTTGCAGAGAAATTGGGCTTCCATTGTCAGAATCCCAACGGCCATCACGGAGATACTAGAGTAAAAGGATAACAAGGGGCAAAATTGAGTGGTCATCTATATATGGAGCTGAAAGACATGGGAAAGATCTTAAAAGGATATTTCTGCATCTGTATTTACTTGGGAGGTGGATTCTTGAGTCCATAGAACTGAGGCAAAACAGTAGTAGGTCATGGACTGAATCTGGATTACAGAAGAAGAGTTCTTTGACAAAATGGGCTAGGACTTATACATTGAATGGTAGGGCACTGAAGACTGCGGTAGAACAAAGCCATCTGGGAATAGAGGTCCATAATTCCTTGGAAGTGATATCACAGGTGTATAGGGCTTTTGGTACATTGACCTTTTTAAATTGGAGTATTAAGTACAGGAGTTGTTATGTTGAAGTTGTATAAGATGTTGTTGAGGCCAAATTTGAAGTATTGTGTGCAGTTCTGATCACCTACCTACAGAAAAGATATCAATAAGATTGAAAAAGTACAGAGAAAATTTACAAGGATGTTGCTGGGACTTGATCTGGGCTATAGGAAAAAGGTGAATAGAACTTTATTCCCTGAAGTGAGGGGAGATTTGTTGGAGGTATACAAGATTATAATGGTATAGACAGGGTAAATTCAAGCAGGCTTTTTCCACCTAAGTTGGGTAAGAGTAAAACTAGAAGTCATAGGTTAAGCGTGAAAGGTGAAATATTTAAGATGAACTTGAAAGGGAACTTCTTTGTTCAGAGGATGGTGTGAGTGTGGAATGAACTGTCAATGGAAGTGGAGGATGTGGGTTCAATTGCAACACAAGAGAAGTTTGGATAAACACGTGGATGGGGGAGGACGGAAGGTTATTGCCCAGCTGCAGCTCAATTGGAATAGGCAGAAGAATAGTTTGGCATAGACTAGGTGGGCTGAAGGGCCCATTTCTGTGATTTATTGCTGTGTGATTTTAAGGTTGTAAATGTAGGAGTACTAAGTTTTGATGTACAACAGGAAATCCTCAATGTATCACAATCCTATTATCACTGGAGCTTCAGATGATCTGTTCTGAGTCCAGCATGTGATGCCATTATGAAAAAAAACATGGCATTGCCTCTACTTTCTTAGAAATTTTCCAAGATTCAGTAAGACTCAAACTTTGTCAAGGTTCTATGGGTGTGTGCTGGAGAATACGATATATTGACTGGTTATATCATGGCTGTACACGGAAGCAACAATACCCTTGATTAGAAAAGCCTACAAAAAGTAGCAGATATGGCCCAGTCCAAGGTGGGTAAAGCCTTCCCCACCACTGAGTCCATCTACACGGAACGCTACCACAGGACTGCAGCATCCATCATTAAGGACTCCCACCATGCAGGACATACTCTCTTCTCGCTGCAGCCATCAGGAAAGAGGCCCAGGAGCCTCCGGACTCACACCATTAAGTTCAGGAACAGTTGCTACCTCTCAACCGTCAGGCTCTTGATAACTTCACTCACCCCATCACTGAACTGTTCTCACAACTAATGGACTCACTTTCAAGGGCTCTTTATCTCATGTTCTTGATATTTATTGCTTACTTATTTATTATTAATATTACTTATTTTTCTTTTTTCTCTTTGAATTGTACAGTTCGTTCCCTTTTGCACGTTGGATGTTTGTCCCGTTGGGTGTGGTCTTTCATTGATTCTATTTTGTCTCGTATTTACTGTGAATGCCCACAAGAAAATGAATCTCGGTTGTATATGATGACATATATGTTCTTTGGTAATAAATTTTACTTTGAACTTTGAATGACAGAAAGGGATTGTGAACCGTTTGGAGCCATTGGCCATTGTGTGCTTGTGATGCTGCTGACACACTCTAATTTTGGCAGATCTTCTGGAGGAGTGCTGTGACTGAGTGTTTTTAGTCATCTATGATGCTTCTCTGTAGTTTGCCAGTTACGTAGTTGTGGTTGAGCTAGAATGGTAACACATACAAAATGCTGAGTTCCTTCAGCAATTTGTATGTGTTAGTCTAGACTTCCAGCATCTGCTGAATCTCTTGTATCTATAGCAGTAGATAGATAGATAGATAGATAGATAGATAGATAGATACTTTATTCATCCCCATGGGGAAATTCAACTTTTTTCCAATGTCCCATACACTTGTTGTAGCAAAACTAATTACATACAATACTTAACTCAGTAAAAAAAAAATGATATGCATCTAAATCACTATCTCAAAAAGCATTAATAATAGCTTTTAAAAAGTTCTTAAGTCCTGGCTGTAGAATTGTAAAGCCTAATGGCATTGGGGAGTATTGACCTCTTCATCCTATCTGAGGAGCATTGCATCGATAGTAACCTGTCGCTGAAACTGCTTCTCTGTCTCTGGATGGTGCTATGTAGAGGATGTTCAGAGTTATCCATAATTGACCGTAGCCTACTCAGCGCCCTTCGCTCAGCTACCGATGTTAAACTCTCCAGTACTTTGCCCACGACAGAGCCCGCCTTCCTTACCAGCTTATTAAGACGTGAGGTGTCCCTCTTCTTAATGCTTCCTCCCCAACACGCCACCACAAAGAAGAGGGCGCTCTCCACAACTGACCTATAGAACATCTTCAGCATCTCACTACAGACATTGAATGACGCCAACCTTCTAAGGAAGTACAGTCGACTCTGTGCCTTCCTGCACAAGGCATCTGTGTTGGCAGTCCAGTCTAGCTTCTCGTCTAACTGTACTCCCAGATACTTGTAGGTCTTAACCTGCTCCACACATTCTCCATTAATGATCACTGGCTCCATATGAGGCCTAGATCTCCTAAAGTCCACCACCATCTCCTTGGTCTTGGTGATATTGAGACACAGGTAGTTTGAGTTGCACCATATCACAAAGTCCTGTATCAGTTTCCTATACTCCTCCTCCTGTCCATTCCTGACACACCCCACTATGGCCGTGTCATCAGCGAACTTCTGCACATGGCAGGAAGTCTGATGTGTACAGGGTGAACAGGACCGGAGAGAGTACGGTTCCCTGCGGCGCTCCTGTGCTGCTGACCACCGAGTCAGACCTACAGTCTCCCAACCGCACATAGTAAGAGAGTAACTCTCTCTTACTAAGCTTATCAGCTTACTAAGCTGAATATCTCTTGAATTCTTTGGTTTTCATCTTGGTTTGGTGTGGTGCTGGCTTCTTTAGCCCAGTTCTGACCCACAGAAATTAAAATATCAACAAGAAGAGTTCAAGTACCACAAACCGTTCTGTCACTTTGAGACACTGAGCCATAGTTCAACATCTGACCCACTGCTAAGTGTACAGATTCTTTTTTTCAGTTTAATGTCCTCACAATAGCTTTAGTTGAGGGTATAATTCTATAAGGAATAAGATTAATTAATTTAACTTAATTCCAATGTTTAAAGAAAGAACTAGCAGTGGCTTATATCATCCTGATCCTGTGAAAGGAAGCAGGCAAGAATATAGACACTGAAAGAACAGAGTAGGATCATGACAAAAATTGCTGAAGGATAGTTAGAGGTAAAAATATATAAGGCTTGTTGCTATAGATTTCTCCTTTATCAAAGAGGGTGCAAATACAATGTTTAAAAGACATTCGTACAGGTATATGCTTGGGTACATTTTATGGGATAAACACATGCAAATAGGATTTACTCAGGTAGATAACTTGGTCAAAATGGACAAGTTGGATCAAAGGGCATGTTTCCATGCTGTCTGATTCCATGACTTGCTGTATAATGCTGTTTTATAGAGTAGATTTTACTTTTCAGTCTGCATGTTGTCACATACATTCCCTCCACTGTGTCCTCCCCTTCCCCTCTCTGCAACTTAAAACACACCAGTTTTGATGAAGGGTCCTTGACCTAAAACATCGCTTTTGTTTCTTTCCCGACTGATGCTGCCTGCCTTGCTGAGTACTTTTAGCTTCTAGATGAATATCCATCTTGTTCTAGGTTGATGGCATCTGCAGTATTTTCCTCCAATTATTTAGTGCATATCTTTCTTTCTTATGCTCTATATTTAGTGCAGAAGCAAGACTCTATGAAAATATGATTTTTTTAAAATGTAAAAATACATCACCCACATTCTAACAGCTGATGCATTCAGTTTTAAGAGACATGGACTGCATTCTAAAGCCGGGGACAAATGACTTCCAATTACTGAGTTAGCTTTTATAGATTGACTTTAGGGGTTCCAAACTAAGCCAATAATGCATTACAGTAGGGAAAGTGTACTGTACTGTTGGCTGTGCAACCTTTCAATTGAGGCATTAAGTTTTATACCTTTCCACTAGATATAAAAGATTGTGAAGTTCTCAGCTAATATTTATTTCCCTTTCCAGCACCATTGCAGACTATAAAGTGTTCATTTATCAAATGGCTAAACAGTGAATGACAGTGTAGAACAGCACAGAAAGAAGAAAGTAGGCCCATTGAATTGACTCCAGCTATTTCAAAGAATAATCACATTAATTCTCTCTCATCTCACTCTTTTCCCATATCTCAGAAATATTTTTCTCTGTGTTTATCCTATTTAAGGCCATTTTATCACCCTTTCAAGACTAATCCAGAAGTTAACTACTAATTGAATTAAATGTTTTTCCTTACATTTTCTCTGATTCTTTAGTCAATCATGCTGAATTTGTGTTTTCTACTTATCAATCCGTCAAACAATGTAAACACTTTGTCTTTATTTTCTCTGTCAGAATGTTACTTTCAGCTCTACTCGTAATCGTTTGTATTCTACAGATGAAAAACTCCCACTTCTACAGTTTCTTTGTGGAACAATTCATTCCTTCTCTCCGAAACAATTCCAGTTAAAATCTTATTTCCCAACTTTTTGACTTCTTCATCTTGTTGGATCACTCCAGCTGGCATCTAATCAGTTTTTAATGTACAGTATTTTAGCATAGTTTTCTGAACCTTGCATTGGGCACTTAGCTGCAGAATGCCATATGCTTTATTAATTTCTTTGTTAATCTGTTAGCCATTTTCAATGCTATTCTTGGACATTTTATAAAAATATTAACATTTTGTGTTTATTTCCAGTGCTCATTTTCCTATCATAAAGTAACTTCATAAGTGTAGGCCTTTTTCTTTTAGAGTTGTATGAAGAATTTCAATGCTAGTCTCATGGAGTGGTGGACACAATTGATTAGGAAAAAAGAACAGTATTTCTGGACTAAATCAGTCTGGACGTATAGGAGAGATAGACCACGATTTTAAACTAGTCGAGAGGAGTGGACTGAGAAATATTGGTGAACATCCCTGTTGAGCCCAAAACTTATTCTCAACTCTGGGAAGCAATGAGGATGAACTTTTTGCAGTTATGTGGTTCATAAATGAGTGATTAGTGTAGGTGAACAGCAATTCAATAAAAGTCAGGCTGGGTAAGTTACATTCATCACATCCTTGAGCTGTAGGAATGCCAAAGATGGATTGTAGAAGCGGTATTCCATCTGAGCCCAGTAAATCAGGAAGAGAAAGAGCACCTTATTACAGTGACAGAAATGCTGGAAGTATTTTTGTTTGTAGCTTTGGGAGAGAAAAGTTTGGCATTTAAACAAAAGGTACAAGGAATAACCGGGACTGATGGAGATGGTGGGTGGTCTGAAAGGATCAGGAATATTTCTGGTTGAATGTTTCATCGGAAATGGAGAGTTGTCAAAAGAACTGCAATCCCACCTCCTCCCCATATCACACGTTTATAAGAGGACACAGAGCTCAGAGTTCACAATTAATGCTTAGCAACACAGCAGTCTGATGACACATTCAAAACTTGCCTGTCACATGAATTCTTACTTCCCCATTAATAGCTACAATGCATCAGTAAGGAGTTACCAGGCATTTGATTTCCAGAATCCTTCAATAATGAAGAAGTGGCAACAACTGTGGTTTCTGATGCAATAGTCTCTACTTGTAAAAGACAGTAATAATAAAGATCAAAGAGCTGCGTCTATTTTAATTATCTATTTAATAAAGGTCTATTTTAATTATTTATCTATTTAACTGATATAGTATGGAAGCTGCTCCCTGTGTACAGAACATGTAATTGTTGAGGTCATTAATATCAAGGACCTTCAAACTTTGCATTATTAATGTAATGTTTGTTCTGCTTATGGTTTCTACTCTGAAATCATTAATTTCAACTGAAGTAGTTCAGAACTGAGGTGATTTTCCCATTGTAATTCCGGACTTATTCTAGATGGTGGGGAATTTGTGAGAAATCCAAAACTCAGCAGTGCTCAGGCACTGCCAGTGATTTCCGTTGATAGTGATGTGAAGACCACTTCTTCTGTCTGACTGAAGTGTAGGGAAGTGTTTTCAAGCCAGTCTGACATTCATGTCACTCAGCACGTCTCAAGGATTCAATTGCAGAAGTGTTTGCAATATCACCCAGCAGTCTGAATCCTTAGCACAGGTGGCATTACTTTTTTACATACAAAGCAATCAGTCGATACTCCAATAATTCAGAAGCAAATATGGTTACATATTTCTGTTTTAACAAGCAAGAGTTTCTAACCCCTTTCATTTAAACGTGATAACCAAGCCTATGTATTTTTCATAGATATTCTGACAAATGTGTCTGTGAATATTAATATTAATGTCCAAAATTATGTTTACCATAAATTATGGTAATGCTTACTATATCAAAATATTTCAAAGTGCATTTCTTAGTAAATTACATTCTGGAGTGCTACAATTTGATATGCATACGACTTTATTAATGGGAGCTAATGTAAGGAAAACATTTCTGCATTTGCAATTGGGAAGGAGTAATTCTGATTTGAATGAATTTATCAATCCTCTACAACTGTATTGTTACTGGTGGTGTATAACCAGTAGAAGAATTAGTAGAATATATTGACCTTCTCTTTCCCACAGGCTTTGGGTTATCAATATACAGTGGATTCTGGTTAATTGGGGCAACAGCTTATTTAGGACAACTTTTCAATTACAAAAACTAATTGAAAAAATAGCCAGGATTCCTTTTGTTTATTTTGGACGCTGTACTGCTAATTTGAGGCAGGAGACTGTTGCCAAACAGTTTTGAACTAGCATCAGATGCATGCATTTATGTGGCTGTTAGACACTACACCATGCTTAGAATGTGCGGTATTTTAAATAGCATCAAAAAGCAGTGATTTTTGTTACTGATAGTCAACAAGAAATAAGCAGTAAAACAATTCAGAACTGTCTTTCTCACTGTGGATTCAAGCATTCAGGTTTGGAGATGCCAGCCAGAAATGGCTGGGAGTTAAAATGAAATGATTTCACTATTTCAACAAATTAGGACCTGTGATGAATTTGAATGTTACAATAGAAGTAAAGATTTGGAAGATGCAATCATCGACAGCATTATATGAAGGGAGTCCATTATCTACACTATTTACAGTCTATTAAAAGAAGGTAGCAGCATACATTTGATGAACTGCTAGAAACTAGTACACAGTCTTATATTTCACTTTATTTTAATTTTTTATTTAGAGATGCAACATGGAATAGGCCCTTCTAGCCTTTTGCGTCTCGGCCCCAGCGATGCCCGACTAAACCTAGACTAATCATCAAACAATTTATGATGACCAATTAACCGACTAACTGGTACGTCATTGGACTGTGGGAGGAAATCGGACCACCAGGCAGAAACCCACGCATTCCACGAGCAGGACATGCAAACTCCTTACAGACAGTGCCAGAACTGAATTCCGAATTCCAACACCCGAGCTGTAATAGTATCGAGCAAACCACTACGCCGGCGTGACGGCCCATAGTTATAGTACTGATAGTGTTCTAATTTGTTCTGTACTTTATTTAACTGGTTACTCAGTTGAACTGTAGTTCATCTTTTCTATGCTTTATTAGCCATTTCCATGAAACTTCGGCGAATTGGGGCAGCCACTTCCAACTTATCAAAATTAACCAGAACCCACTATATTTAACCTGCAAGCATTAGAAACATAGAAAACCTACATCACAATACAGACCTTTCGGCCCACAATGCTATGCTGAACTTACTTTAAAAATTAAACAATGTAAAAATAAAAAATTATTAACAATGTACATGTATGTTACCATACCTTGAGATTCATTTTCCTGCAGGAAAATAAAGACCACATGACCAAAAGACATAGGAGCAGAATTAGGCCATTCAAATCTGCTCCGCCAGTTAATCACAGTTGATATATTAATCCTCTCAACCAAATTCTCCTATCTTTTCCCTGTAACCTTTGATGCACTCTAGTCAAGAACCTATCAACCTCCAATGTAAATATACCCTTTGCCTCCATAGCCGTTTGTAGCAATGAATTCCACAGATTCACCACTCTCTGACTAAAGGAATTCCTCCTCATTTCTGTTGTAAGTGGATGTCCTTCTATTCAGAGGTTGTGCTCTCTGGTCCCAGACTACCACACAAATAGGAAACATCGTCTCCAGATGAAATTCCAGAATTTAGTGATTCTTAAAAGATCTTTACTAATGACTCCACTAGCTCTTCAGCTACCTCTTTCAGAATCCCATGGTGCAGTCCATTTAGTCTGGGTGACTTCTCTGCCTTTAGAACTTTTAGTTTCCCAAGCACCTTCTCTTTAGTAATAGCAACTACATTCACTTCTGCCCACTGACACTCTAGAATTTCTGGCATACTGCTGGTGTCTTCCACTGTGAAGACTGACACAAAATGCTTATCGAGTTTGTTTGCTATTTCTTTGTCCTCCGTTGCTACCTCTCCGGTGTCATTTTCCAGTGGTCTGACTATGCCATTGACCTCTTACCTGGTACTCGTTCTCCTGGGGCCGGCTCTTCTCCTCTCTCGTCCAGAAATGATGGCATGGTAGAGAGCATCAAGGAGGCATTGGCCTTGGGGCTGACCCATCTGTCAAACTTGCTAGCAGGGTCAGGCTTCTTTTTGTAAGCAAGAAGGATGGCAAGCTCCATCCCTGTGTTGATTATCAGCCCCTAAACCATGAAGAACCTTTGCCCTCTTCCCCTGCTTCCTTCTGCATTTGAAAATCTCTAGGGAACCATCACATTTTCCAAGGTAGATCTGCTTATAATCTTGTTTGTATCAGAGGAGGGGACGTGCAAGACAGCTTTCAACACTTGCACTGGCCACCATGTGATGCCCTTTTGGTCTGGCCAATGCTCCCTGCTGTTTTTCAGGCCCTTGTCAATGATGTGCTCAGGGACATGTTGAATCAATTTGTTTCTGTGTATTTGGATGACATTCTTATCTATTCCCACTCTCACTAGGAACACGTCCTGTATATCTGGGGGTGGAGGTGGGGTTTCATGGCTTCTTGACAGGCCAGAGAAATGTGAGTTCCATAAAGATCAGGTGTCATTTTATGGACTTCAGACTTACCCTTTCCTGTGCTCAAATGGACTCGAGTAAAGATCAGGTGGTCTCGGAGTGTCCCAAACCAAATAGGATTGACTGATCCAGGATGTTTCCAAATCACAAGGCAACCCTTTTTCAGTCTTTTCCTCTGCACATTCTCCAACAGTAATTTGCCATCAGTAATTTGTTGTCCTTTCTTCTAAAATTCAAAGAGTCCTTGAAGTAGTTACAACTACTTGAAGAATCAAAGGTAAAATTAAATTTATTAAGTAAGTACACGTATGTCAACATATACAGTAGAACCCTGAGATTCATTTTCCTCTGGCTATACTCAGTAAATCCAACAACCATAATAGAATCATAAAACATAGAAACATAGAAAACTTACAACACAATACATACAGGCCCTTCGGCCCACAATGCTGTGCAGAACATGTACTAACTTAGAATTACCTAGGATTACCCATAGCCCTCGATTTTTCTAAGCTCTACGTACGTATCGAGGAGTCCACCTCTACCGCTGTCGCCGGCAGCTCATTTCACGCACTCACCACTCTCTGCGTAACAAAACCCTTGACATCTCCTCTGTACCTACTTCCAGGTACCTTAAAGCCGTGTTCTCTCAGCCCAGGGAAGAAGCCTCTGAATATCCACATGATCAATGTCTCTCAACATTTTATACACTTCTATCAGGTCACCTCTCATCCTCAGTCACTCCAAGCAGAAAAGGCCAAGTTCACTCAACTTATTCTCATAAGACATGCACGCCAATCCAGACAATATTCTTGTAAATCTCCTCTGAACCCTTTCTATAGTTTCCACATCCTTCCTGTAGTGAGGTGACCAGAACTAAGCACAGTACTCCAAGTGGGTTCTGACCAGGGTACTATATAGCTGTAACTTTATAACTCTTGAACTCAATCCCAATACACTGTATGCCTTCTTAAACACACAGTCAATCTGCACAGCAGTTTTGGGTGTCCTATGGACTTGGACCCCAAGATTCCTCTGATCCTCCACACTGCCAAGAGTCTTACCATTAATACTATTTTCTGCCATCATATTTGACCTACCAAAATGAACCACCTCACACTTATCTGGGTTGAACTCCATCTGCCACTTTTCAGTGGCAGGTCCAACATATAATTCTCCGTAACTTCTGCCACCTCCAACGGATGCCCACTACCAAGCACATTTTTCCCTCCCCCCCCTTCTGCTTTTCACAGGGATCGCTCCCTATGCGACTCCCTTGTCCACTCATCCCCCCCATCCCTTCCCACCGATCTCCCTCCTGGCACTTATCCTTGTAAACGGAACAAGTGCTACACCTGCCCTTACACTTCCTCCCTCACCACCATTCAGGGCCCCAGACAGTCCTTCCAGGTGAGGCGACACTTCACCTGTGAGTCGGCTGGTCTGGTATACTGTGTCTGGTGCTCCCGGTGTGGGCTTTTATATATTGGTGAGACCCGACGCAGACTGGGAGACCGTTTCGCTGAACACCTACGCTCGGTCCGCCAGAAAAAGCAGGATATCCCAGTGGCCACACATTTTAATTCCACGTCCCATTCCCATTCTGATATGTCTATCCATGGCCTCCTCTACTGTCAAAATGAATCCAAACTCAGGTTGGAGGAACAACACCTTATATACCGGCTGGGTAGTCTCCAACCTGATGGCATGAACATTGACTTCTCTAACTTCCGTTAATGCCCCTCCTCCCCTTCTTACACCATCGCTGACATATTTAGTTGTTTGCCTGTTCTCCATCTCCCTCTGGTGTTTCCCCCCTGCCCTTTTCTTTCTCCCGAGGCCTCCCATCCCATGATCCTTTCCCTTCTCCAGCTCTGTATCACTTTCGCCAATCACCTTTCCAGCTCTTAGCTTCATCCCACCCCCTCCTCTCCTATCATTTCACATTTCCCCCTCCCCCCACTACTTTCAAATCTCTTACTATCTTTCCTTTTGGTTAGTCCTGACAAAGGGTCTCGGCCCGAAACGTTGACAGCGCTTCTCCCTATAGATGCTGTCTATCCTGCTGTGTTCCACCAGCATTTTGTGTGTGTTGTTGTTTGAATTTCCAGCATCTGCAGATTTCCTCATGTTTGCCACTTTTCAGCCTGATTTTGCATCCTATCAATGTTGTGCTGTAACCTCTGACAGCCCTTCACACTATCCACAACACCCCCAACCTTTGTGTCATCATCAAATTTATTAACCCATCCTTCCACTTCCTAATCCAGGTCATTTAAAAAAATCACGAATAGAAGGGGTCCCAAAACAGATCCCTGAGGCACACCACTGGTCACCAGCCTCCATGCAGAATATGACCCATCTACAACCACTCTTTGCCTACCGTGAGAAAGCTAATTCTGGATCCACAAAGCAATGTCCCCTTGGATCCCATGCCTCCTTACTTTCTCAATAAGCCTTGCATGGGGTACCTTATCAAATGAAGCTGAAGTCCATATATACTACATCTACTACTCTATCTTCATCAATGTGTTTAGTCACACTCTCAAAAAATTCATTCAGGCTCATAAGGCATGACCTGCTTTTGACAAAGCCATGCTGACTACTCATAATCATATTATGCCTCTCCAAATGTTCATAAATCCTGCCTCTCAGGATCTTCTCCATCAACTTACCAACCACTGAAGTAAGACTCACTGGTCTATAATTTCCTGGGCTATCTCTATTCCCTTTCTTGAATAAAGGAACTACACCTGCAACCCTCCAATCCTTCAGAACCTGTCCCATCCTCATTGATGATGCGAAGATTATTGCCAGAGGCTCAGCAATTTCCTCCCTTGCTTTCCACAGTAGCCTGGGGTATATATCGTCTGGTCCAGATGACTTATCCAACTTGATGCTTTCCAAAAGCTTTAGTATATCCTCTTTCTTAATGTCTATATGCTCAAGTTCTTCAGTCTGCTGTAAGTCATCCCTACGATCGCCAGGGTCCTTTTCCCTAGTGAATACTGAAGCAAAATATTCATTAAGTATCTCCGCTACCTCCTCTGGTTCCATGCACACTTTTCCACTGTCACACTTGATTGGTCCTATTCTCTCAAATCTTATCTTCTTGCTCTTCTCATAATTGTAGAATGCCTTAGGGTTTTCCTTAATCCTGCTCAGTAAGGACTTCTCATGGCCCCTTCTGGCTCTCCTAATGTCATTCTTAAGCTCCTTCCTGCTGCCCTTATAATTTTCTAGATCTCTATCATTACCTAGGTTTTTGAACCTTTCATAAGCTTTTCTTTTCTTTTTGACTAGATTTTCAACAGCCTTTGTACACCACGGTTCCTGTACCCTACCATCCTTTCCTTGTCTCACTGGAACGTACCTATGCAGAACGACACGCAAATATCCCCTGAACATTTGGCACATTTCTGCCATACATTTCCCTGAGAACACCTGTTCCCAATTTATGCTTCCAAGTTCCTGCCCGATAGCCTCATGTTTCCCCTTACTCCAATTAAACACTTTCCTAACTTGTCTGTTCCTATCCCTCTCCAATGCTGTGGGTAAAGGAGATAGAATTATGTTCACTACTCCAAAATGCTCTCCCACTGAGAGAACTGACACCTGACCCCTGACCAGATTCATTTCCCAATACCAGATCAAGTTCAGCCTCTCCTCTTGTAGGCTTATCTACACACTATGTCAGGAAACCTTCCTGAACACACCTAACAAACTCCACCTCATCTAAACCCCTCGCTCCAGAGAGATGTCAATCAATATTGGGGAAATTAAAATTCCCCATGACAACAACCCTGTTATTACTGCACCATTTTAGAATCTGTCTCCCTATCTGCTCCTCAATGTCCCTGTTACTATTGGGTGTCTATAAAAAACACCCAGTAGAGCTGGGAACCTTCCTGGTTCTAACTTCCACCCACAGAAACTCAGTAGACAATCCCTCCATGACTTCCTCCTTTTCTGCAACCGTGACATTATCTCTGATCAGCAGTGCCACGCCCCCACTTCCCTCCCTCCCTGCCATTCCTGCTCCTGAGCCATCCAAGTCTCTGTAAAGGCCACAACATCATAGCTCCAAGTACTGATCCACGCTCTAAGCTCATCTGCTTTGTTCATGATACTTCTTGTATTAAAATAGACACATCTCAAACCATCTGTCTGAGCGCATCCCTTCTCTATCACCTCCCTATCCTCCCTCTCACACTGCCTACAAGCTTTCTCTATTTGTGAGCCAGCCTCCCCTTCCTCCGTCTCTTCAGTTCGGTTCCCACCCCCCAGCAATTCTAGTTGAAACTTTCCCCAATTCTGAAAGCCTGCACCCAACAGGGCAGCAACCAGTGTGCAAATGGGAACAAACTGCAAATACAAAAGAAAAAAAATGAATAAGCAATAAATACCAAGAACATGAGATGAAGAGTCCTTGAAAGTGGGCTATAGATTGTGGGAACAGTTCAGTGATGAGGATGAGTGAAGTTATCCCCTCTAGTTCAAGGGCATAATCCTTCAAGTAGTTCCAGCTTGGCATCCCGTTCATGGGTGGGTGCTCCTAATTCTAAAGTGATCGTTACATTTTTAATTAATTGACCACATTGTAAGAAAGATATGGTCCTATCACCTGAGAGAAAGCCATCCTAAGGGGAAAAGGAGACCTGGAGACACAGGAATGGTTACATCTGTTTTGTTCTTCAGGCTGGTGTTGGAGTAAGGAAGCTCTCTGAAGTCCAGACTCATTTTATTCTCTTGTTTAATTCATTTTAATGCGTCTGTCATCACTGGTCACAAAGGCAATAAATTAGAATAATGGAGACTTGAGTTATAATAAATTAAAGGCATGAGTGATTATGTAAATTGGTTGATGGTGGGAATTGTCTTCATTCTGATGCTTGGTATGTGCGGAAGGTTTGACACACCCAAGTACAAACTCTATGGATTAAACTGTAATGACTTAGACTCATGAATTTAATAATCCAGCAGTCTGTGGTTCAACAAAAAGCAGGCACTTCAAAAAGAAAAATACCAAAATATTTCTTCAGAAGAATCTTTGTCAGCAGATACGAAACAAATTTAGGAACAAAAGCTACCCAAACAGGAACAACAAAGAGGATGTGATAATGCAAAAGTCAGCATCAGAAGTGATGTGTTTAATCCTCTGAGTGCCGATGGTGCTTACAGTATGAAGCAGAAATTGATGTTATAGTTCAGTACCCTGTGATGACCGTCTTTTGCTTCCTACACATTGCTTAAAATCTTTTCTGATTGTTTTAATACATCATTTCTTCCTAATTGTGATTCAAAAGCAAAGTTCTAGGTAAAAGAAATATAAAATTCTGCATTTCTCAGAAACATAATGCAGTTTATTTATTATACTTTTACTTGTAGGCTAAAATCATGAATCTGACCTCATTTGTGATGGTGCATTCTAACATTGCTGTATTCAGTTGCCCAATGTGCATTATTAATAAGGAAAATTGGAATAATTTGCTTTGTATCTTAGCACTTTCTGCTCAGTACCTGTGAATCAGATAATTCTGAGAAAAAAATCTGACAAATTTAAAAACATTTATTCTATGTAAATTCAGGAATGCATTAAATATTAGGAAGAGTGTGTGTATGTGAGTGAAATGGAGGAGAAAATTCATAATGTGTTGCTATACACTTTTATTCAATTCTATAAATATTAAAATGCAAAACAACAGCTGAAGAACTTTGCGTGCAAGTTAATTTTTTACTGGAATTTTGAAAAGCCTAAATAGAATGGATATGGAGTGGGTGGCCTAGGATCAGCGGGCCCAGCCTCAGAATAGAGGGACATCCATTTCGAACAGAATCTGATTTGCTGTCACTGACATGCACTATGAAATTTGTTGTTTTGCAACAGCAGTACATTGCAATATATAATAATAAAAACTATAAATTACAGAAGAAGCATTTATAAAAATAAATTAAATAAATAGTGCAAAAAAAAGAGGAAAATATGCTGAGTTCATGGGTTCATTGTCCATTCAGAAATCTGATGACAAAGGAAAAGAAGCTGTTCCTGAATCGTTGAGATGAGATGATGAATTTCTTCAGCCAGAGGGTGGTGAATCTGCGGAATTCATTGTTGTGGAGGCCAGCTCATTAGGTATATTTAAAGCGGAGGTTGATAGGTTCTTTATTAGTAAGGGTATCAAAGGTTATGGGAAGAAGGCAGGAGAATGTGATTGAGAGAGATAATATGTCAACCATGATGGAATGGAAGAGCAGACTCGATGAGCTGAATAGCCTATGCCATATGTTTTTATGGTCTTTTGGACCATTCAGGTCAATGTCATCTACCTATGTAACAGGCAGGTTCTAATTGGATTCTCGTTCAGATTCTCAGCTGTGTGTCCAGAGGAGAAGAAGGTAGAGGATTTTTAACTGTAAAAATACCATTTGTTGAGTGAAGGAGAGAGTGGGTGGGAGGATGTTTTAAAAGAGGTGAGTAATGAGGAGCAAGAGGTACTGAGGAATACAAACATTGGTCATGCACCTAAAGGGACAGAAGTAGGAATAATTATAGGAGTGAGGAGATAGGATGGGAAATGGTTCAGAAAAGATGGAATAGACAACACAAGGAATTAGGAGATGAGACACAATTGTACTTTGGGAACGATTGATGGCTGTGATTGAGGCCATGGTTATCCTGCAATTCTCAGGCAAAATGCAGTGTCCAGCTGTTTTAATCTGCCAAGCCACCCCACAGACCACCCCACTAAAGAAAAACAAAGAGCAGAAAAAGATATTTGAAAGAAAAATAAGGACAAAAAAGTCCTGATGAAGGGTCTCGGCCCAAAATGTCAACTGTTCACTCTTTTCCATAGATGCTCCTTGGCCTGCCGAGTTCCTCCAGCATTTTGTGTGTATTGCAAGGACAAACATGAGTCCACTGTTTGGAAAATTAAGAGAGAATTATCAAAACAAAGATAACGAAAACAACTGGATTGTAAGAGCTTCTACTTCTCAGAGCTGATGTGTGAGTACAAATCGAGTATTGTGCCCAATATCCTGAAAGCAGACTACGCTGTTGAGCGCCAGCTCGAGTTGTACGGTTGCAACCGGGCAACAAGAGCTATTTTGGCTGACAATGTTGCAGATGCCTTTGACGTGCATTCTATATGAGCATAGCAGAGATAAATGAAACCTGCACACAATTTGAGAGAATGGATGTCAAAGCATTAGCTCTGCTGCCTTTTCTCAACAGGACTTGATAAACCCTAGAGGGGTCAGCACATTGACTGTTGAGTTTCACTGAGTTTTGCTCCAGCCATATGGTAGTTACTGGGCTCATTCTGTGTAGGAGCTATGTGACAGGCAAAGGCTCACAAAAGAAAGCACCTTAAGGAATGCACTTGGAACCTGATTGTCTTCTCTTTGGAGCATCCACATTGGTTACAATGTGGAAATGAATGCTACTAAGGAGTGACTGTATTACAAACAGATACTGAAGTGAACAGAATGAGAAAATGACACAAAGTTGGTGTGCAATATACATGACATCAGGGATGGGTTAATCCCATATTTTGACATCAGTACATCTGTTTGAGGTCATCAAATGTAATTCCTAGCAAATCTACTGATGCAATCAATTTTAACATGTTGAATAAGTACAAAAATATAACAAGTGACAGGAGCGACTGGAACATTTTATATCTGTGCCTCAGGAATCACTTTGATGGAATGTAAAACAGCATTATGTGTCATTGTAATGGAGTTTGAAAAGGTCGCATTCTTACTCTGTCTGCTCCTGTGGGTTGAATGAAAAGCAGATGAAGCTTGCTGTGCTTGACTATCTCCCTAAGTGCACAGCAAGCAAAAGGTATGAAATGTGCCAAGATCAGCAGCACTGGCCTGAATGATCTTGAAGCGAGGAAGCTCACAGTGATCTTGACCTCAAAAGGCAAAAATATCCAGGCACATGTGAAATGCCAGAAGATAACAGATCTCACTGAGGGAAAAGAATACAGTTTGAATGCAACCTTTTAATTGTTTCTGTCTCAGGGGAAACAAGCTCAATGAAAAATGGCTGTTCAGTGAGGAAAGACGACCTATTGATTTTCAGACTAGAGAACTTAAAAGTCATCTGGGATCTGTAGTGTTGCACTATCCTTGATGAATCTGGGGAATTTAATGCTGGAGAAAGCATACAGGCACAAATGAGTCTTGCCAAAATGTCAGAGGTTGAATTCCCCAAAAGGGGATTATGCATTCAGAATGGGTGTAATGTTGCATTACCCCAGGTTAAGCCAATTTTCCACAGTAAAGACCCCTTCTGTTATGCTTTGTAACTCAATGGGAGCCTGGGGATCATGTGTCTACTTCATTTTACTTTAGTGAGGTGCTCCCTCATGATGTGGTGGCATTCACACCATTCACGTACGTCTTACCCATAATGGATTATGTAACTAACAAACAATTCTTAACCAAACAATATATTTACACTATATTACTCAAATATTACTGAAATGTCAAATACACAACACTCTTCCCTGCTTAGCTATTAACTTCAACTCAATATAGAATGCATCTCATCTCAAATATGTAATATTACTCCCTGGTTATTACCCAGAGAGCATACTACTATATACATTAGCTGCATAGTAAATTTTCAATTGTCCCATTCAGACCCAAAGATTTAATCGCTGTGGAAGATTTCTTACTCTTGTGGGATAATGTCTTTTCTGACAAGGGGAGGGGGCCACTCTGCTTGGCAGGTTAGACTTGTGGCTGTGAAACAATCTCAGTTTCTGGAGCCTGATTGTCGGAGTTGACGCTGGAACCGCAGGAAGTGGCTCTGATCATCTTTCTTCTCTAACAATTGACTCTGCTTTTCTCGACTGAATGATGTGCAATCTCCAGATGACCACAGGTGTAATCTCCACTATGTAGGAGAGCAGTACAGTTCTGTCCTTAGTTTTTCCAAGTATGACTTTTGATTATCTCTGCAACTGCCCGCTAGAACTGCTTGCCCAGGAGTGAAACATTGAACCTCTTTGTTTGAGGAGCCTTCAGCTTGTCTCAGCTGTTGTCCCGCACAATCCTCTGAGATTAGGTTTCAGCAGATTCAAGCGTGAACACAAGTGATGACCCAGGAACAGCATAGCTGGAGAGTTGTTGGTTGTGGAGTGTGCAGCATTGTAATGTGCAAGGAGGAAATTGTTCATCTTCTGATTCAGTGTCAGTGTAGCATGTTCTGCTGACGTTGCTTGCAGTACGTTCTTTAGATTCTGAACAAAGCTTTCTGTCAAGCCAGTTGTAGATGGGTGGTGTGCTGCAGATGTAGTATGTCTTATTCCATTCATTTTCAGGCATGACTGAAACTGTTTGGCAACAAGCTGTGGTTCTTTGTCATTGACTAAGTGTTTCTGGAACACCAGTCCTTGAGAAGAAGCTTCTTAACACATCAATGATGTGCGAAGCTGTAATGGAGGCTACTGAGAACATTCCTGGCCTATTTCTAGCTGCATCCAATACTACTACGAAATTTATGCCCATGAATGTATTGGCAAAATTCACATTAATCATCTGCCAGGGAAATGCAGGCCATACCCACAGATGGAGAAGCACTGCTCTTGGCATCTTCTGGACGTGTTGGCATTCCCAACAGTGCATGACAAGCAGCTCAATCTGCTGATCTATCCCAGGCCACCAGACAAAGCTTCAAGCCAATACTTTCATTTTGACCATGCCTAGTTGACCCACTAAAGTCATCCAACACTTTAGTCTCAACTCTCAATCCCCACATAAGGCAATGCCCATCAACTTCATTCTAGCACTGATAAAAATGGAATTCCTGCTGCATATTCCAGCCATTTCGGGTGGCCATGTAGACCTGATACACAGCAGGCTGTTTTCTGGTTTCCCTTTGTACCAAGAATCACCCCTTGTAATAATTATCAGCAAGGCACAGAGAATCTGTATTTACCGACAAATAACCTTTATCGTTTCAACTAAAAAGCACGTGGGTTCACAAACCATCTACCTGTGAGCACTATACTAGAATCCCTGACCCTCCATGAAGAGTTAATGAAGAGAAAAGGTATTACTCTGGAAAGGAGTCAATGCTGGCCTGAGATTCCTCGTGGTCCCAATCTCCACGTGTCCGGGGGTCTTTCTTATCTACGATGTTTGGTCTCTGGCTGCTGGAGAATTATTTGGAACTCCCAAGTCTTATACCATTCCTCATCAATTGAACTGTTGGATCTCCATCCTATTGGCTCAAGGTCACCTGACCTACCTGGGTCACCTTCTTACTGGTCATTGTGCAGGGCTACAACCAACATTGTTTCATGGCTCTGCCCACCTCAGCCTTGTGTATTTGCGTCTTTACACTCTGACTGGTCCAAACCTGCTAAATGAGGCAACCCTCTCTCTGGCGATCCATCCCATAGGATGATGATGGTTCCTTTCAGTCATTTAGTGGGGTTTGATATGTGTGTCCTGGACTGGCTGTACAGGCCGATCCTTGACAGGTGCTGCTTGCCACGTACGTGGCAGGTGAGGGCAGGAGGGGCAGCAGGGGCAGAAGCTCTGTTGTGGCGCTTCCTGTGCCTTTCCTCTGTTGCCTCTATGAGCTTGTTCTCAGCAGCATCCACACCTTTTCTGATGGCGTCCCTCCACTGTGAGCGATCTTGAGCCTGATCCTCCCATGTTGATGGAGCAATGTCAGCTTTCTTGAGGTCCTGTGCAGAATATCCTTGTACTGTAGTCTCTGGCCTCCTCGTTTTCAGGTACCACTGGACAGTTGGCCGTATAAGAGAATACATACACAATGCTGGAAGAACTCAGCAGGTCAGGCAGCATCTGTGAGAAAAGAGTAGCCAACGTTTCGGGCCGTGACCCTTCATCAGTGCCATCTAAGATGTCCTTGGGCAGTCTTCCGTCAGGCATTCTGACAACATGTCCTGCCCAGCACCGTTGGGCTGACATCACCAAGGTTGAAACTGCTGGCATTCCGGCTTGAGAGAGGACCTCGGTATTGGAGACCTTGTCTCGCCAGGTGATCTTCATCAGAGAACATAGGTGACGCTGCTGCAGTTGGTCAAGTTGGCGTTAGTGACTCTGATATGGGCACCACGTCTCACATCCGTATAGCAAGGTTGATATGACAACGGCCCTGTATACTTGCACTTGGTGGCCAACCACCAAGAGATTACAGGTTGCTTCTTTGGTAGTCTGGCATTTTACATAACAAGTAGCTTCTCCTCTGAGAATGGTCTCAGATTTGGCAGGTCATTAGCTGAAGCTTCCTGTGTCCCCATTCAGTTGCTCTGATTAGATTATCCAAGAGCAAGAATCAGTTCAGAGTGCACAAAATGGGAGGAAACAAAGAGAACTGGTTTGTCTGCTTCCCCTGTCCTTGATTAGACTGTAGTTTCTTCTGGCCAACACCTTTGGATCATCTCTGCTCTAATATGTAGATTTCCATTTTGCATTAGGGAGAATACGTCAAGAGGAGTGTCCTCCTTTGTAAATTTTCCAAGGGTAAATGAGAAAACCCACCATGTATTTGAACATTTGTCCCCCAATTCCAAAAGTTACTCAAAGGCCTGGGCCACTCAATATTTCATTTGCCTTACCAGTGTGTGTTTTAATTACCTTAGGCTACATTCACACTAGACCGGATAATTTTGAAAACGCCGGTTTCACATAAAAATGATAGGTGTCCACACCAAGTGCTTTTGAAAACATCTCTGTCCACATTGAAACGGAGATTTTGGCAAATCTCCTCCTACTGATCATGTGCAGGACACATCTACTGAAAACAAGCGACATGTTTGGTGTCGAATCTTGCAGTGAAAGATGGTGCACGTTTGTTCAATTACAGACTAGAAAAACTTCAATGACAGACAGCTGTTGGCTCTCACTCAGGAGGACTTAAAACTAAAAAAAAACAAATACTCGAGCATCTGGAGACAACCGACAGGGAGTTCATGGACAGTATGACCCAGCTGACGACAGACATTGAAAAACTGATGAACTCTGTTGCATTAATAAAGCCCCTTGCTAAATGTATAAAACATGTCTGCATCAGTGTTATCTTGTATTTCCATACAATGTTACATTAGGCTGTTACACATCTATTGTCAGAGAAGTACTTGCATGAATAGGTAAACCACCTTCACAGGAGCAAGGACAGAAAACAGTGCAAAGTGAGTTATTTATTCAGTAAGTTATGGGTCAAAGTATTTGGTGAGTACATTTCTAACTCGTCTGGCTTCAGTCTCGTTGCCGTCTGTTCTGAAATTGTGAGGTTGCGTTCAAGAAAACAATGAAATGGCGCACTGCCACCAGCATCTGTTCCGGCACATCATGACCGCGTTTTTAGATTTCTCCGGTTACCCCTTCCACACTATGCCGGCCAATCCGGCATTTCCAAAATTACACACCCTGGAGAGCGTTTTATAAAAGCTCAGTTTTCGGTAGACTAAAACGCTGTTTTAGTGTGGTTGGAGGGTCAAAACGAAGAGTAAAAGCTTCGGTTACGGATTTATCTGGTGTAGTGTGGATGTAGCCTTAGTGTGTTTGGTCCATTGATGGATTATCTCCCTTGCCTCCTCCACAACACATATCCAGTCTGCAGTCAAGTGGTATCTCAGTAACAACTTAGTGCCATAAATATTCATCTCTATCAGTGTTGAATCTTGAATCTCAAAGTCCTCCTTCATTACAAATTTGAGTCCTCCATTTCTCCTTTGTTAGATCGTATTACCTGTGTTCTTTGAGAAGATACGATTTTTTTGTTCACTGGGTGTTTTCCAAGCAATGATATTACTGTTGACACATTTGTCTGCTGGACCAAAACTGGAACAAAACTGCCTGTGGCCCCAGTCATGGTTAATTCCATCACAACAAATACATTATTCTCTTCATGTTGATTTAAACTTGTAATACACAAAGGTAATATCTGCTCTTATTTCCAGTTTAAATCTTACATTATTTTAAGTCCATATGTTATTTTTCTAGCTCATCCAATCCGGACTCCCAATGTCTTTGTACTCAAGGCATCCATTTTACCCCACCCAATTTTGTTTTGGGATAGGAGGGACAAGCACTGGCATATCTTCCATTTCCTTTGATTTTTTGACGAAACTCCCCTGGTTCTCAGGTTGAAGGAACTGAAAATCACCCCCTTGATAGGGCCTGGGCCTATCTCCGTCTTCTTGGAACAGTTGTTCCATCTTCAAGTCTCCCAAATCAGGGCTATCATGTATCAATTGTTATATGCCGATGGTGATAACATTCCTGTTCCTCCCCCACCAATTTCAGCTGGTTGATATGGTACCTTCCACTTTTATCTGGAGAAGTCTGTACTTTGTTTCACTGAACAACTTAGTTTGTATATAATTTCATAGGGCCCTACAAATCTTGGATTTAAAAATGAGGTGGGTTGGTGTATTCTAATCATCACTCTTTATCCTGGGCTTAATTCTATGGGACTGACTTTTGACACAAAATAGGCTTTACTCTGTTGCTTCTTTCCTGTTTGTTGGGCTGCCACATAATTGGCCACTTTCACTGTCTCTACCAATTGTTGTATCTACTTTTCTGACACAATCCCATTAATTTCGGGTTCTGATAAATCAAATCCTAACAACTCCTCTGATCCTCTCATGTCCCTTCTGGTCATGAGTTGATAAGGGGTGTAACCTGTCGAAGATGCCACTGTATTCCTTATTATTATCAGGGCAAAAGGCAAAACTATTTGCCATATTGTTCCATGTTGTTGCACCATTTGTTCAATCATATTTTTTAATGTTTGATTCATCCTTCCCACAATTCCACTAGACTGTGTTCTATAGGGTATATGAAATCTCTGCTTGATCCCTAAAAGTGCCATGACATCTTGTATTACCTGGGCAGTGAAATGTTTGCTTTGATCCAATTTGATACTCCGGGGTAGTCCCCAGTGAGTGAATATCCTTTCCAATAGGATTTTCCCAGTGGCCTTTGCTGTGTTTGTCTTAGCCGGGAAAGCTTCCACCCACTTCGTAAAGATATCTATTGCTACCAGAATATATTTGTACCCACCTGGGGTGGGCGGTGAGGGACTAACATAATCTAGCTATTTGCAAATTAGTCCA
Organism: Hemitrygon akajei; assembly: GCF_048418815.1. Taxonomy (NCBI): domain Eukaryota; kingdom Metazoa; phylum Chordata; class Chondrichthyes; order Myliobatiformes; family Dasyatidae; genus Hemitrygon; species Hemitrygon akajei. The sequence goes on from NC_133130.1 coordinate 54,461,203, forward strand.
AGGCCCTTCCATTGGCCTGGTATGCTGAAGGGCTCCTTTCATTATATATTTCTTGACAAATCTAATCCTAACAACTTGTGCATAAGTCAAGCAATTTTTGATGTAATGTTCCACATCATCCTTCATCTTAGGCCACCAGCCCACTTCCTTGATCTCTCCCAGGGTGCTTTTGCACCCCTGGTATCCCCATAAATCATGGTATCAATGGATCATCTGGTTTCTTCCTCCCTCTGGAACCACAAGCTTTCCTTCATGAAGAACAACTCCATCCCTTGTGCTCTTCTATCAATTTTTAAAAATTCTTTATCTTTCTTTTGCTCCTCTGCTAAATCCATAACCATAATTTGTTGTTCCTTCTGCCTCCCAATCTCCCAAATCAGTGGCTGCTGTTCCTGCCAAAATAAAGCACCTTGCCTTGCCAATTTGTCAGCCTTTCTATTTCCCTCAGGAGATAATTTAGAGTGGGTGTTCACCTTTATGACTCCATATTCCTTTCCCTTTGCCTCCTCAAATATATATTGCAATAAAGCAGCAGATGGGAGGGGCTTCCCATCAGCTGAAACAACCCCCTGGCTTCCTACAGAGGCAAATGTTCTGTACGGCTGTTACAAACATATCAGAGTGTATGACTGACCCGGGCGGAAAACGTTCTGGGTGGCTAACCACATATGCTACAGCTGCCAATTCTGCTGCCTGTAGGTTCATGGTATTGGGTAACTTTAAAGTTGTACTATTCCTTTCCTGGCCACGTTCATCCTCTACATATATGCCACACACAGCTTCCTTTCACCATCCTGTACTGATGAGGAGCCATCTACAAAAATTTTAAGGTAGGGTCTTTCTTTGTCCTTTGTGTCTTTGTTCTCAGTCATTACATTATCTGATCTGCTTCCAGCCCCTCCTTTTTGTTTTGATACAAATGGACCCTTGGGATCATTTGCTATCATAACTTGACACTCATGTTCACTTCCTTGGTACATCAGATTATCAGCTAACATTGAGGTAGTGTTTACTCGCTTTACACTAATATTTCTCCTTTGCAGCAGCAATGTTTATCTAGCAATTCTGATTTGGCTTACTGAACCATCTTTAATCCTTCCATCTAACAGTAATTGTGTGGGGGTGTGTTCTGTTGGTATTGTAAATGGGAAAAAGTCCCACTATTTGGGCAAAGTGTTGTACTGCCCAGAAAGCCGGTAACAAGTGTATTTCACATACGGTATACCCCTGTTCTACTGGTGAGAGCGTGCGTGATGCATACGCTGCTGGTCGTAACTTCCCATGCGTCTCCTGTAACAGCACTGCCGAGAGGGTTTTATCAGTTGTAACCAATGAGAATGGTTCATTCAGATTTGCGGTTTTTAAAGCAGGCGCAGTGGCCAACACCTGCTTCAGAGCTGTGCTGGCCCGGGTGTGTTCTGATTTCTCACCCCACGCCACGTTCTTTTTCAGTATCTCCATTAAAGGAGCTGCCTTAGTGGAAAATCCATCAATGTGATCTCTACAGTATCCTGCCAGCCCCAGAGAGGACCGTAGCCCTTTTGGGTCTCGGGGATAGGAAATTCATAACAGATTATACTCTTTGCTTATCATTTTCTCTTTTTCCCAGTGTCAAGATCATTCCCAAATAACTAACTTCTTGTTTCATCACCTTTGCTTTTTTAGGGTTCGCCTTTTCTCCCAATGCAAGTAATGATTGCAGCAATTGGTGAAATATAGATGGGAAATTATGTGGTATTCATGTATACTGCTGTCCCTGAAAGGTAAATGCAAACTTGTATTTACACTCTCATTCTAGTAGGATAGACCAAAATCCATCATTTATGTCTAAAACTGTGAACCAGTGTCTCTTTCATTCTGTTTGACCACTGTCTCCGGGTTGGTTGCTACAGCTGGTGCTGTTAACAGAGTTACTTTATTCAGCTCTTGATAGTCGATTGTCAGTCCCCAACTACCATCTGGTTTCCTCACTGGTCATATGGGTGAGTTATTAGTGGAGGCCACTGGCCTCAGTACCCCTAGTTGTACAAAACTCCGTATTACTTTACCAACATTTTCCTCTGCTTTATTGGGAAGCCCATATTGTTTCTGTGGTTTGGGGTCTGGACCTCGTATGCACATACTGGCAGCCATCTTTACGCAGTCATGCTTGTGCCCCTGAGTTCTGTGCAATTATTTGCTGCACCTTCTGATCATTGCTCATCTCCTCCAGTTTTATCCACATTTCACCCATTGTGCATATTCTATCCTGATATTCTTCTGCCGGGATCTGCAAGTAGTGTATGTTATTCATGCCAGTTGGCATCTGCCAAATCCTAAAATTAACTGGGTCAAAACAAAGCCCCGCTTTGGCCATGTAATCACTCCCCAGTATTTGTTCCTGCCCCCTGGGTAATTCCACCAACACTATTGAATGTACCAGTGCTATGTCTCCTATGCTAACTTCCAATGGTACACTCACATGTCCCACTTGTGAATGTCCTGTGAATCCACTTAGGATAATTTTACCTTGTATCTCCCAATTTGCGTTTTTCTATTAGTGGTGTTGACGCTGGTTTGGGATCCTCCAATGTCCCATTAAAAGGTAATGGGGCGGCCTCTGAACCTACCACTCACTAGAGGTCTTCCAATTCCATCCCATTCCATCCCATGCTGGTGAGGCCTAACACCGTCATTGAGGCTCAGGGTACAATTCCCTGGATGGTGGTGTATCCACCATGTTATTTTGTAGGCTTGGGTCTTTTTGACCCCTCCAAGGGCAAACTGCATTGCTCTGCTCTTTCTCATCTCAGGTTTGGACATTCTCTTTTAATGTGTCCCTCTTGACCACAGTTATACCACTTAATTCCTCAATCTTCAGTTCTCCCTGTTCCTGGCACTGTTCCATTTCCTCTGTACTTCTTTTCCCCTTGATAGTTTGTTTACAAGAATCACCCCTTGTAATAATGATCAGTAAGGCACAGAGAATCTGTATTTACTGACAAATGACCTTTATTGTTTCAACTAAAAAGCATGTGGGTTCACAAACCATCTACCTGTGAGCACTGTACTAGAATCCCTGACCCTCCATGAAGAGTCAACGAAGAGAAAAGGTATTGCTCTGGAAAGGAGTCAACGCTGGCCTGAGATTCCTCGTGGTCCCGATCTCCACGTGTCCATGGGGTCTTCCTTATCCACAATGGTTGGTCTCTGGCTGCTGGAGAGTTATTGCCCCTGAATATTTGGAGCTCCCGAGTCTTATACTGTTCCTTATCAATTGAACTGTTGGATCTCCATCCCATTGGCTCAAGGTCACCTGACCTACCTGGGTCACCTTCTTACTGGTCAATGTACAAGGCTACAACCAACATTGTTTCATGGCTCTGCCCACCTCAGCCTTGTCTACTTGTGTCTTTACACCCTGACAGGTCCAAACCTGTTAAATGAGGCAACCCAGACAGAGTCTAATGAGATTACAGGTGTGCGTCGCTTAATGTCCATTTGGACAACGTCCGATCACATATATGTCCATAGTCCCAATCAGAGAACGTGACATAGTGGACATAACCAATCTCGTGTATCGCACGTCTCTTGAGTGTAGTAGCGTTATCTCGCTGTTTAATTTTCTTTTGAAAATATTACTGTAAAGTGCATCATAGCCTCCAAACGCAGCAAAACCAATCCTATAGTGTCAGCAGCAATTTAAAAAGTGAAAAAAATTAAAAAGTTAAAAATAAAATAAAAATTATAGTGTATGTATGTATTATAGTGTACAGTATACAGTTTTAGTGTAAGTTCTTAGCTATTTAGTCAATACAGGTACTCTACAAACCTATGCTTAGCATATAGGTTTGCTAAGTATATAATATGGTGTTCGCACAACGTCCAAATCACATAACCTCCAATTTCACAGAACGTATCGTGGACTTTAAGCGACGCATACCTGTACAGGTTGCTTCTTCGGTAGGTCTAGCATTTTATATAACAAGTAGCTTCTCCTCTGAGAATGGTCTCAGTTTAGCAGGTCATTAGCTGACATTCCTTGTGTCCACATTCAATTGCTCTGATTAGATTGTCCCAGAGACAAGAATTAGTTCAGAAATCCATGCTCTTTATATAACAAACAGCTACTTGTTTGAGCAAACACGAGGAAATCTGCAGATGCTGGAAATTCAAACAACACACACAAAATGCTGGTAGAGCACAGCAGGCTAGGCAGCATCTATAGGGAGAAGCATTGTCAATGTTTCGGGCCAAGACCCTTCGTCAGGACTAACCGAAAGGAAAGATAGTAAGAGATTTGAAAGTAGAGGGGGGAAGGGGAAATGCGAAATGATAGGAGAAGACCGGAGGGGGTGGGATGAAGCTAAGAGCTGGAAAGGTGATTGGCGTAAGTGATACAGAGCTGGAGAAGGGAAAGGATCATGGGACGGGAGGCCTCAGGAGAAAGAAAGGTGGGGGGAGCACCAGAGGGAGATGGAGAACAGACAAACAGTTAAATATGTCAGGGATGGGGTAAGAAGGGGAGGAGGGGCATTAACGGAAGTTAGAGAAGTCAATGTTCATGCCATCAGGTTGGAGGCTACCCAGCCGGTATATAAGGTGTTGTTCCTCCAACCTGAGTTTGGATTCATTAAATGTCGACAGTGCTTCTCCCTATAGATGCTGCCTAGCTACTTGTTTGAGAATGGTCTCAGGTTTAGCAGATCATTACCTGAAACTTCCTGTGTCCCCATTCAGTTGCTCTGATTAGATTATCCAAGAGCAAGAATCAGTTCAGAGTGCACAAAATGGGCGAAAACAAAGAGAACTGGTTTGTCTGCTTCCCCTGTCCCTGATTAGACTGTAGTTTCTTCTGGCCAACACCTTTGGATCATCTCTGCTCTAATACGTAGTCTTCCACTTTGCATTAGGGAGAATATGTCAAGAGGAATGTCCTCCTTTGTAAAATTTCCGAGAGGGTAAATGAGAAAATCCACAACCATTAATTGTCCACTTGAACTTAATCTTCTACTTGTGTTCTCCAAGATAGAGAGCCCATCTCTGCATTTGTGCTGCTGCTGTCAGTGGAACATGTTTCTGAGGATTGAAAATGGACAGCAATGGCTTCAGCAATGAAGGTAAACTCTCTGCCATAGAGTATAAGTTCTTAGTTGGGTATCTATAGGTTTCAGTTCAGTATCTTTGCAATGCCATTCATACATTTTCTGGGATGACTGAAACAGCTGAGCCAGTGTCCAATTCCATTTTAATTAATTTGCCTTTCACTTCTAGTGTAAGGCATATTACTTGACTTTTCAACACTTCACCTGTGAGTCGGCTGGTGTGATATACTGCGTCTGGTGCTCCCAGTGCGGCCTTTTATATATTGGTGAGACCTGACGCAGACTGGGAGACCATTTCGCTGAACACCTACGCTCTGTCTGCCAGAGAAAGCAGGATCTCCCAGTGGCCACGCATTTTAATTCCACGTCCAATTCGCATTCTGATATGTCTATCCATGGCCTCCTCTACTGTTAAGATGAAGCCACACTCAGGTTGGAGGAACAACACCTTATATTCCGGTTGGGTAGCCTCCAACCTGATGGCATGAACATTGACTTCTCTAACTTCCGTTAATGCCCCTTCTCCCCTTCTTACCCCATCCCTGATTTATTTATTCCCCCCTTCTTTTTTTTCTCTTCTTGCCCATCACTCTGCCTGTTCTGCATCTCCCTCTGGTGCTCCCCTCCCCCTTTTTTTCTCCCTAGACCTCCTATCCCATGATCCTTTCCCTTTTCCAGCTCTGTATCCCTTTTGCCAATCACCTTTCCAGCTCTTAGCTTCACCCCAACCCCTCCAGTCTTCTCCTATCATTTCGCATTTCCCCCTACCCCTCCTACTTTCAAATCTCTTACTATCTTTTCTTTCAGTTAGTCCTGACGAAGGGTCTTGACCTGAAACATCAACAATGCTTCTTCCTATAGATGCTGTCTGGCCTGCTGCGTTCCACCATTACTTTGTGTGTGTTGCTCGAATTTCCAGCATCTGCTGATTTCCTTGTGTTTACTTGACTATTGTGGCTTTCACATTGTAAATCTCAAGGCTACACAGCCCTGTGTCACTCCCATCATTATCAGATTTTTCTTCAACAGCATGTAGATTAGTGCTCTTTCTGCTACTGCCTCTTGGCTTTTTACCTTTTGCTCTTCCTTGTGCAGTCTATTTATTTTTGTCTGCCTGGCATGCGCTTTGTATGTGTCTTACTTTGTTGCAATTTTTGCACGTTCTACCTTTAAATCTTCATTGGTCTGGTGTATGGGAGCCCTTGCCACAACAGTAACACAAGTTGTTTAGTCAGGCAAGTTTCTGTTTAGATGTTGCAATTTGTTCACGTTCACTTTCATTCCTGACTGCAACTGAGTTGCATCTCTGGCTGTTGCTTCCATTCTTATAGCAATTTCAACTGCTCTTTTAAATGTGAGTTGTGCTTCAGTGAGGACCCATTTTTGAATGGTTTCTTATAAGATTCTACAAACTAAATGATCTCTCAGTACCATCATTAAGCTCATCACTGAAATAACAATGCTCAGACAATTTCTTCCATTCAGTCACTTACGCAGAAATGGACTCCTCTTTCTTTTGATTTCACTTAAGCAATTGACAATGGTTTTGGTTAAAATTTTCATGCATTATTTTCCTTAAAGTTGTTGTTGTTTGGGGAGGTAATGGGGATATGTTCCCACTACTGAAAGTGCACCTCAAATAGCCACTGACAGCCAAGTCCAGCTCCTGGCCTGGTGGAGCCGTTTCTACTGACCGGAGAAGGGGCAAAGGTGGATTACTGGTGCCTTAAAACCAGTCGCTTCAAGCAGATGGGGCTCATCAGCTGTGCTTAGCAGCTTATCTAGGAGAAGGTAAACTCTGATCTCAAACCTCCACTGCCTTGTGGCTATACCTACTCATGGGGAAGGCTTCAGGAGTAAACCCTGAGGGAAAGATTTGGAGCTGGAGTCCCTAATTCAATGTCGACTGGCAACTCCTGTGACACTGCTGGTATCAATCTGTATCGGTCTCTGCCGTTCATTTGGTTCATCAGGTTTGTTGAGAGGAGGAGCTTGCTACATGGGCCACAGCTTGCTCTCCATATCATACTGCCCAGGCTTGTGTATGTAGACAGTTAGGATGCAATATCCATGGTCAACTCTGACTGAAGAAGGCTCTCTCTCACTCACTCACTTTCACGATATCAGCAAAGCTCATTTTGGCTGGTTTGGTTGGAGCAGTTAAGCTTCTAAGCAATCACTATTATTTTGCACCTATTGCACTTAGCAAAACTGGCACTCACTTTTCATTGGCTATTTCATTTGCTTCAAAATAGTGCTCAATTCATTCAGTATACATGATCCAGTTATCTGCTGTGCAATTGAACATGTCTATCTTTCCGATGTAGCCAGCCCTTTTTATTTATTATTATCACCTGCTATTCACTGTTTATGAAGCCATGAATTTTGTCTGTTTTCTGCCTATTTTTAACTTGACCATCTTTCTTCGCTTGCGAAGAAACATGTGCTGCACCTTTTTTAAACATGACCATCTCTCTCCGCTTGTGAAGAAAATACATGCTGTGCTTCAACAGGTAGGTAGTCGTCTCAGGTTAATTTTTAAACTTACTAGTCACCACGGTTATTTTTTGTAACTTCAAACTGATTGAAAGGAAAAAGTCCTGAGATACCGTGTGTACTTTGTTTTACTTTAGTGAGGCGCTCCCTTGTGATATGGTGACATAATAACGACTGCCATTCACATACTTCATACATATAGCCTGCAATGAATTATGCAAACATTCAAAGAATGCTTAATCAAACAATATACTTCAAATATTACTGAAATACTGAATACATTACACCTTCCTTTTGGAGTTGTATGAAGAATATCAAGGCCACAATTTCATGGAGAGTTGAACACAATTAATCAGGAAGTAGAAAGGTAGTTTTGGACTAAATGGTCTGGAAGTGCAGGATAGGTCTCCATGATTTCAAACTAGTAGAGAGAAGACCGAGGAACTTTGGACTCAAAACTGTCATAAATACATTTTCGCAACACTGAGTAACAACCAGAATGACCACTACCCGTTTTGTAGTTATGTGGTTCATAAATTTGTGATTAATGTAGGTTAACAGCAATAAATGTCAGACTTGGTAAGTTACATTAATCATATCCTTGATCCTGTGGGAATACCAAAGGGCGATTGAAGAAGAGGTACAGCATAAGTCAGGAAGAGCAAGAGCACCTTATTATGGTGTCAAAAATGCTGAAAGTACTTTATATTGTTAATTGTTTTAAGAGGTCAAAGAGAGAATATATCTTCTTTTAATTATCTATCTCTTTAATTGATATAGGAAGATAGCCCCTCCTTGTGATGGTATTAATAACCAGAACTTCAAAAATCTGCACTATTAGTTTAATATTTTTTCTGCTTATGGTTTATGTTCTGAAGTTATTAATTTCAGCTTAACCAGATGAAATTGAACCAGTTGACTTTCATTTCATCCTTTGTGGAGAGGAGATTCCATCCATTCAGGACCAACCAGTTAAGAGCCTCGGGCGATGGTACACAGAGGAGCTGAGAGACACCAAGAGGGTTCAAGAGACAGGAGAACAGATCAGCAGAGGTCTGATGTCTGTCGACAAGTGTGGCTTGCCTGGCAAAGTTGAAGTTGTGGTGCTTGCAGTATGGACTGATGCCACGGATAATGTGGCCACTAACTGTCTATGAAGTGGCAGTGTCCCATGTTGAGGCAATGGAATGGAAGATCAACAAGTATGTGAAGAAGTGGCTTGGAGTACCGAGCAGCCTCACTAATATGGCAATCCACAGTAGCCAGACAAAGCTCACCATCCCAGTGCAATCCCTTGTTGAAGAGGTCAAGGTAGCCAAGGTAGGATCATTCTTGATGCTTCGAGACTCAAAAGACCCTGTCATCAAGAACACCCAGCCGGATGTGAGATCAGGCAGGAAGTGGTCAGCCCGGGCAGGAGTCGATGAGGCAGAGTCTAGATTGAAGCACAAGGAGACGGTTGGGGCTACCCAGCTAGGCCGCCAGGGACTTGGATGGACAACCCACAAGTGGTGGTCATCTTCTACAGGTAAGGAGCGTCGTGAGCTTGTAACGCATGAAATACGAGAGGTAGAAGAGGAGGAGAGGTTAGATAAAGCAGCTGGCCTGACCAAACAAGGGGCTTGGACCTGGTGGGAAAGTGTTGAACAATGACATCTATCTTGGAATGCCCTGTGGCAGATGGAACCGCTCCTCATTTCTTTTCTATAGAGGGCAGTGTGTGACCTGCTCCCAACACTTGGCAACCTCAGCACCTGGTATGAAGATAAGACAGACAGATATGCTGCTTGTGGTGAGAAGGGAACACTTCAGCATATTTTGAGTGCATGCAGAGTCAATCTTTCCATGTACACTTGGAGACATAACAATGTTCTCAAAGTTGTAACAGAAGCGGTTGAGCAGAGTGTACTGCAGCACAACTTATCTCATGCCCCATGCTGCACAGAACATCGCATATCATTTGTGAAAGAAGGCTCTAAGTCAAGGGTGTACAGCGCAGGCCCATGATCAAGCATACTTTCTTCAGCCAATGATTGGTGTGTCAAGGCTGACCTGGATGGGAAAGGCAGTTTCCTGGAGCAAATAGTTTTCACCACATTGAGTCCAGATATAATCGTCTGGTCTGACACCAGTAGAGAAGTGGTTATTGGTGAACTCACGGTCCCCTGGGAAGACAACATCGATGAAGCCCATGAGCGCAAGTTAACCAAGTATGCAGAATTAAGATCAGAGTTCAGAGACAGAGGGTGGAAGGTCTCATGCTATCCATTCGAAGTAGGGTGACGTGGTTTTATTGCGTTCACTTTCCAGAAGTGGCTGCGTGACCTTGGCTTTACTAGAAGAGAGATCAAGTCAACCAGCAGGGCTGTAGCTGAGGCAGCAGAGGCAGGATCATCATGGGTGTGGACTAAGTACGTCCAGAGGGGCAGATAGTCGGACAGTGTATCCATCTTTTGTAAACTCTTCAGATAGCTGAAGAGTAGACTATCTGTTGGATGGAAGCGACCAACAACTCTGATAGAGGCAGATACCTAGTTGTTAAGCTCACCAATGGGAAGTGGTGCTTTAGCACTTCTGGCCCACCACCTCGAGGGAGCCTTGATCATAAGCGGGCGGAAACTCCTGAAGACAGGTGGCAGATCAACTGATGATCCCACTGGTGATAGCACAGGACAGTTAACATCTTAGTCCACATTTTCAATTTAGCTCTGATGTTAGGTGATTATCCCAATGCGATTCTGGAATTATTCTAGAGGTTGAGGAAATGGTGGGGAATCGAGATCCAGCATTCAGAAGCACTCAGATGCTGCCAGTGACTTCTTTTGATTGTGATATGAAGAGCAACTCTTCTGTCTGACTAAAGTACTTTCAACCTGTTCTGACATTCCTGTCACTCAGTAGGTCATATGTCTCCCAAGGATTCATTTGCAAAACTGTTTGGGATGTGTGCCTAACACCTTGAACCTTCAGCAAACGTGGCATTACTTTCCTACTTATAAAGCAATAGCTGTTGCTCCAATAGTTCTGAGGTAAATCTGGTTACACGTTTCTGCGGTGCGATAACAGACAAGGGTTTCTATCTCTTTTCATTCAAATGTGATAACCATGTATTTTTCATGGAGATGAAAATATGAATAAAGTGTCCAAAATGAATTAACTTTACCATATTGAAATATTTCAAAGTACTTTTCTTAATAAATTACATTTTAGAGTGTGGCAATTTGATATGCATACAATTTTATCAATGGAAAAAAATGTACGAAAATACTTCTTCATTTGTAATTGGGAAGTAGAAAGTCTGATTTGAATGATTTCACAAATCCTTTATGGTTGTATTGTAGCCAGTGATATCTAGCAATAGTAGAATGATTAGCTTGTATTGGCCTACACTTCCCCATTGTAGGTTATGAGTTATTAATATATTTGACCTGCAAGTATTATTTAACAGATGTTTAGCATGTTTTAGATTGTTTAGCCTTTGCATCAGCCATATCCATAACATCGTTCTGGCTGACTTTAGGGATTGTTAAGCATGTGATATCCTCCAGGAACTGCATGAATAGCAGGCATGAATACAAATGAGAGCCAGTATTTAAAAATATATATTTTAACTGTAAACCACAAGCAGTAATCAGTTTTGAATTTAAATATACAGCTTTGTAACAAACAGTACTGTCTACAGAACACAAGCTACTGGCCCACAGCAGCAGGTTGCTCAAGAGATCTGACATGACCATAAGACATTTTCGTTGCATCTTAAGGCAATGGGTTTTATGAGTGAGTCCTGATGAAGGGTCTCGGCCCGATATGTTGACAGTTTGTTTCCATTCATAGGTGTTGTCTGACTGCCAGAGTTCCTTCAGCATTTTGTGTATGTTGCTCAAACTTTCCAGCATCTACAGAATCTCTTGTGTCAAAAGAGAATGGGGCTATATTACTTGGATCTATTAAACCAGGCATCAGTAATCTTCAGTTTAGTTATGATGCACCACTGTGTGTGTGTGAGAGAGAGAGAGATCAGAGAAGGTCAGGCTTATTTTGTTAATTCTGGGTGTCCGGGTTGTCTGCCCTAAGAAGTTTTTCGATCACCTATGGAAATTACTTTGATAGAGCAAAGGCGTTGGAATGTTCAGAGAAATCTGTCAGTTACAATGTGCTCACATCGTAAATATGTAATTCAGTGGGATCATTTGACAGACTCAATACATTTGAGAAATGCAATTGTAGCTATTTAAATAGTATGAATCATCTGCTGTTGTCATTGTTCTTAAGAGTATACAAACTCAATGTATTTTCAGTATGGAGAGATTTTACTGTGTTTATCCCAGGAGACAGATACCCTCCGGGTCTCTTCCAGAATACCTGCTGATAAAACTCTTTTACCACTATAGTTCTAGTCCGCATGTGACTCATCCACAGTCACAACACTGACCGTATTGTATTAGGCAATTAAATTCTGCAAATTTTGTTACTCCTTTTTACATTGATGGATGAGTGCAGCAAGACAGGTCACAAAGCACTCCAACGGGTGATTAGGACAGCTCAGCACATCACTGAGGCTTAATTACCAGACTTCTACAATCTACAACTCTTGATGCCTATGGCACTCGTAGCATCATTAAAGACCCGTCCCATCCTGGACACTGCCAGGAGACAGAAATATCTTCACCAAGTTCGTTAGACTGAAAAGCAGCTTTTTCCTCAGGGCTACTGTGCAAATGAATAATGCTCCAATCTGTCTTGCCATTGGCAGAGTATTACGGACTACAGAAATCACTTGCTACATGTAAATATGGGAACTTTATTTAAAAAATTAAGCGTACTGCATGCATTGTAAATGACTATTTTGCACGGACTGGAGAAGCACTGCAATCTCGTTGTCATAAATAATGACAATTAAGTTCTATTCTGTTCTACTCAATTCTAAGGGCTACAATTCACACCACAAGATGGCAACAGTATGTTAACACAGTAACTTGAGCCAGTTGTTATGTACCCCGTAACTGGGTTACTTACCAGCAAAGATAGAGAGGTCCGTTGAAGTCTGATGGTACTATTTTTAACAGTATTTATTGATAAAAATACACAAAAATAATATCAATGCAACCATACAGATACTACACGTCGTCAATACTAAATCTAAAAGCGCGGGTATAATAATAATCAATAAGAAATAGCTCTATCGTTGTCTGGGGGATAATGTATTGTCCGATGGAAATATAAAAGTCACTCAAGTTCATTCAGGCTGCAGCTTTTGGTTGGAGAGAGAGACGGAGTTTAGAACTTGCCCGTTTTCCTTTCTATGATGTCGATCCTTCGAAATGTCGTCGGTGTCCTTTTCCTTTTAGCTAAGCCGTCTTCCGTGGTCAGTCCCACCAATTCCGAGGCAAAAGGAAAAGGACGCACGTGGGCTTTCCACCGGCTGTCGCTATCAAACGCTGTCACGGGATTTCTAGCATGTCTCCTGGTGCGTCTAAAGGGGTTGTTCCCCAGACCTTCTTTTATCCTTACTCACGGGGTCTCAGATGTCAATCAGGTTGGGATGATGCCATCCCCCCAACCAGCCCACATTGCTCATTCCTTGAGGGCATCGATGAATAGCACAGTGCTCAATACACAATTCCGTCTCCAAGAGACAATGGCTGTTTCCCGTGGCTTTGTATCATTGAGGGGCCAGGACATTCCAAACCCCCTGTGGATTCTGCATCTCTCTCTCATTTCCTGGGTCTCCTGACCTGAATTAATAGCAATCTTGCGATTCTCAAAAAGGAGGGGGCTACGTTGTACCCTTTGGCCCCTCAGAGTTGGGGCACAGGCGTAACACAGTAAACTCTACCTTTCTATCACCTGGGATAAATGTGTCAGCAAGAAAAAGGCATTGAAACTTTTGAAAAAAACAAAATTTAATGAAGATATTTGGAGGTCTGATTACTCTGTGTGTACTGTGATACTAGACAAAGAGCTGCAAGGGCTACAAGATCTAAGCTGTGGAATAACTTAGAGATAGAATTGCTCCTGGGCAGTATTGTAACTTATGCTGGTTGCCTTCTGAACAAGCCATCTAATAAACCATTGCGCTGACCCCATTTGCTTCATGTTTTCCCTCCTTTTCTCTGTGCTTCTTCACTAGTTTGTCAGGTCTCCTGTTACATTTTTCATGACTGTCTTGTCTAAATATGGTAGCTTCACTTAAGTTTTCAAGAGCAGATAGGCTATCTATTTGATATTGTTTACCATAGCAGGCCCTTTCTTTGTTGGTTGCCTTTCTGTGAGCAATTTCTAACACAAGCCAATTTGAATCCTGATGGCCATTGATGTTTTTCAAACCCCTGCAAAAACCTGCAGATTCCATAAGACCATAAGATATAGGGGCAGAAGAAGGCCATTCGGTCCATTGAGTCTGCTCCGCCATTCAATCATGGGCTGATCCAATTCTTCCAGTCATCCCCACTCCCCTGCCTTCTCCCCATACCCCATTTGATGTCCTGGCTAATCAAGAACCTGTCTATCTCTGCATCTATATTAAATACACCCAATGACTTGGCCTCCACAGCCACTCATGGCAATAAATTCCGCAGATTTACCACCCCCTGACCAAAGTAATTTCTCCGCATCTCTGTTCTAAATTGGCATCCTTCAATCCTGAAGTCGTGCCCTCTTGTCCTAGACTCCCCTACCATGGGAAATAACTTTGCCATATCTAATATGTTCAGGCCTTTTAACATTCAGAATGTTTCTATGAGATCCCCCCTCATTCTCCTGAATTCCAGGGAATACAGCCCAAGAGCTGCCAGATGTTCCTCATACAGTAACCCTTTCATTCCTGGAATCATTCTTGGATCTATCCTTTCTAAAATTAGAGACCAAAACTGCACACAATACTTCCAAGTGTGATCTCACGAGTGCCTTATAGAGCCTCAACATCGCATCCCTGCTCTTATATTCTATACCTCTAGAAATGAATGCCAACATTGTATTCATCTTCTTCACCACCAACTCAGCCTGGAGGTTAACCTTTAGGCTATCCTGCACAAGGACTCCCAAGTCCCTTTGCATCTCTGCATTTTGAGTTCTCTCCCCATCTAAATAATAGTCTGCCCGTTTATTTCTTCTGTCAAAGTGCATGACCATACACTTTCAAACATTGTATTTCCTTTGCCACTTCTTTGCCTGATTGAGTCTCCAATTATTTTGATTTAATTTGCTTGAGCCAAGGTATCAGAACACTTGCACCGTTGGGTGTTATTCTGGAAGAAAGAAAATAATCCAGAATGATGTACTTAAGCACAACAGTACTGCGGCAGTACATCTTAGCACTGTAAGGGATTCATTGATGGCATATAGTGATTACTTTGAATCAGAGCATTGTAGAGCCAAGTCTTTTTCTAGAGATCTGTCAACATGCAACCTGACAGTCCAGAATAACACTACTGTATGTGGATGCTTAATTTTTTGGAGGTACCATCCCTGCAGTGAGTTGTGAACTGAGATTCCAAACACTCTTTCTGGTACACAAATAAAAATCTTTAGAGCAAGGATGTTCTCTCTAGTGCCCAAACCATTGTTCAATCAGTATCTGTAAACCAAGTTACTCGGGCGTTTCTGCGTTGAACATGGTTGAATGTTGGTCTGTGCAGTTTGGCTGCTGCAATTCCTATATCAAACCAAAGGGTTGCATAATATTTTGTGGCGTCATAAGTTTATAAGAAACATTCTTTAATTGCAAGAGTGATCCTTCTTTCAAATGCAGTTTGTCTATAATTTAACCCTTTTTTTTGTTTTTAAAAGATGACCTTTAAGTTCAGAATCAGAGTCAGAATCAGAATCAGGTTTATTATCACCAGCATATGATGTGAAATCTGTTAACGTGGCAGCAGTAGTTCAATGCAAAACATAATCTAGCAGAGAGAGAAAAAAATAAAATTTTTAAATTAAGTGAATCAATTACAGTATATGTATATTGAATAGATTAAAAATGTGCAAAAACAGAAATACTGTATATTAAAAAAAAGTGAAGTAGTGTCCAAAGATTCTATGTCCATTTAGGAACTGGATGGCAGAGGGGAAGAAGCTGTTCCTGAATTGCTGAGCGTGTACCTTCGGGCTTCTGTACCTCCTCCCTGATGGTAACAATGAGAAAAGGGCATGCCCTGGGTGCTGGAGGTCCTTAATAATGGAAGCTGCCTAACTGAGACACCGCTCCCTGAAGATGTCCTGGGTACTTAGTAGGCTAGTACCCAAGATGGAGCTGACTAGATTTACAACCTTCTGCACTTCCTTTCAGTCCTGTGCAGTAGTGCAGACCGTGATGCAGCCTTTTAGAATGCGCTCCATGGTATATAGAAGTTTATAAGAAGTACTATAGAAGTTTTTGAGTATATTTGTTGACATGCCAAATCTCTTCAAACTCCTGATAAAGCATAGCAGCTGTCTTGCCTTCTTTATAACTGCATCAATATGTTGGGATCAGGTTAGATCCTCAGAGATCTTGACACCCAGGAACTTGAAACTGCTCATTCTCTCCACTTCTGATCCCTGTATGAGGATTGGTATGTGTTCTTTCATCTTACCCTTCCTGAAGTCCACAATCATCTCTTTCATCTTACCGACGTTGAGTGCCAGGTTGTTGCTGCGGCACCACTCCACTAGTTGGCATATCTCACTCCGGTAAGCCCTCTTGTCACCACCTGAGATTCTACCAACCATGGTTGTATCGCCAGCAAATTTATAGATGGTATTTGAGCTATCCCTAGCCACACTATCTAAGTAATTTGATAGTTCTTACTGAAACTGAAATGTTTTGGTATCTTCTATCTCCAAACATTTAATAGTTGAGACTTTATTCCCTGAATAGAGGAAACAAAAAGCACTTAGATATAAGCAACACACACAAAACGCTGGAGGAACTCAGCAGCCAGGCAGCATCTATGGGAAAGAGTAAACAGTCAAAGTTTTGTTCCTGCTGAAGGGTCTTGGCCCGAAATGTTGACTGTACTCTTTTCCATAGATCCAGCATTTTGTGTGTGTTGCTTGGATTTCCAGCATCTGCAGATCTTCTCTTGTTTGGGACTGAAATGTAAGTGATTATTTATCATGCATATTCTGCTCTACATTATTCACATTTTCTGGTTTGTTTATTATCATCTGGTTTCAAAAATGTTGACTCATAATGAAGTCATAGTTCATCATTTTTATTTCACTAAAACAAAATATAGTGGATTCCAGTTAATTGGGCCATCGTCAATCAGGGCAGCAGCTTATTTGCGACACTCTTAAAGAACAAAAACGAATCGGTAAAATAGTCGGGATTCCCTTTGTTTATTTTGGACACTGCGCTGCTAAAATAGGGAAGAAGACTGTTGCCGAACAGCTAGCATCAGATGCATGCATTTGTATGGCCGTTAGACACTACACCGTGCTTTGAGTGATCAGTATTTAAATAATGTCAGTTGCGTGTGCTCAAAAAGCAGTGATATTTGTCACTGATAGCTGGCAAGAAAGAAGCAGTAAGGCAATTTAGAACTGTTTTGCTCGCTGTGGTTCCAAGCATTCAGGCTAGGAGAAGTGAGAAATGGCCGGGAGTGAAAATGAAGAATTTTCATAACTTAAACATTGACGAATTATAATGAATTTGAAGGTATCTTAAATGTTATAGTAAAATCTTATACCTTTTAACTATTGCCATGAAACTTCAGCTATTTGGAGCAGCTGCTTAATTGACCCAAAATATACTGGTCCCGATGAGTCTCAATTAACCGGAATCCACTGTAACTTCAATTCTCACTACGCCTTCATAGTTTTTCAAGGCATACTGAGGAAATGGAAATCTTACAAGGCAGTGACAAAGTCATACCATCTGCTGTAGTGTGACTACAGACAGCCTCCGCCATGAGAATGAACAAATGCTGGTTGTCAGGGTGATGACAACTCTGAATTTCAATGTCCTGTTCCTGGTTCCACAGGGTTCATCAATGACACCAGCCAATCTGAGCAAACTGGGTGGATCAAATGGTCTTTGATTTAAACAAATTCATCAGTATTTCCTTGGAAAACCAGCAGCAGGATGAATAGCAATATTGCCAGCTGGATCCCTCCATGTCTTACAGGGACTTCCCCTTCATCAATGTACTGCTGGCCATTGAACATCAGTGTAAGTTCCTGCAGGTCAGTGGTCAGTCTTCACGCAGCTGTCGTGCTTTCTTTGTTTAAAGGCAACCCGTTGTGGCTTTTGAAAGGAAAGGCAAGCTGCTATTATACATCCAAGTACGACATCTTTCAGCCAGCCAATCAGAGCAGATGATTGAGGATTTAAGCTGCATACAGACTTTGAATTTGCATGTGAGACTCAGTGTGAGTGACACAGAGGCCTGCCTGCTCAAGAAAATAGAGGCAGTGGGCAGATAATGACCATAATGTTTACCACTTGAATTTTAGCAGCCGTTCTGCCCAGTTTTCAATGGGTCAAGAAAATTAAAACTCCTTATTTCCAGATTCTATTGAATGATCAATACTGAAATATTAGTACCACATGAAAGTGTATTATGATTTTTCTTGCTCTCCTCTTATTGTACATAATGACCCAATTAAGTACAGTTGGTGGATGTGTGCTTGCAGCAAGGAACCCTGTAAACCTGCCAGATTTAATGCCAGGGTATCATTCATTTGCTCTGGCCAGAAAATGCCTGAATAGTTTGGTTGGTTATCAATGGGAAAGTGACTAAAAGGTGAAAGGTTACTTTAGGGGATAACACACACAAAATGCTGGAGGAAGTCTTCAGGTATATGGAGGCGAATACGCTGTTGATATTTGGGTTGAGACCCTTCATCTTGACTGGAAAGGAAGGGGGCAGAAGCTGGTGGAGAGGGAGGAGTGCCAGCTGGCAGATGATAGGTGAGATGGGAGGGAGGAGGTGGGTGGGTGGGGGAGTGAGAATGATGTATGAAGCTGGCAAGTGATAGATGGATTAGGTAAAGGGGTGAAGAAGAAGGAATGTAATAGGAGAGGACAGTGGATCATGGAACAAAGGGAAGGAGGTGGAGAATTAGAGGGAGGTAATGGACAGGTCAGGAAGGCGGGGGATGAGAAGAGAGGGGCTGCTTTAGTGCAAGGTCTGTGCCGATTACAAAAGACAGAGACATCTTTGGTAAGGGTGTGTGAAGCATGCAGCAAGGTGGGAAAAGTACGGGAACTACAGTATATTAGTGTTATGGTGGAGGCCTGGAGTGTGGCAGTGGGGAGGCAGAGAGGAGATCATTGGTGCAAAGATCTGTGAGCGGGGCTTAGAGGATGGGAAAAAGAATGAATGAAATGATTGAGGCTTACTGGCAAGCTCATATTGAGGAAGGAAGAAGGGTTTGGTGGATGGAATGAGGAAAAAGAATGAATGAAATGATTGAGGCTTATTGGCAAGCTCATATTGAGGAAGGAAGAAGGGTTTGGTGGATGGAATGAGGAAAAAGAATGAATGAAATGATTGAGGCTTACTGGCAAGCTCATACTGAGGAAGGATGAAGGGTTTGGTGGATGGAATGTTTATGGAGGAAGAAAATGGGGGTCAGGGGTTTTGTTTGGAGTGTAGCAGTGACTACGAGGAGGGATGGTAAGTTTGGGTGTGTTAAAGCTTGTATTGATATTAATATGTTTTTCAGAATCATCAAATCCTACACACAAACCTGTACAAATTTCATTGCAATTTAAAGCATAGAATAGAAAACTAAAGGGACAATAGGATTTACAAGATAAAAAGTGAAGATGTGTAAGATGATATGATCAGGGATACGTGACTTTCTTTTAAATTCTTATGGCTACAATCCTAAATTATACCAATCATACCATAATACCTAAACATTTGTTAGAATGACAAAAACTAGTTTCAGCACATTCTATTTTCACATTATGTTTGATAATATAAAAAAGAAGTTCACATTAGCCATTATTTAGGTTACAGGAGGACCTTACTGGGAGAAAGAGAAAATTAAATAGTTGTATTGAGATTAAAGCAATTCATTATGAAAAGAAAACTCTGTGCTTCAAAAAGAGAGGATCAGCTGAGCCAAATATATCCTCGTCTTAGTTTAACTTGGTTGACAGACCTTAACAGAGTTAACAATCTAGTGCAAAAATATTTTTGTCCTGTATTTTTTTGGAAAGAATAGCAAGGTTGGTTATAGAGAGAAGGCATAAGTGCATCAGACTTGCAGCAGCTCCATGGGAAATCACAATGTGATTTAAAATTATTTTTCATTTCCCCTTCCTTGATCTGTTTGTTTTGTGGTGCCATGTTATATATGATAAACAAGTCACAGTCTGCTATTTAGAGCTCTAATCAGTAGTTTAACTGTCTGTGCTAAGCCAGGTACTTCATGTGCTATTAAGCTGATGATGAAAAATAATATTAAATTGGAGAAGAGAACTCAAGGAGCCATAATCATTGCTCTGGAGTAATTACTCACAAAAAAGGGCAGGTTGGAAAAAATTATCTTCTAAATAGAGGACATTTAGGTTATTAGTCTCAGAGCCTTTGTGTACATAAAGCATGCATTTTCTGTTTATTATATATGTACCTTAGATATTTTTGGCTCCATAAACTAGGTGAGCAGCATATGGAGATTAAACGGTACTTACGTATTTGGCAGAAGCATTAGCTTCGTATAGAAGCGTTGGACCAGATTACCTGACCTGCTGACCAGCTAATTGCAAGCAAATGCAGGCATTTACCTGCACTATGGGTCATCAGTTCATGTACTCATGAGCTCTGATGGCAAATGCTAAACTCCTCACCTGACAGATTGCTACTTCCTTGCTGTGTTGCCTCAACCATGACACTCTTATCCGGTGTTCCATGCCCTTCTGATAGATCCATTTTTGGTGGACTGTGGACACAGGAAGGTGCGAAACCTCAAAATGAATGAGACCTTGAGAAGGAACTCAGTCTCCACCTCATTGTAGAGTTAGAGATACAAGAGACCGCACATACTGGGATCTAGAGTAACACAAAAAGTCCTGGAGGAATTCAATGTTTCATGCAGCATCTATGGAGGGAAATGGACAGTCAACATTTCAAATCAAGACCCTTCATCTAGATTGAAGAAGAGTCTCACCTGAAACATCAACTGTCCACTTTCCTCCAGAGATGGTGCACGACCTAGAGTTCCTCCTGCACTGTTTGTGTTGCTTCACATCTGGGACAGGTGGCTGGTGGTTCATCTCAATACTATGTACATACCAGCAATAACTTGCTTCACATCTGAATGGCAAATCTGCATAAAGGGCTAGCAGTTGTGTGATTATCAATCCAAAACCCTCATTTGTACAATCAAAAGTGACCCAGAAGACTAAAAGGAACAAGCAATTATTATATCTGCATTGGTGCTGCTCTGGGAGGTGGAAGTGGAAAAACAGACCAATGCTGTTTTCATCTCAATTTACACTGCTCTTCTGAACCCTGCATCAATGTGAAGAAATTCTGTACGATGTGAGTTTGGAGTTTTAGATCGTCATGTGAAGTGTGTGAGGGGTATATGAAGAAACAGTGCTCTAACAGTTCATTGTACAAAGGATGAGAGAAAAAGGAAACATTGTCCTGGGTGTGTCACTATTTTGAAAATAGGATCATTGATCTGTGAACAATGTGACCTCAAAGTTCAAAGTAAATTTTATTATCCAAGTACATATATAACCCTGAGGTTCATTTTCTTGTGGGCATACTCAACCTATCAAAAGAGTAATAACTATAACAGAATCAATGAAAGATCATCCAACTAGGGCATTCAACCAGCATGCAGAAGACAATGTACAGTTCAGATACAAAAAGAAGAAACGATGATAATAAATAAATATACTCACTACTTTTTGTAGGATTTTCCTTTCAAGGACATTGGTGTTTCCATACCAGTCTGTGATGAAGCTAGTCAATATACTCTCCTCTTCACATCTATAGAAGTTTAGATGTCATGTCACATTTCCGCAAACTTCTAAGGAAGTAGAGGCACTGCATTACTTTCTTTGTAATTGCACTTATGTGCTGGATCCAGGACAGATCCTCTGAAATAACAACACCTAGGAATTTAAAGTTGCTGACCCTCTCCACCTCTGATCCTTCGATGATGACTGGTTCATGGACCTCTGGTTTTCTTCTCCTAAAGTTTATACAGTATTCAGTTCTTTGGTCTTGCCGACATTGACTGAGAGGTTGTTGTTATGACACACTCATCCAGATTTTCAATTTCTCTCCTAAATTTTGATTCATCACCACCTTTGATTTGACCTATGATAGTGGTGTTGTCAGCAAACTTGAATAAGGCATTGGAGCTGTGTTTAACCACACTGTCATAAGTGTAAAGCGATAGAGTGGAGTACTAAGAACATAGCCATCAACCAGTACTGGTGGAAATTGTGGAGGAGATGTTTTAGCCAGTCTGAATTGACTGGGGTCTGCAAGTGCAGAAATTGAGGATCCATTGACACAAGTAGGTATAGAGGCCAAGGAGCGTATTGATTAGCTTTGAGGGGATAATGGTATAGAAAGCTGAATTATAGTCAATAAAAAGCGGCCTGATGTTTGCACCTTTGCTGTCCAGGTGTTCCAGAGATGTGTGAAGAGCCAATGGGATGGCATTTGCTGTGGACCTGTTGTTCTGGTAGCCAAATTGGAGTGGATTTAAGCCAGTCTCAGGCAGGAGCTTATATGTTTCATCTCCAACCCCAGAAATAAAGTGGAAAAAAAAAATCAGCTTCATGTGCAAAAAATACCATGGCATGTGCACTCGTGAATTAAAGTGGGAAAAGGGCTGAACATTTACCTTCTTTCCATTCCATTGCATAACTGTTAGGTTACTGCTAATTTAAGTAAATTAGACTATTGTAGCTACCTAATTGCTAACTTTAGTTTATCTTTATGGTTAAAGAGCTAGATATTACAATCTGATAATCACTGGCTTCTACACTGACCCCATTTTAAATCATCCACAGATAAAGAAACTGTCCTTTGAAACCCTTTGAGGAATGATTCACTCATTAAAATCCTTTGGTTGCTAGGCATATGCGAGGCAGTTAAATGACTCATTATTGTTTCTATGTTATTATCGAAGCTATAATATATGTTCAGGTGTTACGTAACATGAAATATAATCAAAACACTGATTTGCACTTCTGTGCTTTTGATTCACAGGTTTTGTAGCCTTTCTATTCTGGTTTACTTTGGGTTTCTGACCCCAGTCATACTTTGTATGTTTATTCTCCAAGCTGGGTTAAAAATGATACTTGACAATTTGATGGCAAAAGTGTGATGGCAAGGAAATTCTCAAAGAAATCCTCACATATTACAGTCAGTACTTTTGTGTATTTGTTAACACTATGTGATTGGTTTAGTAGAGGAAATAAGGCATGAACAAACCCTAGACAAAAGATAGAGACCAGTGTGTGAATGTTAAAGTTGAGACAGAGTACTTGCATCTAGCTTTGGCCAGAAAGGCAAATCTTGTCCTTTTTCTCAGGCCTCCACAATCACAGCAGTCAGTCCTCCACTTGCTCTGCTGTCAGTCAATTTCTAACCTATTGTTTTGTTATCTAAGGCAGATCATTTAATGCTGCAAACACTTTTAAAGATGCAATTTAATCACAGAGTTACGGTGTTGCTTTCCATGCTTGGAATCCCAACACCCAGGATCCCAAGTGAATATTTTCCAGCTTTATTAATGACCTCCTTTCTTAAAGACATGTGGTTAAAGATGTGGGGTATCAAATTCAGGTCGATAATGCATGTTGTCATGTGCTGAGCCTTTTGATATAGACTGATATGTACTGTATGTGCTCACTTGTAGGGACATTTGGGCAGACAATGTTTTACTGAGAGCATTAGGAGATGGCTGGTAATGGATGAAAGGAGTCGATGCATCAATTTCCCAAATGTTGATTTGATACTGTATGGAATCTCAATATTCCAAAATATACATCCAGTTGCCACTTTATTAGGTACGTTTGTGAACTTCTGCTGCTGTAGCCTATCCACTTCAAGGTTCAATGTATAACACAGAGATGTTATACATGTTCAGAGATGCTCTTCTGCACACTGCTAATGTGACGCAAGGTTGCCTGAGTTACTGTCACTTTCCTGTCTCCTTGAACCAGTCTAGCCATTTTCCTCTAACCTCTCTCATTAACAGACAAGAGAAAATCTTCAGATGCTGGACTCTGAGCAACACATGCAAAATGTTGGAGGAACTCAGCAGGCCAGGCAGCATCTATGGAAAAGAGTACAGTTGACATTTTGGGCCAAAACCCTTTGGCAGGACTAGACAAAAAAAGCTGAGGAGTAGATTTGAAAGGTGGGGGGAGGAGAGAGAGAGAAAATCAGAGCAGAGGAGCTGTGTAAGAGAGTTTTGCTTGGATTTCCAGTATCTGCAGATTTTCTCTTGTTTGTGATTTGATTACTACTGTGTGAAGTGTCTTCCAGGGATGCCTACCGTGAAAAAGTTTAAATCTTCCCTTCGATGGGAGTTCAGTGAAACTCTCTCTCTCTGCTCCCCGCCATGATTTTCTCTCTCCTCTCCCCCCACCTTTCAAATATACTCCTCAGCTCCTTTTCTTCAGTCCTGCTGAAGGGTTTCAGGCTGAAACGTCGACTGTGCTTTTCTCTCATTAACAAGGTGCTTTTGCCCATAGAACTGCCACTCACTGGATTTATTTTTTTTTTTGCTTTTTGCACCATTCTCTGTAAATTCTAGAGACTGTGGTGTATGAAAATCCCAGCACTCAAACCACCCCATCTGGCACCAATAATCATTCTATGGTCAAAATGCTTTAAAAGTTTCATTTAGTGAGTTTATTGATTTATTATGGGAGATTTGTCAGTTGAGTTCTTTTTTACACAATTAATGAAATTGTATTTCAAATATGCATGCTCTGCAGTTTTGTTAATGAATAAAAAAATATTTGCTCCTTAAAGGCTGATTTCTGGAGATGTTTTCACTCAGGCACATTCATCCCATGGTGATGTTCTTGTGTCCATATTCCCATTATATTTCCAGAAAAACAAGTCCTTTGGTGTTGCAGGTCATTGACACTGAGTGATTTGCATTTGGGTAAGTACCACTGGAACTTACGAGCAGGAAAGTTTAATCGTTATTATACAAACTGAATTTTTCTCTATTTCTAATACATGTAATCCAGATCTTACCTGCAGTTCAGAAATGTAAATGTATGTGAGTGCTTGTTGAATCAGGAAAGAAAATAGCACTCTGGTTTTACTGTTGAGAAATACGAGTTGGCTTAATTAAACTGATGGCACTGCTGCCTACACTTGCCCAGACAAGTTCTGCTCAGCCTCCAGAGTAATTATGATATCACCTTCAATATTCGGTTTATATATGTTAAGGTGAACACTTGACTCTTAGTAAGATATCGCTTCTGAATGCTGTACAGCTATAAGTGCAGCCATTTTGTATGTAAAAGATAGATTGTAAAACTAATTGATTTGATATTGCTAATTTTAATCTATTGCCCAGGGCAAATCTTATTCTTAATAGTTCTGTAAACTTTGAATGTTTATACATTATATTTTTTTAAGTAGCTGTGTGCTGGTCACTTGCAATTGTTAGGACAGTTTAAGTATTACAGTATGTTCCAGTTCAGGGCTGGCCAATCTTTTTGAGAGCGTGCGCTTAAATTGGCAATAATCTTTCAAAAAATTCTCTCAAATGCCATGGTAATTTTGAGCAGAGATTATCATTGATTAATAAATTCATAACAATAATTATGGACTTTTTATAAGGAAAATGGTGTCCTGTTGCTTATGCATATTCATTGTTTTATTATTAATAAATACATAACAGATTGAAATAAATGAAGCATTTCAGAAAACCTGTTCAAAATTATTAATATTAGTCTTTAAAAAGACAATTGAAAAATAACATCATTGCTAAATAGTATTGTTATTGTTATTTGGTTTACTATATAATAGTGATCTGTAGACCAAGTCTGTGGGGATTTCAAAATGTATCGTCCAATGTAATATGTTTTCTCAACCGTTCATCTGGCACGAAACCTGTGAAAGCATTTCACAGCCCTTGGATTGTAAAAATAATTTGCTGCTTCATTTGGACATAAAGGTTAACAGTAAACATCTTTTCATTACATGTCAGGTTTAAAGAATCAAGGGGCACCACTGCATGGCATGTGCCAACAAAATATTGGCACTTCCCATCATGGTTACGTGTGCCATACGTTCACTACCCCGTGTCAGACATGTTGATATTGTTGCAATGTTTATTAGCAGATAAGCTATTGTACAGTTTACTGGTTAAAGAGATATTTTGAAATTGAAGCCTAGCTTGACAAGAATCTGGACTGGAAAATAAGGTCTAATGATCAATAGGGCTGTGTTCCTCAGTTTCTCCTGATTTATATCAATGGTAAGGCTAAACACTTGTATAAACATTGTTTATAATCTTCATACCTATTACTTAGTATGTTAATTAAGAAAATACATCAAATCTACACAGAGACAATTCTTCTAACAGAAGCATTCATTTAAAGTTGCAAATGTTTTGTTTTAATCTGTGCTCATTTTATTTGAAATGTAACCCCTTTAAATGGAGAATTTATTTTACACAGGAGATTCTGCAGATGCTGGAAATCCAAATCAACCCACAAAAAATGCTGGAGGAGCTCAGTAGGTCAGGCAGCATCTACGGAAATGAATATACAGTCGCCATTTCTGGCTGAGACCTTACATCAGGACTGAAAAGGAAGGGGATAGATACCAGTAGAAGAAGGTTGGGGGAAGGGAAGTAGAGGCTAGAAGGTGATAGGTAAAGTCAGGTGGGTGGGGAAGGGGGGATGAAGTAAGGAGCTAGGAAGAGATAGGTGGAAAAGGTAAAGGGCTGGAGAAGAAGAAATCTGATAGGAGAGGAGATTGGACCATGGGAGAAAGGG
This sequence comes from Hemitrygon akajei, assembly GCF_048418815.1. Taxonomy (NCBI): domain Eukaryota; kingdom Metazoa; phylum Chordata; class Chondrichthyes; order Myliobatiformes; family Dasyatidae; genus Hemitrygon; species Hemitrygon akajei. The sequence goes on from NC_133130.1 coordinate 54,487,717, forward strand.
AAGGAAGAGGGGAACCGGGGGGAGTGAGAGGCAGATGAAGAGAAGAGGAAAGGTAAGATGGGGAACAGAGTGGGGAATTGGAGGAGGGATGGAGGATGGAGAAAAATTACACAGAAGTCAGGGAAATTGAAGTTCATGCCATCTGTTTGGAGGCTACCTAGATGGAAAATAAGGTGGTGTTCCTCCAACCTGAGAGCAGCCTCATCATTGAGTATAGTGCTGGTTCTGGACGCCGAATTATAGGAAAGATACCAACAAAATAGAGAGAGTACAGAGAGGATTTACTAGAATGTTACCTGGGTTTCAGCACCTAAGTTACAGGGAAAGGCTGAACAAGTTAGGTCTTTATTCTTTGGAGCGTAGAAGGTTGAGGGGGGACTTGATAGAGGTTTTTAAAATAATGAGGGGGATAGATCGAGTTGACGTAGATAGGCTTTTTCCATTGAGAGTAGGGGAGATTCAAACAAGAAGACATGATTTGAGAGTTAAGGGGCAAAAGTTTAAGGGTAGCACGAGGGGGAATTTCTTTACTCAGAGAGTGGTAGCTGTGTGGAATGAGCTTCCAGTAGAAGTGGTAGAGGCAGGTTCGGTATTGTCATTTAAAGTAAAATTGGATAGGTATATGGACAGGAAAGGAATGGAGGGTTATGGGCTGAGTGCAGGTCGGTGGGACTAGGTGAGTGTAAGCGTCGGCACGGACTAGAAGGGCCGAGATGTCCTGTTTCCGTGCTGTAATTGTTATATGGTTATATGAGAGAAGAGGAGGTCAATGACTGACATGTCGGAATGGGAAAGGGGATAGGAATTGAAATGTTTGGTCTCCAGGTAAATACTGACATGTCGGAATGGGAAAGGGGATAGGAATTGAAATGTTTGGTCTCCAGGTAAATACTGACATGTCGGAATGGGAAAGGGGATAGGAATTGAAATGTTTGGTCTCCAGGTAAATACTGACATGTCGGAATGGGAAAGGGGATAGGAATTGAAATGTTTGGTCTCCAGGTAAATACTGATGTCGGAATGGGAAAGGGGATAGGAATTGAAATGTTTGGTCTCCAGGTAAATACTGATATCTGCTGATGGAGCTGAGGAGCTTGACAAAGCGATCCCCTAATCTACGTCCAATCTCACCAATGCAGAGGAGGTCGCACTGGGAGCACTGGTTACAGTAGACAACCCCAACAGATTTACAGGTGACGTGTGGTCTCACCTGGAAGGATTGTATGTATGGGGCCATGAATAGAGGTGAAGAAGAAGGTGAAAGGGTATCTGTATCACTTTGGCCACTTGTAGGGATACGCTCCATGGGGGAGATTAGTGGAGAGGGACAAATAGACAAGGGAAACATGGAGGAAGCGATCCCTGTAGAAAGCAGTGTGGGGCAGGTAAAGATGTGTTTGATGGTAGAGTCGCATTGAAGATGGCGGAAGTTGCAGAGAATGATCTGTTGGATGTGGAGGCTCATAGGGTGGTAAGGGAGGGCAAGAGGAACTCTTTCCCTGTTAAGGCAGCAGCAAGATAGGGTGAGGGTGGATGTCTGGGTAATGGAGGAGATTCCGATGAGGGCAGCATCATTTGTAGAGGAAAGGAAATCCTTTTCTTTGAAGAAGGAAGACATCTCTGATGCCCTAGGAAGGAAAGCCTCATCCTAGGAACAGGGACGAAGGAACTGAGAAAAGGAATGGCATTTTTATAGAAGATAGGGTGGGAAGAGGTATAGTCAAGATAGCCTTGAGAGTTAGTAGGTTTATAAAAGTTATTGGTAGACAGATTGTCTCCAGAGATGGAGAAAGGGGAGAGAGGTGACAGAACTGAACCAAGAGAATTTAATGGCAGGGTGGAAGTTGGAGGCAAATATTGTTCTAAATTTATTTCCCATATCTGTAAAAATGCAATGCAGTGATGAGCTCAGCATGGGTGCATGAAGCAGCACCAATGCAATCAAAAATATAGCACAGAAAGAGTTGGAGAGCATTACCAGGGAAAGCTTGGAACATGGACTGTTCCAGGTAGCCAACAAATGGACAGGCATATCCAGGGCCTATGCAGGTGCAATGGCTTCTCCTAGAGTTTGGAGAAAATGGGAGGAGCCAAAAGAGAAATTGTTGAGTGTGTAGACCAGTTCCACCAGATGGTGGATGGTGGTGGTGGAGGGGAACTGACCAGATCTGTCGTTGAGAAAGAAGCAGAGAGCTTTAGGGCCTTTTAGTTGGGGAATAGAAGTGTATAGGGCTTGAACATCCATGGTGAAAATGAGGCAATCCACACCAGGGAATTGAAAATTGTTGAGAAAATCAAGAGAACATGAAGTGTCGTGGGTGTAGGTGGGAAGGGAATGAAGCAAGGTGGATAAAATGGAGTCGATGTAGGCGGACAGATATGCGGAATTTATTTTACTCTTTTTAATGCAATCCTTTGCTAAACTTCAGACTACTACAGCTGAGGTGAGAAAGAACTGAAACACTGAACAATTTTATTCTAAGTTTATTCGCTGCATCTGTAAAATTCCAATGCAATTATTTTCTCATGCTCCTCTGTCAAAATAGATGCGCAAGACAAGTTGATAAGTGTTTGACACCAATTTTTGATTTGAGTTTGGTGATGGGTGGTACACAGTCAGGCTGAGGAGGCAGCTAATAAATAGAACCACTGCAGTTTGAGATCAAACACTTAAGCATTAGAGACAACAATGGGGGAGAAGATATTAAATGTAGAGCTGTGTTCTGAGATTGACATAACAGAGGTTTAAGCCATCGGTATCCAGGTGCTTGAGATGTACACATGCTGTTCTGTAAAATTAGCACAAACTGATCAAATATTCTACAAGTGGCCCATCTACAACTTTATAAAGAAGGCTCAGCATAACACCGAAAAGTTGCTGTGTGATCTAATATATTTTCCGTATTCTCTGTTTTATTTCAGATCCAAGCATCTGCAGATTTCCTGTTTTTGATTCAGCATACTCTCCATGCTCTGTTCTGAGTGTGGTGCAGATCTCAGTTAGTTGCTCCTTTGCTCTGCCCTTCTCTGCTTACGGCTCACCCTAAACTCTTTGCCGAGCCATCCCCCTTTCAGGTCGGGTTGAGTTCCACCCCAGTGTATTCCTTTCAGCGAAACCCTCCCAAGATCCTTTTAGGTCTACTGGAGCTGCACCTTGCTACTCTCTGTCAAGTTGGCTAGTGCTCCACTCTAGTCTGTATCCCTTTCAGGTCTGCTAAAGCCAAACCCTGTCGCTTACTTCTGGTCCTCCTGCCTTCTCTGTGCACGTTCCTGACACCCACCACTACACTTCCCCACATGGTTCACTCATGTTTCACTTTGCCTTCTCAGCCTGTTAATACTTCACACTACCTGGGGCGCTGGCTCATAGCCCTGTGCCTCCTCCAATCACATAGCTCACTTTTAATTGCCCATTTGTGTGATTCATCCTTGTCCACGAGTTACCCTACGTAATGTGCCCTTTCAAGTCTGCTCGGTGAAGATCCGATTTTCCCTTTGAGGTCCACTTGAGCTGCACCCTGCTTCTCACCCAGATCGGCTGGAGCTGCATCCTGCTGGTTCCTCATTCTACCGTGTGCACGCCAGCTCATCCCGCTCCTTAGCGCTTGCTCGGTAGGTTTCAATGAGGTCCCCACGCATTCTTCTAAATTCCAGTGAGTACAGGCCCAAAGCTGCCAAATGCTCCTCATATGTTAAACCTTTCATTCCCAGAATCATCCTTGTGAACCTCCTCTGGACTCTCTCCAACGACAACACATCCTTTCTGAGATATGGGGCCCCAAACTGTTGACAATACTCTGAGTGTGGCCTAACTAGTGTCTAACTAGTGGCTCAGAATTTTCTGCTTGCTTTTATATTCTATTCTCCTTGAAAAAAATGCCAGTATTGCATTTGTCTTCCTTAGCACAGACACAACCTGTAAATTAACCTTCTGGGAGTCTTGCACGAGGACTCCTAAGTACCTCTGCAGCTCTGATGTTTGAACTTCTCCCCATTTAGGTTATAGTCCGTACTGTTGTTCCTTTTCCAGAATGCATTATCATACATTTCCCAACACTGTATTCCATCTGACACTTTTTTGTCCATTCTTCCAATTTGTCTAGGTCCTGCTCCAATCGCATTGCTTCCTCAGTACTACCTACCCCTCCACCTGTCTTAGTATCATCTGCAAACTTTGTCACAAAGCCATCAATTCAATTATTACAAATCTTTGACAAACAATGTGAAAAGTAGCGGTCCCAACACTGACCCCTGAGGAACAGCACTACTCACTGGCAGCCAACCAGAAAAGGCCCCTTTTATTCCCACTCACTGCCTCCTGCCAGTCAGCCATTCCTCTATCCATGCCAGTACCTTTCCTGTAACACCATAGGATTTTATCTTGTTCAGAGGCTTCATGTGTGGCACCTTATTAAATGCCTTCTGAAAATCTAAGTAAATTACACCTACTGCCTCTCCTTTGTCCACCCTGCTTGTTACTTCCTCGAAGAACTCCAACAGATTTGTCATTCAAGTTTTGGAAGTAGTGCAGGAAAAAAGAGCAACAAGAACATTCACTGGTTGTCTATATTGTGGGAATGATTGAATAAACTTTAGTCATCCTGCTTAGAGAATTTATTAACAACTTGCAAATAGGGCTCCTTTCTGAGGAGATATGGCAATCTAAAGTCCTTATCATTTCCCCTTTGATATGAACTATGTTGCTATTTCCATGCTAACATGGCCACATCTGGCTTTTTCGAGCATCTCTATCAAGCTACATTTTGGAGATAAAATGTGAGATCACCAGCGATTGAGGAAATCCATTTGCAGATTTCTATATGCTCCAGACTAAAGGAATACTTCATTCCTTGAACCACAAGCACTATTAGCAAGAACATGAATCATGTAAGTGAAGCTTTCAGGGAAAGAGCAGAGGCAGCACAGCCTCAGGCAACCAGCCAAATATCACACCACACCCTTCCCCAGAGATTCATCGGAAAGTCGTTAGTAGTGTTAGCATGATGTGTGTGCATGTGTGCACTGGTTAGAGAGCTTTCTAAACATGTAGCAGCCATTTGCTCCTCTCCATAATTCTCAATATTTCTTGCACTCCCCACAGTTAGAATACATGCATAGCTTGCAAACTGGCAGTGAGGATAGGGTAACCAAACTTGCGTGAAGCGGAGAGAAGAACAGGCTGTATCAATGAAGAAGTTTTATCTGTGAGGTGACGGTCCTGTTCAGCACGGTCAGTCTGTGGCACCAGCAGAGTTGCTGAGTAACCCTGAGTGAGTACCTGCAAGTGTGAGCACCAGACAGGAAACTCGGCACACAACTTCATAAAAAAAATTGCAGGATCATTTCCTGAACAATCAGAGTCTGTGGAGAGCAATGGGTTTGGAACTAGGAATGAGAATTTAGCTGAGGCAGTCTGTAAGAGTAAAGACTCATTGGGGGACCAGTCTCAACATTTTATCTTAAGGAACAAAAAGTCTTAAGGAACTTAACATGCTGAGCTGTATCTGTGGGAAGAAAGGAACTGTAGACATTTTGGGACGAGACATTTTGTCAAGACCCTGCTTCAGACTGTGTCCCAGGTGGTAATGATTGAAATCTATCCTAATTTATCTCAATTTCTGCTGTGGAGCTCAGCAATTAGTTTTCCCAAATCAATTATGAAGTAAATAACAGCGTGTCTCTGAATCTGTTGCCATGGTACTTTCCCTTGCCATAGAATGGTGTGTGCTGTAGGTTCTGTTGCATCCCAACAAAGCATTTCCCTCTTTCTCCAGAAGTGGTGCCAGTACTCTGTGATTTGAAACTGATTTTCGCACACCAGTCAGGCACTCAGTACTCTGTTCTTAGTTATCCAATGCTAATTTGCATGTGGCTCAGGTAGATTAGCCAATAGAGACTGTAACTTTATTCAAAAAGGAAAGGAGGCAGGAAGCAGGAAACTACAGGCCAGTTAACATGTGATAAGTTTTTGAAGCAGGGCAAAGAATTTGGACAAATTTAATATTATTCCATGAAAGACAAATCACATTTGAGCAACCTATTGAAAATCTTTGAAGACATAATGGACGAAAGAGAACCTGGGGAATCTCTGTACTTGGGTTTCTAGTAGGCACTTGATAAGGTACCTTATCAAAGTTGATTGCAGAAAGTGAAAACTTATGCTATGGGAGCAAGCTTATAGATGCTGATCGAAGACTGGCCAACCATAAGTAGGTCTGTTTTAGTTGGCAAAATGTAACAAGTTATCTATGTCAGGGTTAAGTGGGTCTCAGCTTTCTCTTATCATAGTGGCACCAGAAGGATGGTTGTTTCATTTACTGGTGTCACAAAGATAGGTAGGAAAATAAGATGTGAAGAAGACATAAGAAATAAAGTAAAAAGTCTGGGTATGTATCTGGCACATGGAAAATAATTTAGGAAGATAGGAAGTGATCTGTTTTGGAAGGAAATTTAACAGCAGAGGCTGGCGAGCTTTGAGCTGCAGTAAGATCTGGGTGTCCCAGTGCGTGATTCACAAAAGGACGGAATTCAGGTATAGCTAGTAATTAAGGAAATGGAATATTGCTGTTTATTGTTAGGGGAACTGAACAAAAAAGTCAGAAGGTGTTAGGATCTCACAGAGTGGAAACAGACCCTTTGGCCCAGAGCACTGAATATCATGCTTTACTTATCATATCATAGAACATTGCTGAGATTACATCTGGAGTTCTGTGTAGAGTATCGATCGGTCTCCTTAAGTAAGTAATGGTGGTAATGGATTGGAAACAAGAGAAGGTTTATTTCGGATTAATACTTGCAGGAGGTTGGTTGCTCTATGCAGCTGGGTTTGTATCAAAGTGAGAGGGGATTTGATGGAAATATTGAAGATTCTTGTGTATTTAATATTTCAGTAATAATAAAGTAATATTGTGAATATATTATTTGATTAACTATTCTTTGTTGTTTACATAATGCATTGCTGCTTATCTGTAAGAGTATGTGAATGGCATACGTCATCATGACATTAAGTCATATACATGTGCACCTCACTTAAAGTAAAATAAGAATACTGTGAGCTGCCTTAATGACTGTCGCCCAGTAGCACTCACATCTACAGTGATGAAATGCTTTCAGAGGTTGGTCATGATTAGACTGAACTGCCTCAGCAAGGACCTGGACCCATTGCAATTTGCCTATCGCCACAACAGGCAATGGCAGATGCAATCTCTTCACATGGCTTTACACCTGGACAATACAAACACCTATGTCAGGATGCCGTTCATCGACTATGGCTCAGCATTTACCACCATCATTCCCACAATCCTGATTGAGAAATTACAGAACCTGGGCCTCTGTACCTCCCTCTGCAATTGTACCCTTGACTTCCTAACCGGAAGACCATAATCTGAGGAGACTGGTGATAACTCTCCTCCTCTCTGACGATCAACACTGGTGTACCTCAGGGGTGTGTGCTTAGCCCACTGCTCTACTCTCTGTACACACATGACTGTGTGGCTAGGCATAGCTCAAATATCATTTAAAAATTTGCTAATGATACAACCATTGTTAGGAGAATCTCAGATTGAGAGGGTGTACGGAAGTGAGATATGCCAACTAGTGGAGTGATGTCACAGCAACAACCTTGCACTCAACGTCAGTAAGATGAAAGAGTTGATTGTAAGTTTCAGGAAAGGTAAGACGAAGGAACATACACCAATCCTCATAGAGGGATCAGAAGTGGAGAGAGTGAGCAGTTTCAAGTTCCTGGGTATCAAGATCTCTGAGGATCTAACCTGGTCCCAACATATTGATGCAGCTATAAAGAAGGCAGGACAGTGTCTATACTTCATTAGGAATTTGAAGAGATTTGGTATGTCAACAAAAACACTCAAAATCCTCAATAGATGTACCATGGAGAGCATTCTGACAGGCTGCATCGCTCTCTGGTATGAGGAGGCTCCTGCACAGGACCGAAAGAAGCTGCAGAGGGTTGTAAATTTATTTGGCTCCATCTTGGGTACTAGTCTACAAAGTACCTGAGACATCCTCAAGGAATGGTGTCTCAGAAAGGCAGTGCCCATTATTAAGGACATTATTAAAAGGCCATGCCCTTTTCTCACTGTTACCATCAGGTAGGAGGTACAGAAGCCTGAAGGCACACACTCAGTGATTCAGGAACAGCTTCTTCCTCTCTGCCATCCAATTCCTAAAAGGGCATTGAACCCATGAACACTACCTCATATATATATATATTATTTCTGCTTTTGCACAGTTTTTAATTTGTTCAATATGTGTATACTGTAATTGATTTACTTATTTTGTTTCTTCTTCTAGATTACGTATTGCATTGAACTGCTGCTGCTAAGTTAACAAATTTCACAACACATGCCGCTGATAATAAACCTGATTCTGATTCTTATCTAGAGTTAAGGGTTGTGGTTTAAAAATAAAGCATTGCACATTTAAGATAGAGATCAGAGTTCTTTTTCTCAGAAGATCACGAGACTTTAAGAATCGCTTCCTCAAAGGGAGGTCAAAAGTCCTTGAATATTTTTAAGGCAGAGGTAGATGGATTCTTGATAAGCTGTTGGGTGCAAGTTATGTGAAAGGCGAAAGAAATGTATGGTCTAGTTTTGTCAAACTGTCCCCATTCATCAATACTGAATTCCAGAGTTCGCTGATGTTTCTCCCGAGTTGACTGATTGACTTGACAGCCAGTGTTAAGGGAGTTCATGTTAATATTCACCCAGCCTAATTTCATCTGTCATGCCAGTTATCATTAAACTGCAAATGGTGCACTTACTGAGATTAATATTTGATTAGACTGTTCTTTCTCCATGAACTGTAGAGGAACAATCTCCAGTATTGCCTTGTAAATGTCCTGATTCAACCTTCATGCCAGTACTTTTGCATTATGATTGTCCTTTATATTTATATTTGCTGAAAAGTTAGTATTAACAAATCAAAATACATGAATTTTATGAAAAAAATTATAGAAAATATCCAAACACTGTGTCTGAATAAAGGTTTATACTTCTGAATGAGACTGATAATTACACAAAAGTTATTTTAAATGGAAAATCATTCTAATTTTCCTTTAGGAATATTGTATTTCAATGACACAATTGGTGGGAGAGATACTATGCCATTTGATTGGCAATCTTATCCACCACCATCTGTATCCACAACATCTCTTTGCCTTCCTCTGATCACATTCTTCCCTTAAGGCTGATTTATACTTGTGTGTACGGCCTGATTTTAACTTCTGCATTTGCTCTACGCTGTAGCGAGCACGCATTGATGTGCGCCAAAACGCTAGTTGGCAGTGGGGTTTCTATGCCACTGTGTTGAGTTTCTTCATGAGAGACATGGACGAGGAAATGCATTTCAAACATTTTCGCATGTCAGCAGGTAGATTTGATGATTTGGTTCAACTATTTCAAGTTGGTGTACAGACATGGCGGAGAAGAAGCAACCGGAAATGCGTAGGAGGAAATGCGATGCTACAAAGCACTCCAATCACAGTTGTTGCAGTCTGCTTCGCTGTGACTCGTGAGTTACTTTTTTGAGGAGGTGCACGTCACCCTATGGCATAGGGTACAAGGTACCTACGGCGTAGATGTGACGCACAAGTATTAATCAGCCTTTACTCTTAGGCCAACCTCATAAATAGCCAAAAATCTCAAAATTCCTAAATAGCGTGCTACCAAATAAAATAATAATCGTGTAAAATAAATGCATAAATGGGGTAAAGGAGAAAAGGGATTTGGAGAAACAGATCGGTAAATTGTTAGAAGTTACTGTGTGAGGTAAGGCCATAAAAATAAAGCACTGATATTGAAACAACAACACACACAAAATGCTGGTGGAACACAGCAGGCCAGGCAGCATCTATAAGGAGAAGCACTGTCGACGTTTCGGGCCTAGACCCTTCATCAGTGCTGACGAAAATAATTATTAAATTCAATGTTTACTTCAGGAAAAATAATAGTCATTATCCAGAGAGTGCATAGACTATGGAACTTATTACATGAAGGGCTAGGATAAATGTATTTAAGCAGAGGCTGCATATCCACAGAGGAGTGAGTCAGTATTGATAGGGTTAGTTGAAGAGGAAGGGAGAGTGTCAATGTAGAGCCATTATACCAATAAAAGTGATATCGAAACATTACCTGTGTGGATGTCGCGAGAAGAGGATGATGAAAGGAAGACTATAGTCTATAGACTTGCCTGTAGTCTAGTTGTTGAATCGCCTGCAGTGCTATTCTACAATCTAAAGTGAGGGAATAGTGTTTTGTGTCATTGCCATTTTGAACAACTGAAAATGACAATGCTTCGACCTAGAGGTCCATTGAACATAGAACACAGAACGTAGAACAATACCCTGCATAGGTACAGGCTCTTCAGCTCATCATGTACATGCAGAACACAATGCCAAAGTTAATGAAATCCCCTCTGCTTATACACGTTCCACTTATGTGCCAAACTCATCACCATTGTATCTGCTTCTACCATGTCCTCCAGCTGCACAGTCAAGGCACCCTTCACCACTCCTGTTCCACACCCTCAAGGCACCCTTCACCACTCCTACTCCACACCCTCAAGGCATCCTTCACCACTCCTGTTCCACACCCTCAAGGCAGCCTTCACCACTCCTACTCCACACCCTCAAGGCACCCTTCACCACTCCTACTCCACACCCTCAAGGCACCCTTCACCACTCCTACTCCACACCATCAAGGCACCCTTCACCACTCCTACTCCACACCCTCAAGGCACCCTTCACCACTCCTGTTCCACACCGTCAAGGCACCCTTCACCACTCCTGTTCCACACCATCAGGGCACCCTTCACCACTCCTACTCCACACCCTCAAGGCACCCTTCACCACTACTGTTCCACACCCTCAAGGCACCCTTCACCACTCCTACTCCACACCGTCAGGGCACCCTTCACCACTCCTACTCCACACCCTCAAGGCACCCTTCACCACTACTGTTCCACACCCTCAAGGCAGCCTTCACCACTCCTGTTCCACACCGTCAGGGCACCCTTCACCACTCCTGTTCCACACCGTCAAGGCACCCTTCACCACTCCTGTTCCACACCGTCAGGGCACCCTTCACCACTCCTGTTCCACACCCTCAAGGCACCCTTCACCACTCCTACTCCACACCCTCAAGGCACCCTTCACCACTCCTGTTCCACACCGTCAAGGCACCCTTCACCACTCCTGTTCCACACAGTCAAGGCACCCTTCACCACTCCTACTCCACACCCTCAAGGCACCCTTCACCACTCCTGTTCCACACCGTCAAGGCACCCTTCACCACTTCTGTTCCACACAGTCAAGGCACCCTTCACCAGTCCTACTCCACACCCTCAAGGCACCCTTCACCACTCCTGTTCCACACCCTCAAGGCACCCTTCACCACTCCTACTCCACACAGTCAAGGCACCCTTCACCACTCCTGTTCCACACCGTCAAGTCACCCTTCACCACTCCTACTCCACACAGTCAAGGCACCCTTCACCAGTCCTGTTCCACACCCTCAAGGCACCCTTCACCACTCCTACTCCACACCCTCAAGGCACCCTTCACCACTCCTGCTCCACACCGTCAAGGCACCCTTCACCACTCCTGTTCCACACCCTCAAGGCACCCTTCACCACTCCTACTCCACACCCTCAAGGCACCCTTCACCACTCCTACTCCACACAGTCAAGGCACCCTTCACCACTCCTGTTCCACACAGTCAAGGCACCCTTCACCACTCCTACTCCACACCCTCAAGGCACCCTTCACCACTCCTGCTCCACACCGTCAAGGCACCCTTCACCACTCCTGTTCCACACTGTCAAGGCACCCTTCACCACTCCTACTCCACACCCTCAAGGCACCCTTCACCACTCCTGCTCCACACCGTCAAGGCACCCTTCACCACTCCTACTCCACACCCTCAAGGCACCCTTCACCACTCCTGTTCCACACCGTCAAGTCACCCTTCACCACTCCTGCTCCACACCGTCAAGGCACCCTTCACCACTCCTACTCCACACAGTCAAGGCACCCTTCACCACTCCTGTTCCACACCGTCAAGTCACCCTTCACCACTCCTACTCCACACCGTCAAGGCACCCTTCACCACTCCTGTTCCACACCCTCAAGGCACCCTTCACTACTCCTACTCCACACCCTCAAGGCACCCTTCACCACTCCTGTTCCACACCGTCAAGGCACCCTTCACCACTCCTGTTCCACACAGTCAAGGCACCCTTCACCACTCCTACTCCACACCCTCAAGGCACCCTTCACCACTCCTGTACCACACCATCAGGGCACCCTTCACCACTCCTACTCCACACCCTCAAGGCACCCTTCACCACTCCTGTTCCACCCCGTCAAGGCACCCTTCACCACTCCTGTTCCACACAGTCAAGGCACCCTTCACCACTCCTGTTCCACACCATCAGGGCACCCTTCACCACTCCTGTTCCACCCCGTCAAGTCACCCTTCACCACTCCTGTTCCACACAGTCAAAGCACCCTTCACCACTCCTGTTCCACACCCTCAAGGCACCCTTCACCACTCCTGTTCCACACCCTCAAGGCACCCTTCACCACTCCTGTTCCACACAGTCAAGGCACCCTTCACCACCCCTGTTCCACACCGTCAAGGCACCCTTCACCACTCCTACTCCACACCCTCAAGGCACCCTTCACCACTCCTGCTCCACACCGTCAAGGCACCCTTCACCACTCCTGTTCCACACCCTCAAGGCACCCTTCACCACTCCTGCTCCACACCGTCAAGGCACCCTTCACCACTCCTGTTCCACACCGTCAAGTCACCCTTCACCACTCCTACTCCACACCCTCAAGGCACCCTTCACCACTCCTGTTCCACACAGTCAAGGCACCCTTCACCACTCCTACTCCACACAGTCAAGGCACCCTTCACCACTCCTACTCCACACCCTCAAGGCACCCTTCACCACTCCTACTCCACACAATCAAGGCACCCTTCACCACTCCTACTCCACACCCTCAAGGCACCCTTCACCACTCCTGTTCCACACCGTCAAGGCACCCTTCACCACTCCTGTTCCACACCCTCAAGGCACCTTTCACCACTCCTGTTCCACACCCTCAAGGCACCCTTCACCACTCCTACTCCACACCCTCAAGGCACCCTTCACCACTCCTACTCCACACAGTCAAGGCACCCTTCACCACTCCTGTTCCACACCGTCAAGGCACCCTTCACCACTCCTACTCCACACAGTCAAAGCACCCTTCACCACTCCTACTCCACACCCTCAAGGCACCCTTCACCATTCCTATTCCACACCCTCAAGGCACCCTTCACCACTCCTGTTCCACACAGTCAAGGCACCCTTCACCACTCCTGTTCCACACCGTCAAGGCACCCTTCACCACTCCTACTCCACACAGTCAAAGCACCCTTCACCACTCCTACTCCACACAGTCAAGGCACCCTTCACCATTCCTACTCCACACCCTCAAGGCACCCTTCACCACTCCTGTTCCACACAGTCAAGGCACCCTTCACCACTCCTGTTCCACACCGTCAAGGCACCCTTCACCACTCCTACTCCACACAGTCAAAGCACCCTTCACCACTCCTACTCCACACCCTCAAGGCACCCTTCACCACTCCTGTTCCACACCGTCAAGGCACCCTTCACCACTCCTGTTCCACACCCTCAAGGCACCCTTCACCACTCCTACTCCACACAGTCAAGGCACCCTTCACCACTCCTGTTCCACACCGTCAAGTCACCCTTCACCACTCCTACTCCACACAGTCAAGGCACCCTTCACCAGTCCTGTTCCACACCCTCAAGGCACCCTTCAACACTCCTACTCCACACCCTCAAGGCACCCTTCACCACTCCTACTCCACACCCTCAAGGCACCCTTCACCACTCCTGCTCCACACCGTCAAGGCACCCTTCACCACTCCTGTTCCACACCCTCAAGGCACCCTTCACCACTCCTGTTCCACACCCTCAAGGCACCCTTCACCACTCCTACTCCACACAATCAAGGCACCCTTCACCACTCCTACTCCACACCCTCAAGGCACCCTTCACCACTCCTACTCCACACAGTCAAGGCACCCTTCACCACTCCTGTTCCACACCGTCAAGGCACCCTTCACCACTCCTACTCCACACAGTCAAGGCACCCTTCACCACTCCTACTCCACACCCTCAAGGCACCCTTCACCACTCCTGTTCCACACCGTCAAGGCACCCTTCACCACTCCTACTCCACACAGTCAAGGCACCCTTCACCATTCCTACTCCACACCCTCAAGGCACCCTTCACCACTCCTGTTCCACACAGTCAAGGCACCCTTCACCACTCCTGTTCCACACCATCAAGGCACCCTTCACCACTCCTACTCCACACAGTCAAAGCACCCTTCACCACTCCTACTCCACACCCTCAAGGCACCCTTCACCACTCCTGTTCCACACCGTCAAGGCACCCTTCACCACTCCTACTCCACACCCTGAAGGCACCCTTCACCACTCCTGCTCCACACCGTCAAGGCACCCTTCACCACTCCTGTTCCACACCCTCAAGGCACCCTTCACCACTCCTGTTCCACACCCTCAAGGCACCCTTCACCACTCCTACTCCACACAGTCAAGGCACCCTTCACCACTCCTGTTCCACACCCTCAAGGCACCCTTCACCACTCCTACTCCACACCCTCAAGGCACCCTTCACCACTCCTGTTCCACACCGTCAAGGCACCCTTCACCACTCCTGTTCCACACAGTCAAGGCACCCTTCACCACTCCTACTCCACACCCTCAAGGCACCCTTCACCACTCCTGTTCCACACCATCAGGGCACCCTTCACCACTCCTACTCCACACCCTCAAGGCACCCTTCACCACTCCTGTTCCACACAGTCAAGGCACCCTTCACCACTCCTGTTCCACACCATCAGGGCACCCTTCACCACTCCTGTTCCACACCGTCAAGGCACCCTTCACCACTCCTGTTCCACCCCGTCAAGGCACCCTTCACCACTCCTGTTCCACACCGTCAAGGCACCCTTCACCACTCCTACTCCACACCCTCAAGGCACCCTTCACCACTCCTACTCCACACAGTCAAGGCACCCTTCACCACTCCTACTCCACACCCTCAAGGCACCCTTCACCACTCCTGCTCCACACCGTCAAGGCACCCTTCACCACTCCTGTTCCACACCGTCAAGTCACCCTTCACCACTCCTGCTCCACACCGTCAAGGCACCCTTCACCACTCCTGTTCCACACCATCAAGTCACCCTTCACCACTCCTACTCCACACCCTCAAGGCACCCTTCACCACTCCTGCTCCACACCGTCAAGGCACCCTTCACCACTCCTGTTCCACACCCTCAAGGCACCCTTCACCACTCCTGTTCCACACCGTCAAGGCACCCTTCACCACTCCTACTCCACACAGTCAAGGCACCCTTCACCACTCCTACTCCACACCCTCAAGGCACCCTTCACCACTCCTGTTCCACACCGTCAAGGCACCCTTCACCACTCCTACTCCACACAGTCAAGGCACCCTTCACCATTCCTACTCCACACCCTCAAGGCACCCTTCACCACTCCTGTTCCACACCGTCAAGGCACCCTTCACCACTCCTACTCCACACAGTCAAGACACCCTTCACCACTCCTACTCCACACCCTCAAGGCACCCTTCACCACTCCTGTTCCACACCGTCAAGGCACCCTTCACCACTCCTACTCCACACAGTCAAGGCACCCTTCACCATTCCTACTCCACACCCTCAAGGCACCCTTCACCACTCCTGTTCCACACAGTCAAGGCACCCTTCACCACTCCTGTTCCACACCGTCAAGGCACCCTTCACCACTCCTGTTCCACACCATCAAGGCACCCTTCACCACTCCTACTCCACACAGTCAAGGCACCCTTCACCACTCCTGTTCCACACAGTCAAGGCACCCTTCACCACTCCTGTTCAACACCGTCAAGGCACCCTTCACCACTCCTACTCCACACAGTCAAAGCACCCTTCACCACTCCTACTCCACACCCTCAAGGCACCCTTCACCACTCCTGTTCCACACAGTCAAGGCACCCTTCACCACTCCTGTTCAACACCGTCAAGGCACCCTTCACCACTCCTACTCCACACAGTCAAAGCACCCTTCACCACTCCTACTCCACACCCTCAAGGCACCTTCACCACTCCTACTCCACACCCTCAAGGCACCCTTCACCACTCCTACTCCACACAGTCAAGGCACCCTTCACCACTCCTACTCCACACCCTCAAGGCACCCTTCACCACTCCTACACCACACCCTCAAGGCACCCTTCACCACTCCTGTTCCACACCGTCAAGGCACCCTTCACCACTCCTACTCCACACAGTCAAGGCACCCTTCACCACTCCTGTTCCACACCCTCAAGGCACCCTTCACCACTCCTATTCCATACAATCAAGGCACCCTTCACCACTCCTACTCCACACCCTCAAGGCACCCTTCACCACTCCTGTTCCACACCGTCAAGGCACCCTTCACCACTCCTACTCCACACAGTCAAGGCACCCTTCACCACTCCTACTCCACACCCTCAAGGCACCCTTCACCACTCCTATTCCACACAATCAAGGCACCCTTCACCACTCCTACTCCACACCCTCAAGGCACCCTTCACCACTCCTACTCCACACAATCAAGGCACTCTTCACCACTCCTACTCCACACCCTCAAGGCACCCTTCACCACCTACTCCACACCCTCAAGGCACCCTTCACCACTCCTGTTCCACACCGTCAAGGCACCCTTCACCACTCCTGTTCCACACCCTCAAGGCACCCTTCACCACTCCTACTCCACACAGTCAAGGCACCCTTCACCACTCCTACTCCACACCCTCAAGGCACCCTTCACCACTCCTGTTCCACACCGTCAAGGCACCTTTCACCACTCCTGTTCCACACCCTCAAGGCACCCTTCACCACTCCTACTCCACACAATCAAGGCACTCTTCACCACTCCTACTCCACACCCTCAAGGCACCCTTCACCACCTACTCCACACCCTCAAGGCACCCTTCACCACTCCTGTTCCACACCCTCAAGGCACCCTTCACCACTCCTACTCCACACAGTCAAGGCACCCTTCACCACTCCTACTCCACACCCTCAAGGCACCCTTCACCACTCCTGTTCCACACCGTCAAGGCACCTTTCACCACTCCTGTTCCACACCCTCAAGGCACCTTTCACCACTCCTGTTCCACACCGTCAAGGCACCCTTCACCACTCCTACTCCACACAATCAAGGCACCCTTCACCACTCCTACTCCACACCCTCAAGGCACCCTTCACCACCTACTCCACACCCTCAAGGCACCCTTCACCACTCCTGTTCCACACCGTCAAGGCACACTTCACCACTCCTACTCCACACAGTCAAGGCACCCTTCACCACTCCTGTTCCACACCGTCAAGGCACCCTTCACCACCTACTCCACACCCTCAAGGCACCCTTCACCACTCCTACTCCACACAGTCAAGGCACCCTTCACCACTCCTACTCCACACAATCAAGGCACCCTTCACCACTCCTACTCCACACAGTCAAGGCACCCTTCACCACTCCTACTCCACACAATCAAGGCACCCTTCACCACTCCTACTCCACACAGTCAAGGCACCCTTCACCACTCCTACTCCACACAATCAAGGCACCCTTCACCACTCCTACTCCACACAGTCAAGGCACCCTTCACCACTCCTGTTCCACACCCTCAAGGCACCCTTCACCACTCCTGTTCCACACCCTCAAGGCACCCTTCACCACTCCTACTCCACACAGTCATGGCACCCTTCACCACTCCTGTTCCACACCGTCAAGGCACCCTTCACCACTCCTACTCCACACCGTCAAGGCACCCTTCACCACTCCTACTCCACACCCTCAAGGCACCCTTCACCACTCCTGTTCCACACCATCAGGGCACCCTTCACCACTCCTGCTCCACACAGCTCCCTTAAGCTTTCCACCTCCCACCTTAAATGCATGTTATGATGTTTTCCCAACCAATTATATTGCAAACAATTGCCAGAAGTTGTGTTTTTTTTTTCTGAAAATGAAATTTGCTAGAAACACCCCTCAGATCAGGTAGTTGTGCCTTCTAATGCTCTAACCCCACATTTAATCCTTGGGAAAACACAAAGTGGCTTAGACAAAACCCTGGGACAATGAAGAGGGGAAAGATACTAGAAGTGTCCTTTTATTTTTGAAATGTTATCAATTGCCAGTGCTCACAGCATTGGCTAATGAGGCTAATCATGCACTTCTCCAGGCCCCAGCAGGAAGATTCAGGCCTTTCTTACCGTGAATAAACACTAATGATTCTGTGCCCCTGTGGAATGGGCTGCCTGCCAACAACAATGCTCATTGAGCTGCCCCCGAGTCATCTCATTCAGTACAAATACAAACAAGCTCAGGAAGGAGAGACATGATGAAGGAGCCATAGAATCAATCTGAAACACTGCCTTCACCATATGGAGAGTAATAGCTACTCGTATATTAGAAAAGCTAATTATATCTTAGATATAACTAGAAACTGACAGGCTCCTCTGGTATTCACAGTGCTTTATGGGGAGTGGCGATCTTGGAACAGTCCCTAGTCACCAACACTAACTTATTTATATAAATATGTTGTTCAGGTATATTTGGGATTCATCCCTGACTTCCACACTTGCTCAAATATCAGAGCTCGCAGATTCTGTACACGCAGGCAGCAATCCCATTCTCCCATACGGTTTCTTTGGACCCTTTTTTCCTCACAGTCACCTGACAGTAATTTGTACAAAGGCTTTAAAAACATAAGTCTCAAGACTCTGACTCTCCCATTTTGCCTTTGCTAGAGTAACTCTGGTTGGAGATTTTCCCCACTTATGCTTGGTCACATGACAAACTGACCACATGACCCCTGATCATATGATGTCTGTAAGAATCATTAGGGAAGGTTTGGTTTGCTGTAGATGAGTAACTTTGCCCGTCTGCTGTTAAGCTTATTTAGAATGAAAGGAATCAGTAAGGAAGGAGACCTTGCTTCTTTCAGAACTGTGCTGGTGCCTTACACTTCATCCTGAGCTCCTGTTTTATACCTTTTTTCAATTATTCCTTAAAGCTGGGGGTGGTAGTGGGGATAAACTCCTACTACCTATTAAATGCTTCCAAAGCCATGCTCTCAAACGGCCTCTGACAACAAAGTCCAGCTCTTGGCCTTCATGCGTGGCTTAGCTACTAAGCCATTTCCACTGACAGGAGAAGAGACAAAGATGAGCCCTTACACCAGTTGCTTTGGCCAGATGGGGCTCATCAGCTGTGGTTGGCAGCTCATCTAGGAGAAGGAAAACTCTGATCTCAAACCTTCCCTACCTTGTGGCTACACCTACTCATCGGGAAGGCTTCAAGAGTAAACCCAGAGGGAAAAATACACAGAGCTGAAGTTCCTAAGGTAATCCTACATTGAGTTCAATGCAGACTGGAAACTCCTGTGACGCTGCTGGTGCCAAACTATATCAGTCTCTGCCATTCTTTTGGGTTTGTCAGATTCATAGAGAGGGAAAGCTTGTTACATGGGCCGTAACTTGCACTCCATACCGTAGTGTCCTGGTCTGTATATCTAGACAGCTAGAATGCAACATCCATGGTCGACCCTGACCCACAGAGGCCTCATCATCATCATTATTGGAAATCCTTTTAAATGCTTATTTAGTCTTTCTCTTCAAATCCCATATATAATGATACATTCGTTGATTTAATTACCCTCAGTTCAAGAATCGTAGCCCACTCAGCGACTAGTTGAAACAATCTTTTACTATCTATCTATCCAGAGTTCAAAGTAAATTTTATTTTCAAAGTATATATGTCACCATATACATTCATTTTAGATATATCTTATATATAGATTCATTTTCTTATGGACAAACTCAGTTAATCTATAGAATAATAACCATAACAGAATCAGTGAAAGATCACTCAACCAGGGCATTCAGCCAGAGCGCAGAAGGCAACAAAATGTGCAAATACAACAACAACAACAACAACAATAATAATAATAATAATAATAATAATAATAATAATAATAATAATAATAATAATAATGTATTGAGAACATGTCCTTGAAAGAGAGTCCATAGGTTGTGGGAACATTTCAATGATGGGGTGAGTGAAGTTGAGTTAAGTCATCCCCTTTGGTTCAAGAGCCTGATGGTTGAGGGGTAGTAACCATTCCTGAACCTGGTGGTGTGAGTCCTGAGGCTCCTGTACCTTCTTCCTGATGGCAGCAGCGAGGAGACACCATGTCCTGGGTTGTGTATGGTGGGTGCTACTTTACTGTGACAATGTTTCATATAAATGTGCTCAACGGTTAGGAAGTCTTTACCCATTATGGACTGGGCCATATTCATGACATTTTGTAGGATTTTTCAGTCAAGGGCATGGTGTTTCCAAACCAGGCTGTGATGCAACCAGTCAGTATACTCTCCACTACACATCTCGAGAAGTTTGTGGAAGTTTTAGGTGTCATGCCGAATCTCCACAAGCTTCAATGGAAGTAGAAGCGCTACTGTGCTTTCTTCGTAATAGCACTTATGTGCTGGGCCAAGGACAGGTCCTCCAAAATAATCACTAGGAATTTAAAGTTGCTAACCCTCTCCACCTCTGATCCTCCAATGAGGCCTGACTCATGGAACTCTGCTTTCCTTCTCTTGAAGTTTATAACCTGCTCCTTGACCTTGCTGACTTTCAGTAAGAGGTTGTTGTTATGACACCACTCAGCCAGATTTTCAAACTCCTTGCTATATGCTGATTCATTACCACCTTTGATTCAGCCAATGAGAATGGTATCATCAGCAAACTTAAGTAAGGCTTTGGAGTTGTGCTTAGCCACACAGTCATAAGTGTAAAGATAATAGAGCAGTGGGCTAAGGACACAGGTGCACCTGTGTTGATGGAAATTGTGGAGGAGATGTTATTGCCAATCTGAACTGAATGGAGTCTGTAATCGAAGGAATCCAGGATCCAATTGCACAAGGAGGTACTGGGGCAAAGGTTTTGAAGTTTATTGTGTTACGTACCCCGTAACTGGGTTAACAGACCAGCAGAAATGGAATGATACATTGGAGTCTGGTGGTACTGAAACAAAAGGTGTTTATTAGTAAACTAAACAATACAGTATCAAAAATGCCAATATACATATAAAACAGGTTAGCAATAATAAAAACAGAAGTGTAGGAATAATAATCATCAGTAAAAAAACAAGCTCTATCAAAGTCTAGGGGTAAATGTATTGTCATAAGAGAATATAGAATTCAGTTCAGTTCAGTTCGTGCTGAGGTAGTTGTTGTGTTGCAATGTTGGAGAGAGAGAGAGAGAGAGAGAGAGAGAGCGAGTGAGAGAGAGAGAGAGAGCGAGTGAGAGAGAGAGAGAGAGAGAGAGAGAGCGAGTGAGAGAGAGAGAGAGAGAGAGCGAGTGAGAGAGAGAGCGAGAGAGAGAGAGAGAGCGAGTGAGAGAGAGAGAGAGAGAGAGAGCGAGTGAGAGAGAGAGAGAGAGAGAGAGAGAGAGAGAGAGAGAGAGAGAGAGAGAGAGAGAGAGAGTGAGAGAGTGAGAGATGAGCAGCCGCAGCAGGCAAACCTTCCATTGTCTTCTTGTGGTGAATCTGTGGGATTTGTTGCCACAGGTGGCTGTGGAGGCCAGATCATTGGATGTGTTTAAGTTGGAGTTTGATAGTTTCTTGATTAGTCAGGGTGTCGAAGGTGACGGGGAGAAGGTAGGAGAATGGGGTCTAGAGGGAAGCTGGATCACCCATGATGAAATGGTGGAGCAAACTCAATGGGTCAAATGGCCTCATTCTGCTCCCATGTTTTATGGTCTTATGTTTGAGCAGGGCAGAGGGCCAGCAGCATGGTTTACACAAGAGATTCTGCAAATGCTGGAAATCTTGCGCAGTACCCACAAAATGCTGGAGGAATGCAGAAAGTCAGGCAGCATCTATAGAGAGAAATAAACAGGCAATATTTCAGAGCGAGTTCCTTCGTCAGGACACAGCTCATTCTGGTGCAGGTGCTAGGAAGACATGTTGATATCTACGTCTTGGTAGCAGGAATGCCTTGCCCCTTGGGAGTGCTGCTGATTGTTAGAGTGGCTGTTACTAACACTGACACACTTGATACATTAGTGTGAAGTTCTGACACAGGGCCTGCATTTTTTGAGTCACCATGCAAAAGTGAGGTTTCCAGATAGCAAAGGAACAAGTTAGCAGATGAGTTCTCTTTCAGAGGATTTATAGAGATGCTGACGCACAGCACAAGCATGGTGATGGGCCACTGGCAGGGCATTCCCACCAAACCTTGGGAGAATATTTGTGCAGAGAAGGGTCATGATCACTTTTTCCACTTGCACACAGGCTGACCAAGCACTTAATAGGTTTCAATTACAACTCAGGCATTAAACACCATCTCCTAGGAAAATGGATCTAGTGCTTTCCCGGCTTACACAACAGTGAACTCTTCTCGGGCTTCCATCTGGGTACAGGTATTGATTATAACTGAAGTTTCGATCACCAACTCTGCCAGCTTCTTCTTATAATTGATACCTGTACCTGCCTGGCAGCCCGAGAAGAGTTTATTCATCATCTCCTTCGAATTCCATCACAGCCCAAGTAACGGTCATCCTACATCTGAGTGTTGCATGGGAAGGTCTGACACACTCCGTTTGCCTGAGAACAGTGCTTTGAAGCTCTGGGTATCAATGGCAGGGAAGGCTACCTGTGTCGTGCCATTCCATCAACCCGTTCTCTAGCAAAAAGGATTGCTGAGGGTGCTAGTATGGGTGAGAAACAATCCAGGACTCCCCACAGTTCGGTATCAGACCTGCCAGTGCCCCAGACACATCACGGTGCAGATTGTGCTGTCTTTGTCTGTCGGTTTTTCTGTGAAATCATCTGAACTGCAACTCATCTGCAAACATGTTCCTTTGCCAGTTGGAAACTGGCTCACTCCTGCGTGGTGACACAGGAAATGCAGGCCCTGAGACAAACCTCTGCACTATAGTATGAAGAGTGTTAGTGGCAGCCGCTCTGACAAGAAGCAGCACTCCCAAGATGCAACTGTCAGCATGTCTTCCTAGCGTCAGTCCGACAGCACTTGTCACCCCAGTATTGCCAGTTGGACACTCCTTATCTGGACAGCTAAATCATACTGTTATTCTGACAAACTATAACATTAATGTTTATATGTTTTTTTGACATCTGATTGATTTTTAAAATCTTATTTGAAGATACAGCACGGAATAGGTCCTCTGACCCAGCGAGCCACACCACCCAGCAACCCATCTATCTAAGATTTCTGATGACTCTACCTTAGTAGAATGCATCAGCAAGGGAGATGAGGCTGAGCACAGGGCTACGGTGGGAAACTTTGTCACATGGTGCGAGCAGAATCATCTGCAGCTTAATGTGAAAAAGACTAAGGAGCTGGTGGTGGACCTGAGGAGGGCTAAGGTACCGGTGACCCCTGTTTCCATACAAGGGGTCAGTGTGGACCTGGTGGAGGATTACAGATACCTGGGGATATGAATTGACAATAAACTGGACTGGTCAAAGAACACTGAGGCTGTCTACAAGAAGGGTCAGAGCCGTCTCTATTTCCTGAGGAGATTCAGGTCCTTTAACATCTGCCGGACGATGCTGAGGATGTTCTACGAGTCTGTGGTGGCCAGTGCTATCATGTTTGCTGTTGTGTGCTGGGGCAGCAGGCTGAGGGTAGCAGACACCAACAGAATCAACAAACTCATTTGTAAGGCCAGTGATGTTGTGGGGGTGGAACTGGACTCTCTGACGGTGGTGTCTGAAAAGAGGATGCTGTCCAAGTTGCATGCCATCTTGGACAATGTCTCCCATCCACTCCATAATGTACTGGTTAGGCACAGGAGTACATTCAGCCAGAGACTCATTCCACCGAGATGCAACACTGAGCATCATAGGAAGTCATTCCTACCTGTGGCCATCAAACTTTACAACTCCTCCCTTGGAGTGTCAGACACCCTGAGCCAATAGACTGGTCCTGGACTTATTTCCACTTGGAATAATTTACTTCTTCTTCTTCTTCTTCTTCTTCTTCTTCTTCTTCTTCTTCTTCTTCTTCTTCTTCTTCTTCTTCTTCTTATTATTATTATTATTATTATTATTATTATTATTATCATCATTATCATCATCATCATTAAATTATTTATGGTTTTATATTGCTATATCTCTACACTATTCTTGGTTGATGCGACTGTAACGAAACCCAATTTCCCTCGGGATCAATAAAGTATGTCTGTCTGTCTGTCTTAACACAAGCCTGATCACAGGACAACTTACAGTGAGCATTTAACCCACTAACCAATATGTATTTAGACCATGGGAGGAAACCCATGCACTCACAGGAAGAACGTACAAACTTCTTAGGTGCAGTGCCAGAATTGAACTCTGAACTCTGATGCATGGACAGTAATAGTGTCGCTCGAAGTTGGTATTGTACACGTGAATGATATTCAGGCAGGTGAACATCAGGAGAAGGAAGGGAAAATGGGGACTGAGCTGAAAGGGGAGTTTTGTTTTCCTTTATTTTTATTTCACACATGGTACATGGTGTGTGTGTGTGTCCAATCCGTATTTAATGATCACAAGTAACTGCAGAGAGTTCTAGAAACAGCTCAGCACATCACAGGAACCGGCCTCCTCTTTATGGACTCTGTCTTTAGTTCTTGCTGCCTTAGTAAAGCAGGCAGCACATTCAAAATCCACATCCACTCTGGACATTCTCCCTTCTCCCCTCTCCGGTCGGGGAGAAGATACAAAAAGAACATACCCCCAGGCTCAAGGACAGCTTCTATCCCACTGTTATCTGACTCTTGAATGGACCTCTTGTACAATAAGATGGAGTCCTAGCCTCACAATCTACCTCTTTGATCGGCCTGTGTCATTTACCTGCACTGCCACTTTCTCAATGGCATTTTCACTTTATTCTGCATTGTTATTGTTTTACCTTATTCCAGTTCTGTGTAATAATCTGTATAAACAGTACGCAAGACAGGCTTTTCTCTGTATTTTGATGCATGTGACAATAATAAATCAATATCAAATATGTTCTACATAATTTTGAATGTGCACCACTACTGTGAAATCCAGCTTCCTGAGTAGTGAGTGACAGTTGAAATATTTGCATTTGAATGTTGTAACACATAAAGCTGAAAGGTCTGAGTCTCTGTGACCAGATTTACGGTCCCAGCTGCAATGGAAAATCTGCTTTACTTGGATTTTTATTGTAAACTGTATTTGTATGTCTCTCTTCCCCCACATTTTCATTCAGGAAAGACAACTGGATTTGTGCATTTTTTTTTCAATAGTCTCTTGGGATAAGTATGCCAGGATAAGATTTACTTTCAGTTCACTGATCAAACCAGTTGATGCATCAGCATAAATAGGCTGCAACAGCTGAATACTCGGTGACTAATTGATGCACTCTTTCCCCAGACAGATGGAGAGAGGCTCATGTAGGGCAGAAACATCAGCACAGACCATTTAGGTTAAATTACCCGTTTCTACCATCTTAAACCTCGATGCTTTAAGGTGAGCACATTATTCAATACATAACAGGCCACAAAGATTGAGAAATGTTTTTGAAAGACATCCAATAGAGCAAATGCTGACCTGAACAACCCAATGAAAGAATGCTTGAGTGCTGAAATGTCTGAGTTTATCTGTGTAAATGATGAGGTTACACTTGAAATAGTATTGCATGATTATTTAATATACCAATTAGCTTATCAGTTCAAATATTTTAACACTTCTTACACATGATAATGAATCAAAGTGGGCTGAAGAACCTGCTTCAGTTTATCCTACATAATATACCACTGAGCCCATGCTAGTCTCCTTCACTCTCTCTCAGTACATTTGACGTTAACAGAATAGAGATGAAGAGGAATCCCTTTAGCCAGAGAATCGTGAATACTTTGACACAGATGGCTCATTGCGTACGCTGTATTTAAAGCAGAGGTTGATATGCTTTTGATTAGTTAAGGCGTTTACGGTGAGAAGGCAGGAGTGGACAGACAGCTCCTTTTTCTGAAAGGGGAAATGCCTAATAAGAGGGGCCATGATTTTAAGTGATTGGAGGAAAGCACAGGGGGATGTCAGAGGCAAGTTTTTACACTGGGAATGGTGGTAGAGGGAGATACACTAAGGAGTTTCAGGAGACTTTGAAAGAAGAATGGAAGGCTATATGGAGGGAAAGGTTAAATTGATCTTACAGTAGGTTAACATCAACATTGTACTGTTCCATACTCGCTTTTAATGGGATTGAGAGGGAATATAAATCAGCCATAATTGAATGACTGAGCAGATTTGATGGGCCAAATGGCCTAATTCTTCTCCTACATCTTATGGTCTTATATTAAGAAAGATGTCAGTTCATGGATAAAAGGAAAACGGAGAATATTTGAATAAACTAAAGGTCTGATGTAAACAAAGAATTTTAGAGTTATTGAATTTGGAAACCCGGCCTGAAGATTGAAAGGAACAGGTTTGCAGGAGGAGTTATTTGTACACATGATTGGAGACTATAGCATTGTCCTTTGGAGCTTATGGAATGCCTCAGGCAGGGAGGCAGAGTAAAGCTGATCAAACCATAGTGAGAGCAAAGTGGTTGCTGGCATTGTTATAAAAGAGAATAATTCTATCTTCTTGGGTAGATAAGGGATGGAAATCAGAAAGCAAGATTCAGCCTCAAAGGCAACCAGGAAATTAAAGATCTAACTGGCCAAAAATTTTGCTTCATTCAAATGTTGATGTTAGGGGGCAGCAGTAACTTTTCAATCAGTGGAGGAATATGGCTGCTTACATACAGTTGTTGATCTCAAACCATTACCCAGCAGATATTGGGGAAAAGACTGAGGATAAATCCGGGTCTGACCTCTGGGGAGAGGAGTAAATAGACTTGATGGTCAGTAGTCATGAAACAAATCAGAAGACTGTGCAACTAGGAATTTACGAAGGGGAAATGTTTGCACTGTAATACTTTTTGGTTTAATCATGATTTCCATGATTTAACTAATGGTGTCTTAACTTTTGCCATGTCTTAACTAATGGTAACAGTTTTTCTAACCAATGGCCATCTCACCATAAATGTATACATTCAGTTGCCACTTGGTTATGTACAGGTGGCAACAAAGTGACCACTGATTTAATTTCTATACGTCTGTGGCCTTCTGCTGCTCTATTCCATCTGCTTCAAGGTTGGACGCATTGTGCGTTCAGAGATGTTCTTCTGCACACCACTGTTGTAACGTGGTTATTTGAGTTATGGTCCCCTTCCTGTCAGCTTGAACCAGTCTGACCATTCTCCTCTGACCTCTCTCTTTAACAAAGCATTTTTTGCCCACAGAACTGCTCACTGGATTTTTTTTTTCTTTTTTACACCATTCTCTGTAAACGGTAGAGACAGTTGTGTGTGAAAATCCCAGGAGATCAGCAGTTTCTGAGAAACTCAAACCACCCAGACTGGCACCAATGATCAATCCATGGTTCACGTCGCTGAGATGACATTTCTTCCCCATTCTGATGTTTGGTCTGAACAGCAACTGAACCTCTTGACCATGATCTGCATGCTTTTATGCACTGAGTTGCTGCCACATGATTGGCTGAGGAGATATTTGCACAAGGAACAGGTCGACAGGTGTATCTAATAAAGTGGCCATGAGCAGATATTCAAAAAAGAGTTTTGACATAATATGTAGCATTTGAAACTGTCTTTGATGCAATTGTAGAAAATATCTTCTTTTTGTTCCAAAAGTAACAACACCTGAAGGAATCTTGAGGAATGCAAGTTCTTTTTAAAAGTCGGGAAATGCAATGAAAAGGACTATAGAAAGCAAAATTGCCAGTTACTAGAACAGGTAAGATTAAAGAAATCCTCTTGTGGTTATTAAAGAAGATTATTCCAATCTCTGTAATTTATCAAACAACTGTTTTCCATGTTTCACAAATTAGATATACAATAATCCGGCTAAAACAGAAGGAAGCTCTTGAAACAGGAATCCAATCGGATCATGAAATCGATTCAAAAACATGCTCGGTCTGGGCAGCAATTAATGCTATTTGCTTAATGAGCCCTGTCTCATTCTTGTGCTTCTGAAAGGATCCGGCGATGATTGATTGCCCGCTTGTGACAGTGCGCATCAATCCCCATCGCACCATGCCTGCAACCTCAGCCTACGCTTTGCTGCCCAGGGTTGCACTCAATCTGATCGCTAGACAAAGCTTATTGTGGAAATCGGCTTAGACCATCTCCATAGCAACAGCATATCATCAGAGGAGAGTGAAGGCTTCACCAGTGAACCATTTTTAGGAAGGTAAAACGGAGGTAACAGGTTCCGGGAAGCAGCCTTGCTCGGGCTACGATTCCCCAGCTGTTCCTCCACCTTTGATCGCCCGGTCACCGAAAAATAAAGTTGGTGCATGAGATTGGGATTTTTGTCTCTCACTTTACTGGCGTTTCAGCACACTTTACAGACGCGAGGATCCCTGAAAGAGGAGATTCTGCCTTTGACAAGAGTAAGTGATGTAGTTATCAGTAACATTTTTGTTTTTTGAATTAATCAACTCTGTAAAAAAGTACGTCCCTTAACATGAGAACAAGCATTCAGATACTGTACCTTACAATCCGATTTTACTCCTGTTGTGCTGGGTTCTGTTCCAAACTGAGATCTATCTACTAGTGATAATCCGGAGTGAAATGGAACAAAATTATGTACATGCGGTAGAAATCGTTACAACACAATATCTTCCGTCCATAAACAGGATCTTTAATAACAATAGTTGAACTCACACACATGATTATTGAGTAAAAGCTAAGTAGCTAAGTGGCATTGTTAATTGAACCGGATATAGTATATTTCATTGTTATTTATTATATCTGGAATGATGCAGGTACTATCAATACTCTGGGCAGCAAGCAGTATTTTTACAAGACAAGGTCCCTGCATATTAAAAAAACAAAACTGATGAAATAAAATCCTCAGAGGTAATAACAAAACCCAGCATACTTACTGACCTAATAATATGAGCTCCTCTAATTGTACTTGTTTTTGAGATGCAATGGAAAATACATTTTGATAAATGACCGTTAACCAGATGCTATTGCAATTTGGAATCTAATTTCACACTCATTCATTTTTATTTGTACCTCAGATAGCACCTAAGACTTCTGCAAAAGTGTCCCACCATGACCAGTCTGCGACTTGTCCAAAGAGAGTAAATATTTTCCTTTATCCCTGTCTCTGCAGTTCCTCACTTTGCCACTTTCTGACAAGTTGTTTTTAATCCTTTCTCTCTGATTTATACGGGAGGACTGATGTCATTCACTCCCTTTCTCTGATTATTTTTTAGTATTTGGACTCTAGGGTTAGCACTTGTTCACTACAGCTCCTGGTTTGAGATATTCCTCAGAAAATTTATAGAATATTCCACAGTCCCTGAACTCACTGAGTTGTGAGTGATTCTTGCTGTGACCTTGCCTCTTTGTGAGCTTTACCACACTCCACTGAAGATGGAGCAGATGAAAATTTGTCATGTTTTTGTACCCTCTACCACTTTTTTCCAGAACTTTTGACCTGCACTTTGCTCTCAGTGAAGCTTCAGGTAGAAAATAAATCTACAATTTACTCCTTCAAAATTCTCGGTTCTGCGGCGGAGGTTTCTTCCAAGTCACCAGAAGTCTTACTTACCTTAAAAATTGAAAGCCTCCACAGAAATGCATGTTTCTTAAACTCAGAGGGTCACCTCTGACTTATTGAGGGGCTTAGATCAGGGGACTGGTCACAGTCCTTTCTTCCCAGGGCTGGGGGGGGGGCATAGATTTAATGTGGGTAGGGAATAATTTAAAGGGAGTCTTGAGGAGCAAGTTTTTCCACACAGAGGGTGGTGGGTATGTGAAATAACCTATCAAAGGAAGTAGCAGAGGTGGGTACAATTACAAATTTAAAAGGCATTTGCACAGCTGCAAGAATAGGAAATGCTTCAAGGGATATGGCCAAGCACTGGCAAATAGTCTTGGACAAGCTGGTTTCTGCACCTGTGGTCTAAACCATATTTACTGCTCACTTGTCAATTTCAGAGAATTCTGACTCCCTACCCACATACGCTTCTTAATGTCACACTCAGCCTTTGTATCACCTACCCAAAGTTCTGACTGCTTCTGATCCATTACTCCTACAAAGAATTGTCTCAGTGAGATGATATTGAAAAGTGGGCGAGGGTAATGATCCTAACAAATGAATCAGATTCCCACAGCTGATTCATTGTTCCATATGTTGCATGTCAGCTCATTTCAGAGCAGTAATGTGGTGTTATTTAGATGGCTGGGCACCACTCACTGGAAAAAAATTAAAACTTGCACCTACTTCTTATAGGCACTGTCACTTGTTGTGTCAGTGCAATCCAAATTGTCCCCTCAAACCTTAGCTAAAATGGTAGCATAGTGCTTAGCACAACACTTTACAGTAGAAGCGAACTGGGTTCAATTCCCGCCGCTGCCTGTAAGGCGTTTGTACATTCTCCCCATGACCGCGTGGAATTCCTCCAGGAGCTCTCATCTCCTCCCACAGTTCAAAGACATACCGGCTGGTAGGTTAATGGTCATTGTAAATTGTCCTGTGATTAGGCAAGGGTTAAATCAGGGTCCTGATCAAGGGTCTCTGTCTGAAACTTTGACTCATTGTCGCTCTACATGGATGCTGCCTTTCCTGCTGTGTTTCTCTAGCATTTTGAATGTGTTGCTCTGGATTTCCATCGTCTTCAGAATCTCTTGTGCTAAGGAGATTGTACGTTCTCCACAAGACCACATGGGTTTCCTCCAAAGATAAACAGGTTTGGGTGTAATTGGGGTGGTTGTGCTCATTGTACAGCTTGTTACCATGCTGGATCTCTAAATAAGTAACTGAAAATAATTTATATATATTGAGGAACTGAAGGCGTTATCAAGTCACGATATTGGACTTGATCACCCTTCTTAAAAGGGTTGGTTTCAGAAAGGAATTACAGAGTTGCTCTTAGGTGTCTATTAAATCTCTTCCCTCTCACCTCAAACTAATGCCCTCTGCTTCTTGATTTCCAACCCTGGGGAAAAGACTGTGCACTATCTGTGCCCTCATCATTTTATACACCTTGTTAAGATCACCCTTCATTCTCCTACTCACCAATGGAAAAACAGCCTAACCTGTTCAACCTCTTTCTGCTTCGTAGCCTCTCGAATGCCAACAAATCCTTATAAATCTCCTTTGCACCCTTTCCAGCTTAATGGCATCCTTTATATAGCAGGGTAGCCAATATGGAACATAATATTTCAAATGTGGCCTCACCAGCATCCTGTTCAACTACAACATAACATCCCAATTTCTACACTCAGCACCCTGACTGATGAAGGCCAGCATAACAAAAGCCTCCTCAATATCCTGTCTGCCTGCAACACCACTTTCATAGAACCACGTACTTGTGCTCTTAAGTCCCTCTACTCCCAAGAGCAAAACCATTCACTGTTGAATTCCTACCTTTATTTTTCTTCCCAAAGTGCAACACCACACATTTATCTAAATTAAACTCCATTTTCCATTCCTTGACCCACTGAACCAACTGATCAAGATCCCTTTGCGAATCCTGATAACCATCTTCATTCTCAATGACACCACCTCCTTTGTTGTCACCTGCCAACTCACCAACCACACCTTGAACATTCTCATCCAAGTCATTAATGTAGATGACAAATAGCAATGGGGAACACTACTATTCTCTGGTTTTCAGTCTGTAAAATAACCTTCCTCCATCACCCTCTAATTCCTACCATCAAGCTAATTCCATATCCAATTAGTAGCTTTCCTTAGATCTCATGCAATCTAACTAGACATAAGAAATAGTGTAACAGCAGAATTAGGCCATTCAGCCCATCATATCTGATCCGCCAATGCATCACGGCTGATTTATTATCCCTCTCAACCCCATTGAGATGTCTTCTGGTAAGATGGCGACACACATGAAAGCGGCATCCCCTCAGGGGCCGATCAAAGGTGCTTTTCTCTTTGTAAAATGTGCTCTTTACGATCCAAAGACAATTCTACTCCAAGGACATCGGATACCGCAGGGCAACTCCATCAGTGAGCTGCTCGTTGATCGGAGTAGCTGGACTGGTGTCGGTGGCAGAGCTGGCCAAGGTGTTGAAGGGGTTGGCTGAGATGTCAAAGGAGCCGAGTGGGATATCGGAAGAGCCTGTCTGGATATCGAAGGAGCCCGCTGGTGCATCTGAGGAGCCTGTCTGGATATCGAAGGAGCCCGCTGGTGCACCTGAGGAGCCTATCGGGATATCGAAGGAGTCACTCAGGATATTGGTGTAGTCCACCATTGTGTTGGAGGAGCCGGTTTGGGTTCGGAGTAGTCCTGGCTGCCCGCTACACGGAAGCATCAGAGTTGGTGCAGTATAACCGCGGGAGATTGTCTCAGACCCTTTACTTGTGATCGCAAGACTCTGTTGGACAGTGAGAATGTAAGTTGCCACAGGCCTGTTACCCTCGTCTGGTGAGGGATGGTCGACATGGGAGTTGTGTAGCCTCAGTTGTAGTGAGAACTAGACATCAAGCCTTGGGCTTGTCTGATGCTGGTGACAAGGTTAGTGGCGTGGAAGTGCCACAGTGTGGTTGAGCTTGGCTGGGTCCTGGCCTCATCCAACTGTGCTGTCCTCCCATGTTTCTGGTGGAATGACACCGGAAATTTTTTCTGTGTAAAAAGAAACTTACCTCTGACATCCCTTCGTACCTACTTCCAAGCACCTTAAAACTATGCCCCGTCATGTTAGCTATTTCAGCCCTGGGAAAAGTCTTCTGGTTATCCACATGATTAATGCCTCTCATCATCTTGTACACTTCTATTAGGTCACCCCTCATCCTCTGTCACTCCAAGTTGAAAAGGCCAAGTTCCCTCAACCTATTTTCATAAGGCAATGCAGCCAACATCCTTGTAAATCTCCTCTGTACTCTCTCTATAGTGACAACATCCTTCCTCACCCTACAGGACTGCAGTAGTCCAAGTGGGGTCTAACTGAGATCTTATATAGCTTCAACATTACCTCACGGCTCTTGAACTCAATCCCATGGTGGATGAAGGCCTTCACACTATACTCCTTAACAACACTGTCAACCTGCGCAGCAGCTTTGAGCATCCGATGGACATGGACCCCAATATCTCACTGACACTCTACACTGCCAAGAGTCTTAACATTAATCTTATATTCTGTCTTCAAATTTGACCTATCAAAATGAACCATTTCAGACTTATCTGGGTTGAACTCCATCTGCCACTTCTCAGCCCAGTTCTGCATCCTATTGATGTCCTGCTGTAACCTCTGACAGTCCTCCAGACTATCCACAACACCCCCAACCTTTGTGTCATCAATAAACTTACTAACCCACCCTTCTTCCTCATCCAGGTCATTTATAAAAATCACAAAGAGGAGGGGTCCCAGAACAGATCCCTGCAGAACACTGCTGGTCACCGACCTCCATGTAGAATATGAACCATCAACAACCACTTCTGTGGTCAAGCCAATTCTGGAATCGCAAAGCAAGGTCTCCTTGGATCCCATGCCTCCCTACTTTCTGAATGAGCCTTGCATGGCGAACCTCATCAAATGCCTTACTGAAATCCATATACACTACATCCACTGCATTTTGTTACAGCCTCAAAGAATTCAATCAGGCTCATAATTGCCCTTGACAAAGCCATGTTGACTATCCCTAGTCAGAATATGTCTCTCCAAATGCTACACACATAATGGGAAAAGAAGTGGTCCCAACACCAAATCTGTAGAACACCAATAATCAATGACAGCCAACCAGGATTGTCTCCTGCCAGTCAGCCAATCTTCATGCTAGAATCTTTCTTGTAATACTAAGCAGTTTCATGTGTGACACCTTGTCAAAGCCATTTGAAATCCAAACAATCAGCATCCACTGACTCTGTCTATCAATACTGTTATTTCCTCAAAGAATTCTGGCAGATTTGTCAAGCAAGATTTCCACCTAAGGAAATTTAGGCCTAATTTGTCATATGCCTCCAAGAACCTCAAAATCTAGTCCTTAATTATAGACTCCAACATCTTTGCAACCACTGAGGTCAGGCCAACTGGCCTATAATTTCCTTTCTTCTGCCTCTCTCCTTTGTTAAAGGGTGGAGTGTATTTGCAATTTTCCAGTCCTCCGGAACCATTCCAGTGTCTGGTGATTCTAGAAAGATCATTACTCATGCTTCCACAGTCTCTTTAGCGACATCTTTCAGAATCCTGGGGTGTAGCCATCAGGTCTTCTTTCAGCCACAATTCAGCAAAGCCCACAGCATCATATCAGTCAATCTTTAACTGCACTACAAGATCAGCTACCGTGTTCTGTATACTGCGTGCTTTCATATGTACACTGTAACAGCTTCAGTCCTTTATTCAACACCCTTTTTGAATTCAGCCCCCTATTACACTTTAACTCGTTCCATTGATTGCAATTTTGCCTGATCATCTACCTGTCTTTCCTCAGAGTCTCACTGCACACTTCTAGATAGTTTAATTCCTCCGCATAGCATAGTGCTGCATGGCAGCCTGTCATGAGGAACCTTATCGAAGACCTTACTGAAGTCCATATAGACCACATACACCATCCTCATCACACCAACTTTCTTGGTACCTTTAAAATTCCCAATCAAATCTCCCAAGCACAAAGCAGCACTGACTAATTAACCTCTTTTTTTCAAACATTTGTATATAATTTCCCTCAGAAGCTCTTCTTGTAACTTACCTATCAGATGCTAGGCTTTCTGGTCGGTAGCTCGTATGTGTTTCCCTGCAGCTCTTCTTAAATAAAGGCACAGCATTAGTGGCCCTCTAGTCTTCTGGCACTTCGCCCTTCACTAATGATGATTCATATATCTCAGCCAATGCTCCCACAATTTCTTCTCAATCTTCTGAAAATGTTCTTGTACATACCTAATCAGGCCCTGGAGATTTATCTACCTTCATTCATTTAATACCATTCAGTATCTTCTCAACATTAAATCAGACTTTCTCCATGACATTCCCATTAACAATTTCATGGTCTGAAGTCTTCATGTCTTTCTCCAGGGTGAAAACAGATGAGAAATATTCACTGAGGACCTCGTCCATCTCCTCTCGCTCCACACAAAGATGTTCACTCTGGTCTTTGGTCAGTCAGTTCTCTCTCATACTAGCTTGGCAAATTTTAACCCCTCCATGGAAGGGTGATGCTCTTCCTTATCTAGATCTTTGCTCTCAATAGTCCTAGTGCTGAGTACACTGATACCAATTCTGAAATAGCAGTTACATTAAACATATGAATGCTTTTGTGCTAGTATTTGGACAAATAGATGCTGAGACAATTGGTGAGGAAGTGGCTACAAATGCAGTAATTATCCCAATGGATTAGCTTGGGTGATCAACAACATGGCCACTTTCTTCACTTCAGGACTGCTGGTGGTAAATATGTTTCCTGTGAGGATGTAGACTGTCATAGGCTCACAGTAGAGAGGCTCAGTGATTTAATGACATTGTTTTTATTGTTGCATTATTTGTTTTTTCTTCTCTGCACATTGGATGTTCAGTGACCTCTTTTTTAAAGGGTTCTTTTGGGTTTGCGGCTGCCTTTAGAGAGATGAATCTCAAGGTTGTATAATGTATGCATACTTTGATAATAAATGTACTTTAAACTGGGAATGAACAACTGGGAAAGGCATTAACAGACTACTGACACTAGTTAGCTGCAGAAATTGCTGCAATTAGAAAATGAGAGGTGATCACACAAACATGAAAATTTTTTTTGAATATTTCTCTTCACATAACTTGTGATTTTTAGGATGGTGTAAATAAATCATTTATTGTTTTTCAGTTTGATTTGGCTATATCATTGAGTATCTAATTATTCTGTAATAATATTTTATAAAAATTAGGAAACAAGATCATATCATTAATGAAGCAAAGCATCTCCTGGAGGCAAACGCTAATATTGGTGTTTTTTAAAGATTCCTGAGTTTAAAAGTTATGCTAAACAATAAATCCATTTTGAGGTTCTATTAACATTGATCAATAGAATTTAATTCAAAAATGAATGAAGATTTGAGAATAAGCGTCAGGGACTAACTTTATTTTGTAAGTCTTTTGTTTTCTTACACAATTCTGTGGAAAGCGGCCAGTGAGTGAGTGGGCCAGTGAAGGAGTGGAGATTTGAGGCTTTGACTCGAGAGGCTGAGGACGAGCTTCACTCCAAGTGAGGTAAGGCCGGGTAAGTTCCTTTCCAAGGAGAAAGTTTCAAAAGTTGAGGCAAGTATTGGGTAGGTCATGGCAGCTGAGATCGGCCCCGTGGTTTGTTCATCCTGCAGCATGTGGGAAATCAGGGATACTTCCAGTGTCCCTGACAACTATGTACACAGGAAGTGTGTCCAACTGCAGCTTCTGGCAGACCGCTTTGAGCATCTGGAGCTGCGATTGGATTCATACTGGAGCATCCGCGATGCTGAGAAAATCGTGAATAGCACGTTCAGTGAGTTGGCCACACCACAGGTAAAGGCTACACAGGCAGAAAGGGAAGGGGTGGCCATTAGACAGCGTAGCAGTAGGCAGGTAGTGCAGGAGTCCCCTGAGGTCATCTCCCTCCTAAACAGATATACTGTTTTGGATACTGTTGGGGGAGATGTCTCATCAGGGGAAGGCAGCAGCAGCCGAGTTCATTGCACCATGGGTGGCTCTGCGGCACAGGAGGGAAGGAAAAGGAGTGGGAGAGCTATAGTGATAGGGGATTCGATTGTAAGGGGAATAGATAGGTGTTTCTGCGGCTGCAAACAAGACTCCAGGATGGTATGTTGCCTCCCTGGTGCAAGGGTCAAGGATGTCTCTGAGCGGCTGCAGGACATTCTGGAATGGGAGGGTGAACAGCCAGTGGTCGTGGTGCACATAGGTACCAACGATATAGGTAAAAAACAGGATGAGGTCCTACAGGTGAATTTAGGGAGTTAGGAGATAAACTAAAAAGTAGGACCACAAAGGTAATAATCTCTGGAATACTACCAGTGCCACATGCTAGTCAGAGTAGAAATAGGAGGATATTTCAGATGAATATGTGGCTTGAAAAATTGTACAAGGGGGAGGGATTCAAATTTCTGGGGCATTGGAACCAGTTCTGGGGGAGGTGGGACTGGTATAAACAGGACGGTCTGCACCTGGGCTGGACTGGAACCAATGTCCTAGGGGGAGCGTTTGCTACTGCTGTTCAGGAGGCTTTAAACTAATGTGGCAGCGGGATGGGAACAAGTGCAGAGAGACAGAGGGGTGTAAAATGAGGGTAGAAGCAAAAAGTAGTAAGGTGAAAAGTAAAAGTGGCAGGCAGGCAAATCCAGGGCAAAAAGCAAAAAGAGCCACTTTTCAACATAATTGTATAAGGGCTAAGAGTGTTGTAAAAACAAGCCTGAAGACTTTGTGTGTCAATGCGAGGAGCATTCATAACAAGGTGGATGAATTAAATGTGCAGATAGTTATTAATGAATATGATATAGTTGGGATCACAGAGACATGGCTCCAGGGTGACCAAGGATGGGAGCTCAACATCCAGGGATATTCAATATTCAGGAGGGATAGACAGGAAAGAAAAGGAGGTGGGGTAGCATTGCTGGTTAGAGAGGAGATTAACGCAATAGAAAGGAAGGACATTAGCCTGGAGGATGTGGAATCGATATGGGTAGAGCTGCATAACACTAAGGGGCAGAAAACGCTGGTGGAAGTTGTGTACAGGCCACCTAACAGTAGTAGTGAGGTTGGGGATGGCATTAAACAGGAAATTAGAAATGCGTGCAATAAAGGAACAGTAGTTATAATGGGTGACTTCAATCTACATATAGATTGGGTGAACCAAATTGGTAAGGCTGCTGAGGAAGAGGATTTCTTGGAATGTAAGCGGGATGGTTTTCTGAACCAACATGTCGAGGAACCAACTAGAGAGCAGGCCATTCTAGATTGGGTATTGAGCAATGAGGAAGGGTTAGTTAGCAATCTTGTCGTGCGAGGCCCCTTGGGTAAGAGTGACCATAATATGGTGGAATTCTTCATTAAGATGGAGAGTGACATAGTTAATTCAGAAACAAAGGTTCTGAACTTAAAGAAGGGTAACTTTGAAGGTATGAGACGTGAATTAGCTAAGATAGACTGGCAAATGATACTTAAAGGGTTGACGGTGGATATGCAATGGCAAGCACTTAAAGATCGCATGGATGAACTACAACAATTGTTCATCCCAGTTTGGCAAAAGAATAAACCAGGGAAGGTAGTGCACCCGTGGCTGACAAGGGAAATTAGGGATAGTATCAATTCCAAAGAAGAAACATATAAATTAGCAAAAAAAAGCGGCACACCTGAGGACTGGGAGAAATTCAGAGACCAGCAGAGGAGGACAAAGGGCTTAATTAGGAAAGGGGAAAAAGATTATGAGAGAAAGCTGGCAGGGAACATAAAAACTGACTGTAAAAGCTTTTATAGATACGTGAAAAGAAAAAGATTGGTCAAGACAAATGTAGGTCCTTTACAGTCAGAAACAGGTGAATTGATCATAGGGAACAAAGATATGGCAGACCAATTGAATAACTACTTTGGTTTTGTCTTCACTAAGGAGGACAAAAATAATCTTCCGGAAATAGTAAGGGACCGAGGGTCTAGTGAGATGGAGGAACTGAGGGAAATACATGTTAGTAGGGAAGTGGTGTTAGGTAAATTGAAGGGATTAAAGGCAGATAAATCCCCAGGGCCAGATGTTCTGCATCCCAGAGTGCTTAAGGAAGTAGCCCAAGAAATAGTGGATGCATTAGTGATAATTTTTCAAAACTCCTTAGATTCTGGATTAGTTCCTGAGGATTGGAGGGTGGATAATGTAACTTCACTTTTTAAAAAAAGGAGGGAGAGAGAAACTGGGGAATTATAGACCAGTTAGTCTGACTTTGGTGGTGGGGAAAATGCTAGAGTGGGTTATCAAAGATGTGATAACAGCACATTTGGAAAGAGGTGAAATTATCAGACAAAGTCAGCATGGATTTGTGAAAGGAAAATCATGTCTGACGAATCTTATAGAATTTTTTGAAGATGTAACTAGTAGAGTGGATAGGGGAGAACCAGTGGATGTGGTATATTTAGATTTTCAAAAGGCTTTTGACAAGGTCCCACACAGGAGATTAGTGTGCAAACTTAAAGCACACGGTATTGGGGGTATGGTATTGATGTGGATAGAGAATTGGTTGGCAGACAGGAAGCAAAGAGTGGGAGTATTCTTTTCAGAATGGCAGGCAGTGACTAGTGGGGTACCGCAAGGCTCAGTGCTGGGACCCCAGTTGTTTACAATATATATTAATGATTTAGACGAGGGAATTAAATGCAGCATCTCCAAGTTTGTGGATGACACGAAGCTGGGCGGCGGTGTTAGCTGTGAGGAGGATGCTAAGAGGATGCAGGGTGACTTGGATAGGTTAGGTGAGTGGGCAAATTCATGGCAGATGCAATTTAATGTGGATAAATGTGAGGTTATCCACTTTGGTTGCAAGAGTAGGAAAACAGATTATTATCTGAACGGTGGCCGATTAGGAAAAGGGGAGATGCAACAAGACCTGGGTGTCATTGTACACCAGTCATTGAAGGTGGGCATGCAGGTACAGAAGGCAGTGAAAAAGGCAAATGGTATGTTGGCATTCATAGCAAAAGGATTTGAGTACAGGAGCAGGGAGGTTCTACTGCAGTTGTACAAGGCCTTGGTGAGACCTCACCTAGAATATTGTGTGCAGTTTTGATCCCCTAATCTGAGGAAAGACATTCTTGCCATAGAGGGAGTACAGAGAAGGTTCACCAGATTGATTCCTGGGATAGCAGGACTTTCATATGAAGAAAGACTGGATCGACTAGGCTTAAACTCACTGGAATTTAGATGATTGAGGGGGGATCTTATTGAAACGTATAAAATTCTAAAGGGATTGGACAGGCTAGATGCAGGAAGATTGTTTCCGATGTTGGGGAAGTCCAGAACGAGGGGTCACAGTTTAAGGATAAAGGGGAAGCCTTTTAGGACCGAGATGAGGAAAAACTTCTTCACACAGAGAGTGGTGAATCTGTGGAATTCTCTGCCACAGGAAACAGTTGAGGCCGGTTCATTGGCTATACTTAAGAGGAAGTTAGATATGGCCCTTGTGGCTAAAGGGATCAGGGGGTATGGAGAGAAAGCAGGTACAGGGTTCTGGTTGGATGATCAGCCATGATCATACTGAACGGCGGTGCAGGCTTGAAGGGCCGAATGGCCTACTCCTGCACCTATTTTCTATGTTTCTGTGTTACATTTCTAAGATAGATAAGAGTATATTTTTTGAACTTTAAAAAAGGAAGTAAAGATTCCTGATCTCCTTAATAACCATTATTACTGAAATTCCTGTAACTAGGAGGATTGTCAAGGAATGTCTGTTTCTTGGAGAAATGGAGGTACCTTCATGAACTGCCATAGCCCCCAATGACAATGTGACTTCAGTCTCTGAGGCCGATGTGAGAGCATTCTTCATGAGAGTGAATCCAGGGAAAGCATCTGGCCCAGATGGGGTACCTGACTGAATAATGAAGACCTATTATGACCAACTGGCTAGAGTGTTCTATTCTATCTGGTCTCCTGGAGTAGATTGGGATCTGCTTTGTTGAGCAGCTCAGCTCCATCTGTAAAAAAAGTAATCTGCTGGTGGTCAACCATTTCAATTCCTATTCCAACATGTTGTTCAGTGGCCTCCTGTTTTGCCACGATGAAGCCACTAGGAGATTGGAGGAGCAACTCCTCGTATTCCCTCATAGTCTCCAACCTGGTGCCATAACATCAATTTCACCCATTTCTGGTTATTTCCTCCCCTCACCCTTCCCTCTCCTTCAATTCCCCACTCTTGCCTCTTACCTCATCTCCACACCTGCCTATCGCTCCCCCGGTGCTCCTCCTCCTTCCCTTTCTTCCGTGGCCCAATCTCCTCTCCTATCAGATTCTCCCTTCTTCAGCCCTTTACTTTTCCACCTATCACTTCCCAGCTTCTTACTTCATCCTCCTCCGCCCCCACCCACCTGGCTTCACCTATCATCTTAAAGATTGTGCTCCTTCCCCTCTCCCTACTGTTTTATTCTGGCATCTTCACCCCTTCCTTTCCAGTCCTGATGACTTACTTATTCATTTCCATTGATGCTTCCTGACCCACTGATTTCCTCCAGCATTTAACTTATTTAGAGATACAGCGTGAAATAGGCCTTTCTGGCTTTTTGAGCCACACTGCCCAGCAAATCCCGAGAGTGCAAATTTAACCCTAACTGCATCCCAGGACAATTGCCAATGACTAATTAACCTACCTGGTGTGCCTTTGGACTGTGGGAGGAACCTGGAGAAAACCCATGCATTCCACGGGGAGGACGTGCAGAGACTCCTTACAGAGGATGCTGGAATTGAGCTGCACACTCTGAAGTCCCAAGCTGAAATAGCATTGCGCTAACTGCTATGCTACCAGGGCACCTGTCAACTTTGCCTCCAACTTCCACCCTGCCCTTAAATTCACTTGGTCCATTTCTGATACCTCTATTTGTTTCTCCATCTGGTTGCTTTGGATTTCTAGCATCGACAGAACCTCTTGGGCTTAGGCACTTCCTACCTCCACCCATCCATTATTTCATCAAATAGCTTAAGGAAGAGGTGCTAGGAAATGCTATACATTTGTATAAGACTGCCTCCTCCAGCATTGCAATTGGTAGTTTAATTCCTTTTTAGAGAATCACTCAGCATTTGTTTATTATGATCACCCTCAGCGGTTAAGGAAGAATTATTAAAGCTCCTGTGACTTTAGGATGAAACTCATGCAGATCACTAAATCTTCTTTAATGTACTTTCAGAGAACAACATCACCAGTGAACAATGTCGATATCTTCATGGTTTAAATGGAATGAGCCCTATCACAGATTCCCGCAGAGGAACCCTACAGATATGGTCGTAGAGACCCTCATGATGGAGCTTAGCTGGCAAATAAAACAAGCTGAGAAGATGCAGAGAGAGCGAGAGGATGAGTATAGAAGAATAAAAACAGGTGTGGACTACAGCTGGCTGGTCAGCCATCCTCAACACAGCTATGATTTGACTCCTGGGGAGAGGCTAGAGTTTGAAGAAGCATGTTCCAAAATCCACCCTTCTTATTGTGGACCGGTGGTACTTAGGTAATGTTGCTACAGTGTGATATTAATCTGTTATACGATGGTCTTGTTCTTCCTTTGGATGAACTAAACTGATTAAGAAGCAGGCACAGTGGTACGGTGAACGGAGCCATCTTTTCGCAGTTCTAGTGACCAAAATTTAATCATAATTTTTGGTGCCCTCTCTGTCTTCATGTGCTCTCCATGACCACT
Source organism: Hemitrygon akajei (assembly GCF_048418815.1). Taxonomy (NCBI): domain Eukaryota; kingdom Metazoa; phylum Chordata; class Chondrichthyes; order Myliobatiformes; family Dasyatidae; genus Hemitrygon; species Hemitrygon akajei. Next base: position 54,530,316 of record NC_133130.1, read on the forward strand.
ACAGCTGAATAAACAATGTTTCTTTCAGGTTTCCAGGCTTCCTTCCACAGCCAAAGCTGTGCAGGTCAGCAGGTTATTGGTGATAATAAATGACCTTAAATGACTAAGTGAAGGGCAGAATGTGGCATCAGGGCAAGGGTGAATGGTAATGGGAATGTATGGAGAAGTGGCTTCAAGAGAAAAATTAGTGAGAGAACAGGATTGCTGTGTGTGATGGTTTGCTTTGTTGAAATTGTCTTCTTTTATAAGCTTCTTCAACCTTTGGCAACTTTTTTCTTTTCTGGTGACTCTTTGTCCACCTTTGGGCAGCATTCCACGTGCCCTGTAGCTGATTCCATCTTTCTGCTCTGCTGACTACTCTCCCTAATCTGCTGTTGATAACCTCCAGAGCTTATGTTCTTCCTTCTTCAGCCTGATGACAGTGTCATGGCAATGTATTGAACTCATAGTGGTGCAGTTTATAACGGAGCAAAAAAAGGTAGCGTTTGGATTCTCAGCTTAGTGTTGGAAAATAATCTGACGCCTGTATTTTTGGGGAGGTGGTGCGATGAGGACCGGGTGACTTTGTTGCTGGTAATGTGTATGGGGATGTGTACGAACATGTGGTGGGAGGGTGTCAAAGTGCAGGGCACACATTTTTGACAAGTGATGTTTGCTACTGTGGGGTGGTGGGCTGGCAAAACGCTATGAGAATAACAAGGTAAGTAGACAGTGGACCTGTCTGAGTTAAGCTTCGACAACTGCACAGTGACTCACTCCAGGATTCCCCTTTTAAGTCACAGAAAGGAAAACATTGCATTATGAAATTCTGCCTCTGCAAGAGATGCACTGATTTGTGCAAGGCATATATTTGTTATTGAATATTCTCTTTTCTCAAAATATATGTATATTATTCATTAAATGTACAGTGATCCAACAGAGCTTATTCATGTCACTATTCATAATAAGACAGATAATTTTGTTTACATAATTGAATCAAACTGACATGAATTGCCCTTTAACACATATTCCACAACAAAGCAGTGAGGCTTCTTTTCAATATGGGCTCCAACTCCTCAGTGTGTTAAAGCTCTTTAAACTATGGCCTCTCCTCACAGAACCTATACAGTGGCTGTGTCAAGCATCTGTATATAGCCCTGTACCTTGCAAAATTCAGTCATGGACGGCTCTTTGTATTGAAAGGACACTAAGTGCTGAGACAACCAAGGGTATCTTTAACTGAGTTGATATCTCTCCGTCTGTGGTTTGGGGTAACTGGGAGCAGCCTGTAGAACACAATGTTACACTGCTGCTTGGGACAGGCTTCGACAAGAACATTACATCTCTGGGCAAATTTGTTTCAGAATCTCTCACTGACTGATATAACGGTCTCATGGTCAAGCAAAGGAAGATTGGTGGTTTTAGGACTTTCTGTTATATCATTATAGTGAAGTGAGCAATGTTTCATTACATATTCACCATGGTAACAAGTAACATTTGCTACCGTCTGTCTACTCTTGGTATAAGTATAGACAGTCTTTCAACAATCCTATCATTGGAATCAGAACCAATTATTTTAACAATTAATTAAGTGAATACTTTATAAAAATGATTGGTGGATAATTTCATAGTGCTATTCATAGAGGTATTTTCTAAGGGCAGAATATTCAATTATACATAGCACTATAATTCAGAAATTTGATACATCTTTGTGCATTTTTATGTGACATCCTATGTAGCAGGGATTCATTCATACTTAAACCACCAATAACTGTAGTTATATCATAAAGTTCATTCAATTTTGCTTTTTTTTTTGTTCTGTCAATGACAAAAGATCCTCTATTCTGTATTGTGCTACGTCTCCAAAGTGCTGGTCACCGTTTAGTACTTTGATCCAACAGGTTATTAATTATTTATTCTTGCTTTTATTTTGTGAAAACAGATAATGAACACAGGTGAATTATTTGGCAACAGGAAGCTGATCATTATCTGTTAAATTATTTTAGGTTTATATGATTGCTTATACTTGTGCTATGCTTAATGTATAAATGTATGCAAATAAAATTGGAGCAGAATTAAGTCATTCACTCCTAGTTGCTGCTTTAGTAGAATTATGGCTGAATTTAACCCTCAGTGTCAATTTTCCACAGTAACCTACCTGATTCCCTTATTATCTAAAAAATCTCTGCCCTGATGACTGAACTTCTCCAATACTCTTGCAAGGATTCACACCCCTTTTGGTGAAGAAATCCTTTGAAGCCCTGTCCATAACAGCCAATCCCATATTTTGAGATGAAGAACCCTGGATCTAGACACTTGAGCCAGAAAAAAGAACACCTTTGCATTCATTCTGCCATACTCTGTTTAAACATTTGTTCGTTTCAAAGCCTGGTTCGACCACACCCAGAACACTGTGAGCTGTTCTAATGATATGCTTTGGGAATACTAGCTTGGGCATAGGCGTTTCTGGGAGTTGAGGCATGGGAGCTTGGGTGTGGTCATAGATTTTAAATTAAAAAGAGAGATTTCAGAAAGGAGGGCTATATATCCTTGAAATTAGAACGTTAATAGATTATTTAAATAAGATTTTCAAAATATTAAGAGATAGATATAAATAAAGCATTTCAGCCAGCTGGGAAAGCCGCCATTACCTAGAGATCAGAATCTGTTATCTCAGAAGTGAACTTAGGAAACAATTTTATTTGCAAGAAGTAGAAATTTGTAATTCCTTTCAATTGATGATTTTAATTCTAAGATTGCTTAACAAAATCTATTGAAGGCAGTGAAGGATATGGGGAAAACATGAATGGTTGTGTTAGGCATCCTCTCAATGAATGGTTGAACAGTGTCAAGAGCTGAATGGTCTTCTCCTTTTGTTCCATTGCAAATGTATGATCCCGAGGAGCTGCAGCAAGTATTAACTCTTTGACCTGTACTGTACTTTAGTTGAATGTATAGGTTAAATTAAGATATTCATTTGATGTGCAGGTTTCGGCAATTGATTGAGGAATATGAACCAGAGGTGCAGGAGGTGGTGCAGTTATTCCGATTCGTTCTTCAGGATACCATAGGGAGAATGAAGGAAGATCAAGAAACAAGGAACCTGACTAGGCAATGGAGCAAGAAGCGGACAGTGAGCATGATGACATTTAAATCTCGAGTAAGGATCTATCCCTTCAGCAGTAATATTAAGACAGTTTCAGAGGATGTGGAGCAAAGCTTCATATCAGCCAGACGAGTGTGGAGCATGCCAGAGTTCAAGACTATTAAAGACTTCTAATGGATTGTGCAGCCTAATTTATATGATTGTATAGAGTCAATAAAATATATTTAATCACTCAATTTAGGATTGACTTCTTTGAACTAGACATTCAGATGGTGTGGGCACAAATGGCAAACTCTGCGTTTATTACTCCTCTCCAGTTATTCTTGTCCTGCTAGTTCATTTCAGACAAGAATTAAAGTTAACTGCATCACTGTGAATCTGGAATCACACGGTGAGCAGACTGGGGAGAAACAGTAAATCTCATCCCCTCGAGTGGGGGTTCCCAAAGGATCCACAGACCCTTTGCTTCATGGTATTGGTCCATGGCATAAAAAAGGCTGGGAACCCCTAACCTAGAGAGACATTGGAGAATCCGTTGGGTTTTTATAACAGTCCAGTTGGGTTTTTATATCATGATCACTTTTACTGGTTATATTTATTAATTTCAAAATGTAATTAAATACTTGAATTTAAATTCTCCATCTGCCCTGATGGGAACTCCGTTTAAGCTAATATTTTAGATAATATTAAGGCCTTTGAATTGTCAGTCTTGTACACTGTGCTAATATACAATCAATCTTTTAGAAATGTACATCAAATTTGCACTTGCAGACTTGCAGATGAGGCTCTGAATTGCTTGTCTCAGGATGTAGTAAAATTGAAAGTGAAATTGGTTTCTGACAAAAGCATTGAACAAACAGCACTGATTTGGAAGTTTAATTTTCAATAATTTTCTATTGAATATAAATTCAAGTGCCTATGCACTCAGATATGAATTATTAATTAATGACAATGGAACAATTGTTTTGACATCTATGAAAAATAATCCAATGGTATTTTAGATGTTTTCCTACAAATAGGTTTGTATAGTGCATAGTCACTAATGAATTGTTGTTATTGATACTTTTGGAATGCATTTTGCAATGCATAATACAATGCATATAATTAAGTGATTTTCATTTAGAAATCAATCTTGTTTTCTCTGTCCACAAGTATAATGTTAACATTAAACCCTTCAAATAGTACAAGTTGGGAGCTAGGAATGGGGTAGGACTTACAGATTTATTGATTGTATGAACAATATACACTCAGGAGGTACCTATTAAAGTGGCCACTGAGTGCATGTTCATGGTCTTCTGCTGTTGTAGCCCATCCACTTCAAGGTTTGATGTGTTGTGCGATGAGAGATGCTGTTCTGCATGCCTCCCTTGTAATGCTGATTATTTATTACTGTCATCTTCCTGCCAGCTTGAGCCAGTCTGGCTATTCTCCTTTAACCTCTCTCATTAACAAGGTGTTTCTGCCCACAGAACTGGATTTTTTTTGTTTCTCACACCATTCTCTGTAAACTCTAAAGATTGTTGTGCGTGAAAATCCCAGGAGTTCAGCAGCTTGTGAGATACTCAAACCACCCCATCTGGTGGTCACTTGGTTGGAATAACAAGTAAACCTCTTGACTAGGTTTGCATGCATTGTGTTGCTGCCACATGATCGGCTGATTAGATATTTGCATTAACTTGGCACAGTGCAGTGATACACGACAAATCAGGCCAAATGATGCAGATTAATGCTTTCAGTTCCTCCAAATTTCCCTGCACTATAGGTCAGGTATAAAGTATGTGACCAACTTGCTCTCCCTCACTTCCTCTCTGTACCTCCAAAGAGAAGGAGAAGAAATTCAGGGCTGGACATCCTGGAGTTCATTTGTGCATTTTGTGGCATTGATAGCAAAATAGTGCACTTGAGCAAAATACAGCAACAAACTAAAATATCTATGAAGAATTGGAGATCCAAAGCTAAACATGATGCAGGTTTTCAATCACCTTGTTTGGTAATGTTGTTATATAACAGAAAAACACCTAGCTTATTACTATTTATTCATTACCCAATATCTCTGGAGTTCATAGTAGCAATGACTATTTTTCACCTGCTGGCTAAATTTTTAACAGATACTTTGTGATGCTGGGTCACAGAAAACTGGAGACATTCGATTTAATGACACCTGTGCTATTATGAAACACAATGGAATAAAGTGTAGTGCATTCAAGAATTACGCAAATGCAAATCTTTAAAAGTAGTTTTCATAACCTATCTCTAAATAAAAGTTAATGCCTTTTTCTGCTTTCCTGCAGTTCAAAGCAATTTTCAACTCCATGCTTTTGTTTGCTTTAAGCTATATAATGCAATTACTTAAGTTTCAGGAGAAGGCACACTAATAGGATTATTTGCATGCTTTCTTTCTGTCAGTGTGATCCTAATTAGAATGGAAATGTTCATGACTGAACCCATCTTCCTTTATTGATCCAATGTGACAGTTAAAATGAAAATAGGAATGACATGGAATTTGAACACTCATTTTTCCCCTCAACATTTCTAAATACACGTGTCCAAACTGTTTGGATATTTTCATCCAATATGTTTCTGATACAACTGTCTCCTATACCAGTATAGTACAGGTGTGAACTTAGATGTAGAAGAGTAGCCTAGCAAAGCTGTCTCTCAAAATATTTTTCCTTTCCTTTTGTGTGGAGGTCATAGTATTATCAGGCTGACATTAAGGCCAATGAACTAAAGTCATAAACCAATATTCCTTATTGTTGAAATTCCATCCTACTACATTGCTATTGCTTCCCTCGTATCTTTATAAAAGGTAATTTTTTATATCTAATAGCAAACTGTCAACTTCTTTTTTAGTCTCTAGCAATGTATTGCTGACCTACTCCATTTTAACTAAATTTTAATACACACACACACACACACACACACACACACACACACACACACACACACACACACACACACACACACACACACACACACACACACACACACACACACACACACACACACACACACACACACACACACACACATTCCTCTCCAATTATTCTTCATCAAAAATATTGAACATTTCACCTTCAAAAAGATAAAGTAACCTTATATATTCCTAAAACATCACAAATCACACATGTGGAAAAAAGAAGAAACTTAACATTTATTTCATGCCAATAATCTTTTATCTGCTTCATTGGAAAGGGAGGTTCAAGAGATCATCTTAGTTACCCTTCCTCACTTCAAAATATGCATGAGGACCAATCCATTATGATTTTTATTCTTTGTCTACTGATTGCGCTGATGAATTAATCAATAATTTTCAGGGACATACCACAGTCTCTATATAACTTGGTTCAAAATGTACTTTCCTATGTTGTGTTACCCTTCACATTAAACCTTCTTATGAAAACCTTCTTATAAAAGTAAATAACAGTGTGACTGAACTTTTGGTTAATAAAACTTTATACACCTCCTGAAACTTAAATTGTCTCTATTAGATTAGTCCTGCATTTGTCTGTGCAACCCCAAACTTAGGAGGGAATTTGGTATAGAACAATAATTTATCTAATGCTGGCAATCTGTACTTGACTTTGATGCTGAGTGTCAAACAGAAAGAATACATATTCAGGACCACATTTGAGGCAGAGTAAATGTAAGTTCTATGAAATTACTAGTATTTCATTTCCTTTATTAGATCTTCCCCTTTCCATTTATTGGGTTCAATAATTAGATTTTAGACAATAACACCTTGTCTAGAGAGAATATACTGAACACTCAGTCATCCTAGTGTTCATTGTTAATCCCATGAATGGAAATTTCTATTAAGTTCTCAGGAGATTACTATTTCATAAAATATGAAGTTTATATAAGACCATAAGATTTTGGAGCAGAATTAGGACATTTGGCCCATTGATCATGGCTGATCCAATTTCCCTCTCAGCTCCAATATTCTGCCTTCTCTCCAAATCACTTCATGCCCTGACCAATCAAGAATCTATTTACCTCTGCCTTAAATATACATAGCTCCACAACTGCCTGTGGTAAAGAATTCCATAGATTCACCACTCTCTGGCTAAAGAAATTTCTTCTCAACTGCATTCTAAAATGATGCCCCACTATTCTGAGGCTGTGTCCTCTGGTCTTAACTCTCCCACCATAGAAAACATCCTCTCCACATCCATTCTATCAAAGCCTTCCACCATTTGATAGGTTTCAATGAGGTCATCCCATATTCTTCTGAATTTCTGTGAATACAGGCCCAGAGCCATCAAATACTCTTCATATGACAAGCTGTTCAAACCTGGAACCATTTTCGTGAAACTCCTTTGAACCCTTTCCATTTTCAGTACATACTTTTTAAGATATGGGGCCCCAAACTGCTCACAATACTCCAAGTGAAACTTCACTTGTGCTTTATAAAGTCTAAACATTACATCCTTGCTTTTATATTTTAGTCCTCTTGAAATGAATGCTAACATTGCATTTGCCTTCCTCACCACAGACTCAACCTGCAAATTACCCTTTAGGGAATCCTGCACAAGGACTTTCAAATCCCTTAGCATCTCAGTTTTTTGTTATTTCTTTCCATTTAGAAAATAGTTAACCCTTTCATTTCTTCTACCAAAGTGCATGACCATACACTTTTCGACACTGTATTCCATCTAACAGTTCTTTGCCCATTCTCCTAATCTCAGTACTCTCTTGAGGGGGTAGGCACTCTAACCCCCCAAAATTACCTGCCCTTCCACCTATCTTTGTATTACCTGTAAACTTTGCAACACAGCCACCAATTCCATCATCCAAATCATTAACATACTGTATAGCGTTAAAAGAATTGGTCCCAGCACAAACCCCTGTGGAACACCACTTGTCACTGGTAGCCAACCAGAAAAGGCTCCCTTTATTCCCACACTTTGCCTCCTGCCTGTCAGCCAATGCTTTATCAATGTTAGAATCTTCCCTGTAATACCATGGGCTCGTTGTTTGTTAAGCAGCCTCAAGTGTAGCACTTTGTCAAAGGTCTTCTGAAAATCCAAATACACACCATCAACCGATTCTCCTTTGTCTATCCTGCTTGTTATTTCTTCAAAAGAATTTCAACAGATTTGTCGGGCAAGATTTTCCCTTGAGGAAACTATGCTGACTACAGCTTATTTTATCATGTACCTCCAAGTACCCCGGAGCGACATCTTCAACAATCGACTCCCAAGATCTTGCGAACTACTGAAGTCAGACTAACCGGTCTATAATTTTCTTCTTCTGCCTCTCTACTTTCCTGGAGATTTGCAATTTGCAATTTTCCAGTCTTCCAGAACCATTCTAGAATCTAGTGATTCTTGAAAGATCATTACTAATGCCTCCACAATCTCTTCAGCACTTCCTTCAGAACCCTAGGGTGTTCACCATTAGGTCCAGGTGACTTATCCATCTTCAGAGCTTTCAATTTCCCAAGAACCTTATCCCTAGTAATAATAACTTCACACATTTCATGCCTCCTGACACCTGGAACTTACACCACACTGCTAGTGTCTTCCACCACAAAGTCTGATTCAAAATACTTACTCAGTTCCTCTGCCATTTCCTTGTCCCTCATTACTATCTTTCCAGCATCATCTTCCAGCGGTCCGATATCCACTCTTACCTGTTTTATACTTCATGTGTCTGAAGAAACTTTTGATATCCTCTTTAATATTAATTAGTTAGCTTACTTTCACATTCCATCTTTACCTTCTTAATGACTATTTTTAGTTGGCATTTTACTGTTGATATTTGAAAGCTTCCCAATCATTAAACTTCTCATTAATTTTTGGTCTATTATATACCAGTACTCTTTGGCATTTATGTTGGTCTTGACTTCTCTTGTTAGCCATGGTTATGTCATTTTGCTTTTAGAATACTTCTTCCTCTTTGGGATGTATAGATCCCATGTCTTCCAAATTGCTTCCACAAATTCCAGCCATTGTTGCTCTGCCATCATCCCTGAATGTTCTTTCCCAATCAGGTCTGACCAACTCCCCTCTTATACCTCTGTAATTCCCTTTTCCTGATACATCTGACATTAGCTTCTCAAAATTCTGGATGAATTTGATCATATTATGATTCTTTTACCTTAAGCTCCCTGATCAGTTCTGGTTCTTTGCACAACACCCAATCCAGAATATCTGATCCCCTAGTCGACATAACCACGAACTGCTCTAAAAATCCATCTTGTAGGTATTCTAGAAATTTCCCCTCTTAGAATCCAGCAATAACCTGATTTATCCAATCTACCTGCATATTGAAATCCCCCATCACGATTGGCATGCATTTTCTGTCTCCCAGTGTAATTTGTAGACCACATCCTTACTACTGTTTGTGGGTCTGTATATAACTCCCATCAGGGTCTTTTTACCCTTGCAGTTCCTTAGCTTTATCCACAATGATTAAACATCTTCTGACCTATGTCACCTCTTTCTAACGATTTGACTTCATTTTTACCAACTGAGCAATGCCGCTCCCTCTGCATTCCTGCCTGTCCTTCCGATACAATATGTATCCTTGGACATTAAGCTGCCAGGTATAATCTTCTTTCAGCCATGATTCAGTGATGCCTACAACATCATACATGTCAATCTGTAACTGTGGTACAAGTTCATCTACCTTATTCCATATACTGCACACATTTAAATATAATTCCTTTAGTCCTGTATTCACCCTTTTCGATTTTGTCCACCTTTTACACTGCAACTTATCCCGCTGACTGCAATTTTGACTAAACATTGCCTCTGTTTGTAAACCAACTACCTACTTCTGCACTATCACTCTGGTTCCCATCCCCCTGTCGAATAAGTTTAAGCCCACTGAACCACCCTAGCCAACCTGCCCATAAGGAAATTGGAGCGCTTCGGGTTCAGGTGTAACCCATCCCTTTTGTACAGGTCAAAGCTTACCCAGAAGAGATGCCAAACATCCATAAATCTTCAACCCTGTTCCCTGCACCAGTTCCTCAGCCACACATTCCTCTGCCAAATCATTCTATTCTTACCCTCTCTGGCATGTGGCACAGGCAGCTATCTAGTGATTACTACCCTGGAGATCCTGTGTTCCAGCTTTCTACATAGCTCCCTAAAATCGCTCTTCAGGATCTTGTCACCTTGTCTACATATGTCATTGGTCTGGAGGTCCTCCAGACTTCCCACATCCCACACACAGTACAAAACACTGGCCCTGGAGCCATTCTCACTGAGTTACTCTGCCCTAATAGTTGAGGAATGAACAAACAGGGACAGAGAGAGAGAATCTTACAGGACGACATACCTCACCCAAGCCTGATAGGCCCAAGCCACTCTAAACACTGGCAAATAATAACAGAGAGAGAGAATCTTACAGGACGACATACCTCACCCAAGCCTGATAGGCCCAAGCCACTCTAAACACTGGCAAATAATAACAGAGAGAGAGAATCTTACAGGATGACATACCTCACCCAAGCCTGATAGGCCCAAGCCACTCTAAACACTGGCACACTCACAAGAATAGCTGCTCCATTTGCACCTGTGCTATTTTTATTGGCCCTTTCCAGTGAATCCAGCTTGCTGATAGTACGCCCAACTCAGAAAAACTGCCGCGAAACTCTGCCTTCAAAATCTTGAAAGCCTCTCTGATTAAAAATTCGTTCTTTTCACGCACCCCTGGTGTGGATTGTCCAACTCAGAGAAAACTGACTCGAAGCTCTGCTTCTTAAATGTCGAATGCGGACTTGACTAAAAGGTAGCGCTCTTTATGCATTGCCGCTTGCTGATTGGTTGCCCCTCAACTCAGAAAAACAGCTGCCAATCTCTGCCTTCAACACCTCGAATGCCGCTCTGATGAAAAAGTAGCTCTTTTCATGCATCCTTGGTGTGGATTGTCCAACTCCGAGCTTGAAAAGTGAACTTCCAGTCCATGTGAACCTAAGCAATGTCTGAACGTATGTAATGAACAAGATGAACCAAACAGAAGCTTCGAGAATGTGTGTATTATTGTCTAAAAAGGCAGCACAACATTTGACCATTCTTCACATTCCTCTGGATTCTATAACTTTTTGAAAACACAAGGTGTGATATCACCCTTTTTTGCATCTACACAGGTAATTCATCCACTTTCTAAACATTTACTTTCCACAATAAGGGCCGAAGTTAAAGGCAGAATGTGGAATGAAAAAAGGTCATGGCCACTTGTGATATGGAATACAACCCAATATTCAATCACAATGAAGCCAAAGAAAGAGAACACTAATATGGTTCACTAAATAAATCGAAACTGACCAGGTAGCTCAAAGGCACTAGTGGATTAAGTTTCACTCACTCTGCGAGTTTCTCTTCCAGTCAGTCGCCCTACACTTTGTAACACGATTAGTTTTGAAAAGCTATGCAGAAAAACAAAGTACTGTATAATATATGTGCTAATCCAATTCACAGCCAAGATAAACCATCCTGTAGTAAATGTTATGCAGTCAGCTGGGACATTGCAGGATTTTACAAGCTACAACAAAATAAATGACCAAATGATCTACTTCTGCAATGATGGATGAAAGCTAAATATTAGCCAGGGCCTCAGGAGACCACGCCAACACTTCTATGAATAATGCACAGGAGGTTTTAGTTTAATGCCTCATTTGAAAGTCAATATTTTCCATTGAGTTGCAGATAAGTGGCAGACTAGATTAGCTGATAAAATCTCTGGAATAGGCTCTGGACTCATGACTTCTGACTCCAAGTTGAGAATGCCACCATTGAACAAAGACTGACAAGTACAGTATGACGTATTTAATACTGTACAAATTTGCTTCAGTCAACACTACAAGGACATTTTGTTTTTAAACATGCATTTAAATTAATTGGGCTTTGAGCCAAGTTGGTTGAATTTCTTGTTTGAATTTTTCTATGCTGTGATACATATTGACATGATTTCCCTGTGAAAATAGACTTCAGAACATCTTGTCCCAAGCTTGCCTAATATTATGTAAAGAAAGCTGCTTAAACATAAGCAGTTTATTACATATATTAGAGATTGATCCATCAAAAAAAGGTTTCAAATTTAAAATATCATCTAAGAGATTTTTATCTGAACTTGAAGGAGAGGTAGCCAATTGAGAACGCAGAAAATCTCTAATTTGAAGGTAACCATAAAAATGAGTTTGGGGTAAACCAAAGTTGATGGACAACTGCTCAAATGACATTAAGTTCCCATCAACAAATAAATCCAAAAATTGTCGAATACCCAATCTATTCCATTCTATAAAAACTTTATCAGTAGTAGAAGGTAGTAAAAAAATAATTACAAAGAATGGGACTAGAAAGGGGAAAATGAGACAAACCAAAAAACTTCCTAAATTGCGACCAGATTCTCAAAGTATGTTTAAGAACTGGGTTATCAGTAATTTTACTGAAGGGTAAAGGAAGAGAAGATCCAAGAAGAGAAATAATTGAGGCACTTTTAACCAATTGACCTTCTAGTAAAGTCCATGGTGGACAGTCGTTCCTCTTAATATAATATGACCAGAATGTGATATTCCTTATATTAGTTGCCCAGTAATAGAGTCTGAAATTAGATAAAGCTAGACCACCATCTTTATTTTTCCTTTGAAGAAAGACTTTGTTCAGCGGGGGTTGTTTATTATTCCATGTGTAAGAAGAGAGAATTGAGTCCAAAGAGTCAAAAAAACTCTTCGGAATAAAAATAGGCAATGCTTGGAAAAGATACAAGAATTTAGGTAGCACATTCATTTTAATAGAATTAACAAGGATAAAGAAAGAGGAGACCATTTACTAAATAGCCTTTTAAGGTAACTCAGTAGTGGAATAAAATTAGATTTATACAAATGTTTAAAACTTTTAGTAATAGTTATTCCAAGATAAGTAAACTGATCAGTCATAATTTTAAATGGAAGATTGGTGTTTATTGGTATCAGGTTGTTTAAAGGAAATAATTCGCTTTTATATAAATTCAACTTATAACCTGAGAATCGACTAAATTGAGAGAATAAAAAAAGAGTGGAAGCTAAGGAGTCATTCACATTGGAAATAAAAAGTAAAATATCGTCTGCATATAAAGAAATTTTATGAATAGTATTACCTCAGGTGATACCTGTAATATCCTTGGAATTACGGAGTGCTATGGCCAGAGGTTCTAGAACCAAAGCAAACAACAGAGGACTAAGGGGACAGCCTTGTCTAGTACCTCAATATAGGTTAAATGGTTTAGAGAGTTGAGAATTGGTAAGAACCTGAGCTGTAGGTAAGAGATATAATAGTTTAACCCAACAAATAAAATTAGGTCCAAATTTAAATTTTTGTAAAGTCTTGAATAGATAATTCCATTCCACTCTATCGAAGGCTTTCTCTGCATCTAAAGATAATATACATTCTGAAACCTTGTTAGAGGGGGAATACATCACATTTAATAAATGCTGAATGTTAAAATATGAATAGCGGTTTTTAATAAATCCAGTCTGATCCTCTCGTATAATGAACGGTAAAATATTTTCAAGCCTGCGGGCTAAAATTTTAGACAGAACTTTAGTATCTACGTTAAGTAAGGAGATTGGTTTGTAGGAGGAACATTCAGCAGGATTTTTATCTTTCTTTAAAATAAGTGAAATAGTTGCTTGATAAAAGGATTGTGTAAGTTTACCTAATTTAAAAGATTCAGAAATAACAACGGATAATTGAGGTATAAGTAGTTTAGAAAAGATTTTATAAAATTCACAAGGAAAACCGTCTGGTCCTGGAGTTTTACCAGAGTGAAGAGCCGCATTAGCCTCGGCAATTTCGGCACATGAAATGGGTTGATTTGAATATATAAATCTCTTTCTTTTTATATCTTTTTATTAATTTTAAACAAACAAAAGAGAAACATAGATAGAGAGTTTGAGAATACATAATTAATAGGTTAAAGTATAAATACAAATAGATGATAATCCATATATAATAACCTCCCAAACTCATAGTAATTACGAAAAAAGGAGTAAATAAGAAAAAAAAACCCTCCAAAACAAAACCTAACCAACATGGGCCATTGCATTATGTCAAATATACACAGCAGTGTCAATAACTCCATACCTCCATCCAAATAATTAAAATATGCAAATCTCTGATGAAGATTGGAATGCCGTTTTGAAATTAGTGAAGAAGTCATCTTTTTGCACTTGTCATTCTTTGGTACAATTTAAAGTGGTACATAGAGCCTATTTGTCTAAAGAGAAATTAGCCCGTTTTTATTTTGATATTTCTCCAACTTGTGACAAATGTAATTCAGCCAATGCTTTGTTAATTCATATGTTTTGGTTATGTCCCAGCTTAGAAAAATTTTAGAAAGAAGTATTTTCTACTTTTTCTCAACTTTTTAACACTAACTTGGAACCTAATCCTCTTTGGTATTCTCAGAACTCAAGATATAACTTTAACTCCCTCAGACTTGTAAGTTCTAGCTTTTATCTCACTTATGGCGAGAAGACGGGTTTTGCTTAAATGGAAAGAAGCAGTCTCTCCTACTCATATGCAGTGGTTAGAAGACATTATGACTCATCTTAGTTTGGCGAAGATTCAGTGTTCTATTTCTAATTCAGTACAGTACTTTTATACAACATGGGGTCCTTTTATGAACTACTACTCTAACTTGAGGTTTTTTTTCTGTGTAGATGTTATTAATTATGTTATTCTTTGTTAACAACTTAGCGACACTTTTAAAAAAATATATTTTTTTCCTTGTTCTTACCCATTGGCTTTCTTGGTAGGGGCTAGATTTTTTAATATATAAAATTCCTAATGTATACTCTATAAATTTGCAGTATTAGTAATCATTACCAGAGTACTATATACACGTGTGTTACTCAGTCCTATACAGTTCAATTTTTCTATTGTCTGTATTCTGTTAGTAATTTTTTTATATATATACTCTGTATTTGTTATATATTCTTGTATACATTAATAAAAATATTGAAAGAGAACCTTGTCTAGAGAGGATATTTTAAACACTCACTGATGCTAATGTTTACTGTCATTCTAAATCCTTGCTTGACTCTATTAAATGTCTCACTGATTACGGAACTGTTACATACAAACCGGTGCAGCTGGTAGAGTCGCTGCCACACACCAGGTATGTAGGTTCAGTTCTGACATTCTGCATGGAGTTTCAGCTCTTGGCTGGTGACTGCATGAGTTTTCTCAGATTCTCTGGTTTCCTCCCACATCCCAAAAATCACACAGGTTGCTGGGTTAAATGTCTTCTGTTAATTACTCCTAGTCAGTAGGTGAATGTGGAATTGATAGGGGAGAATAGAAATGGCATCAATATACTGTAGGTTCAGTGCAAATGGGTGCTTGATAGTCGACGTGGATTTGGTTTTCATGCTGAGTGGCCTGTTTCCATGCTATCATCTCACTAGGACTCTCTACAATATTTTCCAAAATACAGTGGATTCTGGTTAACTAGGCCATCGGGCAGCTACTTATTTAGGACAACCTTTAAAGAACAAAAATGAATCGAGAAAATTGCTGGGATTTCCTTTATTTATTTGGGACACTTAGGCCGCCTAATTGGGACAGGAGACTGCTGCTGAACAGTTTCTAACTAGTGTCAGTCATGTGCACTTGTGTGTATGGGACATTGGAAAAAAGTTGAATTTCCCCATGGGGATGAATAAAGTATCTATCTATCTATCATTAGACACTCCACCATGCTTAAAGTGAACAGTTTTTAAATAGTGTCAGTTGCTTGAGTGTATGTTCAAAAAGCAGTGATACAGTAGTTGGTGAGAAATAAACAGCGAGACAATTCAGAAGTGTTCTCGTTACTGCAGTTTCAAGCATTCAGGCCTGGAAATACTAGAAACGGCCGGGAGTGAAAATGAAATGATTTCACTACTTCAACAAGTAAGGGACTATGAAAAATTTGAAGGTATTGATGGTCTCTGTGCATTAATGACATAACTCTCCGCAGTAATGCCTTTTTATAAGCTTCATAATGTCCAAATACATGACATATTTGAGGTCAATGACTGGCCTTTTACACAGTGACAATTAAGCAGAACCATCACATTAGAATATTTACTTCAACTGCAAAATTAAAGAATGAAGAGGCAAATTTGCAGGACACAGTGAGAACATGCATGTATTTCTATTACAGGAAAAGTTGCTCTGCATCTTGAGAGGTTGAGGAAAAGAATTGATCATAGGGAACAAAGACATGGCAGACCAATTGATTCTGTCTTCACTAAGGAGGACATAAATAATCTTCCAGAAATAGTAAGGGACCGAGGGTTTAGTGAGATGGAGGAACTGAGGGAAATACATGTTAGTAAGGAAGTAGTGTTAGGTAAATTGAAGGGATTAAAGGCAGATAAATCCACAGGGCCAGATGGTCTGCATCCCAGAGTGCTTAAGGAAGTAGCCCAAGAAATAGTGGATGCATTAATGATAATTTTTCAAAACTCCTTAGATTCTGGATTAGTTCCTGAGCATTGGAGGGTGGCTAATGTAACCCCACTTTTTAAAAAAGGACGTAGAGAGAAACCGGGGAATTATAGAATGGTTAGTCTGACATCGGTGGTGGGGAAAATGCTAGAGTCGGTTATCAAAGATGTGATAACAGCACATTTGGAAAGAGGTGAAATCATCGGACAAAGTCAGCATGGATTTGTGAAAGGAAAATCATGTCTGACGAATCTTATAGAATTTTTTGAAGATGTAACTAGTAGAGTGGATAGGGGAGAACCAGTGGATGTGGTATATTTAGATTTTCAAAAGGCTTTTGACAAGGTCCCACACAGGAGATTAGTGTGCAAACTTAAAGCACACTGTATTGGGGGTATGGTATTGATGTGGATAGAGAATTGGTTGGCAGACAGGAAGCAAAGAGTGGGAGTAAACGGGACCTTTTCAGAATGGCAGGCAGTGACTAGTGGGGTACCGCAAGGCTCAGTGCTGGGACCCCAGTTGTTTACAATATATATTAATGATTTAGACCAGGGAATTAAATGCAGCATCTCCAAGTTTGCGGATGACACGAAGCTGGGCGGCGGTGTCAGCTGTGAGGAGGATGCTAAGAGGATGCAGGGTGACTTGGATAGGTTAGGTGAGTGGGCAAATTCATGGCAGATGCAATTTAATGTGGATAAGTGTGAGGTTATCCACTTTTGTTGCAAGAACAGGAAAATAGATTATTATCTGAACAGTGGCCGATTAGGAAAAGGGGAAATGCAACGAGACCTGGGTGTCATTGTACACCAGTCATTGAAGGTGGGCATGTAGGTACAGCAGGCGGTGAAAATGGCAAATAGTATGTTGGCATTCATAGCAAAAGGATTTGAGTACAGGAGCAGGGAGGTTCTACTGCAGTTGTACAAGGCCTTGGTGAGACCGCACCTACAATATTGTGTGCAGTTTTGGTCCCCTAATCTGAGGAAAGACATTCTTGTCATAGAGGGAGTACAGAGAAGGTTCACCAGATTGATTCCTGGGATGGCAGGACTTTCATATGAAGAAAGACTGGATTGACTAGGCTTATACTCACTAGAATTTAGAAGATTGAGGGGGAGATCTTATTGAAACGTATAAAATTCTAAAGGGATTGGACAGGCTAGATGCAGGAAGATTGTTTCTGATGTTGGGGAAGTCCAGAACAAGGGGTCACAGTTTAAGGATAAAGGGGAAGCCTTTTTAGGACCGAGATGAGGAAAAACTTCTTCACACAGAGAGTGGTGAATCTGTGGAATTCTCTGCCACAGGAAACAGTTGAGGCCAGTTCATTGGCTATATTTAAGAGGAAGTTAGATATGGCCCTTGTGGCTAAAGGGATCAGGGGGTATGGAGAGAAAGCAGGTACAGGGTTCTGAGTTGGATGATCAGCCATGATCATACTGAATGGCGGTGCAGGCTCGAAGGGCCAAATGGCCTACTCCTGCACCTATTTTCTATGTTTCTATGCTTCTAAGACATTTCAGTATAAAGGCTTAGCAATTACGACTTACCATCTTTTCAGGAAAAAACTCAGAAAGAGGATTTACTGCTCAGTCACCCTGTAAAATTCACATTAATTCTTTAAAATAACTTTGTCTTAATGAAGAGATCCAAAAGAACAGAGTTTTGCTTATTCCTTCATAGACCAAACACATAAATGTTGCCACTTTCAGCAATAGGATTACTGTGAAAATCCCCCATGTGGCAGTCATATCAAAATTCAAAATATATGCAAAAAATTCTTCACATAACAAAACTTCTGTTTTTGTTACAAAAGCAGAATAATAAAAACTGGACTTTCAAATTTAAAACAAATCTGTCCAATTTTGCCATTTCATTTGCAATTCCCAATTTCCCTCATGATTCTATTTGAGTGCAATGATAAAATTCAGTTCTGTGTAAGGTGTCTTATCAGATATCTATTTTGATCATAGCATGGAATACAAATGCTGAACTATTAACATTTAAATGGGAATATTTTCCTGTGTTCCCTTCTCCACATGGCCATACTCATGCACTTCTGTTTTCCAACGGCTAAAATCCATGTACTGGCTATTCTCATCCTGAAAGTTCTCATTGAGAAGCACGATGTGTGGTTTTCATTCATAGATTAGCAGCGAGAGTGGGTGACTATCTGCTAGCCATTTTGTTTTGCCGGCAATAGGTCCTCAGTTGCCAGAATAAAACACACTTCAACTTAGTTGGTCATGTAATCTTCAAAGTGAAAATCGAAAGGAACTATAGATGCTGGAATCTAAAATACACAGAATGCTGGAAATACTTAGCATGTCAGGCCTAATCTTTTATCATGAAATAGTCATATCCGTACATTTCTTTTTAATTTATTCTACTGAGTGTGAGATGACACATTAATGTGCCAGTAGTACTTTCTTGATTACTTTTCTTGTCAAGCAGCAGCAAGCAATTCCATAACGTTTCCTAAGGATAAAGGAAGGTTGACGCATGTAGCGAATAAGGTAAATTGGTCATTTTTTGTTTGAGTGGCAGGAAATAAAATTTTATATAAAACACAAGAATAAATTGGGGAGTTGGATGAATATGGGGAACTGTTGAGTGTAATACATTTTGGAGAAGAAATTTGACGCTGAAGGAAATGGCACTTCTTGAATGAAAAATGCAGAGGAGGGGAGAAGTTTGAGGTGTATAACAATGAATTATTGTCAAGGTAGTGGGGGATAGAGGAAGGGGAAAACTGTTGTTGGAATAGAACAAGAGAGTTTATCTTGAATTGGCAGCAGAGGGGCAAAAAGGTCAAGGGAAAATTATACAAATAATGGCTGGAAATAATTTCTTTTAAAGGGTGTGAAATGTTTGAGAAAACTTTAAAGGTTAACACCAATCTTAAGAACTGGGATAGGGCTAGGCTGACATTTAAAATGTGTTTTATATTTCTCAGTTTATTGCATATTGATTAAATAATATTTTCTGCTCTTTTGAAGTGGAAGGCCTTTTTGTCCTTGGAGACGACAGAAACTAAAGTTTTGCTTTTGTTTTCAAATACCATTTAAAGTTACTTTATATTTTTCCTTGATAGTTTTTATTAAGCAAAATATTGCTAGTGTAATACCCTGGTTAAGATTTCTACTGCTATGTTGTGGGATAATTTACATTAGCAGCTTTCTGTAAAAGCAGTGTACCATGCTGGAAAGTGTGTTTTGGCTTCAGCTAAAGTTAAGGACACATGTTGTCCAACTTAGGAATGTTCTGTCAGCCAATCAGGTTTTTGGGACGTGAGAGAAGGTTTTAGAGAGCTGTGGGGTAGGGTTTTCTGAAGGACGGTAGTCTGGTTCGTGGGCTTTTGGCAGGAGATGCAGAGAAGGGTAGATGTCACAGAATGCAGCAGGAAGGCAAGTCCCCATTGCATGAAGTGCTTTGTGCAGATGAATGGCTCCATGGAGGAAGGGCCAGTACTCCCGAGAGAGAGCCCAGTTGCTCGAGATGGATTTCGAGCCCCGTTCAGAATATGGAGTGTGCTTTCATGCAGACCCTGGGTCCACACGTGAGTAAAGACAACTCCAGGATGAGCTCCAACTTTATGTGCACATTGGCCTGGTTCAACTGTAATGGGCCCTTTTATGTTCTTTTACTTTACTCTTTCCTATTAACTGCTCGATAAAGCTGAAATTTGCAAATATGCTTTCTTTATAGTTTTATGAGCGTACGGTCTGCTATTTCTTGCCGACCGGCAATTCTGTATGGGCAGTATTTACACAGCATTTGCTCAGATCGAGGTTTCTTTAATGGGACATCACGACGTTCCGGCTTGGTTGAACCCCAAATCATACTGACCCCAGACGTATATTGTTTGCGAAAGGCGGCCTTCTCATCACTGAGTCACATGGCTGTTAGTGGAGCCAGCTAATGAGCTAAGCTTGCGTATGAACCCAGTGAGAGGGTTACACTAGATACTGGCATAAATTTTATGTGGAAATGCTGATACTGGCCTTTGTAACCAACACCAACTTAAGGACTTCTATGCAGGTATTTGCAAATGAGGAAATACTGGACTACATGGGTAGCAATTATTCTGATTCTGGAATTCATACAAGTGAAAATCCGTTGTAAATACTCTACACTGGTACTTCGTGCTTGAAGAATTCTCTGCAAGGTGCAGGTTTTTGTTGACTCTTAGGGTTCTCAGTTTGAATGGCATAAAACAGCACCAGGAGTCATGGATAATTAAAAAAAAAAATTCAGATCGTTGAAACATTGTATTTATTCTAAATATTTAGAAACATTTAAATTATTTTAGACTTTTTAAAGCCTTGTGTTTTATATTTTTCAAATGCCTTTATGACCTTAAATTTTATAAACACCTTTAAAGTGTTCTGCTGGTTTCTAAAACCTTGATTTAATGAAAACTCTATCCGCCAGTGATGTGAGGGTGAACTGGTGCACTTTTTGTGCATGGGGCTAGATTTGGCACCCTGCATGATCCCACTCTAGTATGGAGCCCCTTTTTGCTGTGACAGTCCTCACCAAAGGATACTCTGTGATTTTCTCAAGTTTCCAGTGAGATGACCAAATGTAATTTTCCACGCATATTTTACAAGTCATTGCTGATCAGACAGCGCTCACTCCTGCTGCAAAATCTAGATAATTAAATTTACACTGTAAAACACTTTTTACTTGGCCATTTCTACAGCATAGTCACTTCTGCGATGATATACTCCTTCACGAGCAAGATACAGATGCAGCTTGAGCGGCTGAGAATTTCAAACAGTGTTTTTATTTTAGGCTTTCAGCATCTGCCATTTTGATTTTCTGTACTTACTGTGGTACTAATGCCAAGAAAAAAAATGCTTCCTTTCTGATTTGTATACACCAGCGAGTCAATTATTTGTTTCATCTCATTGCTATCACAACAAATATGCTACCATACATCTATTGTGTTATACTCAAGTTATCTAGCATAAAAACAGAGTGATGACTCATAAGCATGTACTTTCACACACCTACTGTATACCCAGAGTAAATTAATTTTCAATTGCAGGAAAATTTTTCTTGAACAAGACTTTAGGTCCATCAAAAAACAAAACACACAAGCTCTAATTAGGCCCTTGAGAAAAACCTAAACACAGCACCATCATTTGATGTTTGCAAGCTTCAATTATTATCTTACAAAAATAGCTGCAACTGCAGGTGAAATGTGGCCAAGTTTTAACTTTCACAGAACGCTATCAAACAGGGCAGACTGCCATCCCCAAAACACGAAAAGCAATTTTAAAACAGCGAAATATCCCAAGGCACATCACAAACAAAAATAAGTATGATTAAATAAGGAGATAAGACATAGGAGCAAAATTGGGCCACTTTGCCCATTGTGTTTGCTCCACCATCCCATCATGGCTGATTTATTATCCCTCTCAACCCCACTCTCCTCTATTCCGACACTTTACCCTCTCGTACCATTACAGGAAATATCCTCTCCACATCTACTGTACCTATGCCTTTTAATATTCAATAGAATTCATTGAGATTCCTCCTCATTCTTCTAAAGTCTTTCCTGTATCTTGTTAAGCAGCCTCATGTACAACACCTTGTCAAAGGCCTTCTGAAAATCCAAGAAAATCCAACATCTACTGACTCTCCTTTGTCAATCCTGCCAGTTATTTCCTCAGGCAAGGTTTTCCCTTAAGGACTTTGGCCTACTTTATCATGTCCCCCTTTAACAAGTACCCTGAAACCTCATCCTTAATAATAGAATGGAATGTCTTCCCAACCACTAAAGTCAGGATAACCAGCCTATAATTTCCGGTCTTTTCCCCTCATTCTTTCTTAAAGAATAAAGTAGCATTTGCAATTCCCCAGTCATCTGGAACTATTCCAGAATCTAGTGATTCTTGAAAGATCATTATTAATGCCTCCACAATCTCTTCAGCTACTTCTTTCAGAACGCTGGGGTGTTGCCCAATTTGACTTATCTACCTTCAGACATTTCAGCTTCCCAAACACCATTTTCTTAACAACAACAACAACTCACTTCTGCCCCCTGGCATTCTTGAATTTCTGGCATACAGCTAGTGCCTTCCACTGTGAAGTCAGGCAAAATACTTAACTTTGTTGGCCAATTTTTTGTCCCCAAATACTACCTGTTCAGCATTATTTTCCAGCAGTCTGATACCCACTAATTTACCTCTAATTTACTCTAAGTATCTGTTCAATCTTTTGGCATTCTTTTATATTATTGGCTAACTTAGCTTCACATTTTATCTTTTCTCTCCCTATCACTTTTTTTAGTTTCCTTCTGCTGGTTCTTAAAAGCTTCCCAAACTTCTAACTACAGTACTCACAAGTGTTTGCTCTATTTTATGTCCTCTCTTTTGCTTTCATGTTAGCTTTGACTTCCATTGTCAGTGTCATCTTTCGTTTAGAATATTTCTTCATCTTTGGGATCTATTTTTTCAAGTTTCCCCCAGAATCTCCAACCTTTGCTGTTCTTACATCATCCCTGCTAGTGTCCCCTTCCAATCATCATTGGCCAACTCCTGTCGTGTCTCTGTAATTTTCTTTACTCTACCGTAATACTGATACATGTGACTATTTCTCCCTCTCAAACTCCAGGGTGAATTCTCTCATTTTATGATCACGGTCTCTTCAGGCTACCTTTACCTTCAGCTCTCTAATCAATTCCAGTTCATTACACAACACCCAATCCAGAATTACCTTTCCCCAAATGGGCTCAACCACAAGCTGCTCTAAAGAGCCATTTCGTAGGCACTCTGCAAATTTCCTCTCTTGGGATCCAGCACCAACCTAATTTTCCCAAACTACCTGCATATCGAAATGCCCAATGACTACCACAACATTGCTCTTATCACATGCCTTTTCTACCTTCCGTTTTAATTCATATCCCACATCCTGGCTACTGTTCAGAGGCCTGTAAATAACTCCTATCAGGGTTGTGTTACCCTTGCAGTTTAACTCTACTGAAACAATGTGTATCCTTAGATATTAAACTATGATCGTCTTTCAGCCACGACTCAGTGATGCCCACAACACCATACTTGCCAACCTCTAACTGTGCTGCAAGATCATCTACCTTATTCTGTATACTGCGAGCAATTCAAATATAACACCTTCAGTCCTGTATTCATCACCATTTTTGATTTTGCCCCATGTTAAGCTGCACCTCATCCCACTGACTGCAATTTTGCTTTATCATCTGCCTGTCCTTCCTCAAAATCTCTCTACATAATGCATCGAATTGTATGCCAACCACCCCATCCTCAGTCTGGTCACTCTGGTTCCCATCCTCCTGCCAAATTATTTTAAACCCTTGCCAATATATAATTGCCATTATGGTAAAGACCACAAACTTTGCCAACAAGGTTTCTTAAGGCCTCGGAGATGGGGAGAAACAAAAATGAGTGGAAAGTCCAGGGAGGGAATTCAAGAGTTATAAACAGCCTGAATGTGGAGTAATGCCTAAGAAGTCAGAAATGTGGGATGACATGTAGCTAAGAGGGGTTGAAGGCTCAAAGAAATTACAAAAGTAGGTCAGGATAAGGCTATGGATGTATTGAAAGGTTTCAAAAGCACAGGGGAAATGGACAAAGATGGTTTGGTGAAAGTGTTTCGGTTTATATCAAGTTTAAAGAGTAAAGAACACGAAATGTCTGCCAGGGGTATGCTGCAGTAGAGATAACAAAACATTCAAAGTCTTCTATGACCAAGTTAACCCCACCAAGGAACACTGTCTTTTAGGCCTACATACTAACTGGGCACCACGCTGGGTAGCAGTTAGCATGACACTATTAGAACTCTGGGCGGAGTTTGAAGTTCAATTCCAAGAAATCTTCAAAGAGTGGTGCCTCAGAAAGGCAACATCCATTATTAAGGACCTCCATCACCCAGGACATCCCCTCTTCTCGTTGTTATAATGAGGAAGGTGGTACAGAAGCCTGAAGGCACACACTCAATGATTCAGGAACAGCTTCTTTTCCCCTTTGCCATCCGATTCCTAAATGGACATTGATCCATGAACACTACCTCACTTTGTTTGTTTATTTCTGTTTTTGTACTACTATTTTAATATATATATTTATTATTACATTTATTTTTTCTATATTAATAATGGATTGCAATGTGCTGCTGCCACTAAGATAACACATTTCATGACATATATCTGTGATATTAAACCTATTCTGATTTCAATTCATAATCAAGAATATTGCTGACAGTACTTGTATAAAACAACGTAGCAAGAGTCATAGAATACTACTACATAAAAACAGGCTCTTTGGCCCATCTAGTCCATGCAGAACTATTACTCTGAGTAGTCCCATTGACCTGCACCTGGACTATAGTGCTCCATACCTGCTGCAAGCTTTAATAGTCTTTCTCATTGTCCACTATGCAATTAATCTTGGTGTCATCTGCAAATTTGCTGATCCAGTTTACCACATTATCATCCAGTCTGTTGATACAGATAACAGAAAACAACTGACCCAGCACCAATCTCTGTGCATACCACTAATCCCAGGCTTCAGGTCAGAGAGGCAGCTATCCACTACCACTCTCTGGCTTTTACCTCATTCTGAATGCCGAATAACTAAACCTTGTTGACCAATGTGGGACTTTGTCAAAAGCCACGGTAAAGCCCATGTTGAAAACATCCACTGCCTTTCCTTGAAAACTCTATAGGAGTGGTCAGACACAACCTACCATGCACAATGAGAAATGCTGTGTCTGAAGGGATGAATTTTCTGTATTTCATCCACAGCTTTTTATACTATTTTTTTCTTTTATCACAATATGCAGTTAATTTCTTACTACTGTATTCTTTTCTACTACTTTTCAAATGATCAAAATACATTCCACCTAAAATAAGCCTTTCATGAGGTTCAAGTGCAGTGTGTTTTTGTCCATTTGGGAAACACTCAATTTTGTAAATTGGGTGATGTGATGCATTCATTTTGTTAACATTTGCTAAATTAATGCTGATAATTTCCAATTTTAAACTGAATGCAAGCATTCAATTATTAGGGGTTCACCAAAACAGTTCAATCCAAAATTTTAATCTCCTGAGACAGAAGACATTAAAAAAATAATATCCAGTGCCTCTATCATTGACCTTTTATTAATGTGCCTTGTATTTTTTTTCAGAAACTTGGAATGTATATAATTTTGTAAAATTTGCCTGAATAAAATTCTGAAGAGTCAATTCTTCCCAACTAGGCAATTTTCTAAGCAATGAAACAATTTGAGCTTTCTTAAGAACTTTTTTCCAAATGGCTACTTTGGTAATAGAATGATAAATATCCTGAAGGATACCAGTCTTGTTTAGATTGTTTTATCGTAATTGTTTCAAAATCATACAGTCAGATTTCAACCTTTATCGCTGGAATATAAAAGTCTCCTCCATTCACTTATGAACGGGTTTTCCCTGAGCTGTGCAAGCACACATTGGTCTTCAGTAACAAAGTCCATGCTGTTTACAGAGCCTTCATTTCACGGTTTAGAAATCCCACTGATGCACATCTTCTCTACATAGCAGAGTTCAAGAACTGAAGGAGTTCAGCTCGATTTCGGTCTCGCTGTGGAAAGGAAAAAAAGATAATCAGTCCTAATAGTTTAAATGGATCTGTTAAGAGACAAAAGGAATAATTTCATTGTTAACTTTAGTTGGAGAATTTCAAAGTTCAAAGCTCAAAGTACATTATCAAAGTTGACAACCTTGAAATTTGTCTTCTTGCAGGCAGCAACAAAAACGAAGAAACCCCAGAGAACCCATTAAAAAACAGTCACCCAATAAAACCATGGAACAATTACAGCACGGAAACAGGCCATCTCGGCCCTTCTAGTCTGTGCCGAACGCTTACTCTCACCTAGTCCCACCGACCTGCACTCAGCCCATAACCCTCCATTCTTTTCCCGTCCATATACCTATCCAATTTTACTTTAAATGACAATATCGAACCTGCCTCTACCACTTCTACTGAAAGCTCATTCCACACAGCTACCACACTCTGAGTAAAGAAATTCCCCCTCATGTTACTCTTAAACTTTTGCCTCCTAACTCTCAACTCAAGTCCTCTTGTTTGAATCTCCCCTACTCTCAATGGAAAAAGCCTATCAATGTCAACTCTATCTATACCCCTCATAATTTTAAATACCTCTATCAAATCCCCATTCAACCTTCTATGCTCCAAAGAATAAAGACCTAACTTGTTCAACCTTTCTCTGTAACTTAGGTGCTGAAACTCAGGTAACATTCTAGTAAATCTCCTCTGTACTCTCTCTATTTTGTTGACATCTTCCTATAATTCAGTGACCAGAACTGTACACAATAAATGTGCAGAAAAAAAGAACAAGTCATGCAAATGATAAAAGGCAAACAAATAACATTCAGAACTAAAGTTCACGAAAGACAGTTCACAGCCAAGAAACCAGTTCATCACTGTAGCCGGTTCAGGAGCCCGTTAGTTGCAGGCCACAGCCTCAGTTTAGCAGAGTGAGTAAACCTCATGAAGCAGCGAGCCTAACATCAGCCGTCCCTCACCTCTGTCCCCAACACTCAACCTTTGCAATCTGGCACAGCACTTAAATCAGCCAAGCGTCTTCGCCTTGCCACTTCGATTTGGCCCCAAGTCTGCTCTAAGTAGTGGCCAAACCTTAGCTTGTTCCTCGCTCTTGGGTTCCGCTGCTTTGATTCGGCCCGAACCCGTCACAACCGTAATGCTCCTTCGAGACTCATTGAGTCCCACCCAGAACATGCCAGGTTGTTCAGGTGGCTCAAAAGCACAACTCCAAAAGGGAAAGTACAGACTATTGACTGCAGTGATCATTGTCCAGAAAAAGTGTGATTAATAGAGTAGTTAGATTTGTTTGCTGCCAGTAAAGTATTGCTGTGTTTTACCAGCGCCATCTCAAAAATCTGCAAATATCAACATAGCTTCACAGAAGAATAGCAATTGCTCAGAAGAATATGTTCAAAACTATAGTCAGGAATGCCAAAAATTAAAAAAAAACAAAGGTTCAAATAGGTGGCTTCAACGGATCTGTCTGATGACTGTGGAAAACAATTGAGACCAGTTGGAATTCCCGCCAGAGAGATTTAAAAATCTAGACACACCCATCCGTTAAGGTGCAGTGCAGTGCTTCATAGATAGTGTTCTTTCACGTTACTCCAATTTAAAGGGTAAAACAAAGTAACATACCTCCTTATCACCTCTGGTCTTTTTAACTTTCATTTTTATCCTCTTTCCTGTAATCATGCTATATTTATCACTTTTGTCTCGGTCTTTCAGAAACTGTAATGAGAACAATATTTATAACCACAAAGCTGCAGGCTGAAAATAAACAATGCACAGATCGCCCTCCTGTGTTCATAGAAGGATCTGCAAATCGCTGGAATTCTTACTTTTGAATTTCTAAAATGGCTACAAATCCTCATGAATTTAATTTCATGATTCCTCCTCGGACCTCACTTCTGTTCCCACCAACCAGTTCACTTCTTTTGGCACGTTCCCTTGTCACTGCAGGATTGTATCATTTGTCTTTTCACCTCTTCCCTTCTCACCAAGCAGAGATCAGGTCAGTCTTTCCAGATACTCTTGCTCACTCCACTTTCCTCCCTTCACTGGTATTCTCTACAGTACAGAACCCAAACATAAACTGGGTATCTGCTTTGTGTAACGCCTGAACTTAGTCTGCGGGACTACCCCGAACTTCCGTTGGTACTTCATCCCCACTGCACTCAGAGCTACTGGTTTGTGGCCTCCTGCACTGTTACAATGAAGTGCAATATGAACTAGAGGAATGGAACATTATTGTTCAACTGGGCATGTAGCAGGCTTTCAGACTCAATAAAGAATTCAAGAACTTTAAGAAATACAATTTCACTCTCTGGATCAGTTACTGTCTGTGATGATGCCTCAGCCTGTTCATTTTCTGTCTCTTTTTCTCTCGAAGTGAAGCACTTGCCCAGCCAGTCCTGCCAGGCACGGCTCCTTCACATCTCCTACATTCTTTTCTCTATGTTTCCACTCTCTAACTGCTCCCTTTCACTCATTGTGCTAATAACCTTGCTTACAATTTATCCCTGTGATCAGACCAGTTTTACCCTATCAGAGGAAATCACCCCCTCCCCACAGCTTAATGAACTTCTTTCTTACCTTTCCAGTTCCAGCAAAGGGCTGTCAACCTGAAATGATAACTTTCCATGAGATGCTGCCTGCCCTGTTGAGGATTTCCAGCAGTCTGCATGCAACACACAAAATGATGGAGGAACTCAGCAGACCAGGCAGCAGCTACGGACAGGAGTAAGCAGTCGACATTTGTGCCAAGACCCTTCATCAGGACTCAGCAGCTGGTAGTTTTGTTTTAGATTTCCAGCATCTGCAGTTTTCTCAATTTTTATCAGGCACTTCACAACTAATCTACCTCTACTCAGTCCAGACGAAAGGTCTCGGCCCGAAATGTTGACAGCGTTTCTCCCTATAGATGCTGCCTGACCTGCTGCGTTCAACCAGCATTTTGTGTGTGTACTGCTTGAATTTTCAGCATCTGCAGATTTCCTCGTGTTTGCCTCTACTTCATGTCTGATCTACCAATCACATTCCTGGCTTGCCTTAAAGTATGAACCTTTAATTCAACTACAGGCACACTAATAAGCCCAGAATTTATTCCCCATCTCTGAAATAGCATCTCTTTGGTGGGGGGGGGGGGGGGTCGTGCGGGGTAAAAATGTCAGGTACTACAGGACATGCATTTAAAATGAGAGGGTAAGTTTTCTATTCTCCCCACAGAGAACAGGGGGTGTCTGGAATGGGTTGACAAGGGTAATGGTGAAAGCAGGCAAGCAAGACCTATTAGAGATCATTAAAACATGGATTATGTGTAGGCAGAAGAGAGTCACTTTAATTCGGCATTATTTCTCACACAGATATTGTGAGTTGAAGGATCGGTTCTTATCACGCATGGTTCTATCTTCTAGCAAATTTGCATAATTTGATGCCTCTGAATAGGCAAAGATTAATCATCGATAGTCAGTATGAAGATGTTAAGAGACAGTTGTGCCTAACCATTTGATTCAGGACTTGGGGGGGGGGGGGGGGGGCGGGGAGACAAACAAAGAGGGCTGTCTGGCTGCTGTAGTCGGTGTGGATTTCAGCAAAAGATCTGACAAGATCTCACATGACAGGATGGTCAAAATAGTGACAACTGCTGGATCCGAGGAAGAGTGGCACACTGAATCCAAAAGTGGCTCAGTGGCAAGAAGCCAAGGTAATGTATGTGTTCTGGCCGGTAGACCCGTACCTTTTGGTCCCTCTGTTGCAACATTTTCCAGGACCCTATCATTTACAGTGCAAGTTCTGCTCTAATTTAACCTATCAAAATGAAAACTGTAGGTCTAATGCTTCAGCCTCTTTAAAATGCTCTCTCTGTTTTATTTTTCACATGCACGTAGGAGGGGACTATATTGAAAAATAAGTGTGTTAGAATTTCTAAAATTGACTCCTTCTACCTTGGTCACAAACCTATCAATCACTCCTCGTAGTTACTGGGAATTGTACTCAAATTTTACACCTTACTAACATTCTGTTTCAAGGAAGAGAATTGTCTGTTGTGGCTTCATTCAAAATGCTTTAGATTTACCAGCTGAGTCTTGAATTACCTTAGAAATCTGGACAGGCCCTGAACATGCATTCTTTTTCCTCTTTCGCTTTTTCTTTTTTTCCTTTTTGCCTCGCTAAAAAGAAGCAAATTATAAATAACACTGCAAGAACTTTTTAATGGATTCAATAACAGACTATCAGCAGTTATGTTTCAAAATACTGTATTTTCCTTATATATAATTTTCTTATAAATATCTTATTTCAAATGAAAAATAAAAATCTTCACCTTTTTGTGTTGTTTTTCTTTCTTCCTTTTTTTAATTTTTGACTTTTTCTGGGATTCTGTCAAAGCAGTTACAGGATCAGACACGAGTAATGTGTGGTAAATTTTGCTCAATATTTAAACATACCACCCTCTTAGGAGAAAACTGCTTGAAATAGCATGTGTTTTCTCCGTTTCCAAATAGGATTTATCAACTTCTATTATTTTCCAATTTTTTTTTAAAGCAACATACCAATCTTCCAGAGAGAATATTGACAGTTATCGACAATAACAATTAAATGCTTCTTTAAGCATTTTGATTTCTCATCAAATGCTTCATAGAATTTTTTTGCAAAAAAGCATGCAGAAGTGTGGACAATTGTGTAGTTTTGTTAAATCATATTCAGAGATCCATGGTTACATTTTGTACAATTTTATGGAAGTACATTAATAAGCAAAGCTTCAGGTATAGTACAAAATGCACATTCTGGGAGATAGGTTGGATTTATGAACTTGTTAGTTTCAGTGCAATTTAGTTTAATCTTTAGGTTAAATGCAATAGTTTCACAAAAATCCTCAAGACAGACATCATAATCATTTGCATTTTTCTTTTGAATTATACTTTTTCACATCTATGTGAGAGCAAATCAGAAGCCATGGGGTGCTGCCTTCAGATTGGGGGATAAGACAAGAGTTGTGTTTCCTGCGCCATGAGGAAGGCAAAACAGGATTATTCAGAGAATATACAGCCATCTCGGTGACACAGAGACACGAGCAGCACGTGGGAGGACATTCAGTCCATCCTGCGCGTTAACAACTGTGACGCTTCTCTCCCTTACAGGCTAAATGTCTTTCATGCTCGGTTTGATGCATGGAATGATGTGCTGGTGAGGAAGGCGCCCCACCCCTCGAGGAGCAGACACTATCTGGTCACAGCTGATGTGAAGAAGACCCTAGCTAGGGTCAACCCACGTAAAGCTGCAGGGCCTGATAACATACCTGGTTTGGTGCTGAGGCACTATGCAGCTGAGCTAATTCAGGTTCTAACAGACATCTTCAGGAATAGTCCACTGTGTCCTAAGGCCTCAAGGTGGCTACCATCATCGTGCTGCCCAAGAAGTGACAGTAACCTGCCTCAACGGCTACCGTCCAGTGCCACCAACCTCAACAATAATTAAGTGTTTTGAGTGACTGGTCATGGATTGCATTAAATCCCATCTGCTACATTGGACCCTTTCCAGTTTGCTTATCACTCAAATCGGTCCACTGATGATGCCATAGCCTCTGCACTCTACTCCATCCTGTCCTACCAGGAAAATGGTGCCTCATAGGCCAGAGTGCTGTTTATTCAGCTCAGTGTTTAATATGATCCTCCCTCAGAAGCTAGTGGGTAAACTGTCTTCGTTGGGTCTCAACACCTTACTCTGAAACTGAATCCTTGACGGAAAGACGACAGTCAGTCCGTGTTGACAGGAACATCTCTAGCTGTATCACGCTGAGCACTGGCGTTCTCTACGGCTACGCTGTCAGCCAACTGCTGATGCACGACTGCACTGCTAGATTCAGTTCAAACCGAATTGCCAAGTTCGCTAATGACACATAGGCGGTTGGCTTCATCAGCAATGACGAGGTGGCATAGAGAGAGGAGGAAGAGCAGCTGGTAGGATGGTGCGAGCTCAACATGGACGAAAGAGATGACTGTGGATCTTAGGAAGGTGCAGGCTAACCTCTCCTCAGTGCACATACATGACTCCTCTGTGGAGAGAGTTAGGAGCATCAAGTTCATGGGAGTGCACCTAACAGACAAACTCACCTGGTCCCTCTTTGGTCAAGAAAACACAGCAGGATTTACACTTTGAGGAGATTGAGGTGAATGAGGTCTTCCTTCCACCCCCCCCCCCCTTCCATTTCAACCAATATTTACAACAGCACCATCGAGAGTGTCCTGACCAGCTGCATCATTGTCTGGTATGGAATTGCAAGGTATCTGTCTGCAAATCCCTGCAAAGGATTGCAAACAGTGCTGAGAGGATCATCCCGGTCCTTTTTCCACCCTTCAGCAGTACTGCTTATTCAGGGTTCTTAGCATTGTGAATCCCTCCCATCCATCCAACAATCCACCATAAGGCACGAGGCTCCGCAGCATTAGGACAAGGATTGTTAGGATGGGAAACAGCTTCTTTTTCCAGGCTGTAACACGACTGAACTTGCCGACACCCAGATCCCGTCAAGTATAAAGTGCCAGCAGCGTTATTCTGCTTCCTTTTTAAACATAATAAATATGCACCTTAATAGTTGTTAATTTACTAGTGGTAATATTACTTTTTGTATTATGTGTGTGAGTTATATGTGATGTGTTGTGCACCTTGGTCCAGAGGAATGCTGTTTCGTTTGGTGGTATACATGCGTACGGTTCAGTGACAAGAAGCTGAACTTGAACTTTACAGGAGCTCTGTTGCTTTCACCTCACTCTTTCAACTTCTCTTTTCCTTTAATTTACACTTCTACCTACCATGCCACCTCCTATCACCATTGTTTAAGAGTCCACTTGACTGAATAAAAATAAATCCACTTGTTGCTGCTTTAGTAACACTGCATCAGTACACACGAATGAAAAACATAAACCTATCATCTGAAGTTTTATGTTTAGCTAATTTAACATTTATCTTGTATGATATTTAATGTGATATTGAATTGTAGATAAGGGAAGTGACATTAGTATCCATGTGCATAAATCTTTTTCAATAATTTCTGATACTTTAATATATGGTAAAAACAATGTTTTGGTTTTTGGGTTTATAAGCAGAAAATAGAAATAATAATAAAAAAAGGCTGTTTATCAACTACAGTACGATGTTCAATTCTGAGCAAAGACATTAGAGAAGGGGAGGTTTACCAAGATATTATCAGGGAAGCATAGTCTCAAGATAAGGAATCATCCATTTAAAACCAAGATGAAGAAGATTTTTGTTTTAACTAGAAGGGGTTATAAAACTAAGGAATTCTCAAGTCAAAAGGCAATGCATGCTCAATAGCCAAAAAAGAATTACAGACAGAAATCAAAATAATTTTGGGGGATTATGGCAAATAAAGAAATATGAGATTGTCAGCACAGCAGAGATGGTTTAGATGTTCTGTGTAGATCTTAAATGGGGGAGCAGCTACAGATTTGAAGTAAAATAAAACACCAGAAAGACTCAGCAGACCAGGCAGTGCCTTTGGAAAGAGAAACAGGATTAATGATTCAATTCAAGGACACTTTGGTCAAACTGGGTGGGGGGAACGTTAGTTAAGTTGCCAGGGGCTGGGGGTTGTGGTTGCATGTTGTGAATAGCACCAAGCTCAAAGCTGCTGTGATTAAATTTTAGCTTCTATTGATGTTTTGCATATTCACCTCTACTGCTCGATCTGCTTCGACTTCTTGAAGACGAGGACGATGAAGATGATGAATTTGATGATGATGATGAAGACGATGAAGTTGAAGTCACGGAAGAAGATCTACTTCTACTCCGTTTTCTTTTTCTTTTAGCTTTTCCTTCATAAAAGATAAACAGCATATTTGGAACAGTAAATACTATTATAGGAACACAATTAATCATTCTTTCTTTGTATTATCATCTCAATAGCTCAAATCACTAGCAATATAACTTCTAAGATTTAATTGTTCCTATATTTTAATTTAACTTCATGGCTGGATACTATTGCCTAACCACACCACCATCTTCATCCATTAACACTTGACTAACTGAGATGAATTATCTGAGATGTCCAGAACAGCAAGACTTCATACAGTATTATAGAATGTGGTAGTACTGGGTTTGCTGACTGCAAAATTCTGAACTCAAATAAAGACCTTAAGCCTTATCTGATATAAAAAGCTATAGGTACCCTTGATAAAGGGAGGTTCTACTGCAGGCACCTAATTGCCAAAGGCTAGATCACTTCTCTGTTTATCCTCCACAGCGCGTTTAGCTGCCAACACCTACTATTTGACTGGGTGCTTCTTCACTACCAAGGAGTTACTTTCAGCTAACAAAGTAGTTTAAACACAGTTCAAAATAAAAAACACAAAATGCTGGCAGAACTCAGCAGGCCAGACAGCATCTATGGGAGGAGGTAATAACGACATTTCGGGCCGAAACCCTTCATCAGGAGTGAAGTAACATGGGATGGTTGAGGGGGGGGGGGGGATAAGAAGTGGGGGGGAGGGATAAAGTAAAGAGCTGGGAAGTGATAGGCTGGAGGGAAATGGGCTAGGGGGAAGGTGGAGAATTATGGGAAATAAAAGAGAAAGAAAGGTAGGGCTGGGGGGAGAGATTATAGTGGGGGGGGGGGGAAAGAGAGAGAGAACCAGACTAAAATAATAGATAGGGATGGGGATAAGGGTGGGGGACAGGGGTATCAACGGAGGTCAGTGAGTTGGATGTTCATGCCGGCAGGAAGAAGGGCTACCTAGGTGGGAGATGAGGTATTGCTCCATCAACCTGCGTGTGGCCTCATCTTGACGGTAAAGGAGGAGGCCATGGACAGACATGTCGGAGTGGGAGTGGTCTGTGGAATTGAAGTGTTGTGGCCACAGGGAGATCCCGCCACTGCTGGAGGACTGAGCGCCGGTGTTCAGCGGAAACGGTCTCCCAGTCTGCGGCAGGTCTCCTCAATGTATAAATGGCCACATTGGGAGCACCGGATACAGTATATCACCCCAGTTTGACTCACAGGTGAAGTGGTGCCTCACCTGAAAGGACTGTCTGGGGGCCTGGGATGGTGGTGAGGGAAGAAGTGTGGGGGCAGGTGGTAGCACTTCTTCCGTTTGCAGGGATGAGTGCCCGGAGGGAGGTCTGTGGGGAGGGATGGGGGGGATGAATGAACAAGGGAGTCGCGTAGGGAGTGATCCCTGTGGAAAGCCGGAGAGTGGGGGGGGAGGGGAAGATGTGGTTGGTGGTGGGATCACGTAGGAGGTGGCGGAAGTTACGGAGGATTATACGTTGGATCTGTAGGCTGGTAGGGTGATAGGTGAGGACCAGGGGGACTCTATCCCTGGTGGGCTGGCGGGGGGATGGGGTGAGGGCAGAGGTGCGTGAAATATGGGAGACGCAATGGAGGACAGAGTTGATAGTGTACGAAGGGAAGCCCCTTTCTTTAAAAAAGGAAGACATCTCCTTTGTCCTAGAATGAAAGGCCTCATCCTGAGAGCAGATGCAGCGGGAGGCGGAGGAATTGAGAGAAAGGGATAGCATTTTTGCAGGAGACAGGGTGGGAGGAGGAATAGTCTAGGTAGCTGTGGGAGTTAGTAGGTGTGTAGTAGACGTCGGTAGATAGGCTGTCTCCAGAGATAGAAACAGAAAGATCTAGAAAGGGGAGGGAGGTGTCAGGAAATAGACCAGGTGAATTTGAGGGCGGGGTGAAAGTTGGAAGCAAAGTTAATGAAGTCGACGAGCTCAGCATGTGTGCAGGAAGCAGCGCCGATGCAGTCGTCGATATAACGCAAGAAAAGAGGAGGATAGATACCGGTGTAGGCTTGGAACATAGATTGCTCCACATGGCCGACAAAAAGGCAGGCATAGCTAGGGACCCATGCGGGTGCCCATGGCTACACCCTTTAGTTTGGAGGAAGTGGGAGGAGCCAAAGGAGAAATTGATAAGGGTGAGGACTAATTCCGCGAGGGCGGAGAAGAGTGGTGGTAGAGGGCGACTGGCTGGGTCTGGAATCTAGGAAGAAACGGAGAGCTTGGAGACCTTCCTGGTGGGGGATAGAGGTATATAGGGACTGGACGTCCATGGTGAAAATGAGGCGGTGGGGGCCAGGGAACTTGAAATCTTTGAAGATGTAAAGCACGGGAAGCATCATGGACATAGGTGGGAAGGGATTGAACAAGGGGATAATTAAAACAGTCGAGATAGGCAGAAATGTCAATTCCACAGACCACTCCCACTCCGACATGTCTGTCCATGGCCCGCCTCTACCGTCAAGATGAGGCCACACGCAGGTTGATGGAGCAATACCTCATCTCCCGCCTAGGTAGCCTTCTTCCTGCCGGCATGAACATCCAACTCACTGACCTCCGTTGATACCCCTGCCCCCCACCCTTACCCCATCCCTATCTATTATTTTAGTCTGGTTCTCTCTCTCTTTCCCCCCCTCACTATAATCTCTCCCCCCAGCCCTACCTTTCTTTCTCCTTTATTTCCCATAATTCTCCACCTTCCCCCTAGCCCATTTCCCTTCAGCCTATCACTTCCCAGCTCTCTACTTTATCCCTCCCCCCACTTCTTATCCCCCCCCCCCCCAACCATCCCATGTTACTTCACTCCTGATGAAGGGTTTCGGCTCGAAACGTCGTTATTACCTTCCTCCCATAGATGCTGTCTGGCCTGCTGAGTTCTGCCAGCATTTTATGTTTTTTATTTATTCCCAGCATCTGCAGATTCACTCGTGTTGCCTTTAAACACAGTTCAACTATTTTTTAATAATACACACTTACATTTAAATAAAATGCTTAAAGCACATTTAAATATCACAAAGGATTTCCATCTTACAAAAGATTTCCAAACTACAAATGATTTCTAAAAACATGAAGGATTTCCAAAACACAGGTACAATTCCTATAAGGTAAAAAGGTATACTAATGAGTTGTCTGTAGCAGAAATCAAAGTCTCTGAGGAATGAATTCCAGTTCACCCCATGTTTCTGTCATTCTTTTTGAGGTTTCTTGATCATCCCTAACAAGACTGACCACTCTTTTATATTTATACTGCTTTTTTGCCACTTGGTTGACTTCAGATATATTTTCACACAGTTCGTCTACAAAGCCTCTGCAAATGTTTCTGGGGATAGAGTGTCCAAACACCTAAAATTAATATTGTGAATGCTGAATCCGTGTTCACAGATTTTCCATCTATGGACAGATTAGCTATTTGATGTGCTGAATGACGGTATCAATCTGGACTACAAGCTTGCTTGAAATAACTTAGCTTGTGTTGACTGGTATGAAACAGGCCAATTAACCTAACTTGAGCAATCAGTGGCGTGTTGTAGGGCCAGCGGTCTGTGCTCTATACAGAGTGCTATTTGTTTACAAAGTTGTCCTTTTAACTTCAGACTAATAATTTACATTAAGAACTGAAGAATGGTTCCCGTTTATGACAAAAATCTGAACAAATAATATTGGCTGGAAGTGTAACTTACTCAAAAACAACTCTTTGATCTTTAGAAGTTTCAGCTGCAATGTTAGAAAGCTGAGCTTGGCAAAAAATAAGTTCCCCTGGCCCGGCACAGTGAATATTCATCACAAGAATACAATAAGCTATTGGATAAGCCATGTGATACGATTGAAATAAAGATTGTGCCTCAGCATCAATATGAAATATCAACAAGGTGTCGAAGTATATTTGAGTTGACAAAATGCTCCAAATGTATCACAGGATCGCAAGCAAACAATTGATAACAATCCACAAAATGAGCTATTAGGAAATAAGGCAAAAACTGGCACATTTCATTTTCAGATGGAAGCTCATCAACCAAAAGTATTAACAGCTTTACTCTCTCCACAAATGCTGCCTCCCCTGTAGAGTTTTTTTTGCTTTTATTTGAGCTAAGTTTTTGGCAAATGGGAGAACTGATAATTGAGTTCTGTAATACCTGTTCCTATTGTTTTTAGTAAGTAAAACTCCAAAAGCTGTTGGAGGCTTCTGAGAACCAATGAGAGGGAATCCTGCTAAGCTAAGTTATTCTGCTTTAAGGTTTTAAACACCACAGCAACACACACCCCTTTTTAATTAACGGTAGGTGAATCTGTCATTTTATTTAAATGGGCCAGGTATATAAGAAATTACACTTAAATGGTTCAAGTAATTCCATTGTTCTTTATATAATCATAATTGACTATAAAACTTAAACAGTACCTGTCTCTCTTTTCTGGTCCACTGTAGATGTGCTTGGGTTCTGCCTCATCTTTACACCCCTCTCATTTCGATCTTCCATGATATACTGCGAAATTTACGTTCCATAAAAAAAATTCAAATAACTTGCAGCTTCATAATTTGAACGTTAAACGCAGTTTGCACAATTACAGCTGTAGCAAGCAGAATTCTGTGCGGATTCGGTTATTAAATAGCCTGTGAAACAGACTAAATAGATAATTTCAACGGGGCCAAGGTCACATGAATGAAGAAGCTAGAATACTAAAGTATGATTACGATTATACTTAGTATACTGTGAAGATGCGCTTTTATAACATGGGCTCAGTGTGTACTTTATCTACGATGGATATCTTCGATACAGCGAGTTCCCAGCGTCACTGACCGGTTAACCGGAGCTGGACGCCGTTGGGGAGACATTTCAGCCTTGCGGGAATAGTTGCCATGAGACCACCAGCTCGACTAGCGTCCCAGACCAAACCAGAGGCCGTGGCTCTGTCTCGGGCCTACCGCGGATCCCCGAGCACCCGGGTCAGAATCGAACCCGCCTGGATCCGAGGGAGTAACACGGTCCCCCCTCACCCCCGCCCGGTTCCTGATGCGCACCGGACACTGTCCCCCTCGTCCCGGTTACTGCCCCCTTTCCCCGTCCCTTCCTACCGGCCGCCGCGACTCTCCAGCCGCCCGATCCACCATACACTGCACACTAGGCGGCGGTCGCACCGCCTGTCAGTCACCCGGAAGCGGCGGGGAGCCTGTTCCTCAAAACGAATCCGCAGCAAAGCCGAGACAACTCTCGGTGCAGGCACCGCTTGCAATTAAAGCTAATGGCACAATGTAGTTATTACGCGACTCCAGCAGAGACTTTCATTTCGTTGTTATCGGAGTAGCACTGATGATGGGAGAGGAGTTCTGCTGGAAGGTTAAGTTGTATTTTGTACCGAATAGAGCTGTGTTTAAATACTGCTTATCCAAAAGTATCTAAATAATTGGATATTAAATTTTTGG
Organism: Hemitrygon akajei; assembly: GCF_048418815.1. Lineage (NCBI taxonomy): Eukaryota > Metazoa > Chordata > Chondrichthyes > Myliobatiformes > Dasyatidae > Hemitrygon > Hemitrygon akajei. The sequence goes on from NC_133130.1 coordinate 54,569,643, forward strand.
GTGGTGGGGTACAAAGACGTTAAAATAATACACGACGAAGACTTCTCAGAAGTGCAGTTTATGTCCAGGGCATTTCCATTGGGTTTATCTATTTATGCATTTTAAAAAGTGTCGGTGAGGAAGGGCGAGGCAAAAGTGAATGCAAGGGATTACAGGAGATGAGCAAATGAGATGATGAAGTAGAACAGGAGACACAGGGCATTTTGGTGTTAGTAGGAGTTTTGGAATTTTAGTATCATGGATGTAAACTTCATCCTAATAAAGTTCAAAGTAAATCTATTATCAAGGTACATATATGTCACTATACTACCCTGAGATTCATTTTCTTGTGGGCATACTCAATAAATATAATAACCATAATAGAATCAATGAAAGACCGCAGCAAATGAGCATACCACCAGTGTGTGAAAGACAACCTACTGTGCAAATACAAAGAGATATTAATAAATAAATAAGCAATAAATATCAAGAACATTAGATGATGAGCCCTTGAAAGTGAGTCCATAGGTTGTGAGAAAATTTCAATGATGGGGCAAGAGAAGATGTGTGAAGTTATCTTATTTGGTTGAAGATCCAAGTATTTAGGCTCCTTCAGAGTAGTCGCAATACTGAGGATACTGAAAACCTGAAATTAAAAATAGAAAGTGTTTGAAGTATTCAGTAGGCCAGGTCACATCTGCATTGAATGAAGTACTTAAGGAAAAATTAGCTCTATTTGTGCATGGCATTTCATTTCAAGAGGACTAGAATATAAAAGCAAGGATGTAAAGTTGAGGCTTTATAAAACACTGGTGAGGCCTCATTTGGAGTTCTGAGAGCAGTTTTATCTAAGAAAGGATGTGCTGATATTGGAGAAAGTTCAAAGGAAGTTCACAAAACTGATTACAGGAATGAGAGGCTTGTCACTTGATGGCTCTGGTCCCGTACTGGCTGGAATTCAGAAGAATGAGGGGTGACCTCATTGAATCCTATCGAATGTTGAAAGGCCTCGTTAGAGTGGATGTTTCCTATGGTGGAGGTAAGTCTAAAAGCAGAAGGCACAGCCTCAGAATAGAGGGGCATCCTTTTAGAACAGAGATGAGGAAGAATTTCTTTAGCCAAAGGGTGGTCAATCTGTGGCATTTATTGCCTCAGGCAGCTGTGGAGGCCAAGTCTTTAGTTATATTTAAGGCAGAGGTTGATTGCTTTTTGATTAATCAGGGCATGGAGTGATAAGGGGAGAAAGCAGGAGATTGGGGCTGAGAGGGAAACTTCCCCACATGATGAAATAGCGGTGCAGACTCAATGGGTCAAATATACCATATTTCAAGCTCATTTGTTTTTCTGCATTGAAATCTGAAGATAGTAGGACAGACAAGAATGAAATAATTAAGTAGAAAGCTACAATTAAAATGTAATATTAGTAGTGAATTAATTATTATCTCTTGCTATAGAGATGCTAGATAAAGATAAAAACTGTGTTAAGTGTACATAAGGTCCTAGAACTTCTGTCTTGTTAACTGTATAATTAAACTCTAGGAAGTTGATAATGCACCAAAAATAGAAAAACCCAGACTGGAAAAGTTAATGTGAATTCAGACAAATGAATACACTTGGAAAGGCGCCAACTTCTGATAGTGCATTGGAATTGTGATAAATGATGAAAAGAGAAGCAAGTCAGCTAACAACATGAGTTTTAATTAAGTGAACAAATCATTTAACTCTACTTGCCAAATTTAAAATTGACTGGAAAAAAAAACAAAGCCATCAAGCTTATCTATAAGAAACTCAACAGCTTCAAAAGTTTAACAAAAGGAAATACAGTATGGAAAAATTGTCATAAGGAAATGTTATACCTTGAACTGGCCACCAGAGGGAGGCAGAGATCAGATAGCCAACCCCTTGGTCACTTGCCTTAGGCTAATTATTAGTTAATTGTTATCATCTGTACTGTGTTTACAGCCCGACACAAGTACTTTGTCCCCTCTTTCTTTGCTCACTCTTGGAATAATCTTTGATAAGAGGAATGTTGCCTTATATTTTTTAGGAATCTTTAGTTTCTGAAGCACTAGTTAATGTTCTTTTTTAATTTTGATTTTGATTTGCCTGTGAGTTTTTTGGATCCTCTGCCTGTACTTTGTCTGCTAAGGAATCCAGTAAAGCTTTGTTGGATTTTTTCCTCTAATTTTGTGTGACCTTTCTTTGCAGTGGGGTTCTCCACTAATCTGTGTGAGAGAAGTTACATAGTCAGCTGTGACATTAAAACTGGAGTAGCTCTGTGTTACTGTTGCTGAGCAGGGAGTCTTGCTTGGCACACGTCAAGGACAACTTCAGCAGCCTATGGATGCTGTTAAGCAATTTGCTGAGACTCTTCAGCCATTACACGCATGCGTTCTTTGTCCCAGTGTGACTCCATGTCTGCTAGCTCTGCCTCCTGGGACAGTGCCACCTGCATATGTGCCAGCCAAAGTACTCAAGATCCCAGATCCCCAGTGTTAGGGCAACCTAATGCCCTTGTCTTTGAGCTCCAGCCCTCAGACCTGCAGTCTGATAAATTCAAGATCACCTACATTATTCTGCTGTCTGACTGTGCTCGATGGTCCCAGCAATCTCCAAACTGCAGTGATCTGAAGGTGTTCACAGACACCCTTAAACAAGTGGGCAAGGCAGCTGTTAGAACTGTGCCGGGAGCCTGATCTATTGCAATACAATTCTGGCAGCTGAAAGCAAGTGGGATTCAGAGGCACATCTCACCACCTTTCACCGTGCCTTCTCTGAGGAAGTGAAGGACGAACTCGCCAGTAGGGAATGGGGGAGGTCCAGCCTGGAGGAAATTGTAACCCCGGCCATCTCGATTAACAACTGTGTTTGTGAGTGGAGGAGAGAACACTCCAAGCCTGTGGTCACTGAGGCGACCGTCTCCTAAGCATGCCCGTTCTAGTCAACAGCCAGAAAATGAACTGATGCAGTTAGGATGATCTCACCCGAAACCTGAGAGGGAGAGACACATGAAAAAGGGGTGTTGTCTTTATTGTGGAGCTACTGCATGTCTCCTGCCCTGTGATAGAAGTAAAAGCCAAAAGCTCGCTAGGGACTGGGAGGACATTAGTGAGCAGAACGGCCCAACTTGAGATCCCCCACTCCTGTTTACTGTTATCAGGTACTTGGAATGACCCCAATGTGGGCTCAGGTGTAACTGATAACCTCCTTGATATCGAATCAGCACAGAAGGTGTGCACTCCCTTAGAGTCCTGTCCCTTGGCCTGGAAAGTTCAAGCTATAGACAGCAAGCCCATCGCCTCTGGAGTAATCAAGTATAGAACGAAGCCTCTTCTTCTGACCGTAGGGAGAACCCACCTTGAATCAGTTTCTCTGTATCTCCTCAAGTCCTCTCGAGATCCTTTGATTCTTGGCTATCCTCAGCTGTGGCTTCATGACACACAGTTCTCCTGGGCCACTGGATCTCTTTGTTGGAGTCCTGCATACAGAATTCCTGCACCCCCAGTGGCTAGGGTGCACAAAGAAACAGCTCCAGCAGTTGAAGGGCTGGGTCCCTGTGACGCTCTTGACTGCTCGTCAGACCGTGTGCATTTGCCTCCTGAGCATCATGATCTGAGAGGGGTATTTAGTAAACATCGAGCTACTGAGTTGCCACCTCACAGACCATATGACTGTGCCATTGAACTTCTCCCTGGCACTGCTCCCCCTAGTGTTCATCCTATTCTGTCTCTACCCCAGAAACAATGGCCATGGATGAATGTATCCAGGAAGTTCTGGAGACTGGTTTAATTTGCCCTTCCACCTCACCAGCCAGTGCTGGAAGCTCCTTTGTTTCCAAGAAAGACAGTGGCCTTCGACCCTGTATTATCTATCGAGATCTCAATAAAGTTACCCTTAAGGACCATTAGCCTCTCCCACTGATGTCATCTGTGTTTCAGCTTCTGCAGAAATCCACCATTTTTACGATGCTCTGTCTGCATGCTGCCTACAATCTGATACGCATCAGAGAAGGAAATGAATGGAAGATAGCCTTTTGCAACCCTAGTGGCCACTAGGAATATTTCCTCATGCCATTTGGAGTGTTAAACACCCCCACAGTTTTTCAGGCCTTCGTAAATGATGTTCAGCGAGAGATTTGTTTTTGTGCATCTAGATGATATACCAATCTTTTGAGACTCTCTCCAGGGGCACATTCAGGATGTTCGGCAGGTCCTTCAGAAACTCTGTGAAAATCACCTCTTTGTGAAGCTTAAAAGATGTTCAAAGGTTCATCTATTATCAAAGTACACAACTCTGAAATTCTTCTCCAGATAGTCAGGAAACCAAGAAAGAAAAAGAACGGCAACACTATCATTAACCCCCAAAACACCCTCTCCCACACGAAACGCAATACAAGCATCTGCTCCCAAATCCTCCTCTCCATGCGCGTAGAAACTTAACGAATAAAACACAGCAAGGACTCAAAATCCCCCTCCCCCGCATAAAAAAGAGAAAGAACCAAAGTATTTTTAAAAACCCATAATACTGGGAAAAAAAGTCCATAGTCCCAAATCCATATCCAGAATGTAGAAAGCCTCAGTAACATTCTCTGGGCACAGACTTCTCTCTTCGGCAGCAGAGCCACCCCACCAGCAATCAGAAGGCTGGCAGCTGGCGCTCACCTTCAGCAAGCTTGCAAATGCTCCTTCCTTGTTTATGTTGTCTCTCCAGAAGGCATGTCGATGGAGCCAGGGAAGGTTACAGCTGTCATCTAATGGCCACTGCCAAAGACCTTAAAGCAGGTGCAGAGGTTTCTCAGCCTTGCCAATTTCATTCACCGTTTCAGTCGACTGCCGCAACCATCTCCACGCTGACCAAAGGCTCTCTGTCCTGTTTTCATTGGACGACTGAGGTGCAAACTTTGTTTGAAGTAAAGGAGTGATTCACTTCAGCCCCAATACTGACGCACCAAAGCCCTGAACGGCCATTTATTGTTGAGGTAGATGCTTCCTTTGTTGGTGTTGGAGCTGTTGTCTCTTGGAGGTCTGTGACTGACAGTAAGGTTCACTCCTGTTCATTTTTTTCCAGTCAGATGCCTGTCCCTTGCTGAGAGGAACTATGATGCTGGAAATTGCGAGCTCTTTACAGTCAAACTAGCGTTAGAAGTGTGGTGCCACTGGTTGGAAAGTTCCTAGCACCCCTTTGTCGGTTCACAAAAATCTTGCCTATATCCAGGAGACTAAATGCTTGAATTAACACGTACAAAAGCTGGATGAACTCATCAGGTTGGGCAGCATCCATTGAAATGAGCAGTCAACGGATGCTGCCCGACCTGCTGAGTTCATCCAGCTTTTGTACGTGTTGATTTGACCACAGCTTCTGCAGGGTACTTTGTAAATGCCTGAATGCCTGGCAGGCTGGGTGGGCATTTTTTTTTTTTACATGTTTTACTATCTCTTACAGACCAGGCTCGAAGAATGTGAAAGCCCTTTCCTACCAGTAAGAATCCTCTGAGAAGGACCTCTGTCCAGAGCCCATCATATCCAGAGGCGGCATTCTGGCTCCTGTTTGCGAGGCACAATGCAGTGAACCCACCCCAGATGGGGTTCCAGTGGGATGTTTGTTTGTTCCGAGGTTCTCCAGTGGGGTCGTGCTTCCTGTTCTGCTGGGCATCCTGGGGTGGGGAGGACTTTGGAGATTATTCAAAGTTGCTTTTGATGGCCAGAGATGATGAGGGATATCCAATTATTTGTGAATTCCTGTTCTGCCTGTGCTCAACACAAATCTTCCGATCAGCACCCTGCAGGGCTTCCCATCCCACATATCTCCTGATCTCCTATGAATTTCATTACTGGCCTGCCATCATCACAAGGAGGTGGTAGACCATTTTTATAAAGCTGCTCACTTCATTTGTCCTGCCAAAATTTCTCTCCACCAAAGAAACTGCTGATATTTTGCTATAGAATGTTGTTCGGATTCACGGCATTCCAGTTGACATTGTGTCTGATCATGGCCCCCGGTTCATGTCCTGTTACTGAAAGGCTTTCTGGTCTCTGTTTTGTTCTTTTGTCAGTCTCTCTGCAGGTTTCTGCCGCCAGTCCAAAGGTCTGATGGAAAGAGTTAATCAGGACCTCGAGAAATATTTCTGCTGCTTTGTGTCCTCCCAGTTTTCCTCCTGAAGCCAGTTCTTGATCTGGGCAGAACCGGCACATAATGCACTTTGGAGCTCCTCCATCAGCTTATTCCCATTTGAGTGCCAATTTGGGTTTTAGCCCCCACTTTTCTATAGTCAGGAAGCAGAGGCTGGGGTTCCAACTGCAGAGAATGCAGGAGGACCTGGAGGACTGAGGTAGTTCTGAGGTGCACCTCAACCATCTCCAGAAGCAAGCCAACAGGAAGAGATTTGTTCACCCCTTAAAGACAGAGGATTTGGCTCTCAGCTAAGACTTGCCTTTGCGAGCCGTGTTCAGAAAATCGGCTCTGAGATTTGTTGGGCCATTTAAGGTCATCAGACCTGTTAATCTTGTCATGTCCCAGCTGGCTCTGCCTAGGTCTATCAGAGTAAGTCTCACTTTTCACCTCTCCCAGTGTCACCTCTCTTGTCTCCTCTCCAGTTCCCTTCTTGCCCCCCTTGCATTGTCCTGCTTCCACAGTGAGGAGGCCGCTTGACTCCTGAGGTCATGGTTACAACCTTCACTACCTGGTTGACTGGGAGAAGCGATTAGATCTGATTGCTGCATCTGGCGTGCCCAGTGAAAGCCATGTCTTGGTCAGTCATGGAATACAACAGGATCTCATTCCTCTCAGATACTGCAATCTTGCCCTCTGGTCCTCAGTTTTGTTCTCCAGCGACTGTATATTTGCCAACAAGATGCTGGGTAGAGAAGGCCTCTTCCCTTTACTTTTTGGCCCAGCTTGGATCCCCATGCCACCTCCCCCCCCCCCCCCCAACTCCTGCCTTACTTCCGATGAGGGCAATGAACCTTTGTCCTCTTAAAGGTGCTATACCTACCTTGTCAATGAGTCCTTCAGATGATCATGAGATCTGAAGATCATTAAGTTGGTTTAAAAGTCCATTGCTTAGAGGGGAATTGTATTTTGTGAGAGTAATTTGGAAGAGGTACATTTAAAAGAGTATTTGGAACTATAGTTTGCAGTAGACAGATCATCGCCAAAGATCACCAGTGCCATCTTGATGGACACATGGACACATAATTACCAAATTATATTCATACAACTGTTTGTGAAAAATGATAATACTTGAATCCTAATGTATATGCCTCTTTAATTCTGATGTCATGCCTCTTATAAAAGAAAATAAATAGACTTTTGAAAAGGCATGAGCAAATAAATATTAAAATAACATTCTATCTACTTGTATTTGGAGAATAAAACATTATTTTGTCTAAATGCGAGAGCAATAATAAACATTTGGGATATTTAACACTGGCTTAGAGAGTTGTCTGCTACCAAACATCAGAGCTCAATGATCAATATGATGTTGAGATACCTAGAATATTGAGAAAGGTCTGATTTTTGAAAAATACCTGTATACTGAGGAATTACCAGACTTCTATTTTGATCTAGTATTATTAAAATATGGGAAACTTGTATTTTACTGAAATAGTTTATTGTGTTGGTAAGGCTGTTAGATATTGATTTGCCTGATTGGAAAAGTATCTTAATATATGATCTGCTCAATAATTGTTCAATCTGCAATCTTGTCTCATCATCCACGTTCCTTTGCTGAAAGGTGTTGATTGACAGCAGACTGATGTAAAACACAAGACATTGGAAAGATCAGGCAGTATGGGCATCCAATTTGAATACGCAAACACAGGGAAATCTGCAGATGCTGGAAATCCAAGCAACACATGCAAAATGCTGGTGGAACGCAGCAGGTCAGGCAGCATCTGTAGGAAGAACTACAGTCGACGATTCGGGCCGAGACCCTTCGTCAGGACTAACTGAAAGAAGAGATAGTAAGACTATCTTACCATCTCATCCGCTCTATCAAGGGTTGCAAGGGTTGCAAGGGTTCAATTAAGTCACCATTCTTCTAAATTCCAATGAATACAGGTCCAGAGCCATCAAACACTCTTCATGTGACAAGCTGTTTAATCCTGGAATCATTTTTGTGAATCTGATTTGAACATTCTCCAGTTTCAGCACATTTTTTCTAAGATAAGGGACCCAAAACTACTCTGAGTACTCCAATTGAGGCCTCATCAGTGCTTTATAAAGTCTCAATATTGCATCCTTATTTTTGTATTCTAGTCCTCTAATGCAAATACCACATTTGCCTTCCTTACTAGAGACTCAACTTACAAATTAACCTTCAGAGAATCCTGCACAAGGACTCCCAAATCCCTTTGCGCCTTGGATTTTTGTATTTTCTCTCCATTTAGAAAATAGTCAATCCTTTCATTTCTTCTACCAAAATGCATGACTATACACTTCCCAACATTGTATTCCATCTGCCTCTTCTTTGCTATCATCAAAGCCATTGATATATAACGTATAAAGAAATGTTCTCGACAAGTGGAACATTACTAGTCACTGGCAGCCAACCAGAAAAGACTCCCTTTATTTCCATACTTTACTTCTTGCCAACCAGTTACTGCTTTATCCATGCTAGTACCTTTCCTGTAATCTCATCGGCTCATGTTAAGCAGTCTCATGTGTGACACCTTCTGAAAATCCATGTACACAACATCAACCAATTCTCCCTTGTCTATCGTGCTTGTCATTTCTTCAAAGAATCCTAACAGATTTGTCAGGCAAGGTTTTACTTTGAGAAAACCATGCTGACTATGGCCTACTTTATCATGTGCCTTCAAGTAACCTGAAACCACATCCTTAATAATCAACTTCAACATCTTCCCAACCACTGAGGTCAGACTAACTGGCCTATAATTTCCTTTCTTCTGTCTCTCTTCCTTCTTGAAGAGTGGAGAGACTTTGCAATTTTCCAGTCTTCCAGAACCATTCCAGAATCTAGTGATTCTTGAAAGATCATTACTGGGGTGTAGATCATCTGGTCCAGGTGACTTATCTATCTTCTGACCTTACCATTTCTCAAACACCTTCTCACTAGTAAAGACAACTTCACACACTTCTGACCCCTGGTACACTGGAACCTCCACCATACGGCTAGTGTCTACCACAGTGAAGACTGATGCAAAATACTTATTTAGTTTGTCCGCCATTTCCTTGTCATTCATTACTAACTCTCCAACATCGTTTTCCAGCGGTTTCATGTCTTCACATAGCTCAGCTGAAAGCTAATACTGGACGGGTCCATTCTCTGAAAAATCCTATCCACACACATCTGAACAAATTAAAGTGGAATACGGGTATCAGTATGTAAGGTCAAAGACTGAGCTCTTGTAGTCATGGGGACATTTATTGATTCTCTGAAATCCTGAGTCTCAGTCTATCTCACTTCATTAATATGTTATTTATTTGATGTAAATTTAATTGTTTAGGCAGCAAGGGGAATAACAGTGCATCTACTATATAACTTGACTGCATTCTTGGATTCTTGAAGAAGGGTTTCAGCCTGAAACGTTAACTGTTTACTCTCTTCCATAGATGCTGCCTGACCTGCTGAGTTCCTCCAGCATTCTGTGTATGTTGCTTTTATTCTTGTTAGAATTTATTGTGAGATTATGTACAAATTAGAAAATAGTGTCAAACTACAGTGTATCTTTAATTGGCTAATCATGTCTACTTCCAAAATACAAAATTATCTGCCAGCATTTTAGTTTATGCCAGACACAGCACTTGCAAAATTGAGTTTCGGATGTGATCGTTGTTTGTTTGTTACTTAAGGATCAAAGTTTCTGGTGACATTTTCAGCAGAACACTGTTTATATTTGTAAGCTAACACACACGTCAGAAAAATGAGTTTATTTACCTCGTTAAATTGTAACTTTACGACATTACGAAAGGGGGGTGCTGGAACTTTTGAAACATTTTAGGATAGATAAGGCTCAAGGGGTAGAAAGTTCATACCCCAGGTCACTACAGGATGCACCATACTGACTTGGAAATATATTGTTGTTCCTTTACAGTTGCAGGGCCAGATTCCTGTAATTATTATCCAGCACATTGCAGAAACTTCATCACAGAGTCCAAAAAGTAGTTTGTTTAACTGTCTTTCTACCATACATGAACACCCATGAATAAAGGCAAACGGAACTGTGTTCCTCCAGCGCCAAGATGCTGAACACAGTACCAATGGTCATACACAGCACAAGGCAGGTACAAGATTGCAGTAAAATAGTCCCACAAAAAAAAAGCCCAAGTCCATGACTGTTGCAGAAGTCTTTCGCCGACCGAACACTCGGGGGTGGGGAAGGACTGACTCCAGCACGAACGCTGCACCACACTGCTGCCGGTATTGCAGTGGAGTGACCGACTCTGACACCTCCCCCTGGGCGGGCGGCTGCAAACCGAGACCTGGGGCCCAGTCCTTGTTATGAGCGAGGCCATGCAGCCACCCCCCCCCCCCCGCCATTCGTCAATAAACTATTCAATTGGACTTGCAGCATTGCACCCCACAAATGTCCAAGATGCTCTTGTGGTTACAAGGAAAGCAACTAAGACGATCACCCACTGTTAGACTGCACACTCCCTTCGCACATTGATACCTCGCTTGCAGGCAGCATCGTGGTCTGCATCAAGTCCAGCTCCTTCAGTTTCTCTGCAAGCGACCAAATCACTGATGGGGTAGACCTGCAGTATTTAAGTTCTTAACATCCAGCAGAGCCTTGCGATTGTAAAAAAAATATGTTTAAAAAAGACAGTTGCACCTTTGGTTGACCCACAGAAGCTGCTGCGTCTGAGCACGTCATTATCTTACCTGAAGTTCTTCACGCAAGTATCCAAGACAAGTTTTTTAGTTTGGTCCTTTTAACTGAGAGCAGTGTTCTCGTGGATTGTTTGCTTTTGTCAGCACAATCAGAAATTAATATCCTTCCTTAAAGACAATTAGGAATGGGTGTTAAATTCTGACCATGCTCACAATGACAAACAGTCTACAAGAGCATTGCTATCAGTTAGCAAAAAACAGATTAACAACTTTGATTAACCATTTACTTATAAGGGGATTAAGTGATTGCAGATGCTGGTTTCTGGAGTGGAAAGTGAACTTCTGGAAGATCTCAGCAGGTCAGGCAGCAACTGTAGAGGAAAATGGACAGCAACACACACAAAATACTGGAAGAACTCAGCAGGCCAGAAAGAGCATGACCATACACTTCCCAACACCATATTCCATCTGCCACTTCTTTACCCATTCTCCTCATCTGTTTAAGTCCTTCTGCAGCCTCTCTGTTTCCTCAACACTACCTGCCCCTCTACCTATCTTCATATTATCTGCATACTTGGCCGCAAAATTTGATGATGTCCATTATAAAGGCATCTTCCCAACTGGCCTATAATTTCCTTTCTTTTGCCTCCCTCCCTTCTTGAAGAGTGGAGTGACATTTGCAATTTTGCAGTCCTCCAGAAACATGGCAGAATCTATTGAAAGATCATTACTAATGCCTCCACCATCTCTCTAGCCACATCTTTCAGAACACTGGGGTACAGACCATGTGGTCCAGGTGACTTATCTACCTTCAGCTCTTTCAGATTCCAAAGCTCCTTCTGAGAAATGGCATCTTCATTAACTTCTGCCCCCAACATGCTCGAACATCCAACATATTGCTAGTGTCTTTCACAGTGAGGACTGATGCAAAATACTTATTCAGTTCATCCACCATTTTCTTGTCCCCTATTATTACCTCACCAGCATCATTTTTCAGTGGTCCAATATCTACTCTCGCCTCTTATTTGTTCTTTATATACTGTATTTGAAGAAAGTTTGGCTATCCTCTTTAATATTATTGGCTAGCTTACCTTAGTGTTCCATCTTTTCCTTTTGGCTGCCTTGTTTTTCAAAGCTTCCCGATCCTCTAACTTCCCATCAATTTTTGCTATAGCATATGCCCTCTCTTTGGTTTTTATGATAGCTTTCACTTTCTTTGTCAGCTATCCTGCCTTTCGAACACTTCTCTTTGGGATGTATCTATCATGCAGCTTTTAATTGCTCCCAGAAACTCCAGCCATAACTCCCGTGCCATCATCCCCACTGGCATCCCCTTCCAATCAATTTTGGCTAGCTCCTTTCTCATGCCTCTATAATTTTCTTTACTCAACTGTAATACTGATACATCTGACTTTAGTTTCTCCCATTCAAATTGCAAGGTGAATTCTATCTTATTATGATCTCTGGCCCCTAAGGGTTCATAGAAACATAGAAAACTTACAGCACTATACAGGCCCTTTGGCCCACAATGCTGTGCCGAAATTACCTAGAGTTAGCCATAGCCCTCTATTTTTCAAAGCTCCTTGTACCTATCCGTGAGTCTCTTAAAAGACCCTATCCTATCTGCCTCCACCACCGTTGCGGGCAGCCCATTCCATGCACTCACCATTTTCTGCGTAAAAAAACTTACCTCTGACATCTCCTCTGTACCTACTTCCAAGCACCTTAAAACTATGCCCTCTCGTGATAGCCATTTATGCCTTGGGATAAAACCTCTGACTATCCACACGATCAATGTCTCTCATCATCTTATACACCTCTATCAGGTCACCTCTCATCCTCCGTCGCTCCAAGGAGAAAAGGCTGAGTTCACTCAACCTTTTCTCATAAGGCATGCTCCCCAATCCGGGTTTTTCTTTAATTCCAACAGTGGCGACGAGGATGGGATCTGTAACGTTCACTCTTTTGGAATGCATGTTCACATTGGAACAATGAGCATAACTGGAAAAGCTGAGGAATACTGTGATCCACAACACACCCAGAATGTTTACGTTGAACGTTTGGACTTTTTTTTGCCGCAAGCGACAACATGGATCCCAATAAAAAAAGCCAGCATCGTGCTCAGTGCATACGGTCCAAAAACATATGACATTGTTCAAAATTTGGTGAATCCTGATTTGCCCTATTCAAAATGTTATGGAGAACTTGTGACATTAATTGGGTCTCATTACAATCCTAAACCATCAGTTATTGTGCAACGTTTTAGATTCAACACCTGTATTCAGTTGGAAAATAATCTTTAGCAACGTTTGTTACTGAATAAAGAAAACTGACTGAATTTTGTGATTTTTGGTGCAGTTCGAGAAGGTATGATGCACGATTGCTTGATCATAGGCAGGCAGTATGTGTTGTTTGCATTAACATCGCCTGTTGGCAGAATCAGATCTCACAGTTAAATCGGCCTTTGATATCGCAGCTGGCATGAAGCAGCAGATAAGAATGCAGTTTTGTTGCAACAGGACAAAGTACAAGGAGAGGCAAAGTCCTCATCACCTATTATACTGACATTAACAAAGTGTCCCGAGCCAAGAGGAAAGGGAATTATACTCTGTGTTTTTGATGTTACCATTGCGGTGAACTTCATCAGAAGCCTACTGACTGTCAACAACGAGACTTCGTCTGCCATACTTACCAAAAGAAAGGACACTTGGCAAGAGTTTGCCAATCTCGGCCTCCATCCAAACCAGAACATTCCACAGCAGCACAGTACGTGACTACAGAGCTGGAAGCATTTGTAATGTGCTCAGATGGTCTAGGGTCAGTCCCCCTATATGTTAATGGCAGACCCATTCCCTTTGAACTTGACACTGGATATGCTATTACTATATGCAGTGAAAAGACATACTGTATGTTTGGCCCTGACTCTTTGAAGACCCTTACACCAACATATTCCAGACTGTAGACTTACATGGGGGAAGCAGTTACTGCTGCTTGGTTGTGACAGGGCTCATCTTGAGAGTGAAAATCAATACCAGTGCATATCACTAAAGTGATCTTACTCGGGCACGATTGGCTATAGCAAGTTCCTGTATCACATGAAAACTGACATGTCAGCTGACAGCTTACTCAAGCGGTATAAACTTCTCAGCAATCCTGATGAAGGTAAGCTCAAAGGTACCAAAGTATATCTTCCAAAATCTGGCACAGCCAAACCATAGGGCTTCAAGGCATTTTAACAAAGATGAAGGTCTCACTCTAAGTAAGGACTGGAATTTGATTGTAATCAAGGTGGGAGAATGGAAACTGATTGGATGGGGACTAACCAATCAGGAGGGAGACTATGGGGGTATAAATACCACTGGATTACACATGCCCAGGCATCATCACTGAAGAAGATGGCAGAGTTTATCATCAACATGTCTGTAGTGTTCTCGCTCAGGTGTAAGAGAACGCTGAACTAAACACTGAGGTAAACCATAGTCAATGAAAACAGGATCTCAGTAAGATTAACCGTTTACTGTTCACTCTTCCACATTAACGTATGGTGAAAACTGTTGATAAAACAATACAAGATTTGTACAGTATTTGTTTCCTTCTTGATATCACATTTACATTGTAAATACTTGCAAAAGTAAACTACGACAACTACATTACATTAAAATGCAGCATACAGTCAGAATCTACCTACGCCATTGACTGCTTTAAATACACTTCAACACAAACTATCCGCAACTCTTTAACTAACGAAAACATAAACCTTATCAACCGTCATTACTTTTAACAGAATCAGCGTTAACATTTTAATTCAACATATCGATTATCTCATGAACTTACGGCGTTGCTTCACTATGTTTCTAATGCGTAGAAAGACAACTTTTCTTGCGCTGATCTTGCACATGTGAGCCCCCTCCTTCCCGTTTCTCCAAACCAGTATTTTCCCACAAGATGCGGCGAAACTGGATGTGACGTCATTGCATGCCGCGATATATCACAGACAACGAATTTACTTTAAACAATCCTAACTTTAACTAAACAAATGCCATAAAGGCAACACAATGTCAGTTATAATTAATAACTGTACTCAGCTGGAAGCTCAAGAAGAGTTTATTCATCATGTACACTGGGACAGCAGTAGATCCTTTCTATGTCTTCAATGCATGTTCCTTTCCTCCACAGTTGAGGTAGAGCTTATGCAATAACAAGAAAATGAGATAATTGAACCTGTGGGATTTTCACACTGGGCAACCCTTGTTGTGCCAGTAGTCAAGAGGGGTAGGTGTGTAAGAATGTGGAGGTTACAAGGTCACAGTGAGTTCATGCATACTCACCAAGACATACCTGTGTCATAAGGGGACATGAGGCTGGACCCAAGTGCAGGACACAGGCACTGAAGTACTAGGGGCAGGACAGGAACAACTAAAGGATAGAACAAGATGGGGAGACCATGGCATGCATGATGGGCATGGTATTCAAGGTGATCCTGGGGTTCAGAGATAGTTCAGGCAAGGCAGGATCCTGGATACACTACAGGATGGGTCTATGGGACAAGGAATGTTGGGAGGATAGCCCCCTGGGCAAAGCCCAGCCTCCCAGGCAGGAACACAGGGGCCTGGGCAGGTCACAGGACACCTGGGCAGGATGCAGGGCACAATCCATCAGAAGCAAGGGGTAGGAAAGGGCAGAGTCCCCCACCAGGCAACAGCAGTTCAGCCAGGCTTACCCAACAGAGGCAAGGGGTAGGAAAGGGCAGAGTCCCCCACCGGGCAACAGCAGTCCAGCCAGGCTTACCCAACAGAGGCAAGGGGTAGGAAAGGGCAGAGTCCCCCACCAGGCAGCAGCAGTCCAGCCAGGCTTACCCAACAGAGGCAAGGGGTAGGAAAGGGCAGAGTCCCCCACCGGGCAACAGCAGTCCAGCCAAGCTTACCCAACAGAGGCAAGGGGTAGGAAAGGGCAGAGTCCCCCACCAGGCAGCGGCAGTCCAGCCAGGCTTACCCAACAGAGGCAAGGGGTAGGAAGGGAGCTCAGTCCAGGGTGACTCCAAGCCGCCGCCGTAGACTATTTTATAAATGGAGAGAAAGTTCAAAAATCTGAGGCGCAAGGGGACTTGGGAGTCTTTGTGCAGGATTTCCTAAAGGTTGATTTGCAGGTTGAGTCAGTGGTAAGGAATGCAAATGCAATGTTAGCATTCATTTTGAGAGGACAGGAATATAAAAGCAAACATGGAATGTTGAGCACTGGTGAGGTCTCACTTGGAGAACTGAGAGCAGTTTTGGGCTCCCTATCCCAGAAAGGATGTGCTGCCAATGGAGAGGCTTCAGAGGAGGTTCACAAAAATGATTCTGGAATTGAATGAGGAGTGTTTTTTCAGCTCCGGGCCTGGACTCACTGCAATTCAGAAGAATGGTCTGGGGGAGGGGAGGGGCGTGGTGTGACCTCACTGAAACCTATTGAATGTTGAAAGGCTTCAATAGAGTGGATGTGGAGAGGATGTCTTCTTTGGTGGGGGAGTCTAAGACCAGAGGACACAGCATCAGAATCAAGGGATGTCCTTTTAGAATGGAGACGAGAGGTATTTCTTTAGCCAGAGAATGGTGACTATGTGGAATTCATTGCCACGCATGGCTGTGAAGACCAAGTCACTGGGTATATTTGAGGCAGAGGTTGATTGATTCTTGATTAGTTGGGGCATGAAGGCATACAGAGAGAAGGCTGGAGATTGGGGCTGAGAGCAAGTGGATCAGCCATGATGTAATGGCAGAGCAGACTTGATGGGCCGAATTGCCTATTCTGCTCCTATATCTTATGGTTTTGTGGTCTAATAACTGTTTCTGAACTGGGTG
This sequence comes from Hemitrygon akajei, assembly GCF_048418815.1. Classification (NCBI taxonomy): domain Eukaryota; kingdom Metazoa; phylum Chordata; class Chondrichthyes; order Myliobatiformes; family Dasyatidae; genus Hemitrygon; species Hemitrygon akajei. Next base: position 54,586,257 of record NC_133130.1, read on the forward strand.
GTGTGGGACCTATGACTTGCAGTGCCATTGTAGCAGTGAGAAGAATGGTGGGGGAGGGGTGTCTGAATAATGGAGGAGTTCGCTGCTGGATGCTGCTTTCGTGATTAGCACTCAATGGTGGCGAGGGCTTTGCCTGTCTTGGACTGATATTCTGCAGACATTTCCATTCCTGGGCATTGACCTTTCCATACCAGGTCGAGAAGCAACCAGTTGGGATACTCTCCACTGCACTTCTATAGAAGTTTGTCAAAGTTTTGGTGACACGTCATATTATAAATTAGAGGTGCTGATGTGCCTTCTTTGTGATGACATTTAACATGCTGGTCCCAGGACAGGCTCAGCCAGATTTTCAGTCTCCCTCCTACATGCCGATTCGTCGCCTATGGCGGTATGAAATGAGTAGATCCATGCTGATAACACTTCTACAACAGGCCAGCGATCCCGTCAGTAGAGCTGAAATCGTACAGTTTACAACCAAGGTGGCAGGCTTGCCTCGAAGCTCACCATTTCTAACACCGCGAAAAAAATGGTGTAAATTCAGATTCCATCGATTGCTTCAGTCTGACGTGATGTAAATGAGATAAGTTGGGGAACTGTCCAAGGGTTAGGATTCCAGTCGCTTCGCAGTTACATTGTATGCTACAAGTGACGTTTCACTTGTCTATGGAATTACAGCAATGCCTTCAGAAAGTGTGAGAAACACAGTAAAAGGCCAATTGTCATCCATGGATTTTTCCAGTTTTAATGTCAAGAGAGACAAGTATCATTTAACTGAGTCGGACCGAGAAAACTTGGTACCAATTGAACAAGCAAGTGTACGGGGAAATATAAAACGTTTCAAAGCTAAACTGAAGCGAGTAACTATTCTGCCGACTGTCGATGAGCTCCAGGAAACAGATGGACATCCACTCGGAAACGTTCAAGAGCAAAAACAAACCAAAACATCAAATTGTAAAAAGGTTCACCTTGCTTTCCTCCCTGACAGATACGAACCTTTAATCGAGTCTCAGGCCGTAAGTGCGAGCGAGCGCCAGGCGGACAAAAAATACAAAAGAAAGCAAAAGCTTAAAAAATGCAGGAAGGTAAGCAAATAAAATTTGCAGAATCTTAACCCTTCAATATTTCGAAATCAGCTTTTTGACATCGGTGTTTCTTTCAAGTGCCACGGAACTGCTGTTCATATACAAATACATATTTGCATTATCTCTTGTTTAAGTCCTTTTGGTTGATTATGAAGCGCAGCAAATGACAGCTTGAGGCAGATGGGTGGAAATTTTTAATTGTAGAATTATGTGCGTTTCACAGGTTAGGCTCGACCTTCCAATTCGATTTTGTGCACATAGGTAGAATTCTTCTATTTGAACGTGTAATGATTAACATCTCGAGAAATGTTTCTTAGTGTTCAACAGGGAACATTCTGCATTGAGCTTATCTTGAGTCCTTCAGAACTCAGGGTCTCATCAAGGCAACAACTTTATATAATGCATTTAGCAATTTGGAAACTAAGTTTGCTAGAGCTGGTAAGGGCAGTAAGCAGTTTAAAAGCACACAACCCTCCGATTTCACAGCTCGAGAACTTAGCACATCTCAGCGCTCCGACTTGATAAAACGCACCTTCAGTTCAATTGATGTCAATGCATTTTCCATTTTGAAATATTATTGAGCACCCTTAAATAGTTACATTTTATATTAATCTTACTAGCATAGCTTTTTAATTAAAAATAGAAGTATTCCCGTTTACCAAGCACAACGTGACCGCCACTCGGGAATTCGCCTCCCGGGCTTTCCAAGTAATTCGCTACCACAGTGTCCCCTTCCATAAATTTAGTAATAACCTCTATTCTTTTGCTCAGTGATCATGCTAAATCCTTAGGAGATGTGTAAGGAAGTGGACAAATTGCCGTGCCCTTGGAATTTATATGTTGCAAGAGAATTGTTGTCAAATCTGGGGGGGTGCTCAGGTTCTGCTCTGACTGGTTAATTTGGTGAAGGGGTTAATGGCTTGAATTTTGTGGCTATAATGTGAAAAGCCCTCCAAGAGGACCAGAGCCTTGCCATAGTTTGGAGGCTTGCGTGCCTCAATGACCTGGAGAGCTGTGTTGGTGGAAGCCAGGACTTTATGCTTTGACTCCTGGTAGGGTCATCCATGCCAAAAAGGTCAAAGGGTAGAGGCCAGACTAGGAGTGGGCCACCACTGTTCCAGGTTCAGTGGTTTAGCTCAGGGCTAACAACCCTGATTGGTAAAACAAAATTGATATGGAAACAGCAATGAAGAATCCTTCTTCATCTGAGTGGCCAAGGATTGATAGAGGTGGAGGACCTTCATTGCTGCCCTAAACGTCAGGGGTGTAATGGTCAGTAAGTAAAAGTGTAGTCAGCATTATTATGTGTGGCCCTAATTGTCCTTGGTAAAAGTAGTGGTAAGTAACCTTCTTGCCATTCTTCTGCTATACCCCTACAATGATGTGAGGTGGGCAGGGAGTAACAGGATATAGGCCTAACAGCAATAAAAGAACAGAGGTAGGACCCACACCACAGTGTGAGTTAGAGAGAACCTGCTTGAACCTGCAAAAGACATGGGCTGCTGCAGTTGGATGGTGTGGAGGTTCTTGCATGTTGTCGTAGCCACACTCAGCCATGCAAGTGCAGAGTATTTCACCTCGACACTGGTTTGTATCTTGTAGGTGAATGTAAAGGCTTTGGGGTGCCATGGTCCTTATATTGCTGGAACAGTTGAGTTTTTGATTAAAGTAAACGCCTAGATGTCGGTGGTAGGTGCCCTGGCAATGGTGAGGCTAATGAATGTTAAGAGTGGCTGGTTAGGCTGACTCTCACAATCAACTACCACATGTCAAAAGTTCCTTCTCACTGATAAGCCCATGTTGTCTGGATTCTTTATGCCAGATGTGGAAATGGGCTGTTTTTTTTGTTACGAATGTGGAGCAACTCTGATGGGCCGAAGGGTGCAAAGTCGGCCCCTCCTTTTGGAGAATCGCAAATCGCTATTATTCCGATGCTGTTATCAAGGGAGATGAGAGAGACACAGGATAACAGCGAAAGGCAGGTGTTATAGACAACACAGAATACACAAGGTGGAATGTCTCCTATTGACAAAGAGAGAGATTACTGCTATTGTCTCTTGAAGGAGGAATTGTGTATTGAGTACTGTACTATTCATTAAAACCCCTCAGGGCAACCAGAGTGGTCTGGTTGAGGGATTGCATAATCCCAACCTGATTGACATCTGAAACCCCATGAGTGAGGATAAAAGTCGGGTCTGGGGAACACCCCTCAGACGCACCAGGAGAAACGCTACAAGATTGGTTGGGGCTTGTGTGTGTGTCCATCCTTGCCTGGGTGACGAGTCCTCCACGGAACGGTCTAGCTAAAGGACAACTACGGAGCAAGATCGTAACAAGGAAAGTCGGCAAGTTTCTCTCTCTCTCTCTCTCTCTCCAACAATTGCCACACGGTGATCAGCAACGACGGCAGCCTGTATGAACTGAACTGAACTTTATATTTCCATCGGACAATTCATTATCCCCTAGACAACGATAGAGCTTGTTTCTTATTGATTATTATTATACCCGCACTTTTAGGTTTAGTATTGACGACGTATATTATCTGTATATTTGCATTGATAATTATTTTTGTGTATTTTTACTAATAAATACTGTTAAAAATAGTATCATCAGACTTCAACGGCTACTCCTATCTTTGCTGGTAAGACACCCAGTTACGGGGTTCGTAACATTTTTATTTGCTATGAAGCTGTGAATGAATTTGAACACTGGCTGACATCGGTGAACATTTCCAGTGAAATCTTGTGACACATGAAAAATAATTCATGAAGAAACTGAAGATGATGGACCTCTTACTCAACCTTAAGGAGTGTTCTAGCAATGTCCTATGGCTGGTATAATGGTTTCCAACAACCACGACTGTTTTCCTTTGGGCATGTTATGAATACAGCCTGTCAGGCTTGTTCAACTGGGTGCACAGTGACTAGAATTGTACCAGGGCTACTTGATACCACACTCAGTCAAATTCTGCATTGATGTCAAGAATAGTTTCTCTCACATCCCAGTCCTAGAATTCTGATACTTAGTCCGTATTTGGACCAGGGCTGAACTGAAGTCTGGAGCTGAATGTGAAACCCAAATTTTGAGCAGGTTATTGATGAGCAAGTGCTGCCTGATAGAACTTTAAATAAAACCTTCCACTAGAGCTCATATCGAGATTATATTGACTGGACTTTAATTAGTTGGATTTGTCCTACATTTTCTGAACAGGTCATTCCTGGGCAATTTTCCTAATTGTAGGTAAAACACTAGTTAGAGATGTGTCTGGTTCTGGAGATAAAGTCCTCAGTAGTCCTGATCCAAAAACCCTTGCTATTTTCATTGTTCATAGTAGTTTCTTCATATCATGTAACGTGAATTGAATTGGCTCGATACTTCTGTGATGGTAAGGATGTCAAGAAGAAGGTGAGGTGGACTCTTCCCTGGCACTTTGGGCTGAATAGGATTGATTTGTCAGGTTGGCATCTCATGTTAGGCGTGCTTGGTGCTGCTCCTGGCTGCCTCATTGAACCAGGGTTGAGCCCCAACATGGACCTAATGGCAATGTGAAGGGTGTTTAGCTCTGAGTTTATATGTTCTGGTGTATGTGTCCCTGCTGCTGCTGCTGGTATGAGTCTATCCTAATTGTAATGGCACACAGTAGGGCGAAGAGTTCCTCAGTGTAAGCTTGAAGACTTGTCTCCTTAGAGACTCTGCAGTGTTCACCTTCACCAACGTCGTCATAAGGAAATACGGTCTCATTGGTTAGGTTAATGTAGACAAAATCAGATAGGCTTCTCCCTCAGTTTAGGTCATTTATCGCCTGTCGCAAACTAGTCCGGCAGCTTTGTTCTTCAGCACTTTAATAGTTTAGCCTGTGGTGCTGCTGTCAAACCACTCCTCCTGATGACACTGAATTTAGAGAAATGAAATGTTTATTAGAATTTGTCCTTCAGTTTATAATGGTGCCTTCATGCATTTAGTATGTTTTGGTTCTACAAATAAAAGGGCATGAAAAGCATACACCTATTTCCAATCCCATTGAAATCAAGGTGTAACAAGCCATGAAGACTAAAGAGACAAGCAATGTTTGAAACAGGAACAAAAAAAACAGAACTCTGGAAGAACTCATTTGGCAAACAGCATCTGTGAAGTCAAAAGGTGTAAATCAAGGTTTTGGGTTGAGGCCCTGCATCAGGACAGTAAGAGAAGAAGAAAGATTGCTAAATGCAAATTAGAAGAAAATCATCTCACAAAGTCATGCAGTAATACAGCACAGACAGAAACTAAGCTTTTAGCCCAATTCGTCCATGCCTTTTCATATTCTGCTTGAGTAGCTTACAAGCCAATAGTATGAGCATTGAATTTTCCAATACCTGTAACCCATTCCCTCCATGTTCTCCTTTCATGCTTCCTCGATCAGCTCACTTTCTTCTCCCTTTTCACAATTTCTCATCTCCTCCCCCTCTCCCACCTGGTGCCACCTGCTCATCATCGCGACCTTCAACTGGCTCCACTTCTCACCTTACAGCCTGTACCCCACCCTGCCTTTATGCCGGTACTTTTTCCTCTCCCCTCAATCTTGATGTAGTGTCTTATCTCAAAATGTCAACATGTACCTTTTGCCTCCGCAGGTGATGCTTAAGATAAGATGTGCGAAGATTTGTTTGTCACATGTACATCAAAACATACAGTGAAATGTGTCATTTTTATCAAATTAATTCAGCGATGATTGTGCTGGGCAGCCTGCAGCTGTTGCCACGTTCCAGCCCAACATAATACGGCCACAACTCACTAATCCTAACTTTACATCTTTGGAATGTGGGAGGAAACTGGAGCACCCAGAAGAAAACCACACAGTCATGGGGAGAATGTACAAACTCCTCACTGACAGTGGCAAGAATCAAACCCTGATCTTACAGACAATGTTGTAAAGCTTTATGCCAACCACTATGCTGCTGTGCCACTCTGGCCTACTGAGTTCTTGAAATGTTATGCTTCTTCTAACAAACCATCTTATCATGGCACTGATTCCTTAACTAAATGAGGGTGATGGATGATAATTAAGAAGGTAAAGTTCGTTTATACCCACGAATTCAGCCAAATGAAACAGCAATCTTCTGAGGCCAAGGTGCGAAACACAGTACCAACAGTCATACACAGCATAAGGCATGTACAGGAGAGCAAGTAAACACAGTCATAAAAAACATGTGTATTTCACTGAGGTTCCTGAGTGACAGGTCCTGTAAATTGATGGTGCATGGGTGTTATCGGCAAGATCGAGCAGTTCTCAGCAGTCCCCAGACAAATGTATGCACGCATGCAGTCCAGTTTATCATTCCGTTGATCGAACACTGGAAGGCAGCACCGAAGGAGTTGCCAGTCCCCAACCCAGCACGGGCGCTACGCTACGCTGCCTCCGGCGTCTCCTCTTCTAGATTCTTTTTTGTCCTAGTTTGACCAAATGGCATGAGACTTTATGTGGTCTGGGATTAATACTGAAGATTTCCAGGACCAGCATCACCTGCCTGTATACCATTGCTCCGTCTGCTTCGGTGGATTTCTGCTACCACTGGGACAGAACCTACCCAAGGATTCTGATGGAAGAGTTCAGTGTTTGATTTCTGACCATCTGTGCAATGATGACCTGAGGGCACTATTACAGAACCTTAGGCACTGGATTCTTTGGTGCTGATTGGTGTTAACAAAACCTGTACACCAATGTGGTGCTAGTGGCCATCACTCTGCAAAGTAACAGTAAATTACATTGCAGAAATCATTGTGGTTTGTTGCATAAAGTTCTTAAGAGAATTACTACATGCACCCCTTTTAAGCATTGAGAGAGTTGCAATTATGTGGGGTATATTTTCTGCTATTTTTTAGTTACGCTAGAGAAAGTGAAAAGATTGCAGCTAAGTTGATCTATTAGCATTATGACTATCATTATGTTTTTATTTTCCAGTAGGCAAGTGCATGGCTCACTTTGCTAAGACAGGATTGGTATTGGGAGGTTACTGATACATTTACTTAGTTATGTATTTTGCTGGAGCATGACTGATGTGATCTTCAAGAAAGGCATTACCTCCTTGAAGAATAGAACAATACTAACCATATTTGCTTTTCAGTTATGCTCATATTCCATTATTTAAGTGAGTGCTTTTCTTATTCTTTTTAGAATGTTGTAAAAGTCCTTTGTGCTGGATGGCGTTACTTTGTACTCGGCCTTCAAGAATTTGCAAAAAATTATACAACACCATACTCAACTTCTTTTGTTGTGATGGCTGAGGCCCACTGAAAGACCGAAAAATTGCAAAATTTCATGCTTTGCATTTTAATGGAAAATATTGAAAGGAATAATTATACATTTAAATAAATTTTACATGTTGATATTTTGGTAAAAACAAGTAATAAAACTAAAGCTAATTTATGCATTTAATTGTTATTGTTATTACCTGTATTTATATGAATTGTAATCATGAATAATTTGCAAACCAGTTTCATTTTTATTACTGATAAAATACAGATTTTTAAATTTTAATTGTTTCTATGTGTTAAGTGTTAACCTTTAATTTCTTTTGCATGTACTCTGTAACAATGTACAATGTTTTTCACATATCTATTATATTTTTATTATAATGCCAAAGCAACCTTACATCTGCATAAATGTCTCTGAATGCCACCTCACTTTAAACTACAGTTTTAAAACTGATAGCTCTTGAAAACTGACAGAATCTCTGGGCTTTCTAAAGGAAAAAAAGGATTCAGCTTGGAGCAACTGATATTACCTAGTAGGCAGATGACAAATATATAGAAGTGGGAAGGAAATGTATCATGGATAATTTGTACTGTGCTTGCTGGACAAAAATTCGGGATCCAGAGGATGATTTGATACTGCAGGTAGTGCAGCTATTTAACAGCTTCAGCAATATGGTATCCAGAATGTTCTGTCTGTGACGGCATGGATTTCTCTGACATGCTCTGGTTTCTTCTCTATTCCCAAACATATGCTTGGGTATTAGATTAAATTGGCAGTGTGAACTTACTCTTGTAAGGAGGTGGATAATTAGAGGATCAAGAGGTATAACTGGGAGAGAATAGGTTACAGGGAAATAAATTATGCTGTAGGACTGATGGGGATTACTCATGTGTTCCATTGTTGTATCTATTCGAATGATGCCAATTTTGTTATTTTTTTCACAAGGTGTCTTATTGAAGCTTCATTAGGATAATCCCAGGTATGGAGGAAAGATTAACCAGGATAGGACTCTAGTATAGAAGAATGAGTGGCATTCTTCGGAGCTGGCTGATTCTGATGAGAGACTGTCAACTTGTAAATCAAGTCAATTTTACTTTCTGTATGAATGCTGCTTGACCTGCTGGATGCCTTCAGCATTCTCTGTTTTTTCAGTTTCTCTCAGTTGAGACCACCAATTTTCACGTCAACTAATCTCTTTGGTCTCCATCCTATCATTTCCTTTGTTCTTTCCAGCCCTCTCTTTTGCTCTGACACAAGATAATGTTTGATGTTTAAGCTTTCCTAATTCCTGTAAAAGGTTATCATACTGCAGTGTTACCTCTGTGCAATAATCCTGTGTATGTTATTAAAAAGGGCTTCTTTGGTTTGTTACGAGTAGGGATGTTTCTTTGTCTGTTAAATGTTTCTCTCGCCGTTGTTTCGCTTTAGAATGGCTGATATGGTAATTGTATTCATTTGTTAATCAGTGGGGAATGTTATTGTGTTTTGTGAGGCTGGGAACTTGGGGGAGGGGTTGCGCGGGCTGGGGAGTGAAGAGAGTCGGGAGGGAGACGCCGAGGAAGGTGGACGTGCGCTCGGAAGACCACCGGGGAGTCCGAGGTGGAAGACGTGGAAGTCGGAGGCAAGCGACGAGGGGTCGAATGGTTCGATGGTTGAGCTCCAACGAGTGCACTAACTGACTGAACTTTGATAAGTTGGCGCCTTTTGTTTTTTTCTTGTGTGTATATATATATATATTGTATTGCCTAATACTCTTTTAATTTTAGTAAACTCTTTAAAGTGTGTTTCATACCGGTATTTGTTGTGGGTTTGATACTGTTGGTGGGCGCGAGGCATAAACTCGATTCTCACAGCACCTGCGTGTACGGGAGGTGGGTTGGTGAGTGGCTGGATCTCCTTTTTCCCTAGACATATACCAGCCTTTTGGGTAAGTGTTACATTTGTGGGGGGCTCGTCCCAGATTGGATTGTCAGGGGGCTGTGGAATCGCGCAAGCAGCAGAGCGGAGATGGACAGAGATAAGATTGTTAGCTGGTGCGAATTTGAAGGTGTACCGGTGCAGTACGCATGCGTAGTGTGCGGAGTGGATTTTCGAGTTTCGGGAGACGCGGTAGTGCGGGGGTTAAGTTTGGTGAAGGGTGTGGGGCAGGTAGAATTGGTAGCTAGACGGTGTGGTAAAGAGGTGGAGTCTAGCTGGGTGTTGGTTAGTACGAGTGCTGACGTCAGGACGTTGGAACTGCCGGCGACGGTCAGTGTACCAGGGGAGGAGGGGATGTGGGGGCTCCACCCGTTTTCCAAGGATGAGGCTGAGGAGACCTCGGAGGAGGAGCTAGAGCTAGAGGAAAACCCCAGAGAGGTGGCAGGCACTAGCAAAGGGAGGAGGGAGGAGGGAGTCGTGACGAGGCCCCGCCCCCCAGGTAGAGGAGAAGCCTCCGAGCTGGCAGCCGCACTTAACTCCTTGGTGGGAGTGGCCGAGAGGCCATGGCTGAAGCTGGGGGTGTTCTCCGGAGCCAAGCCTACTCCGGACGGGGAGGTGGACTATGAGACCTGGATTGAGCACACGTCCTTGATGTTAGAGGAGTGGCCAGGCTCGGAGGAGGAGAAGAGGCAGTGATTGGTGGGAAGTTTGAGGGGTTTAGCAACCAAAACAGTCCGGGAGTTGAAAGCTGAAAAGTCTGGGGCCTCAGTGGAGGAATGTATAGAAGTTTTGGAGGGAGTGTTTGGGTTATCAGGGGAACCCTGGCTGCTTTTAGCAGAGTTCCAACGCCTGGAACAATGGAGAGGGGAAAAGCTCTCCGAGTACATATTTAGGATGGAGGGGATGCTCTCGGGGCTGCGGCGCCGGGGGGTAGTGAAGGCGCCTGACGTGGCTAGCGTGAGGATGAGTCAGATATTCAGTGGCTCTCTGGAAGAGGACAAGGTGGCGTGGACTATCCGGCAGGCTTATAGGAAAGGCCCCCCTCCATTGTTCGGGCCACTGATTAGAGAGGTGCCGGAGGAAGACCCTGCCCGCATTGGCGGCTCCACTGTCGCACTTGCAGAGTGCGGGACCTCTGGACCTGGTATGTATGGATTTTCTGTCGATTGAGCCTGACACCAGCAACACCGCGAATGTCTTAGTCATCACCGATCATTACACTCGCTATGCTCAGGCATTTCCCACTAAGGATCAGAAGGCGACGACAGTGGCGAAGGTGTTATGGGAGAAGTATTTTGTTCATTACGGCCTTCCCAGGCGAATCCATAGCGATCAGGGGCGGGACTTTGAGAGCCGCCTTATCCATGAATTACTGACTATGCTTGGGGTTGAAAAATCCAGGACTACCCCTTATCACCCACAGGGAGATCCGCAGCCAGAGAGGTTCAACAGGACCCTGTTGGATATGCTCGGGACGCTGGAGATTGGGCAGAAAAGCACGTGGAGTCGTCATATTGGACAATTGGTTCACTGTTACAATTATACTCGCAATGATGCTACAGGATATTCGCCCTATTATCTGATGTTCGGGCGGGAAGCGAGGTTGCCCATTGACTTGTGTTTTGGGGGTGAAGTGGGTGAATTACCCAGGAAGTCCCATCTAAAGTATGTGTCCGACATGAAGAGGGAGTTACAGCGGGCATACGAGTTGGCCGAGGCGGCGGCTACCAAAGAAAATCAGAGGAATAAGATGCGGTATGATGGAAAGGTGAAGTTTGTTCAATTATTGCCGGGTGACCGGGTCCTTTTACGGAATTTGGGACTCCCTGGTAAGCACAAGTTGGCAGATCGATGGGCGGCCAGCCCCTATGTAATAGAGAGCCAGATGCCGAACCTGCCAGTTTACCGGGTGAAACCTGAGGATGGGAAAGGGCCTATCAAGGTACTCCATCGGAATCACCTGCTGCCGCTGGGTCAAGCGGTGCAGGTGGATACGGAGTGTTATGAAACCAGTAACTGGTTTCACTTACCAGCAAAGATAGATATGTCAGTTGAAGTCCAATGGTACTATTTTCAAAAGTTTTATTAATAAAGGGGCACAAAAATTAAGGTTAATACAACCATTCAGATAACATGCGTCAATACTCAATCTAAAACGCAGGTACATTAATAATCACTCAGAAATAAGCTCTTTCGTTGTCTAGGGTATAATACTGAGTCCAATTGGAAATATAAAGAGTCACTCTGAAGTCTGCAGGCTTTTCCCTTTTGGTTTCACGTGTTGGAGAGAGAGAGAGAGAGATTGTTAGGAAAAGAGAACACTTGCCGTTGTCTTTATGAATCAAATCCTCAGCCTCAGAGGATTTGGCTTCCCTGGTGTTAAATAAAAGCGGTTTTCCGTTGGTTCTAGCCACAAACTCCGCATTCGGAATTTAACGCACGTGGCTTCCTTCAAAATGGCTTCCCGTTCCCACGGGAAGTGGTATCGTGCTTCTCGGTGTCTCCTTGGTGCGTCTGAGGGTCGTCCTCTTTCAGACCCTTCTTTATACTGCCTCACGGGATCTCAGGTGTCAATCAGGTTGCAGGTGATGCAATCTCTCTCTCAACCAGCCCACTTTGCCCGAGGGCTTTACAATGTCCCTGCGAGTTGGCACGTCTGCAGTTCCCAGGTGTCTCCTGAGAACAATGCCACAGTCGCCAGCTTTTGTCCCAGTGGAATGCGGTATCCAGCACGTCGCTGTCTTTCCATTTCCTGTGTCCATTCGGCATGTCTCTCTCTCTCTCTCGGGTCATTGACCCCCCTTTCACTAGGGCTCTTGCAATTCTCACAAAGGAGGGGGCTGGTATCATAACACCTCCCCTCTTAAAGGTTTTTTACCAGCGGTTAAAAACACAGAGTGGTACAGAGTCTTACAGAAATTTTGAATCTAACACAATACAGAAGCTTTTCTTTTCACTACAGAGTAATACAGTTATACATTCAAGTCAGCATCTAAACAGTTAACAATTACAGTGTCCCTTTAGTTAATATCTTAACATTGCGTACCGTACTAAAGTCTTGTAACATCAGACTTCAATTCAATAACCACCTATTTATTTATTGTTTTCAGCAACAAAACTGCGGAGGTGTGATCTTAGCTTAGGTGCATCTACAAAAGTTTATGCGAATACTAATCGTTTCGGTCGGTTTACTTCGCCGGCAGGTCTCCAAAGGTCTGTCTTTATTATTCACAGGCTTTGGCGCAACCCGTAAAACCTGCTTTGCTGTTTAAAAAAAAATGGCATCCCCATTAACCGTCACCTCTTTTCTGGCGAGTCCCCCCGTTGGGACTTTGAGTAATTTGGCGTGGTGAACTCCCGCCCGCCTCGTTCATCGGGGCTATTTTTTCAACACCATGCCCCAAACTGTCAAGACCCTTCAGGCTATTTGTTTTTAATTCCAACTCCTCTTTCAGGTAGCATTTCGAATGCAACCGCTTCACACCCCACCCTGGCGTAACAATAGAGTGGGGGGGCCCCGCTATTTCCCGACTCACTCTGTGAGCGATCTGCCAGGTTTAAAATTTCTTCCTTCGACTTGGGAACTACAGACTTTCCGTTTCCTTCAATAACAATCCTCATTCCCCCCTTAAATTCGGCATTAACCTTGGCCCCACTCTCGAATACAAACACCGTGGAACTCACACTTCCCACGGTTACCAAGGTTAACCCTTTTCCTACTGAACCAACCCTATCTGATCCACAGACGGCCGCCCCGTTCCCCTGAATCAAACACCTCAGACTTCCCCTGAGCTCTGTTACCAGTTTCAGCACCACGTGCGCCCCCATCTTGGACACACTCAAACGGGACATTGGCCTCTTCCAGGCTTTCAACACCCGTACCTTTTTCAAATTCTAACGTCCCCCAATCCTTCCAGTTACTCTCTAGGCAGCCCCCCGTTGGGGAAGGCGCAACCCTGCGAGCTGAAACAACCTCCTCGGCCATTTCAGCTGACTTCTCCACAGCAAGGATACCCTTCCTCTCTAAGACTGCCCTCATTTCACTCTCGGGACCATCGAGAACACCTTTAGAACTCTGAACTTCTTCAAACAATTCTGCCAAACCAGACAGATTAACCATGTCCAACTCTGGACATTTTAACAACTTTATCCGTTTCTCAACTTTAGTTCCTACCTCTAGGACCTTTCTCTTCACTAAGGGCAGGGCTATTTCCTCTCCCTTACCCCCTTTTACTTTACTGCTTTCTGTTTTACCACCCTCGGAACCCTCATGGTATAGGGTCGGTAAAAACATCTTGGCCAGATTACTGCTGGCCCGATTTAAACTGCTCACTGCTTTTCTGGACAGGCTGCGTGTGACCGCGCATGCGCGATAGCTTTGGGACTCTAGGGGCGGGGCCACCGCACTCGCCAGTCTGCGGGTCGGCATCATAGCTGCCACCGTTTCAAAAAAGAAATAACTATCAACATCCGTCTCTTCGAACGGAGGTACTACTCTCAGCTCCCGACTAACATTAAACCGCTCTCTCCTTAGCTCCTCCCTCTCTCTTTCTCTCCCCGCTGCCGCTCTCTCGGCTGCTGCTAACTCTCTGATCCGAATTTCATGCTGTCTTTGCCTCTCAGCTTGATCCTGCTCGTTTTCCACCTCTAACCCCTTCGCCAAATTTAACAAGTCTGATTTGGTGCTCACCTCTAGCGCCGCCACAGTCGCGTTTTTCATAAATTCACACACGTCCATCTTTGCTGGTTTTTCTGTCTGGCTACCTGCGTACCAGATCCAAATTATTTTTTTTTGACTTACAATCCCGATTGACTGACCTCCCCCTTTTTGGTGTCAAATCCCGAGACGAGAACCCCACTTGTTATGAAACCAGTAACTGGTTTCACTTACCAGCAAAGATAGATATGTCAGTTGAAGTCCAATGGTACTATTTTCAAAAGTTTTATTAATAAAGGGGCACAAAAATTAAGGTTAATACAAACATTCAGATAACATGCGTCAATACTCAATCTAAAACGCAGGTACATTAATAATCACTCAGAAATAAGCTCTTTCGTTGTCTAGGGTATAATACTGAGTCCAATTGGAAATATAAAGAGTCACTCTGAAGTCTGCAGGCTTTTCCCTTTTGGTTTCACGTGTTGGAGAGAGAGAGAGAGATTGTTAGGAAAAGAGAACACTTGCCGTTGTCTTTATGAATCAAATCCTCAGCCTCAGAGGATTTGGCTTCCCTGGTGTTAAATAAAAGCGGTTTTCCATTGGTTCTAGCCACAAACTCCGCATTCGGAATTTAACGCACGTGGCTTCCTTCAAAATAGCTTCCCGTTCCCACGGGAAGCGGTATCGTGCTTCTCGGTGTCTCCTTGGTGCGTCTGAGGGTCGTCCTCTTTCAGACCCTTCTTTATACTGCCTCACAGGATCTCAGGTGTCAATCAGGTTGCAGGTGATGCAATCTCTCTCTCAACCAGCCCACTTTGCCCGAGGGCTTTACAATGTCCCTGCGAGTTGGCACGTCTGCAGTTCCCAGGTGTCTCCTGAGAACAATGCCACAGTCGCCAGCTTTTGTCCCAGTGGAATGCGGTATCCAGCACGTCGCTGTCTTTCCATTTCCTGTGTCCATTCGGCATGTCTCTCTCTCTCTCTTGCTCTCTCTCGGGTCATTGACCCCCCTTTCACTAGGGCTCTTGCAATTCTCACAAAGGAGGGGGCTGGTATCATAACAGGAGCCAGAGTGGGAGGTTACGCCTAGTACAAGTACTCTGCGAGGGCGCGGAGAAAGGGAAGAGCCCGCTGCTGAAGAGCGGGGACGGGTCCCTCGCTCGGAAATGGCTACCGATTCGGAAGAGGACCACTCAGATGAGTGGCCCCTGTTCCCATTCACTGGTGCTCCAGTACCAGGAGAGGAGGCTCCTGGCCCTTCCCATACTGAATTGGGTGAGAGGAGGGAAGGTCTTGAGGGTCAGATGGAGAGGCAGCCAACATTGGTGGGAGAGAGGGTGGAGCCCGAGCGTGAGCCGGAGAGATCTCAGGTGAGGGAGGACCCTCGTGAGGAAGGGGGTGAGGGTCTGTCAGGTAGACCTGGGGTGTCTGAGACAGTGGGTTCGCAGGTGAAGAGGGAGCCCAGTGGGGCAGAAGGGGTATGGAGATCTCAGAGGATTAGGTGCCCCCCGGAGCGGTTGACATATGTGGTACCGGGAGAACCGAGTGTGATTTTTACTGCTCTGGGTAGTTATGTCACTGCTTTCTGCACCTGGGTTGGGTTTTGTGTGTTGCAAGAAGCTTTGGGGAACTCTAGTAATGCCATGAGGGCATGACATTTGCTGGTGGGGAGAGAATGTACAATGTCCTGTGTATGTTACTAAAAAGGGCTTCTTTGGTTTGTTACGAGTAGGGATGTTTCTTTGTCTGTTAAATGTTTCTCTCGCCGTTGTTTCACTTTAGAATGGCTGATATGGTAATTGTATTCATTTGTTAATCAATGGGGAATGTTATTGTGTTTTGTGAGGCTGGGAACTTGGGGGAGGGGTTGCGCGGGCTGGGGAGTGAAGAGAGTCGGGAGGGAGATGCCGAGGAAGGTGGACGTGCGCTCGGAAGACCACCGGGGAGTCCGAGGTGGAAGACGTGGAAGTTGGAGGCAAGCGACGAGGGGTCGAATGGTTCACTGGTTGAGCTCCAACGAGTGCACTAACTGACTGAACTTTGATAAGTTGGCGCCTTTTGTTTTTTTCTTGTATATATATATTGTATTGCCTAATACTCTTTTAATTTTAGTAAACTCTTTAAAGTGTGTTTCATACCGGTATTTGTTGTGGGTTTGATACTGTTGGCGGGCGCGAGGCATAAACGCGATTCTCACAGCCCCTGTGTGTACGGGAGGTGGGTTGGTGAGTGGCTGGATCTCCTTTTCCCCTAGACATATACCAGCCTTTGGGTAAGTGTTACACCTCCATTCCTCTCTCCGTAGATGATGGCCTGACCCCATGATTATTTTTCACACCTTACTGTCTTTATAATACTTGAGGCTGTTCAGTGAATTTCCAGACAACAGACAAAAGTATCTGGGAGTACAGTTAGACGAGAAGCTAGACTGGACTGCCAACACAGATGCCTTGTGCAGGAAGGCACAGAGTCGACTGTACTTCCTAAGAAGGTTGGCGTCATTCAATGTCTGTAGTGAGATGCTGAAGATGTTCTATAGGTCAGTTGTGGAGAGCGCCCTCTTCTTTGTGGTGGCGTGTTGGGGAGGAAGCATTAAGAAGAGGGACGCCTCACGTCTTAATAAGCTGGTAAGGAAGGCGGGCTCTGTCGTGGGCAAAGTACTGGAGAGTTTAACATCGGTAGCTGAGCGAAGGGCGCTGAGTAGGCTACGGTCAATTATGGATAACTCTGAACATCCTCTACATAGCACCATCCAGAGACAGAGAAGCAGTTTCAGCGACAGGTTACTATCGATGCAATGCTCCTCAGACAGGATGAAGAGGTCAATACTCCCCAATGCCATTAGGCTTTACAATTCTACCGCCAGGACTTAAGAACTTTTTAAAAGCTATTATTAATGCTTTTTGAGATAGTGATTTAGATGCATATCATATTTTTTTTACTGAGTTAAGTATTGTATGTAAGTAGTTTTGCTACAACAAGTGTATGGGACATTGGAAAAAAAAGTTGAATTTCCCCATGGGGATGAATAAAGTATCTATCTATCTATCTATCTATCTATCTAATACTCATAATATTGCTTGTCAATGACAATACAATTGAATATTGAGGGCATATTCTTAGACACTCTCATTTAGAGTCACAGAAAAATGCATCATGGGAATAGGCCATACCACCCACTGGTCCTTCAATGCTCATCAAGCACCCATTCACACTCACCCAACTCTACCCACTTTACTCTTCCCACATTCCTATTAATTTCCCTCAGATATTGTCCCCCATATATTCACTTGGGTGATTTTTCAAGGGGAATAGAATATAAAAGCAACAAAATAATGCTGAGCCTTCATAAGACACTAGTCAGGGCTGACTTGGAGTATTGTCAACAGTGTTGGGACCTCATATTTCAGAAAGGATATATTGTCATTGGAGAGAGTCCAGAGGAAGTTCACGAAGATGATTCCGGGAATGAAGAGGTTAACAAAGCGAAGCACTTGGCAGCTTTGAGCCTGTACTCACTGAAATTTAGAAGAATGTGGGGGATCTCATTGAAAGAACTGGATAGGGTGGATGTGGAGATGATGTTTCTTATGGTGGGGGTTTCCAGAACTAGCTTCATAATTGAGGAGCAACCTTTTAGAATAGAGGTAAGGAGGAATTTTTTAGCCAGAGAATGGCGAATCTGTGGAATGCTGTGTCACAGACTGTGGTGGAGGCCAAATCTGTGGGTATATTTAAGGTGGAAGTTGATTGTTTCCTGATCGGTCAGGGCATCAAAGGATAAGGCAAGAAGGTAGGTGAATGGGGTTGAATGGGATCTGGGATCATTCATGTTAGAATGGTGGAGAAGACTCACTGGGCTGAATGGCCTAATTCTGCTCCTGTGTCTTATAGTCTTATGGCCAATTAATCTACTGATTTGTAAATTTAGGGATGTTGGAGGAAACCAGAGCACCCAGAGGAAACCCACATGGCCACAGAGAGAATGTGCAACATTCTGTAGAGACAGACTTGGAGGTGAGGATTGAACTTGGGTTGCTGGAGTGTGGTGTCCATATTTTATTGAAGATCTACTTGTATGGCTTTAAAGTTGCCTGCCACTGAACAACACAAGCCTGGTTACTTTCCAGATCTTGTTTCCAGCAAATAAAGGTTGTTTCCTTATCTGTGGACTGATAATGAAGCTGAACCTTTGTTTCAATTAACAAATTGCCCTCCTTTTGGCTTAATGATGGGAAGTAAACCATTTATATTTTGGCCTAAGATTATTGCAGTGTCATGAAGTATTGATCGTTAACTTCCAGCAACCACGACCATCTTTTAGCAGGTATGAAACTGGTTTCAACTAGACTGGTGGTGATTTCATCTTTACTTGAGTTTTGTGATCCCACTCTTGGGTTGATACCACCATGATGTCAAAGATCACTTCCCTTCACAGTTCAGATTCTGTGTGGAACGGAAACTGACCATTGTTGAGTGGGTTTTTGATGAGTAAGTGCACCCTGATAGGTTTAGAACTGGGTTTTCAGGACATTGTAAAGTATTAGTAGAGAATGGATGTGTGATGAACAGTACAGTTGGCCCTCCTTATCTGTGGGGGATTGGTTCCAGGACCCCCCGTGGATACCAAAAAGCACGGATGCTCAAGTCCTTATATAAAATGGCGTAGTATATATGATTCTGTGATAGAGTTTTACTACAGGAAAAGCCATTCAACTACCTTAAAAATACTCAAGGTATGTAATAGGGGAATTAATAAACAAATTATGATACATTTCAGGGTAAATGACTGAAGGCTCTGTCAGAATGATTCATGAATGAGTAGTTTGAAAGAGGAAAGGGAATTGGACAGGTTTAGGGAGGTGCTTGGTGCTTTGGCAGCTGAACCTAAGATCAGCAATGGGATCTATATTAAATTAGCAGATATGAAGAAAGAATTAAAAATTCAGAGAGATCACTGAGTGGATGAACGATGAATGGGATTTTTTGAGAAGTTGGACACTCGTGCAGAGGCTTGGTTGAGCCCAGTTTGCAGAGAATGGGAACAACCAGGCCTAATCAAAAATGCACCAACAAAAGTTTGCTTTACAAGCAACTTTTATAAGAGCAATTTAAAATAGTACTGGTTAGGCATTCTATATGTATTCATAAATTCTTAATTGTCTCTTTCTTCGGTAGAACTCCTAAAACAGTTTCCCCAATGCCGCATGAAAGTAACTTGTACTTAACACCATGAAAATCTAAAATCTGCAGTTGCTGGATATCTGAAATAAAAACAGAGAATGCTAGAAACACACAGCAGAGAAGGGAAAATAGTTAACATTTTAAGTTTGGGACCATTCATCAAAATTGAATTACTTCTCAGTAGGACAAGGGGAAGAGCTCCATTAAAATGTAGTCTAATAAAGCAATTGCCAGCACATTAAAAAAAACAGAAAATGTTGAAAATATTCAGTGTGTTGTCTGCATATGTTAGGGTGAGAAACAGTCAACAAGTCAGGTTGAAGTCCTTTATTAGAATGGAAGACAAAATACTCTGGTAAAGCTGGAGTGAGGGTGTGGTGCAGGGGTTGTCTCTGATTGGATGAAGCCTGGTTAACCATGGGAATAAATTGAAAAAAAAGTGTGGTCACAAACAAGTAATTTTGAATATGCTGAAAACTTGCGCAATGCACACAAAGCGCCTGAAGGAACCTGCTGGAAAGTGAAGGAGATAAAGGCTGAAGAAGAAGGATCATGAAAGAAGGGAAGGAGGAGGGGAACCAGAGAGGGGTGATGGGCAGGTGAGGGGAAGGGGAGAGAGGTTAACCAGAATGGAAATAGAAAAAGAGAGAGGGAGAAAGGGGAAATGATTTCCAGAAGTTGGAGAAACCTAGAGAGATTTTATCTGGTCAGTGAGTGGATGAGAGCAGTTAGGGAGTGAGAACATAGACACACAAACATGACAAGGATGTGTTAGTTATGAATACAAAACTGGGGAACAAGTCCAGCAGGATGGGCTGGGCATTCCTTCCCTCCCAGGGAAACATCAGGGAAGGAGAAAAATATTAGTTAAGCTAATATTTTGAATGGGTGATTGATACTGAGAAATGCTCCCTAACTTTTCCTCTGCTACATCAACAACTGCATTAGTGCTGCTTCGTGCACCCATGCTGAGCTCGTCAATTTCATCAACTTTGCTTCTAACTTCCAGCCTGCCCTGAAGTTCGCTTGGTCCATTTCTGACACCTCCCCCCTCCCTTTCTCGATCTCTCTTTCTCCATCTTCAAGATCTTTTATAAAGCTACCCATTCCCATAGTTATCTTGACTATCCCTCTTCCCTATATCTCCTGTAAAAATGCTATTCCCTTTTCTCGGTTACTTGGCCCTCCGCTGCATCTGTTCCCAGAATGCAGCTTTCCTTCCCAGGACATCAGAGATTGTCCCCCTTCTTCAAAGCACGGGATTTTCCTTCACCCACTGTTGATGCTGTCCTCATCCACATCGCCTCCGTTTCCCATACATCCACTCTCACCCCATCTTCCTGCCGTCTTAACAGTGATAGATTTCCTCTTGTCTTTACCTACCACCCCATCTGCCTCCGCATCCAACACATCCTCCGCAGCTTCTGCATCTCCAAAGGGATCCTACCGCTAAACGTATCTTTACTGCCTCTGCTCCCCTTTCTGCAAGGATTGCTTTCTTTGCGATTCCCTTGTCCATTCATCCCTCCCCATTAATCTCACTCCCAGCAAGCAGCCGAAGTGCTACTCCTCCCCTTTCACCTCCTCCCTCACCATCGGTCACGGCTGCAAACAGTCCTTCCAGGAGATGCAGCACTTCACCTGCGAATCTGCTGGGATCATCTATTTCTGTCTGGTGCTCCTGATGGAGCCTCCTCAACATTGGTGAGACCTGTTGTAAATTAGGACACCGCCTAAAGTGGAACCCTTTGGTGGCCAAACATTTAAGTTCGGTTCCTGTTCTCATACCGACATGTTAGTCCATGGACTCCTCTTGGCCAGAGTGGGGAATAGAAGGAGGGGGAGGGAAAAAATGATCAGATTTGACTCTGTGGTTAAGAAAGCATACGGTACATTGGCCTTCATCAATTGTGGGATTGAGTTTAGGAGCCGAGAGGTAATGTTGCAGCTATATAGGACCCTGGTCAGACCCCACTTGAAGTACTGTGCTCAGTTTTGGTTGCCTCACTATAGGAAAGATGTGGAAACCATGGAAAGGGTGCAGAGGAGATTTGCAAGGATGTTGCCTGGATTGGGGAGTATGCCTAATGAGAATAGGTTGAGTGAACTCGGCCTTTTTTCCTTGGAGCGACGGCAGATGAGAGGTGATCTGATAGAGGTGTATAAGATGATGAGAGGCATTGATCGTGTGGATACTCAGAGGCTTTTTCCAGGGCTGAAATAGCTAACACGAGAGGACACAGTTTTAAGGTGCTTGGAAGGAGGTACAGAGGAGATGTCAGGGGTAAGTTTTTTATGCAGAGAATGGTGAGTGCTTGGAATGGGCTGCTGGTGATGGTGTTGGAGGCGGTTACAATAGGGTCTTTTAAGAGACTCCTGGACAGGTCCATGGAGCTCAGAAAAATAGAGGGTTATGGGTAACCCTAGGTAATTTCTAAGGTAAGGACATGTTCGGCACAGCTTTGTGGGCCAAAGGGCCTGTATTGTGCTGTAGGTTTTCTATGTTCTATAGAAAGAGAAATCGACATTCATGCCATCAGGGTGGAGTCTACTCAGACAGAATATAGGGTGTTGCTCCTCCACTCTGAGAGTGGCCTCATATGTGATGCCACATTTGTCCTTTCACATCTATCCTTCCCAACATCCAGGGATATAACTGTCTTTCCATGTGAAGCAATAATTCTTATTCCTTCTTTTCCCAGCACTTATTTCAATCTAGTGTAATATATTCGATGATCACAATGTAGTCTATTCCATATTGAAGAAATTGTTACGAATGTGCCACAACTCTGAGGGGCCGAAGGGTACAAAGTAGCCCCCTCCTTTTCGAGAATTGCAAGATCGCTATTAATTCGGGTCTGGGACCCAGGAAATGAGAGAGAATCCTAAAGGTTTTTGGAATGTGTCCTGGCCCCTCAGCAAGACAAAGCCACG
The DNA here is from genome assembly GCF_048418815.1 of Hemitrygon akajei. Taxonomy (NCBI): domain Eukaryota; kingdom Metazoa; phylum Chordata; class Chondrichthyes; order Myliobatiformes; family Dasyatidae; genus Hemitrygon; species Hemitrygon akajei. The sequence continues at coordinate 54,608,269 of NC_133130.1, forward strand.
GACACTGGCCATTGTCTCTTGGAGACGGAATTGTGTATTGAGTACTGTACTATACATTGAAGCCCTCAGGGAATGACCAGAGTGGGCTGGTTGAGGGATTGCATCATCCCAACCTGATTGACATCTGAGACCCCGTGAGTAAGGATAAAAGAGGGTCTGGGGAACAACCCCTTCAGACGCACCAGGAGAAACGTATGAGACCGGTGGGGACTTGTGTGTGTCCATCCTTGCCCGGATGACAAGTCTTCCACGGAACGGCCTCGCTAAAGGACGAATACAGATCAAGATCGGATGAAAGGAAAAGCCGGCAAGTTTCAAAAATCTGTCTCTCTCTCCAACCAAAAGCTGCAGCCTGAATGAACTGAGTGACTTTTATATTTCCATCGGACAATACATTATCCCCTAGACAATGATAGAGCTTATTTCTTATTGATTATTGTTATACCCTCACTTTTAGATTTAGTATTGACGACGTATATTATCTGTATGGTTGCATTGATATTATTTTTGTGTATTTTTATTAATAAATACTGTTAAAAATAGTACCATCAGACTTCAACGGACCTCTCTATCTTTGCTGGTAAGTGACCCATTTATGGGGTTCGTAACAACTTGGGGATCTCGTCTTGAGATTTGATACCAAATTGGAGGGCCAGTGAATCGGGCTTGTAAGTCCAAACTTGGATCTGGTTGCGCGGGTAGCCAGACGGGAAACCAGCAAAGATGGACGTGGATGAATTTAGAGAAAACCCGACTCTGGAGGCGCTAGAGGCGGCCACAAAGTCGGAATTGATAAATATTGTGAAAGGACTAAACCTCGCAGAGGTGAGGTTGTCAATGAAAAAGCGGGAGGTGCAGAGGGCCATAACTCAGTATTATATTGTGAAGAATGTGTTTTCTGCCGAGGTATTGGAAAATATCCCTGAAAAGGCACCAGCTAGTGGGACACCTCAGTTAGAGTTGGAGAAATTAAGGTTGGAACATGAAATTAAGTTAAAGCAGCTGGAAGCAGCTGAAAAGGAAAAAGAGCAGCAAAGAACTGAAAAGCAACGGGAGCATGAGCTCCAGCTAAAGGAGTTAGAGGTGAAAAGGGAGCAGGAAAGAGCTGAAAAAGAGCAGGACAGGGCTGAGAAACATAGAGAGCATGAAATTAAGTTAAAACAGCTGGAAGCAGCTGAAAAAGAGAGGGAAAGAGCTGAGAAGGAAAGGGAGGCAGAGAAACAGAGGCAACATGACTTGGATATGGATTAGTTAAGGCAAGAGCGAAGAACTCAAGGGTCAGACCGAGAGGAGCAGTTTAATGTTAGTCGGGAGTTGAGGTTAGTACCTCCGTTCGAGGAAACGGATGTTGATAGTTATTTCTTGCATTTTGAAAAGGTGGCAGTGAATCAGAGGTGGCCCAAAGATCAGTGGGTGGCGTTGTTACAAAGTGTGTTAAAAGGGAAGGCACAACAGGCATATGCGGCGTTGTCCATGGAGGAGGAAGAGTCTGAGAATTATGAGAAAGTAAAGGAGGCCATTCTTTGGACCTATGAATTGGTACCTGAAGCGTATAGACAAAAGTTCAGAAATTTAAAAAAAGGGTGGAATCAGATGTATACCGAGTTTGCCTATGAGAAGGGTGTGCTCTTGGATCATTGGTGTACAGCAGAAATAGTGGAAGAGGATTTTTGGCATCTCAGGGAGTTAATTCTGATTGAGGAATTTAAAGGTTGTGTTTCGGAGGATATCCGGATGTATTTGAATGAGAAGCTGAATAAGTCCATCTCCAAATTTGCTAGGTTTGCAGATGAATATGCCCTAACCCACAAGACAAAGTTTTCCTCGAATAAAAGTTACCAGAGAGACCGTGGGAACGGTAGAGAAAGCCCGCCAGCTGAGGCAGAGGTCCCGCCGGGAGCTAGTGGTAAGATTGAGGAGGAGAGGCAAGACGGCAGGAGAGTTCCTGGCTTGACCTGTTTTAATTGTGGAAAGGGGGGACATATTGCATCTAGGTGCCTTGCTCCGAGGAAGGAGACAGGAAAATGGAAAGCAGCAGTTCCTATAGGATGTGCTGTGGTAATCAGTAAATCGACGAGAGAGCCCCAGGTAGACAGAGTACGAGAAGGGTCTGAGACCTGTATGTCAAAAGGAACCGTGTCTGTGAGAGAGGGAGACACACCAGTTCCAGTGCGGATCTGGAGAGACACGGGAGCTGAACTGTCATTGATTAGCAGTAAGGTACCGGATTTTGGTTGCAAGACGGGAATGGTAGCTTTGAAAGGAATAGGAAAAGGGACAGAAATGGTGCCCTTGCATAGGATCATTATAAATTGTGAGCTAGTCTCTGGACCAGTTGAAATGGGGGTGTGATCAGAATTCCCGAGAACTGACGCGGACGTCCTTCTTGGTAACGATTTAGCCGGTGGTAAGGTTTGGTCAGCAATGAAGCTGACGAGCCAGCCTGTGAGTGTTGAGGTCCCGCCCCTAGATTCCAAGATCTATCCTGCATGCGCGATCACTCGCAGCATTTCAAGAAAGGCAACTGAGAAAGAGACCAGTTTAAATCAGGCCAGTATCGATTTGGCCAAGATGTTTTTACCGACCCTGTACCACGAGGGTTTAGAGGGTGGAAAAACAGAGAATAGGAAAGTGAAAGAGAGTAAGGGAGAGGAGGTAGTCCTGCCCTTAGCGAGGAGAAAATTTATAGAGGCACGAAATAAAGATGAGAAACAGATAAAGCTGTTACAAGGTCCAGGGTTGGACATGGATGATCTGTCTGGTTTGGCAGAACTGTTTGAAGAAGTTGAAAATTCTAAAGGTGTTCCCAATAATGAAATGAGGGCAGTCCTAGATGAAAAGGGTGCCCTTACCTTGAAGAAGTCTGCTGGGTTGGCAGATGAGGTTGTTTCAGCCCGTGGGGTTGAGTTTACTCCGGAAGGGAGTTGCCCAGAGAGTAGTTGGGAGGATCAGGGGAATTTAGAATTTGAAAAGGGTATGGGTATTGAAAGCCTGGAAGAGGCAAATGTCCCATTTGAGTGTGTTCAAGATGTGGATGCACGTGGTACTGAACCTAGTAATGGAGCTCAGAAAAAGTCTGAGGTATTTGATTCAAATGAAAAGGAATGCAGTCCTTGTGGGTCAGATGGACTTGGTTCAGTGAAGAAAGGGTTAACCTTGGTAATAGTGGGAAGTGAGAATTCCCAGTTGTTTGTATTCGAGGGTGTGTTAAAAGTTAGTGAGGAGATAAAAGGTGGTAATGTGAATCTTATTATTGAAGGAAAAGGGAACAGTGTAGTTCCTAAATTGAATGAAGAAATTTTAAAGTCTGGATTGATGTCAGAAGCAGCAACCAGGCTACAGAGACAATGGCTTGGTAACGCGGTGCCTGCGAATCAATTACAGGTTGAGATGGAATGTAAAGGTGCCCCACACGCTATTGTTATTCAAGAGTGTGGTGTGAAAAAGCAGAATTCGAAATGCTGTTTGAACAAAGGGGGATCGCTTTCAGATCTTAAGTTGAGAACTAATAGCATGAAGGGTCCTGAAGAGAAAACTAGCAACTTGCTTAAACTTAAAGAATTGTGTGGAACTTCGGAAAATGGTCTAAGTTGGAACACATTGTTGATAAAATAACTCCCATGAAAGGAGCGGGTGAAAGCCTATTTCGCCATGGTGCACAAGCTCACCACATGGGAGTTAACTGGAAAAGGGGCGAGGGTTGACGGACTGCCATTTTAAATAGCAGGATCCGGTTTTAAGGGATTTCGACAAAGCATGTGAATAACAAAGACAACCCCCATGGAAGTTTGACTGTTCAGTTTGAAAGTAACATAAGATTAGTATTTGCATGAACTTTTGTAGTATACATGTAAGCTAAGATCACAACTCTTTAGTTTTTGTTTGCTGAAGAAAAGGAATAAAAATAGGTAGTTATTAAATTAGAGTCTGATGCTACAAGACTTTATTAAGGTACAAGATGTTAAGATATTAAAGGAAGTGACAATGTAATCATTAACTGTTTAGATGCTGACTTGACTTAACTGTATTACTCTGTAGAAAAAAAAAACTTTTGTATTGTGTTAGATTCTAAAATCCTGTAAGACTCTGTATTACTTCATTTTTACTGATGGTAAAAACGCTTTGAAGGAAGGGGGTGTTACGAATGTGCCACAACTCTGAGGGGCCAAAGGGTACAAAGTAGCCCCCTCCTTTTCGAGAATCGCAAGATCGCTATTAATTCAGGTCTGGGACCCAGGAAATGAGAGAGAATCCTAAAGGTTTTTGGAATGTGTCCTGGCCCCTCAGCAAGACAAAGCCACGGATAACGGCCATTGTCTCTTGGAGACGGAATTGTGTATTGAGTACTGTGCTATTCATTGAAGCCCTCAGGGAATGACCAGAGTGGGCTGGTTGAGGGATTGCATCATCCCAACCTGATTGACATCTGAGACCCCGTGAGTAAGGATAAAAGAGGGTCTGGGGAACAACCCCTTCAGACGCACCAGGAGAAACGTATGAGACCGGTGGGGACTTGTGTGTGTCCATCCTTGCCCGGATGACAAGTCTTCCACGGAACGGCCTCGCTAAAGGACGAATACAGATCAAGATCGGATGAAAGGAAAAGCCGGCGAGTTTCAAAAATCTGTCTCTCTCTCCAAAAGCTGCAGCCTGAATGAACTGAATGACTTTTATATTTCCATCGGACAATACATTATCCCCTAGACAACGATAGAGCTTATTTCTTATTGATTATTATTATACCCGCACTTTTAGATTTAGTATTGACGACGTATATTATCTGTATGGTTGCATTGACATTATTTTTGTGTATTTTTATTAATAAATACTGTTAAAAATAGTACCATCAGACTTCAATGGACCTCTCTATCTTTGCTGGTAAGTGACCCAGTTAAGGGGTTCGTAACAAAATCAAATGCAGACTGCATGATCATTCGGTCTGCAGGAGTGACCCCGAGCTTTCTGTTGCCTGCCATTTTAATTTGTCGCTACTGTTCTAACAAAGCCCAATGCAAGGTTGAGGAATAGCACCTCATTTTCCATCTCCACTTTTAAACTGCTGAGTATCTCCTTCATTTTCTGTCTTTGTTTTAAGTTTCTAGCACCTGGATTTAAAAAATTTTCTCTAATCAGCACCATAGGCTTCTTTGTCAGTACTGTAAGTGTTATGGGACATGTCCAGCAGGCATACAATACAAATAGAACAAAACTGGTGACTGGAGGAAATTGTCAGGGTGAGGCAGACAGAGCGAAGAGTGAGCTACCTGAAGCTGGAGAATTTGCTATTATCCTGCAGGTTGCAATGCACAGAGATGGAAAACAACGAACTGTCCCTCAGGTTTGCATTGGGCCTTGTTAGAACAATGCTGGACAATGCAGACAGGAAGCTCCTAAGTAGGAATGCGATGGTGAAATAAAGTGACTCAACAGCACTTCTGTTAAAATCTTCCCAGACTTTTCTGTATTAAAGAAAAGAGACTAACTTCTTGTTTTTCTCCCTGAAAACAAATAATCTGATCCCTGGCATCATAATGAATGTCTTCTGTAGCTTTCTGTTGGCATTAGTACATTCTAAAGACATAAAACATCAGACAGTTCAGCACAGTACAGTCTTTTTGGCCCACGACTTTGTGCCAAGCTTTTAACCTACTACAAGATCAATCTAATGCCTCCCCTCCCTTATAGTCTTCCATTTTTCTTTGAACAGTTTGCCTAACTAAGAGGTTCTTAAATGTCTATAATGTATCTACCTCCATCACCACCCTGCTCAGCATGTTCCATGCACCCACCATATTCTATTTAAACACCAACGTCTGACATCCCCCATACATTCTTCCAAACACCTCAGGATTATGCCCTCATGTATTAGCCATTTCTGCCTGGGGAAAAGGTGCTGTCTGTCCACCCTATCTTTGCCTCTTAACATCTTGTGCATCTCTATCAAGTCATCCTCCTTCACTCCAAAGAGAAAAGCCCTATCTATCTTGCTTAACCTTTCCTCCTAAAAGATGATCTCTAATCCAGGCAGCATCCTGGTAAGTACCTGCACTCTCTCCAAAGCTTCCACATCCTTCCTATAATGAGGCACCAGGACTGAACACAATACTCCAGGTGTGGTCTAACCAGAGTTTTATAGTACTACAACATTACCTTGCTGCTTTTGAACTCAATCCCCTGACCAACACACTATACCCCTTCTTAAAACACCCTATCAACTTGCAGAGTAACTTTTAGGGATCTATGGATATGGATCCTAAGTCCTGTCTTCTCCACATTGCTGAGATTTTTTCCATTAACCGTGTACTCTGCCTTGAGGTTTGACCCTCCAACTTGGACACACCTGGATTAAACACTATCTGTCACTTCTCAGCCCAGCTCTGCATCCTATCGAAGTCTCATTGAAACCTTCTTGCATTCTTCTTAAAGAAGATCATCAAAAAGCATATACATTATTCCAATTATGTCTGGGCCAATTAATTATGAAAGTTATGCATGACTTCCTTGTTTTTGTACTCATTGTCTTGGCTCCCCACTAGTTCACTTTGCATAATAATAAATGTCCTTTACTGCTTCTTATTGTTTATCTCAGCCGCTAAATTTCTGAGTTCTTTCATTTTTATTGTTATTTCAGATGAATGTACTGCATTTACACCTCCTCTAGTACTTTATTATGTTACTTTATTGCCCCTTTTTCATTTCAATATTCTTGCCCATACCCTGTAACCGATCTTACATTTTATTCCTTCTTCACAATTCTCATCATTTATTTCTCTGTATCTTCAAATCTGTTTATGTCTAACTGTTCCATTTCTGATAAAAGTCATTTGGACCTAAGGTGTTAATTTGCGTTCCCTCCACATATTTTGCAAATTTTCTGTTTTTACTTTAATTTCCAGCTTCTACAGTATTTTATTTCAGTAGATTAATTTGATAGAATTATTTCAGTTGCGTAATAGATCAAAATATAAAAGAAACACGTCACCACTCTAGCAACCACCGGATACCATACACTGATTTCAAATTGTCTTCCACTCTTACACCAGCCTGACTTGGATAGTGTGTCCAATTTGGAAAAGCCAGAATGAGGGAGGTATCTTCATCAATTTGATTTAAGGAGATGGCTCAACACTGCCATCCACAGACCAGCTGAGAAATTACATCAAGTATTGGCTTTCGATATCGTATCCTGAGAATGAACTAAAGTAAGAAAACAACTTTATAATTCACTGCAACACAAACAAAATACTGGGGGAACTCAGCAGTTCAGGCAGCTTCTATGGAAGAGAGTAAATGGCCAACGTTTCAGGCCGAGACCCTTCATTAGGACTGATTAGAGCAAAGTAATGACAACTATGTTCAGTTTTTGGTAGCAAGCTTTATTGAATTGAATTGACTTTATTTCTTACATCCTTCACATACATGGGGGGTAAAAATCTTTACATTATGTCTCCATCTAAATGTTCAATGTGCCATCATACTGATTTATAATAATTTATAATAAATAGAACAGTCAATGTAATATAGAGTACACTCAGATCAATGTGAGTTCGTCAGTCTGATGGCCTGGTGGAAGAAGCTGTCCCGGAGTCTGTTGGTCCTGGCTTTTATGCTGCGATACCAATTCCCAGATGGTAGCAGCTGGAATAGATTGTGGTTGGGATGGTTTGGGTCCCCAGTGATCCTATGGGCCTTTTTTACACACCTGTCCTTGTAAATGCCCTGAATCGTGTGAAGTTCACAATTACAGATGAGCTGTGCTGTCCACACCACTCTCTGTAGAATCCTGCAATTAAGGGGTGTGCAGTTCCCATACCAGGCAGTGATGCAGCCAGTCAGGATGGTCTCAATTGTGTCCCTATAGAAAGTTCTTACGATTTGGGAGCCCATACCAAACTTCCTCAACCGTCTGAGGTGAAAGAGGCGCTGTTGGTGTGCACAGACTACGTGAAGTTCTCGGTGATGTGGATGCCGAGGAACTTGAAGCTGTTTACCCTCTGAACCCCAGATCCATTGATCTCAATAGGGGTTAGCCCATCTCCATTCCTTCTGTAATCCACAACCAGCTCCTTTGTTTTTGTGACATTGAGGGAGAGGTTGTTTTCTTGACACCACTGTGTCAGAGAGATGACTTCCCTGTAGACCACCTCGTTATTGTTTGAGATAAGGCCAATCAATGTAGTGTCCTTTAAAAAGGATATCAAAGTTTTGGAGCTGTGTCTTCAGCTGTTTGGTTTAGACCAGAAAACATTTAAGGGCAGATTTAGTCGAGGCTCAAAAGAACTCAGACATTTTGATAGAGGATGTTGGGATTGCTAACCAGAGACTCTAATTTAAAATAATTAGCAAAGTGATAATCAATAAGAGAGCATGTTTAGTTGTTATTATCAAGAATGTACTTATTGAAAATATAGCAAGGGCAATTTCAAGAATATATTGAAAAGGAATTATATACTCTGTATGAAGAGAATGATGTTTATAAGAATAATAATTACAGGACCATGGGGAAAAGTAGTGACGTTATTGTTAAATTCTTTGAACAAGACAACACACTTAAGTGGTTAAAAAGATATCTTCGGTGCTGCATAAATCTATGTAAGGTTGATTGTATAAAGATTATTAAGTGATTTTATTAGGGTTAGAGTACAGCAGAGAGAGAGATTCCCAGGGAATCCAAGAGAATCTCAGTCTCCTGACACAATATATTATACTTCTTCAATACAAAGATAACTATCAATGATTAACTACATTTTCAATTTCCACAATCACCTGCTTACCTTTGGAATATAGTTGGATAAATTTACAGAATTACATATCTACAGTGGCAGTACATCCCATCTAGCAGAGCTCTTTGAATATTCATTACTGTTGTCTGCTCCTAAGACTTCAGTACAAACTCCAGACACCCAAAGTGTACCAGTTTGTTAGTACTGTTGGATAGCTCCATGAATATACAACTAACTAGAAGGAGAGGAGGTGGAACATTTCAAGACTAGGTGCCAGGCAAATAACCTCCTCCTCGCTGTCAACAAGACAAAGGAGATGGTGATCAACCTCAGGAAACCTCGCATCATTGGTGGCTCAGCAGTGGAAACATGTGGGGCACACATCTGCCAAAATCTCTTATGTTCCAGAGAACATCCTCCAAAGCCAAGAAGGCTTCCCAATACCTCTGCTTTCTGAGGAGGCTGAAGAGGGTTGGATTATAGACGTCAATACTCATGGCATTCTAGAGATTCACAGCGGAGAACATCCTAACATGCCGCCCCACCGTACGGTATGGAAACTGCACTGCAGCAGACAGGAGGGCTCTACAATCGGTAGTTAAAACTGCACAACGCATCACTGGCACCTGCCTACCTGCCATTAAAGACAAATATACAGAAAGGTGCCAGAAAATGGCCAGTCATATCATAAAGGATCCCACACACCCTGCTCATAGACTGACTGTCCCATCATTAAAGAGCATCCATGGCAGGACACCAGAACCGTCAATCTAGTCAATACCTGCACCCGTTAACCTGCCCCACCACTACTTTATCATTTCTGGTCAGATTATACCGACACTCCTGTAGTTAACATCAATTTTTGTACATATAATCATTATATATATATTAATTTTACTCTTTGTGTTTTTATTGAGTTCTTCATGCTTATTGTGATTTTTTTATGTTGCAACAGATTTGGAGTAACAATTATTCTGTTCTCCTTTACTTGTGCACTGAAGAATGACAATAAACAATTTTGAATTGTGACAAAACAGATCTGTCCTGAATTGTGCCTTAAGTTTGAGAGATACACCTTTAATAATCTGCTAATAGCAGCAATATTCATCTACTGCCTTCCCCTAACAGTGGCCAATATCTGAAAGAGCCACTCCCTTCACTGATGTACATTAAAGTCCAAACACAGGGATACCATACTGCAATTCAGGTACGTAATAGTTAAGTTATGTCTTATGGTCTAAGTTTTTATTGTAATTCTGATAAATATAGTACAATTATATTCAAAGTAAGAGCACGCGGCAGGATGGTCAGGGTATTTCAGAGACTTACTGAATAGACGACCACCAAACAAAGAACTTAAGATACGAGAGGCAGCAGAGGACTTTGACATCAACACAGATCCACCCATTGTTGCTGTGATTAAATCATTAGAGAACAGCAAAGCTCCAGGACATGACAATTTCAACGCCAAACGGTTCAAAGTTGAGCCAAAAGTTGCAGCAGCCTTCCTGCAGCCACTGTTTACTATAATCTGGGAATGGGGACAAGTACCCAACGACTGGACAAAGGGAGTTACTGTTAGGATCCCGAAGAGAGAAGTGCTAAGTGATTGCAACAACTGGCATGGCCTCACACTTTGTCAGTGTCCAGCAAGATTCTCATCAAAGTCATTGAATTGAATTGACTTTATTTCTTACATCCTTCACATACATGAGGAGGAAAAGTTTTTACATTACGTCTCCATCTAAATGTGCAATGTGCAATCATAGTAAGTTATAACAATTTATAATAAACATAACAGTCAATGTAATATAGAGTATACTCAAATCAGTGTGAGTTCATCAGTCTGATGGCCTGGTGGAAGAAGCTGTCCCAGAACCTGTTGGTCCTGGCTTTTATACTGTGGTACCGTTTTCCGGATGGTAGCAGCGGGAGTAGATTGTGGTTGGGATGGCTTGGGTCCCCAATGATCCCGTGGGCCCTTTTTACACACCTGTCCTTGTAAATGCCCTGAATCGTGTGAAGTTCACAATTACAGATGAGCTGTGCTGTCCACACCACTCTCTGCAGATTCTTGTGATTAAGGGAGGTACAGTTCCCATACCAGGCAGTGATGCATACAGTCAGGAAGCTCTCAATTGTGCCCCTGTAGAACATTCTTAGGATTTGGGGGCCCATACCAAACTTCTCAACCGTCTGCGGTGGAAGAGGTGCTGTTTGTGCCTTTTTCACCACACAGCTGGTGTGTACAGACCACATGAGGTCCTCAGTGATGTGGATGCCAAGGAACTTGAAGCTGTTTACCCTCTCAATCCCAGATCCATTGATGTCAACAGGGGTTAGCCCATCTCCATTCCTCCTGTAATCCGCAACCAGCTCCTTTGTTTTGCGACATTGAGGGAGAGGTTCTTTTCTTGGCACCACTGTGTCAGAGCGATGACTTCTTCCCTGTAGACCACCTTGTTAATGTTTGAGATAAGGCCAATGAATGTAGTGTCGTTGGCAAATTTAATTAGCAAATTGGAGCTGCGTGTGGCAATGCAGTCATGGATATACAGGGAGTAAAGGAGGGGACTCAGTACGCAGACTGAGGGGCCCCTGTATTGGGAGTCAGAGGGTTGGAGGTGAGGGAGCCCACTCTTACAACCTGCTGGTGGTCTGACAGGAAGTCCAAGATACAGCTGCACAAGGCAAAGTCAAGGCCGAGGTCGCTGAGGTTCTTGTCAAGCCTAGATAGAACTATGGTGTTGAATGCTGAACTGTAGTCCAAGAACAGCTTTCTCACATAAGCATCCTTCTTCTCCAGATGTAAATCTAGTCAAGAAGAAAAGAAGAGCTTACGAAAGGTTAAAAAAACTAGGTAATGATAGAGATCTAGAAGATTATAAGGCTAGCAGGAGGACAGGTTTAAGGAAAACCCCAAGGCATTCTACAAGTATGTGAAGAGCAAAAGGATAAGACGTGAGAGAATATGACCAATCAAGTGTGACAGAAAAAAAGTGTGTATGGAACTGGAGGAGATAGCAGAGGTACTTAATGATTACTTTGCTTCAGTACGGAAAAGGATCATGGTGATTGTAGGGATGACTTGCAGCAGACTGAAAAGCTTGAGCATATAGACGTTAAGAAAGAGGATGTGCTGGAGCTTTTGGAAAGCATCAAGTTGGATAAGTAACCGGGACCGGACGGGATGTACTCCAGGCTACTGTGGGAAGCGAGGAAGGAGATTGCTGAGACTCTGACGATGATCTTTGCATCATCAATGAGGACGGGACAGGTTCCCGAGGATTGGAGGGTTGTGGATGTTGTTCCGTTATTCAAGAAAGAGAGTAGAGATAGCCCAGGAAATTATAGACCAGTGAGTCTTACTTCAGTGGTTGGTAAGTTGATGGAAAAGATCCTGAGAGGCAGGATTTATGAACATTTGGAGAGGTATATATGATTAGGAATAGTCAGCATGGCTTTGTCAAAAGCAGGTCATGCCTTATGAGTCTTACTGAATTTTTTGAGGATGTGACTAAACACATTGATGAAGGTAGAGCCATAGATGTAGTATATATGGATTTCAGCAAGGTATTTGATAAGGTACCCCATGCAAGGCTTATTGAGAGAGTAAGGAGGCATGGGATCCAACGGACATTGCTTTGTGGATCCAGAACTGGCTTGCCCGCAGAAGGCAAAGAGTGGTTGTAGACAGGTCATATTCTGCATGGAGGCCGGTGACCAGTAGTGTGCTTCAGTGATCTGTTCTGGGACCCCCTACTCTTTGTGATTTTTATGAATTACCTGGATGAGGAAATGGAGGGATGAGTTAGTAAATTTGCTGATGACACAAAGGTTGGAGGTGTTGCAGATAGTGTGGAGGGCTGTCAGAGGTTACAGTGGGACATTGATAGGATGCAAATTTGGGTTGTGAAGTGGTAGATGGAGTTCAACCCAGATAAGTATGAGGTATTTTGGTATGCCAAATATGATGGCAGAATATAGCATTAATGGCAAGACTCTTGGCAGTGTGGAGGATCAGAAGGATCTTGGGGTCCAAGTCCATAGGACACTCAAAGCTGCTACGCAGGTTGACTCTGTGGTTAAAAAGGCATACAGTGCATTGGCCTTCATCAACCGTGGGATTGAGTTTAAGAGCTGAGAGATAATGTTGCAGTTATATAGGACCCTGGTTAGACCCCACTTGGAGTACTGTGCTCAGTTCTGGTTGCCTCACTACAGGAAGGATGTGGAAACCATAGAAAGGGTGCAGAGGAGATTTACAAGGATGCTGCCTGGATTGGGGAGCATGCCTAATGAGAATAGGTTGAGAGAACTCTGCCTTTTCTCCTTGGAGTGACGGAGGATGTGAGGTGACCTGATAGAGATGAACAAGATAATGAGAGGTATTGATCGTGTGGATAAGCAGAGGCTTTTCCCCAGGGCTGAAATGGCTAGCATGAGAGGGCATAGTTTTAAGGTGCTTGGAAGTACGTACAGTGGAGATGGCAGGGATAAGTTTTTTACACAGAGAGTAGTGATTGTGTGGAATGGGCTGCCAGCGGTGGCAGTGGAGGCGGAAATGATAGGGTCTTTTAAGAGACTCCTGGATGGATTCATGGAGCTTAGAAAAATAGAGGGCTATGGATAAGCCTAGGTAGTTCTAAGGTAAGGACATGTTTGGCACAGCTTTGTGGGCCGAAGGGCCTGTACTGTGCTGTAGCTTTTCTATGTCTCTATGTGTAGGGACGGTATGTAGAGCAGTGGCTATTTTGTCATCTGTCGATTGGTTGTCCAATGGATTACCAATGATGTTGATGTGTGCTTGAGGAAGGAACAACCTGGCCTCAGGAAGAACAGAGTCTGTGTCGACCAGATCTTCACGCTGCATAGCATCATAGAGCAGTGCACAGAGTGGCAGAGACAACTGTATGTAAATTTTTTAGACTTTGAAAAGGCTTTTGATGGCATCCACAGGGATAGGCACCGGCGAATTCTCAGATCATATGCAATCCCTTCCAAAATTGTCCAGCTTATCTGGAGTTTCTATGCTAACTTCACCTGCACGTTTGTGGACTGCAATCTGAGCTTTGAAGACAAGAGAGGAGTCAGACAAGGCTATGTGATATTGTGATATTGTTTAACCTGGTGATATACTGGGTTATAATGAAAGATAAGCCGAGAGCCATTAGGTGGATTTTGTCCTCTACTTTAGAAAACCTTGACTTTGCAGATGATCTCGCATTTCTATCCCAAACTGTCTATACCAGCACGTGCAAGAGAAAACTCAGCACCTGTGTACCTTTGGTGGACAGGTTGGCTTCAGAATCAGCTAGAGAAAGACTGAGACCACGACCCTCAATGCAGAGACTCCTCCTCCCATCAAGGCATATGGCATCGACTTACCAAGCACGAACAGATTCATCTACCAGGGCAACATCATTCGACAGGTTGGTGGGACCAAGGAAGACATCCAGTGCAGACTCAATAAAGCTAGAAACATCTTCAGATCAAAGAGCAACATATGGGGATCAAGCAAGTACAGCGTCCACAGCAAGGTGAATCTGTACCAGAGGTGTGTTCTGTCCACACTCTTGTACGGGTCCGAATGCTGGTGCGTGACAGAGAATGACCTTGCCAAACTGTCATCATTCCACACTGTGAGCCTTTGAAAGATCTCCGTATTTTCTGGCCAAGCAAGATCTCCAGCCATGCCCTACTCCTTCAGTGTCACCAAGAAGACATGGCCACAATCACCATGAGGAAATGTTGAAGATAGATTGGGCACATGATGTGAAAAGAGGCCAATTCCATCATCAGGACAGCACTTCACTGGACCCCTGAAGGGCAAAGAAAATGTGGGAGACCAAAGACAACTTGGTGCCGTACTGTGGAGGCAGAAATGAGGAACCTGAGGCACCTGGGGCACAATAGAAAAGATGGCCAAAGACAGACAGAGATGGAGGACCTTCATTGCTGCCTTAAATGCCAGCAGCATAATCTAATTACATTCAAAATGCAAAGAAAGTCTGAGGTAAAAAACACGTAATAGATAACTTATATACATCAATTGTGGAGGATCTTCATGAAAAATACACATGAACATTGCAGTTATCTAAATGGTTGACCTTTGAGCCTCATAATTACTTACCTTGAATTGGCTTAAATGTAAAACTAGATGGAACTTTGACTCTTGATACATCAGCAAAAACAAAATAATTAACTTCATGCAAAGGTCATGATGTATAATATTAATAGATTTTAGGATGTTCTTAATTTTTTTTGTAATAGTCATCAAGAGATTTGTTTACTTATTTGTTCCCTTGATGATATGCTCTAATATAATGAGTGCTTTGCTTCACTGTTGAGTTACTTCATAAGAAAATCAAACATTTAATTGAGAACCTGAGCGATTTTAGATGTCAGGAACTACATCATACAACCTAAAACTACCTGGCAGTCTGAAGTGAGATTGCCGTAGATCACAGTATTGGAAAAGGGGTCCTGACCAGTTGCTTAAAAGCTTGTAGAAATCTGATGAGACTGACTCTGATCCGAAATGGGGTGGAGCCTAGGTTACACCAGTTTGATGTAAGCTGCTCACTATCATTTTAAGACCAACATCGTTGTAATATTTTGGGTGTGCTGCTGCCCTCAGGAATGGGAATAATCTGCTCCTATGTCTTATGGTCTCATGTTTGGTAATGCTGAAGTATGTCAAGTGATATATTTTAAGGAGCAAAGAATGATCATACTTGATATTACTTCACCAAATAAAGTTAATGGAAGGAAGTGCTTCTGGATGGTCTGTAGTAGTTTAAGCATCAACACTGAAAGGTGAGCAGAAAAGATAGATTTTTTTTGTACAAGGAGTGGTGAATTAGAGGAATTAAGATGGTGGCTATTGTAACATCCAAGTAATTGACCAGAGACACGAGAGACTGCTGGAGTTTGGAGCAACAACCTGCTGGAGGAACTCAAAGGGTCAGGCAGCATCTCTGAGACATACTCTATTAGTCCTGATGCAGGGTTTTGAATCTGAAAGGTCGACAATTCCTTTCTCTCTGCAGGTGTTGCTCAACTCATTGAGTTCCTCCAGAACATTGTTCATTGCAAACATCAAGAAAGCTTAAGTGCTCCACAAGATCAGCAAGGTTTTTTCAGTAATATATTGCATAAGTATTCCAATTTGCAATAACCACTCCCTTTCTTAAAGTTCTTCAGTTGTTCACTAATAATACCTATGATATTCTTGACAAGGGGTCTTCACACGGAAGTATTCCTCCACCCACGGCAGCAGATGCAGTTGCCCTTGTTGGACTTGTATGGAACATTGTTGATTTGTGCATGTGTCAGTTATCATCCTTTTTGTTAAGCAGTTAGTTTTTACTGGTAATGTTCTTCACAACTTCCAATTTTTCACAAAGATATCCTACAGTATTGGCAACAATCCAGAAACTTCAAAATCCCATCCAGAAACTTCAAAATCCCAACTCCATTTGCTTTGATCAACGGAAAAGGGAGAAGAGGCCAATGAAAAATACACATGAACATTACAGTTATCTTAATGGTTGACCTTTGAGCCTCATAATTACTTGGCAGAGCAACAGAAATTGGGAAGACGGCATTTTCCGGCTGAAGCTTTGGAATTTTCCTTTCAACAACCGCAACCCACAGTAACTGCTGGCAAATGTTGTGAAGCAGTTATAAGATTTGTTTTGTTATGTTACTAGTGAACACTACTCATCAGATAACTGTTAGAGTCTCCTGTAAATATGCTTGGGAAAAACACCAGGAATTGCCCTTTAATGTTACATGAGAAGGAAGATGTAACTGGCCACAATGAGAAATGCATAATCTTTCAGTAAGTAAATGATGGATGTGGACCTTTGACTTGTTAAAGAACATTAAAAAAATCTATATCTGCACAATAGCTGAGCTGAAGCATCATGCCAGAAACATGCAGGACACTATCAAGATACACTTTATATAGTAGTAGTAGTCTCTCGAAGTCTGAGGAAGATGAATGTGTTGCGCAGTCAATGTCTGCGGGCACGCATATGACTTCTGAGACTGAAGTCCGAAGCGCAGATACAGTCGCAGATGGGGCAAGGAGCATCGCCTGTTGGGGCAGGAGTGGACGCCTTCCTGTGTCTTTCTTGACTCGCCTTGAGGTGCTGCATGCGCCAGTTGGCTTGGAAGTTGTTTGCTGCCTTGGAGCATAGATTGCACCACTTGGACTGATCAGCAGCAGTGTGTTCGAGATCGCGGGGCTGGAGTTTGGCCCACTTAAGGTTTGAGTTAAGTCAAACACCTTGTATAACATCTGTGTAACCTCCAACCTGATGGCAAGAACATCAATTTCTCCTTCCAGTAAAATAATATTCCCCCTCCCCGGCCAATCATTTCCCCCTGGGCCACCCCCTCCTTCCCTTTTTCCTATGGTCCACTCTACTCTCCTATCAGACTCCTTCCTCTCCAGCCCTTTACCTTTCACATCCACCTGTCTTCACCTATCACCTTCCAGCTAGCCTATTTCCCCTCCCCCACCTGCTTACTCCAGCTTTCTCCCCCTCAGTCCTGAAGGAGGGTTTTGGCTCGAAATGTCAACTATCTATTCTTTTCTATAGATGCTGCCTGACCTGCTGAGTTACTCCAGTGTTTTGTATGTGTTGCTTTGGATTTCCAGTATCTTCAGATTTTCTTGTGGTTATGCAAATGAAGTTTAATCTCTCTTTTGTCTGCATATGTGATAGATTACCCTGACAATAAAAATTTAAATTTATGGCATAACCATCTCTTATGGGTTGGAGTCACTTTATTAACAGAACGCAGTGTGTAACCAGAAGATTCATGCACTTCTGTGACTGAGCCATCACCTTGAAGAAATTAAAGACATTAGGGTGAGAAGTATATTTTTCTATAAACTGAGTCACAACTGCTGCAACAAGGAGCAGCAGTTGTGGAACCCTTCCTCTGCTGGGGCACAACACTGAGGCTTTAATGTTGTGCATTGTGAGACATTTAAAAATGACTCATTAATTCCCGAGGGTAGTGCTGCTGATGGATAAAATGACTAAGAAATGACACTGAATACATTTCTTTGGGTGAGGCACAGAATATAAAAACAGGTTGTATCTGTATACAACACTAGTTAGGCTTGAACAGATCTTTGCTCACCACCTTTGCTTAACCAGGAAGGATTTGAAAGAACCGTAGAGGGTACAGCAAAGATTTTCAAGGAAGTTGTGAGGACAAGAGAAGTGCAGTTATGAGAAGCTCTCGAAGGCTCATCACCTTGTTGTGGGCAGAGAAGTCTCCATTCTCCAATGATGCCAAGAACAATATCATCTGGAGCTTCCACACCAGGTAGGTTCACCCACAGTAGTAAAATCAAGAGAGAGGTCCCAAGCAAAGAATGATGCAAAATGTCTCAGCGGTGAAATGCGTAGAGGAAAGCTGTGAAGTTGGAGAAAAGCTGCAAAGGTGAAATATCTCTAGTCATTATGGTCTGCTGTACCACTGGAACAATCCACCAACCACCAAGACCATATTGAACCCAAATATGCATCAGAATCTCAGCTTTATACATGGGATGCCCAGGCTTCTGCTAGTTATGAAGAAAGATCAATGGAGTTGATTGTGTGTGGAATTCTTTAGAATAGAGGTGGCTGAGGGGTGTTTTAATCCATTTATATAAAACAACTATAAACTCAGATATATTTAACAGAAAGGGCCTGTTCCTCCAACATTTTGAATCTGTTGAATGCTTTCTTTGGTTGTTCAAAACTTTTTCATGGAACTGCATATAGCCGGTAGGTTAATCATGAAAATGTCCCTCGCTTGGACTGGTTCCAATAATGTGAAAGTAGAGATAATACTTTATCAGCTCAAGACAGTTGTTGCTGTGTTGTAGATAACTGCTAATGTAGCTGTAGGGCTGTACAAATATAGAAATAGTTTTTAAGTATATTGACGCCTATCCAAATGGAGGTTGGTATAATTGTACCTGTATATTTAGCACAGCAGTACTGGCAGGCCAATGCCATTTGTCTGATTAACCTCCACCCTTCATGTTTTCCCAAAAAGGGCTCTCTGTGGAATAAGTAATAGCAGGCCATTCTGAAATAGGTAAGGTCCACGATGATTATCCATAGGAAAGTAAAAGTCTGCCAAACGTGAGATAGCAATAATTTGTAAATTAATATGTTAATAATTAATTTAATAATAAATTAATAAATTAATCTTCATTATAGACTTTTAAACTTGTCCTCCTTTTTGTCCAGAGCAATGAAAAAATGGATATTTTATGAGTGTGAAGGAGAAAGACCTCACATTAGATAAAGTGGGGTACATGATGTTGTGGTGAAATGTTTTGCATTCAGAAGTCTAACTATACAGCAGTGTTTCATTGTACAAATAGAACGTGGACACAGTGACTGACTGTTGACTTATTTCAAAAGGATAAGCAAATTTAACCAGTAAACCAAGGCTGTATTATGCCTAGATTTGCTGAGAAATATCCTTTCTTCTCTTTTCAGGATGATTAATTGTTAGTCAAGTTCTTGGTCTACACATTTGCCAAATATGAAGTAACATTCCACAGTTGAAAAGCAGCAAGATTCTTGTGGCTAATACAGGGCCCATTGCGGGAGGTAGGTTAGTGCCCAAGTACAAAAAAAACTCCCTAGGAAACACTTTGAATCTTAAAAATAATTACATTTTTGAACTATATGCTATTCATATGCTCAGGAAAATATTCAGGTTTCTAATTTAAAATAACATACGACGTTTTAATTGAAATTATGACATATTTCAAAGATAACGTTTAAGTGACATCCCAATACCGGCCCCAGTTAATATGTTGGAATTTTAAACTTGAAAACAATATTTTCCCAATGTCTGTTCTCCTTTTTAACTTATTCAAAACAAAGCTTATAAACAAAGAACATTGTGTTTTCAAAATAATGAGCATTTAACTGTTCTTATGAGAATAATGTTACATTATTTAAAATGAATTGATGAAGAATGAAAAACTGATGTTGGACGTACTTGTCATACTTTAGCAATCCTTTTGCCTCTCCAAAACTGGATACAATAGGGGTAGTATGCACTCCCTGTCTTTTCAACCGCTTACTGCTGTTTTCAATTTTATAGAAGAGAACAGACTTTTTCCATAAAGGGTAGTCTAGTGATATAGCAATGCTATTTGGAATTTACATCAGTTACATAGAATCATATAAGCAGTGTTCCCAAGACAAAAAACATAAATTAAACATAAACTGTACACAATTTTTTACAAGGAAGAACACAAGTGGAACAAAATGATCAAAATCAATTTTCATACAAAGTGACCAAATTGGTCATAGCGTTCTGTGCAGCAGTGATTAGAGTTAACACATTTATTGGAAATATGCTAAGTATACATACATACTGAATTGCTTTGAAGAGCAATCAGTTTTGGTAAGTTGATGAAGCAAGTATTTTGGACCAAGCTGTGTTCCACGAATAGTCTGTTTGTTTATCTAAAGGACAACACATAAAATCTATGCAGCATTACATCTGTTCTCCCCTGTAGTACTGGATCCTAATCCTAATGCCCTTCCCTTGGACAACATCGGTGGCATGGAGAGGGGAGACTTGCAGCTTGGGCAACTGCCGGTCTTCCACAAAAAAAACCTTGCCCAGGCTTGTGCCCTAGAAACTTTCCAAGGCACAAATCCATGGTCTATTGAGACTAACAGAGGCCTACTACACTGGAGTAATGGTTTAAAGCAGGCAAATTGGAAGAAGTTTCACATAAACACTTAATCCTAGATCAATGATTTACAAAATTACTGATTTCAGTTAAATAAACTACGAGCACCTTGATGACTTAATATGGACTTTTGGATTAATGTTGCTCATCACGTTTTATAGCATCAAAACATTAAACTAGTTTAAAGGAAGACATGAAATATGGAATACGGATGTAACTTCCTCTTTATTTTAAGCAATACATGAACATATCAAGTGGTAATGTGATGACATATGCAATTAACGTATTTTGACATATAATTTGTAATTAATTTTTTTAATGAACAAGAATGCTTAATTAAGCAATATATATACAAGATTACTCAATACTCCTCCCTGCTTAGCTATAAACTCCAACTCAATCTATAAAGCACCCCAACTATTGTACATACGCAGTCTATTATATAAAACAACTACTATATACAGACTTGTGGTTGAAACAATCTCAGATTCTGATGCCTCCTCCATGGTGGTTGTAGGAATTAACTCTGAGATGGTAGGAAGTGGTTCTGACAGCTCTGGACACCTTTCTTCTCCTTCCTTTTTCTTTGTCTAGTTTGTGCTTCTTGGTCCTGAGAAGATGCATTTAGTTCACTGAAGTATTCTTTTAATCCTTTTATTGCTTCCTTCACAATCTGATCTCTCCTCTTGGTTTCTTCATCCACAACCTCACCTGATGAATCCTCTGTTTTTGTATCTCCATTGACTCCTTTCATTTTTGATCTTCCATTCATCCAGCTGGGCTTTGGTCTTTGTATCTACTTTTACAAGCAGCTTTTTGTCTCCCACTTGAAGTTCATGCAATAGCCTTAATACACACAGACTAGATTCTGGATCTTTATATTCACAAAAACCAAACGCTTGCAACTTTCCCGAAGCTCCTTGAACTCTTTTCCAGCTTAAAACCAAGCCACATTTTGCAAGTAACTGCCCACAATGTTCAGCATAACAACACAAGCAAGATCTAAACAACAACAACAACAAAACAACAATAAAAGTAAAACAAGCTCCTTTCCTCCAAGATGTAGAAGAATGTATTCATCATTTTGTGAGAATTAACAGTGCAAGCTGACTAAGGAATTGCAATCACTGTAAAGTGTCTCCCAATAGATTTGTTTGTCTGAAACCACCAAGCATGGGATTGTTGCTTTGAAGTTCCTTTATGTAATAGACTGATTATTTTTCTGGGTTTCCAAGTGTTACAACGCTAATGATTAACTGTAATTTCAATGCATAGTGATAATGACATTGAAAGATTGCAGTAAAATCACTGTAAGGCCACTGGAAAGTAATATTATTGGTATAACATACTTAGATAATGTCAATATTTATACCATTAGCTGCAGCATTGTTTAATGTTTTCTAGATTAGAATATTTATGTATGGGCATATATTTGGCTTCCTGAATCAAGAAACAATTCAATTTGGTAAAATTCTGGAACTTGTTAAAATTGCTTGTTTTGATAGAATTTCTCAGTAGTTGGCTAAAATCAGCAAATTTGCTAATGGAAGAATTAAAAAAAAATTGAACAGGAGTAGTTCAAGTTTTCAAGTTTACTCTATAATTCACTAATATTTTCTGGGTGAATAACACTATCTTAGATGATACCAACATTCCTAGATTCCTACAGTATCTAAGTATCTATCAATTACCATCTTAAATATTCGGGAATGTGCTTATACATGATATTCCCTCCTTAAATTTCTCCACATTTCAACCTCTCTTTCCTTATGTTAATCTTTTAAATTTACTACATCTTTGACTAAGCCAAGTACACCCTCTCAACTTTCTCTATAGATCTATGGAAAACAGGTCACACAACGATACAGTGCTGGTTGGAACCAAATGGTGAAAAAGACCCAATAGGTGAACCTGCCGACTCTGAGGATTCCTCGTGTGGTGTTCAAAGTGACCTTGGCTTCATATGTGTGGTCAAGAACCATTTTTGGGGATTATGAAACCATATGTGATTGGTCAATCATGTTAACTAGAATAGTATTAAGGTAGCTTGCCAAACACCAGCTCTATCCCGATCAACATTCAGATTCCAATCTGAATCCTTGTCAGCGTAATTTTCACTGCTGTGCCTGCCTTCAACTTTGCCTTGCCATTCCTTTGCATGCCACTACCTTCATTCCATCCATATCAACTTGCTGCCGTCATCAACATCCGATAGGTACTCCCAGTCTGTTGTAACTTTTTGTTTTAATTTAGCCCCGTTAATGATGGATGAACACGTATGACACAGTCACAGTGAGGCTGAACGTGGTGAAGCCTTGAACTCTAAACCTGCTAAGAAACAGAAACTACAGGACATGCCATGTTATACACCTGGAGTATGGTTTTATTCCATTCCCGTAGATCAGTGACACCCCATGTCTCCTATTTATAATACTGCACTGTCTAATGAAGCCATTAAGGTTGCAGGAGACTTCCGTAAAAGACATTTTGAAAAGTGTTGCACACTTGAGTCATTTGCCAAGAAAGCTAAACATTACCTTGATAGTGGTCTCATTGGTTTTTATAACATTACCAAAACAATAGCAAAGCGTGGAAAATCTCATACAACTGGTGAAAGATTAGTAATGCCTGCTGTATCAGAAGAGCTCACCACTATCCTTAAAATGGATACCAGTATCTTAAAACCAATTCCTCTGAGTAATAACTCTGTAGCTCATCGTATTGATGAAATGAGTGAAGACATTGAATATCAACTATGCACAGAGCTACAAAAGACAGAATCTGGGATATAACTGGATGAGTCAACTGTGCAAGACAATGAGGCATTGCTAATGGCTTATGTACGGTTTATCAAAAATGGGAAAGTTTATGAAGAGATTCTCTTTTGTAAAAAGTCAAAAAAGCAAATATCAATGGAGAATCAATCTATGACAAGCTCGAAATGTATACTGAGGATAAAAGTATTCCAATTAGGAATGTGATTTCTTGATTTCAAAAGAAAGACAAGTGCCCTAGTCCTGATGGAATGCATCCCAAAGTACTGAAAGAAATGGCAGAGGTTATAGTTGAGGCTTTGGTGATAAATAACCAAAATTCTCTCGACTCTGGGCAGGTCCTGGTGACTGGAACAAGGCAAATGTCATAAAAGTATGTAGGTGAAAGACAGATAACTATAGGCTGGTTAGTTTAACATCTCTTGTTGAGAAAATACTTTAAACTATCATTAAAGAAGAAACAGCGAGGCATCTGGAAAGAAATGGATTCATCAGGCAGATGCAGCATGGATTCAGCAAAGGCAGGTCCTGTTTGACAAACTTACTGGAGTTCTTTGAGGATATAATGAGCACAGTGGATCGAGGGGAACAGATGGACAATACTTACTTGGATTTCCTGAAGGTGTTTAATAAGGTGCCACATAAAAGATAAGGATGCATAGAGTTGGGGATGATGTATCATGATGGATAGAGAATTGATTAACCAATCGAAAGCAGAGAGTTGGGATACATGTGTGTTTCTCTGGCTGGTCATCAGTGGTGAGCGCCGTGGCACAGGGGTTGTTGTTGGGCCCGCAACTGTTCACAATATACATTAACGATTTGGAATAGGGGATCGAGTGTAGTGTCTCCAAGTTTGCTGATGACACAAAATTGAGTGGAAAAGCAAATTGTGCAGAGGATACGGAGAGTCTGTGGAGATATGTAGATAGGTTAAGTGAGTGGGCATGGGTCTGGCAAATGGAGTACAATATTGGTAGATGCAAGGTCATCCACTTTCCAAGGAAAAATGGAAGATCAGATTATTCTTTAAGTGGTAAGAGACTGCAGCAAGCTGCTGTACAGAAGGACTTGGGAGTGCTTGTGCATGAGGTTGGTTTGCAGGTGCAGCAAGCAATCAAGAAGGCAAGTGGAATGTTGGCCTTCATTGCTAGAGGAATTGAATTTAAGAGCAGGGAGGTTATGCTGAAAATGTACAGGGTACTGGTGAGGCCACACCGGGAGTACTGACTGCAGTTCTGGTCTTCTTACTTGAGGAAGGAGATCCTGGCTTTGGAGGTGATGCAGAGGAGGTTCACCAGGTTGATTCCAGAGATGGGGAGGTTAGACTATGAGGAGAGATGGAGTTGCCTGGGACTGTACTCACTGGAATTTAGAAGAATGAAAGGAGATCTTATAGAAACATATAAAATGATGAAAGGGTTAAATGAAATAGAGGCAGGAAAGTTGTTTCCACTGGTAAGTGAGACGAGAACTAGGGGACGTAGCCTCATGAATTGAGGGAGTAAATTTAGGATGGAGATGAGGAGGAACTGCTTTTCCCAAAGTGTGGTGAATCTGTGGAATTTTCTGCCCAATGAAGAAGTGGAGGCTACCTCTGTAAATATATTTAAGACAAGGTTGGGTAGATTTTTGCATTGTCGGGGAATTAAGGGTTATGGGGAAAAGGCAGGAAGGTGAAGATGAGTCCATAATCAGATCAGCCACGATCTTCTGGAATGGCAAAGCAGGCTTAATGGGTCAGGTGGCCTACTCCTGCTCCTAGAAACATAGAAAACCTACAGCACAATACAGGCCCCTCACCCCACAATGCTGTGCCGAACATGTCCTTGCTTTAGAAATTACCCATGGATATCCATAGCTCTCTGTTTTTCTAAGCTCCATATACCTATCCAGGGGTCTCTTAAAAGACCTTATCATATCTGCTTCCACCACCATCGCTGGCAGCCTATTCCACGCACTCACCACTCTCTGCATAACAAAACTTACCCTGACATCTCCTCTGTACCTACTTCCAAGCACCTTAAAACTGTGCCCTCTTGTGTTAGCCATTTCAGCGCTAGGAAAAAGCCTCTGACTCATTCAATGCCTCTTA
The DNA here is from genome assembly GCF_048418815.1 of Hemitrygon akajei. Lineage (NCBI taxonomy): Eukaryota > Metazoa > Chordata > Chondrichthyes > Myliobatiformes > Dasyatidae > Hemitrygon > Hemitrygon akajei. The sequence continues at coordinate 54,633,601 of NC_133130.1, forward strand.
TCATCTTATACACCTCTATAAGGTTACCTCTCATCCTCCGTCGCTCCAAGGAGAAAAAGATGAGTTCACTCAACCTATTCTCATAAGGCATGCTCCCCAATCCAGGCAACATCCTTGTAAATCTCCACTGCACCCTTTCTATGGTTTCCACATCCTTCCTGTAGTGAGGTGACCAGAACTGAGCACAGTACTCCAAGTGGGGTCTGACCAGGGTCCTATATAGCTGCAACATTACCTCTCGGCTCTAAACTCAATCTCAAGATAGATGAACGCCAATGCACTGTATGCCTTCTTAACCACAGAGTCAACCTGCGCAGCAGCTTTGAGTGTCCTATGGATTCAGACCCCAAGATCACTCTGATCCTTCACGCTGCCAAGACTCTTACCATTAATCCTATATTCTGCCATCATATTTGACCTACCAAAATGAACCATCTCATACTTACACAAGGAAATCTGCAGATGCTGGAAATTCAAGCAACGCACACAAAATGGTGGTGGAATGCAGCAGGCCAGGCAGCATCTAAAGGGAGAAGTACAGTCGACGTTTTGGGCCGAGACCCTTCATCAGGACTGATGTGTACCAAAATGTCGACTGTACTTCTTCCTATAGATGCTGCCTGGCCAGCATTTTGTGTGTGTTGCACCTCACACTTATCTGCACTGAACTCCATGTGCCAATTCTGAGCTCAGTTTTGCATCCTATTGATGTCCCACTGTAACCTCTGACAGCCCTCCACACTATCCACAACACCCCCAACCTTTGTGTCATCAGCAAATTTACTGACCTATCCCCCCACTTTCTCATCCAGGCCATTCATAAAAATCACAAAGAGAACATATCCCTGAGGCTCACTACTGGTCACCAAACTTCATGAAGGATATGACCCGTCTACAACCACTCTTTGCCTTCTGTGGGCAAGCCAATTCTACATCCACAAAGCAGTATGCCTTTGGATCCCATGCCTCCTTACTTTCTCAATAAGCCTTGCCTGGGGTACCTTGTCAAATGCCTTGTTGAAATCCATATACACTACATCAACTACTGTACCTTCCTCAACGTATTTAGTCACATCATCAAAAAATTCAATCAGGCTCGTAAGGCATGACCTGCCTTTGACAAAGCCATGCTGACTATTTCTTATCATATTATGCCTCTCCAAATGTTCATAAATCCTGCTTCTCAGGATCTTTTCCATCAACTTACCAACCACTGAAATAAGACTCACTGGTATATAATTTCCTGGGCTATCTCTACTCCCTTTCTTGAACAATGGAACAACATCTGCAAACCTCTAATCCTCCAGAACCTCTCCTGTCCCCATTGATGAGGCAAAGATCATTGCCAGAGGCTCAGCATTCCCCTCCCTCACCTCTCACAGTAGCCTGGGGTATATCTCATCCGGTCCTGGAGATTTATCCAACTTGATGCTTTCCAAAAGCTCCAGCACATCTTCTTTCTTAATATCTACATGCTCAACCTTTTCAATCCACTATATGTCATCCCTACAATCGCCAAGATCCTTTTCCATAGTGAATACTGAAACTAAGTATTCATTAAGTATCTCTGCTATCTCCTCCGGTTCCATACACAGTTTTCCACTGTCACACTTGATTGGTCCTATTTGTTCACGTCTTATCCTCTTGCTCTTCACTTACTTGTAGAAAGCCTTGGGTTTTTTAAAATCCTGCTCACCAAGGCCTTCTCATGGCCCCTTCTAGCTCTCCTAATTTCATTCTTAAGCTCCTTTCTGCTAGCCTTATAACCTTCTAGATCTCTATCATTACCTAGGTTTTTGAACCTTTTGTAAGCTTTTCTTTTCTTCTTGACTAGATTTACAACAGCCTTTGTACACCATGGTTCCTGTACCCTACCATCCTTTCCCTGTCTCATTGGATTGTACCTATGCAGAACACTATGCAAATATCCCCGAACATTTGCTACATTTCTGCCGTACATTTCCCTGAGAACATCTGTTCCCAATTTATGCTTCCAAGTTCCTGCCTGATAGCTTCATATATCCCCTTACTCCAGTAAAACATTTCCCTAACTTGTCTGTTCCTATCCCTCTCCAATGCTATGGTAAAGATCACTATCTCCAAAATGCTCTCCCACTGAGAGACGTGACACATGACCAGGTTCATTTCCCAATACCAGATGAAGTACAGCTTCTCCTTTTGTAGGCTTAATTACACATTATGTTAAGAAACCTTCTGTCAGGGTCCGATCCGGAACCGCGTTCCGGGTTTTGATCCGGTCCAGGGACTCCGGACTCCGGGTCCTGCAGTTGTCTCTCCTGTCACCCGTGATCTAGTTAGGACCCTCCTGGTTCAAGGAAACACACCTGTAACTCATTGAGCTGCAGGTGTTTATAAAAGGCCTTGGGACTGGGACCAGATGGGTGGTCATTTTGTTCTGTTTCCTCTGAACTCATCTCTGCATTCTGTTATCCTGCCCGGGCTCAGACCTATTCTTCATCATGCTTCTCTGCCCGTACCAGTACTGCCAGGTTGGTCCGCTCTCCCACCTTTCTTCCCATGTGCTGGTCCCGCTTCTCCACTCGGTTTTTGTGTTTCGCGCGGTCGCGCTGTCTGCCGGCCGTTTCTGAATTTCCCGTTGTCATGGCTGTTGTGTTGGTCGACCTGGACCTATGCCCGTTCCTACCCCTTGCCCCTGTCGGGCACGTCTGGCCGACCTGCCTCGGCCCGGCGGGGGTTCTGCCTGTTCCTATCCCTTGCCTCCATCGGGCGGCTCCGGCCGACCCACCGTGGCCCGGCGGGGGTTCTGTCCCCTCCTTCTCTTCCGCCCAAACTCTGGGATAGTGCCCGCACCCACCTAGGGGTCTGCGTCGTGCCCAGGCCTCCGGTGTTTCCACCTGGGAGGTGCCCCTACCCGGAATTCATGCGGCCCGCCCAGGGAGGGCTCTCCACTAGCCTATTGCCACCTAGACCTGCCTGCCTGAACCCCGGGAGCCTGCCCACCTGACTGGAACCCCGGGGACCTGCCTGCCTGCCCGAACCCCGGGGACCTGCCTACCGGACTTCGAACTTCAGGAGCCCGCTCAGCTCCGCCTGCCTGAACTCTATTTGCCTGAACCCCAGCTACTCTTAAGTGCCATGGCATCCCCATCCTGTCCTCCCCCTAGTACTTCAGTGCCTGCGTCCTGCGTTTGGGTCCATCCGGCCCCTCTTGACACCTTCCTGAATACACCTAACAAACTCCACCCCATCTAAACCCTTTGTTCTAGGGAGATGCCAATCAATATTTGGGAAATTAAAATCTACCACCATGACAACCCTGTTATTATTACACCTTTCCAGAATCTGTCTCCATACCTGCTCCTTGATGTCCCTGTTACTATTGGGTGGTCTATAAAAAACACCCAGAAGAGTTATTGACCCCTCCCTGGTTCTAACTTTCACCCACAGAGACTCAGTAGACAATCCCTCCATGACTTCCTCCTTTTCTGCAGCCGTGACACTATCTCTGATCAGCAGTGCCACGCCCCCATCTCTTTTGCTTCACTCCCTGTCCTTTCTGAAACATCTAAAACCTGGCATTCTAAGTAACCATTCCTGCCCCTGAGCCATCCAAGTCTCTATAATGGCCACAACATCATAGGTTCAAGTATGGATCCACGCTCTAAGCTCATCCCTGCTTTGTTCATGATGCTTCTTGCATTAAAATAGACACATCTCAAACCATCGGTCTGAGTGCCTCACTTCTCTATCACCTGCCTATCCTCCCTCTCGCACTGTCTCCAAGCTTTCTCTATTTGTGAGCCAACCTCCCCTTCCTCTGTCTCTTCAGTTCCGTTCCCACCCCCCAGCAATTCTAGTTTGAACTCTCCCAATAGCTTCAGCAAACCTCCCTGCCAGGATATTGGTCCCCCTCGGATTCTAGTGCAACCCGTCCTTTTTGTACAGGTCACGCCTGTCCCAAAAGAGGTCCAATGATCCAGAAATATGAATCCCTGCCCCCTGCTCCATATTTCTTATGTTCTTGTATTGTGCAACAGATGGAGCATCATGCCATGACATGTCATCATGCTGATTTAATGGCATTTATGAAAAATTAAATTCCATGCCTCTTTGCAATAATTGTGTAATCCATCATCAACATCTCGCAGCTAAAAACCTCAGCCAGAGACTTTTTTCAAGCATAACTCTTGTAATATCTGCTATCAACAAAATTAAAGCTCATCTATTAAATACAGTACCTTGTCAAAGTATTCAACCCCAAACCCTTTGTTCACATAAATGAGTGTTACAGCCAGGGATTTTGACTAATTTAACTGAGAATTTTTATTTGTGAATTACATGCTCCATTTTCACTTGTTGAACCCGTAATCATAGAAAATTTTAAAGCATGAAAAACTAAAAATTCAAAAACTGAAATGTCAGCAGATCAAAAGCATTCCTCCCCTTTGCTCAGTACTTAGTTGAAACATCTCTTGCAGATATTACAGCCAGTATTCTTTTTGGATAAATCTATTAGCATTGTACAATGTGATAGAACAAGATTTGTCCATTCCTTCTTGCCAAATTGCTGAAGTTGTGCCAGGTTAGTTGGGAAGTGGCAGTAGAGAGCAATCTTAAGGTCTTGCCAAAGATGTTTGATTGGGTTAAGATTAGGTTTTTGACTGGGCCACTTGAAGACATCAATTTTCTTCATTTGAAGCCACTCCATCGTTGCTCTGGCAGTGTGCTTTGGGACGTTGTTCTGCTGAAAGACAAACTTCCTTTCCAGCTTCTTCCTTGCCACTCTTTCATAAATACCCTTTTTGTGAAGGACTTTGTGATTGTGGAGCCATGAACTTCATCTCCAGTTGTGGCCATTGACTGCTGCAGCTCCCTCAGAGTGACTGTTGACAGTAGCCTCTTTTACAATTGACAATCTTCTCTGGTGTCTAAATTTATAAGGGTGGCCTGATCTAGGCAGTGTGGCCGTGGTTTCTTTTTTTTTCCACTTTTTCATGATGGCCTGCACTGAACTCTGAGGTATGTTCTGTGATTTTGAGATGCACTTCTACCCTTCCCCAGATTTGTGCTTCTCTATTATCATTTCCCTGACTTGTCCTGAATGCTCTTTTGTCTTCATTTTGGTTTGGTCTGTTGAAAATCTACCATACTGTTGCACATTACAGAGAGGGGCTTTACTTATTCAGGTGATTTTCTAGTTTTCTGCATCAACATATTGGGTGAATTGGTATTATAAAATATTGCACCTGATGTAAGTTAGCATAGTAATTACAAGGGGGGTGTATACTTTTTCAACTTCACAATTTTGGTTTTTAATCTTCAGTAAACTGTTGAAAGGTTTTGGATTTTTCTTTTGATCTGACATGATGCACAATGTTTTGTAGATTAGCTCAAAATCCTACTTCAATATATATAAAATTTAGAAAATGAGACAGTAAAATGTGAAAATAGTTGTGGGGGCTGAATACCTTTTCAAGGCACTGTAGCACAATATTTTGCCAGTTATGCCAAGATAATGATGAATGCTTGCTTCTTTACACTGAAGTGTGTTGGCTGTCAAAAGCTGCTGTACAGCACACAGGTACTATGTAAGCTAGATGTAAAGACAAATAAAAATTTAAAGCAAGATCATTTATCTCATCCGGTAGACATGTTTTTACACTATGAGCGTGCTGGAAAGTATGCTGAGTCCAGGGGATAAGAAGGCTGTTGGCAAGTATGAAGGAACTTTAGGGGGGCTTTGGCGAGTATGAAAGTGATTTGGGGGGGCATAGGGCTTAAAAAGGTTGGGAAATACTGGCTTTTGGTCATGTATTTAAACAGCCTGAAATATCGACAATTTCTTTCTTCTCACTGATGCTGCTCGACCTGCTGAGTCCCTCTAACAGATTGTGTGTTGCTCCAAATTCTGGCATCTGCATTCTCTTGTGCCTCCGTCTCATTGTGGGTTGGCCACAGAATTTTGTCTGATAATTCTCCGGCAAAGGGCATTATATAAATTTAAGCTCTTACTAAACTGTGCCGAATTCTGGTTGCCCTTTGCTTGGTGCAGACAGCTCAGCCATGATGCATAGTTATGTCACTTAAATATAAACCTGTCGTGTGTGCACCTATCAATAATAAACTCTGAATTCCAGTGTATGATACCCCACCTTCACTTTTGTTTCTGCATCCCTTGAATTGTCATTTTATGGGGCATCACTAAATTGTATTTACTACGTTTTTTGTTGAAGATTAAGTAGTAAATTTAAGGGCATAATGTAATGGCCTTAGTTTGTATAATTGTTGAACTATAATATACTTAATCTTGTTCTCTAATTGGCATCTGTCATTCATAAGCCTTAATGTAACCTGTGACTGAGATTAGCACCCTCAGAATAGAATGAAATTATTCTCATTATTAACTTTGCTTAATGTCAACCCGAGTATTTTATTTGCTATTTCTTTTTGGTAAAGTTACCAGCATAAGAAATTCTTGAATTTTCTAATTCAAAGGGGGAGGGGTTGATGGGAATAAAAATGATTGTGCCTAACACAAGGGAGAATGAATTGGTAGGGTTAGAAGTGAAGAGGTGCTAATGTGGGGGTGAAGGGTAGGTCTGGTTCTTGGACAAGGCCAGGAGCTAAGGAATGCGCTTCCCTCTTACTCTTCAGCCAAGAGAAGAGTCGGGTCTTTCTTATCCCAGTTTTACCTCCTCCTAGAATTACCAAGAGCTTTAACTTTTTAATTCTTCCCCCCCCCCCCCCCCCCCGGAAACTGAACATTTGTGACTTTGCAGCAGTGTACGGATTAATGCCTGGCCCTGAGACCAGAAACATTTTGGCTTCGTGACTGATTCTTCGGTTCTTAATCCGTGCCATTGAAAATCGCCGGAAATTTCTGCGGTTGACAGGAATTGCGACCAGGACAAACATGGTTTCGGAGCAAGTATTTCCAGTCAATGTGCTGCAACGCACACAGTTACCCGGCAGTTTCGGAAAGTTGATCGAAGTTTGGATTTTTGCCCGGGAGGACCTTGGATCTGGATCCCATAAGAGGATTCGCTGGACTTGATGTCGAGAGGGAAGCCGACAGCGTTGGACCGCCCCTTTGCTGACATCAGGACAGCCGAGTGCTGGGGACTGTGCGAGAGAGCCGGCAGAGCGACTAGCGACGGCGGACGGGTGGACACGGTCCAGTGATCACAGTGCCTGTCCAAAATTGGGGAGCTGAAGGCAGACCATGTTAGCACTGGCGGCAGGGCTTGGGGTCGCCGCCGGCCTGGGGCTGGGAGCCCTCGGGCTCAGGCGGCTGTGGCAAACCTTCCGAGCAAGTCAAGTTGAGCTGGTCAAAGTGGCTGAAGTTTCCAGACTCTACATTTACCCCGTCAAATCCTGCAAGGGCATCCCCCTGACCGAGGTGGAGATTGACGAGTTAGGATTTAAGAAGGGCCCGTTGAAGGACAGGTACTCGCCATACTTTCATCCCGATTCTCTGCAAGTGTTTTCAGACTCTCAAGTTTGGCTCCTCCACAAGTCATAACATTGCTTTGTGTCAATAACGACAGCAACACACATTTTCTTGTTTGACGCTGCCATAACTTGTTTTCTTGCTTAACACTATAATTTGTAGCAGGATGTTGTTAAATATAATTTATTGTGTATCACCGAATTTTATTCTTCGTTTATCTTGACGTTGTTTGTAACACATTTAACACGCATCACGGCAGATCCGACGATGATTCCCATAGCGTTTGATTTTGACCTTGTCTGAAAGCAAATATTTGTGTCCTATTTCATTCATTCTACTGCTGCGTTGTAATTTAGGTCTGAATAGCGTTTCGTGTTGCACGCTTTGTTGCGAGGTCCCAGTGGACGCGCATTTTAACAAGGGCTATTCACCATCACTATTGTCCTGTTTTTTCCCTTTTACTCTGGTTTGTAATGTAAGAAACTGTATACACGCCCTGCTTTAAATCAGCGGGAAATGGAGAAGGGTAGGAAGAGTCCTGCTGAAAGGTCTCGGACAGAAACGTCCACTAGATACTGTAGACGCTGCCCGGCCTGCTGAGTACCTTCAGCGTTTTGTATGTGTTGCTTAGATTTCCAGGATCTGTAGATTTTCTCTTGTTTGAGAAGAGTAGGAAGTTGGTTTTGTAAATAATGTAATGTATTTGACCTTGAGGGAAGAGTGGATAGGCATTAATGTGGAAAATATTGCGTCAAATAGTCTGTAGTGGATGTGTATGTTTAATTTTAAATACTTAGAAAATTCTGTAACAATAAGGCTGATGGGTATGCTTTTTTTAAAATGAGAAACTTGAGCAAATTACCTTAAATTGTCCTGCTTAAGGGTCTCGGCCCGAAACGTCGACTATACTCTTTTCCATTGACGCTACCTGGCTTGCTGAGTTCCTCCAGCATTTTGTGTATGCTGCCTCAAAACTGACTTTAGTTTGTGAATCGGAGGGAAGCTAACATGTACAAAAATCCATGGGAGCTTTTGGGATTTTGGAGCAATGAAAGTGGAGTGTTAGATCGTTGCTTGACAGACTGGAAAAGGGCTATAAGGCATATGTAAGCAATCTTTACTCCCCCCTTCCCCGGGGGCTTTCCGTGGGTATCACTTCCTCCATGATTCCTTTGTCCATTCGTCCCTCCCCACTAATCTCCCTCCTGGCATTTATACCTGCAAGCAGCCAAAGTGCTTGAAAAAGCAAGCCCACCAGCCTTATAATTACAGAATCTTCTACGGACCTGCCCATTCACCTCCTCCCTTGCCTCCAGTCAGGGCATCAAGCAGTCTTTCCAGGTGAAGCAACTCTTCACCCGCGGTTCTGCTGTATCCGGTGCTCCTGATGCGGCCGCCTCTATGTTGCTGAGACCCGCGGTAAATTGGGGGACCGCTTTGTGAAGCACCTCCGCTCCATTCGCCAAAAACGGAACTTCCCAGTGGCCAAACATTTTCCCTAATCCCATTCCGATTTATCAGTCCATGGCCTATTCTCGTGCCAAAATGAGGCCATCCTTGTATTCCGTCGGGGTAGCCGCCAATCTGATCGCATAATATCGATTTCTCCTTCCGCTAATAAAAAGCTTTCCTCCCCCTTCCATTCCCCACTTTGATCTCTCACCCCACTCTCCTCTCCTTTCAGATTCCTACCCACCTGGCTTCACCTTCTAGCTAGCCTCTTTCCCCTCCTCGAAACATTTACTTTTCTGGCGTCCTCCTCCTTCCTTTCCAGTCCCGAAGAAGAATCTGGTTAGGAAAGCCGACTGTTTGTTCATTTCCATAGATGCTGCCTGACCCACTGAGTTCCACTAGCGTTGTTTCTGTGTTGCTTTGGATCTCCAGCATCTGAGGAATTTCTCATGTTTATTATATAACTGATGCACTATCAATAACTCCAAAAGACTGGAAGTAGAGTAAATACTGAAAGGCTTTTGTTAGCAATACAACGCAGCAGGTCCTTGCTTGATGACTGTGGGAGGAACAGAAACACAATCACCTTTATCCAGGGGTCTGTGGGAGGAGCCACAGGAGCAGTCAGCAGAGGAGCTTGTCCAGACAGATATACATGGTTTACCACAATGACAGTGGTCTAGAAGGAGGAAGGTTGTGTTGAAATAAATCTGATCAGTATGAGCAAGAAACTAAGTGCCATAATCCAGTTTAAAAACATAGAAAACCTACAGCACAGTACAGGTCCTTCGGTCCACAAAGCTGTGCTGAACATATCCTTACTTTAGAAATAACCTAGGGTTACCCATAGGCCTCTATTTTTCTAAGCTCCATGTACTTATCCAGGAGGCTCTTAAAAGACCCTATCGTATCTGCCTCCACCACCGTTGCTGGCAGCCCATTCCATGCACTCACCACTCTCTGAGTAAAAAACTTACCCTTGACATCTCCTCTGTACCTACTCCCCGGCACCTTAAACCTGTGTCCTCTTGTGGCAACCATTTCAGCCCTGGGAAAAAGCCTCCGACTATCCACACGATCAATGCCTCTCATTATAAGGTGGTAATTATATTCTTTAATGAAGGAAAAAGAAAAATTCACACTATTCACACTATTTGGAAATAGTGTGAATAATTGTAGAATAATGTAAACAATTCCAGTGGGCAAATTGGAGTTGGGTAATTATAAGAGGGCTGGCCAGTGGTATAGTGGATTCAGCGCTGGACTTCGAGGTAGATGGTCCTGAGTTCGAATCTGGCCTGGTCCCAACCTGCAGAAGAAAGATATGGCTCTCAGCAACATCACCCTTATTATAATTAGTGAAATCCAGTCTGTGATTCGATTGCTTTGGAATAGCAAAGAAATGTTAAATGTACTGAAGGCATGAGTGGCACTCATTTACCATGGGAGCTATGTAGCTCTTTGATTTAAACAGTTACTTAAAGTTCATAAGACATAGGAGCAGAATTAGGCCATTTGGCCCGTTAAGTCTGCTCTGCCATTACATCATGGCTGATTTAGTGTCCCTCTCAACCCCATTCTCCTGTCTTCTCCCTATAACCTTTGATGCCCTGATTAATTAAGAACTTAACATCCTCCACCTTAAATATACCCAGTGACTTGGCCTGACAATCAATTCCACAGATCCACTGCCCTCTGAGGAAATTGTTCCTTATCTCTGTTCTAAATTGGGATCCCTCTGGTCTGAGACTATGCCCTTTAGTCCTAGATACTCCCACTATAGGAAACATCCTCTCTACATCCACTCTATCTAGGCCTTTCAATATTCGATAGGTTTCATTGACATTACCCTTTCCTGAACTCCAGTGAGTACAGGTCCAAAGCCATCAAAAGCTCCTCATATGTTAACCCTGTCATTCCTAGGATCAATCTTATGTACCTCCTTTGGACCCTCTCCAATACCAGCGCATCTTTTCAGAGATAAGGGGCCCTAAGCTACTCACAACACTCCAAGTGCAGCCTGACCTACGCCTTACAAAGCCTTGGCATTACATCCTTGATGATGTGCTGAAGAAAGGTAGGAGTGAAGATAAGAAAGAGACTGTTGGAAAAGCAGATGAATGGGGATGGTTGATGATGATGAAGGTAGTAATGATGTGATGGGACAATAAACCAAATTTATTGACACTTTGGTAATCTGTCCATGGATTTAAAGAACAAGGAATTCTTTGGAAGATCATGTGCACAGGCCAGTCATTTTACATAAGACTGAATTTATGTAATTAAAAATGATCTTTACCTCTTATTTAATTGTTTTTGCACATACTGCAATCTGAGTCACCTTTCTCTCTCTGCCTCTTTCTCACATGTACGTGCACACACACTGTGAAAGTCTTGTACTTTCTTATGTAATATTGAAGGAAGACATTAATACTAATTCAGCTTCAATAGAATACAAAATAATTTTAAATCCAAAAATGCTGTGATTTATTATTGATTGCTTTATAATTTCTTTGTATTTGATTTACTTGTATATTATGTTTCTTTCTGCGATCAGTATATTATTCTTTTCAAAATTAAATTCAAAATACCACTCCCTTGACCACTAGATTTTTCTATTTCATAACCCTCTATTTTGAACAAAGAATATTTATGTAAATTATGTTAAGCACACGTTTTGTTAGTTTTGACTAAGCGAAGGTGAAAGAAAAATTCCTGAATATGACCTCATGCTTTTGAGAAATCTTAGTTGTGTCCTGCTTCTCATTGCTTTCCAGTGGGCCCTGGTGGAAGGTGTGGTAGTGTAGATATAGGGAGTGTCCAGCTGGACTGTGCGATAACACAGTCACTAGGGTACATAAACTTCATCATGCTATGTTAAGGATTAATATTGCAAAATATAATTTTTCTAGAAGAGTTGTCCATTAAAAAAAAAGTATGATTATAAATAATATATACATGTGAGTTTTAGTTTATTTCAGTAATGTGCTACAGCCATTTAATTGGCCATCTCTTCCATTGCTTTAAGGGAAATTTGAACTGACAGCTGCAGTTTGGCTGTTTGGTTGCCAGCAAGTTCCAGTAATGGCTTAACTAGATTTTTATCTGTATCTAAATGTATTAATATGCACTTCATTATTTTGGAAATGCATTCAATACCCTGGTGTAACAAAATAAACTATAGAAACGCATTTTTCCTCTTTAGTTGTAACTGGGCCAATCTGCACTTTCTACATGCCTCATATCTCACTTTGTGGAATAGGGAATAAAAGAAACATACAGTAGGTGGAATAGCAAATCTGCTTTAGCTGAGTCAGAAAGCTATAGCTAAACCTCAATGATAACTGCCTCAGGGAATCTATGTTTTACTGAGCAAACATCCAAAATGACAGCTGCCAAAAAAATAAGTATTTCAAAAGTTACTACTTATTTAATTTCTTCTGAATGAAAAAAGACAGAAGTGGAATTGCTCTTAAATGATTGTGCATTAAATAAAATCCTCTGTAGATTAAAAAGTGTAGGTTCCTGGTGAGAGACTGCAGAGCTGAACTTTTTTAAAAGTCTGAGTAATGTGACAGGAAACAAAATATTGCAAAGCAATAATATGATTAAATAATAATAATGATTAAGTAAATAATATGATTAACGAAGAGGTGAAGGGCAATGGACAATGATCACCAAAAGAGCTACTCAAGACTGATCTCACTAATACCTTGCTATTTTCTGTTAAAGCAGAAGAAAAGAAAGGTAAGTTAAGGACCCATGAGAAGAGTTGTTCAAGCATGTGGTTACATGGATTAAATTTAATAAACTGCAATTTCTTTAATGACAATGGTTAAAACTATTACAAAAAGGTAGATGGGACTTTAGAGGGACATGGTAAAATTAGAAAGGTAAGGATATCATTTTGGTTCAAAGATTAAAGTTCAAAATAAATATATTATCGAAGTACATATAAGTCACCGTATGCAACCTGGAGATTCCAATAATCATAATAAATTCAATGAAAAATAACACTAACTGGGTGCACAACCAGTGTGCAAAAGACAACGAACCGTGCAAATATAAAAAGAAAAAAGAAATAATAGTAATAATAACAACAATAATAAATTAATAAGCAATAAATATTGAGAACATGAGATGAAGAATTTTTGACAGTGAGTCCATAGGTTGTGGAACACTTCACTGATGGGACATTGAAGTTGAGTGAACTTATCCCCTTTGGTTTAAGAGCCACATATTAGGCTCAGAGGAGTCAGGACAGAGATATTGGAAATCTGAAATTAAAAAATAGAAAATGTTCAAAGTATTCAGCAGGCCAGGCCACATCTGCATTGAACCAGTATGCAAAAGGCAACAAACTGCAAAAAAAAGGAAAAAATATAAGCAAAAAATATCAAGATCACGAGATGAAGACTCCTTGAAAATGAGTCCATAGGGCAGGGGTGTCAAACTCATTTTAGGTCACGGGCCGGATTGAGCAAAATGCAGCTTCATGCGGGCCGGATCAGTCGGACGCGTGCGAACGCAGCTTTTGTTGCCTCCGTTTTTTCAGCCTGCTCTCATGTGTCTCAGTCTCTGCTATAACTACAAAGTGTTTCACTTTACAAATTCCGTTTCTTATGAAGAAGACTGCCGAGCAAGACTGTCGAATAAATACTAAAAACCCTGAAAACCTGGTACCTGAATAAACTCAGCATTAGCCATATCATACGCCATAGCCGCTTCGATTACTGGGGCCAGATTTAATAGTAATTAGATATTATCTCGCGGGCCAAAGATAATTCCACCGCGGGCCGGATTTGGCCCACTGGCCTTGAGTTTGACATATATGCCATAGGGTGTGGGAACAGTTTAGTGATGGGGCAAGTGAAGTTGAATGAAGTTATCCCCTCTGGTTCAAGTGCCTGATGATTGAGGAGTAATAGCTGTTTCTGAACTTGGTGGTGTGCATCCTCAGCTTCCAGTACCACCTTCCTGATGTTTATAATCAATAGAGGAAAAAAGGCAGTAAAATCTGAAATATTTGGGAATAATATTTGGGCAATTCTCTTTTATGTACGTTTAGGTCTCCTAAAAAGCTTTTTCTTTAATGTTCTAGACAATGGCTTATAGTCGATGAGAAGTGGCATATGATTACTGGTAGAGTGGAGCCTACCTTGGTGCTTGTCACAGTATCAAGTGAGGGTGGCTATTTGTGTCTTAATGCACCAGACATGGAAGAACTGAGGGTCCCTTTGAAACTGCCAAAGTCCAATCCTGTGAAGACGTGCAGGTAACCAAATCATTTTTCTGTGCCTACTGTGTTTCCTTTTGTCCACATACAGTGAAGGTAAATTGAAGTTGTGTGTTTCTTGCTGAAGAGTTTTAATTCAATGAGGTAACTGAGCAGACATACAGTCTGTAAGATTTTAATGGATGAATGACACACTTGATGCACAGATGGATTTTGTGGTGCAATGAATTGGATCATTATTTTCAAAACAAAAATCATTATTCATCTTTGTGACCTATGTTTGAACTTTATATTACAATGGACAAATGTTTAGTTTAATTTATAATTAAGACTCTATGGAACAATTGTAAATTGATGATTTCAAACAAATTTAAGATAATGGGTTAATAATTATAGACCAATTCTGTATTCTTATTGCATACTTTAGAGTTATGAAATATTAACTGGTTGCATCTTGTAATCAATTGCTGAAGTGGGATAAAGCATCTGTAGCATAATCAACAGTAGGAAGTGCCTCAGAGATCATGTTAGCCATCAAAAATGTCATCTCTTCCAAAATCAAATCATTCCAAAATCAGCATTTTTAATAAAGCAACAACATTTTTGCAATTAAATTGTTGATATCCTACTACATGAACCATTGGAAATTGTGACATTATTCCAAATTATAATGGATAAATATTATCTGGATGATTATAATGTAGTTCTTAAAACTCTTAACTCCATTCTTGGGCAGAGGCCTGCTGCCCAACCTGGGATCAGAGAGCTAACAACAGATGTGAAATCAGCTGCACTTCTGTTGTCCAACTGATTAAATGTTCTTGCCACCTCAGGAGTGGCTATCCTTTCAATTTACACTGTGTTTTAAAAAAAATAATATTTTCTTGATTATGTGGAGATTTTGTGCATACATTAATGGAATTTCATGTACAAACTAAATGAGTAATAATGTCTGGATTGTTGCCTGGGTCATGTGCAGATTCAGACTGGGTTAATAAGATCAGTGAGCTAAATGTGAGGCTCAAAGATTAGTGTGGGAGGAGTAGGTCTGAAATTGGTACCAATGACATAGGAAGGAAAAGCAAAGAGGTCTTGAAAAGAGAACTTAGAAAGCTAGGTAGAAAGCTGAGAAACAGGACCTCCAGGGTAGTAATTTCTGGATTGCTGCCTGTGCCACGCACCAGTGAGGGTTAAAACAGGATGATCTGGCAGATAAATGCGTGGCTGAGAAGCTGGTACAGGGGGCAGAGCTTCAGGTTCTTGGATAATTGGGATCTCTTCAGGGGAGGTATGACCTGTTCAAAAGTGATGGGTTGCACCTGAACCCAAGGGGAAGCAATACTCTTGTGGGCAGGTTTGTTAGAGCTGTTGGGGAGGGTTTAAACTAATTTGGCAGGGGGGTGGGAACCAGAGTGAAGGGACTCAGGATAGGGCGGATGGTAAAAAAGTAAAGATAGCGTGCAGTCAGATTGTCAGCAAGGGCAGGCAGGTGATGGGACTTAGCTGCAGCCAACAGGCTGAGTATCAAAACATTAGAGACGCAGAGTTAGAAAGAATAGCAAACATGGTACTCAAGGTGTTGTATCTAAATGCACGTAGTATAAGAAATAAAGTGGATGATCTTGTTGCAATATTACAGATTACCAAGTATGATATTGTAGACATTACTGAATCGTGGCTGAAGGATGGCTGTAGTTAGAATGTCCAAAGTTACACGATATATCAGAGGGATAGGAAGGTAGGCAGAAGGGTTCGTGTGGCTTTACTGGTAAAGAATAGCATCAAATAAGTAGAAAGATATGACATAGGATCGGAAGATGTTGAATCCTTGTGGGTTGAGTTGTGAAACTGCAAGGGTAAAAGGATGTTGATGGCAGTTAGATACAGGTCTCCCAACAGTGGCTGGGAGCTGGACCACGGGTTACAACAGGAAGTAGAAAAGGCAAGTCAAAAGGGCAATGTTATGGTAGTCATGGGAGATTTAACATGCAGGCCGATTGGGAAAATCAGGCTGGTAATGGATTTCAAGAGAGTGAGTTTGTTCAATGCTTATGAGGTGGCTTTTTAGAGCAGTTTCTCATTGAACCTACTAGGGGATCAGCTGTACTGGATTGGGTGTCATGTAATGAACCAGAGGTGATTAGGGAGCTTAAGGTAAGGGAAGCCTTAGGAACCAATAATCACTATGATTGAGTTCAATTTGAAATGGAGAAAGTAAAGTCTGATATAGCAGTATTTCAGTGGAGTAAGGAAATGGTAGCGGTATGAGAGAGGAGTTGGCCAAAGTAAATTGGAAGGAGCTGCTGGCAGGGATGTCAGCAGAGCAGCAATGGCCGCGTTTCTGGGAAAACTGAGGAAGGTGTGGGACATATGTATTCCAAAAATGAAGATAGACGTAAATGGCAGGAAGTACAACCGTGTCTGACAAGGGAAGTCAAAGCTATTGTAAAAGCAAAAGAAAGGGCATGCAACAAAGCAAAAATTAGTGGTAAGATAGAGAATTGGGAAGTTTTTAAAAACCTACGGAGAGCAACTAAAAATATCATTAGAAGGGAAAAGATGAAATATAAAAGCAAGCTAGCAAATAATATCAAAGTGGATAGTAAAAGTTTTTTCAAGTTATTTTAAAAATGAAAGAGAAATGAGAGTGGATATAGGACTGTTAAAAATGAGGCAGGAGAAATAATAATGAGGGACAAGGAGATGGCTGATGAACTGAACAAGTATATTGCCTCAGTCTTTACTGTGGAAGACACTAGCAGTGTGCCTAATGTTGTAGTGTGTGAAGGAAGAGAAGTGGGTGCAATTACTATTACAAGAGGAAAAATGCTCAAAAAGCTAAAAGACCTAAAGGTACATAAGCCACCTGGATCAGAAGAACTGCACCCTATAGTTCAGAAAGAGGAAGTGTTAGAGATTGTGGTGGCATTAGAAATGATCTTTCAAAAATCATTGGACCCTGGTATGGTGCCAGAGGACTGGAAAATTGCAAATTTCACTCCACTCTTTAAGAAAGGAGGAAGGCAACAGAAAGGAAATTATAGACCAGTTACTCTGACCTCAGTGGTTGGGAAGATGTTGTTAAGGATGAGGTGATGGAGTACTTGGTGACACAGGACAAGATAGTACAAAGACAGCATGGTTTCCTTCGGGGAAAATCCTGTCTGACAAACCTGTTGGAATTCTTTGAGGAGATTACAAGTAGGATAGATAAAAGGGATGTAGTGGATGTTGTATATTTGAACTTTCAGAAGGCCTTTGACAAGGTGCCACTCATGAGGCTGCTTACCAAGTTAAGAGCTCATGGTATTACAGGAAAGTTACTAACATGGTTAGAGAATTGGCTGATTGGTAGGATGCAGTGAATGGGAATAAAAGGATCCTTTTCTAGTTGTCTGTCAGTGATTAATGGTGTTCTGCAGGGGTTGGTGTTGGGACCACTTCTTTTTATGCTTTATATTAATGATTTAGATGATGGAATAGATGGCTTTGTTGCCAAGTTGCAGATCATACGAAGATTGCTGGAGGGGCAGGTAGTGTTGAGGAAATGAGTAGGATGCAGAAGGACTTAGATTAGGAGAATGGGCAAGAAAGTGGCAAATGAAATTCAATGCTGGAAAATTCATGGTTATGAACTTGGTGGTAGAAATAAATGTGCAGACGATTTTCTAAACAGGTAGAAAATCCAAAAATCTGAGATGCAGAGTGACTTAGGAGTCCTTGTGCTAATAACACCCTAAAGGTTAACTTGCAGGCTGAGTCGGTGGTGAGGAATGCAAATGCCATGTTAGCATTCATTTCAAGAGGTGGAGAATACAAGAGCAAGGATGTGATACTGAGGCTTTATAAGGCACCGGTGAGGTCTCACCTTGAGTATTGTGAACAGTTATGTGCCCCTCCTCTTAGAAAAGATGTGCTGGCATTGGAGAGGGTCCAGAGGAGGTTCACAAGATTGATTCCAGGAATGAAATGGGTTATCATACGAAGAATGTTCGATGGGTCTGTACTCGCTGGAATTCAGAAGGATGAAGGGGGATTTCTTTGAAACCTTTTGAATGTTGAAAGGCCTAGACAGAGTAGGTGTGGAAAGGATGTTTCCCATGGTGGGAGAATGTAGGACAAGAGGGAACAGCCTCAGGATAGATGATTGGCCTTTTAAAACAGAGATGCAGGGAAGTTTCTTTAGCCAAAGGGTGGTAAATTTGTGGAATTTGTTGCCACATGCAGCTGTGGAGTCCAAGTTGTTGGGTGTATTTAAGGCAGAGATATAGTTTCTTGTTTGGCCATGGCATCAAAGGTTTTGGGGAGAAGTTTGGGAACTAGGGTTAAGGAGGAGAAAAAAAAAGGATCAGCCATGATTGAACAGTGGAACAGACTCTTATTTGCCACATGGCCTAATTCTGAGGATTGGAGGGTGGCTAATGTAACCCCACTTTTTAAAAAAGGAGGGAGAGAGAAACTGGGGAATTATAGACCAGTGAGTCTGACATCGGTGGTGGGGAAAATGCTAGAGTCGGTTACCAAAGATGTGATAACAGCACATTTGGAAAGAGGTGAAATCATCGGACAAAGTCAGCATGGATTTGTGAAAGGAAAATCATGTCTGACGAATCTTATAGAATTTTTTGAAGATGTAACTAGTAGAGTGGATAGGGGAGAGCCAGTGCATGTGGAATATTTAGATTTTCAAAAAGCTTTTGACAAGGTCCCACACAGGAGATTAGTGTGCAAACTTAAAGCACATGGTATTGGGGGTATGGTATTGATGTGGATAGAGAATTGGTTGGCAGACAGGAAGCAAAGAGTGGGAGTAAACGGGACCTTTTCAGAATGGCAGGCAGTGACTAGTGGGGTACCGCAAGGCTCAGTGCTGGGACCCCAGTTGTTTACAATATATATTAATGATTTAGATGAGGGAATTAAATGCAGCGTCTCCAAGTTTGTGGATGACACGAAGCTGGGCGGCGGTGTTAGCTGTGAGGAGGATGCTAAGAGGATGCAGGGTGACTTGGATAGGTTAGGTGAGTGGGCAAATTCATGGCAGCTGCAATTTAATGTGGATAAATGTGAGGTTATCCACTTTGGTTGCAAGAACAGGAAAACAGATTATTATCTGAATGGTGGCCGATTAGGAAAAGGGGAGGTGCAACGAGACCTGGGTGTCATTGTACACCAGTCATTGAAGGTGGGCATGCAGGTACAGCAGGTGGTGAAAAAGGCAAATGGTATGTTGGCATTCATAGCAAGAGGATTTGAGTACAGGAGCAGGGAGGTTCTACTGCAGTTGTACAAGGCTTTGGTGAGACCGCACATAGAATATTGTGTGCAGTTTTGGTCCCCTAATCTGAGGAAAGACATTCTTGCCATAGAGGGAGTACAAAGAAGGTTCACCAGATTGATTCCTGGCATGGCAGGACTTTCATATGAAGAAAGACTGGATCGACTAGGCTTATACTCACTGGAATTTAGAAGATTGAGGGGAAATCTTATTGAAACGTATAAAATTCTAAAGAGATTGGACAGGCTAGATGCAGGAAGATTGTTTCCGATGTTGGGGAAGTCCAGATCGAGGGGTCACAGTTTAAGGATAAAGGGGAAGCCTTTTAGGACCGAGATGAGGAAAAACTTCTTCACACAGAGAATGGTGAATCTGTGGAATTCTCTGCCACAGGAGATAGTTGAGGCCAGTTCATTGGCTATATTTAAGAGGAAGTTAGATATGGCCCTTGTGGCTAAAAGGATCAGGGGGTATGGAGAGAAAGCAGGTACAGGGTTCTGAGTTGGATGATCAGCCATGATCATACTGAATGGCGGTGCAGGCTCGAAGGGCCGAATGGCTTACTCCTGCACCTATTTTCTATGTTTCTATGCTCCTATGTCTTATGGTCTTATGAACTTGTAGGATCTTGGCACCAGTATTGGGGAAGGAGGGAGCAGTTCGAAAGGGATGGACTTCACCTGAGCCATGCTGGGACCAGGCAAATCACATAACAAGGGCTGTGGATAGGGCTATAAACTATAATGAATATTAGGGGGTGGTGTGGAAAAGTAATGATGAAGTAAAAGGGAAGGAGAGTGCAGGAAAGGTTATGGCAGTCTCCAGAACAAGAGAATGACAAAAATTTTAGAAAGGGATAAAAATTTAACTTCTAGTAACATGGAGTCAAAATTGAAAAGGGTGATGAATACAAGATCGAAGGTGATGTATTTGAATGCACGCAGCATGCAAAATAAAATAGATATTCTTGTTTTGGAGTTGGAAATTGTCTGGTATGACATTGTGGGCATCACTGAATCATGGCTGGAAGACAATCAACGTGGGGAGGTTAACATCCAAGATGAGCATCATATCAAAAACACAGGCAGTTGGGCTGAGGGGCTGGTGTGTGTTCGGAGGTAAAAAACTGAAATCAAATCCTTAGAAAGAAATGACATTAGGATCAGACGATGTAGAATCCTTGAGGGTAGAATTAAGAAGCTGCAAGGATAAAGAGACCCTGGTGGGAGTTATATGCATGTCTCTGAACAGTATCCAGGATGTGGAGTACAAATTACAATGGGAGATAGAAGATGCAAGTCAAGGAAGTAATGTTACAATAGTCATGTGGGGGTGGGGGGGGGGGGGTTCATTATGCAGGTAGATTGGGAAAATCAGGTTGGTGCTGGATCCCTTGGGAAGGCACTTGTAGAAACCTTAGGAGAGAGCTTTTTAGAGCAGCTTGTGGTTGAGCCCACTAGGGACAAGGTTATTGGGTGATATGTAATAAACCAGATTTGATTAGAGAGTTTAAGGTAAAGGAACCCTTAGGAGCGAGTGGTTGTAAAATGATAGAATTCACCCTGCAGTTTGAGTGGGAGAGAATGCTTGGTATTATAGTTGAGTAAAGTTAGAGGCTTGAGAGAAGAACTGACCAAAGTTGATTGGAAGGGAATATTAGAAGGAATGATGGCAGAGTAGCAATGGCTGAAGTTTCTGAGAGTAATTTTGAAGGCACAGGATCATTTTGTCCCAAAGAAGAAAGCATGTTCTAAAGGGAGGATGAGGCTTCTTGCTGACAAAAGCAAAAGCGAGGGCATACAATTTAGCAAAAATTTGTTGAAACTAGAAGATTGGAAAATGTTCAAAAATCAACAGAAGGCAACTTAAAAAAACAATAAAAAGAGATAAGATGAAACAAGAAAGTAAGCTTGCTAATAATTTAAGAGAATGCCAAAGGTTTTTTCCAGATATATAAAGAGTAAAAAGCAAGAGTGGTTATTGTACCACTAGAAAATTAGGTAGTAATGGGAGAAAGAAATGACAGACAAACTCAATAAGTATTTTGCATCAGTATTCATTGTAGAAGACACCAACTGTGTGCCAGATATTTGAGTATCAGGGTGCAGAAATGAGTGTAGTTGCTATCACTAGGGAGAAGGGGCTTGGGAAGCTGAAATATCTGAAGGTAGATAAGTCACCCAAACCAAATGGACTAAACCTCAGGCTTCTGAAAGAGGTAGCTGAAGATACTGTGGAGGCATTAGTAATAATCTTTAAAGAATCACTAGATTTTTCAAGAGTCACTACATTTTGGAATGGTTCCGGAGGACTGGACAATTTCAACTGCTACTCCACTTTATGAGAAGGAGGGGAAGCAAAAGACAGGAAATTACAGGCCAAGTAGTCTGACTTCTGTGGTTGGCAAGCTGTTAGAACCCATTATTAAGGATGAGGTTCTGGGGTACTTGGAGACACATGACTAAATAGGCTAAAGCTTCCTAAGATGGTTTTTTAAAGGGAAGATCTTGTCTGAAAAATTTGTGGAATTCTTTGAGGAAGTAATAGGCAAGATAGACAAAGAAGAGTCAGTGGATGTTGTTTACTTGGATTTTCAGAAGACCTTTGATAAGGTGCCACACATGAGGTTGCTTAACAAGATAAGAGCCTGTGGTATTAGAAGAAAGATAGTAGCATGGACAGAAGATTGGCAGGAGGCAAAGAGTGGAGATAAAGGGGGCCTTTTCTGGCTGGCTGCCGATGACTTATGGTCTTCCACAATGTTTGGTGTTGGGACTGCTTCTTCACTCATCTATGTTAAAAATCAGCATGATTGAATTGATGGCTTTATGAACAAATTTGTGTATGATATGGTGATAGGTGGAGGGTCAGGCAGTTTTGAGGAATCAGGGAGTGTGCAGAATGGATGTGAGGAGTATGGAGGTCTATGGTACCTGTGCAGGTCGATGGGAACAGGCAGTTTAAATGGTTCAGCATGGACTAGATGGGCTGAATGTACTTTTCTACGACTCTAACACTGTAACTTGGACAGATTACGAGAATGGGCAAAGTGGTAGATGGAATATAGTTCAGGGAAATGTATGTTCAAGTGTAAGGTGTAGCTTATTTTCTAAATTTGGAGCAAATTCCGAAATCAAAGGGACACGAGGGTTCTTATGCAGGATTCCCAAAGTTTAGCTTGCTGGTTGAGTTGGTAGTAAGGAAGGTAAATGCAATGTTAGCTAGCATTCATTTTGAGAGGACTAGAATATAAATGTAAGGATCTAAGGCTAAGGTTTTATAAGGTATTGGTCAAACAGCATACGGAGAATTGTGAACAGTTTTGTGTCACTTATCTAAGAAAGAATACGTTGGCATTGGAGAGGATCTAGAGGAGGTTCACAAGAATAATTCTGGGAATAAAAAAGTTAATGTATGAGGGGCATTTGATGGCTTTGGACCTGAAATCACTGGAGTTTAGAAAAAAGACGGGAGATCTCATTGAAACATACAAATATTGAAAGGCCTAGACAGAATGGACATGGAGAGGATGTTTCCAGTAGTGGGAGAGTCTAAGGACTAGAGGCCACAAACTTAAAATACAAGGATGTCCCTTTAGAATAAAGATGAGGAGAGATTTCTTTAGCCAGATGGTGGTGAATCTGTGGAATTCATTGCCATCGTTGACTGCAGAGGTCTATTTAAAGTGAAGGATGATAGGTTCTT
Organism: Hemitrygon akajei; assembly: GCF_048418815.1. Classification (NCBI taxonomy): domain Eukaryota; kingdom Metazoa; phylum Chordata; class Chondrichthyes; order Myliobatiformes; family Dasyatidae; genus Hemitrygon; species Hemitrygon akajei. The sequence continues at coordinate 54,656,704 of NC_133130.1, forward strand.
CATTAGTAAGGGCATGAAAGTTTATGGGTAAAGGTAGGAGAATGGGTTTAAGAGGGATGGGACATCAGCCGTGATCAAATGGTGGAGCAGACACTGTAAGATGCTAGAAAGATGTTAATAAATCACCGGGCCTGTATGTAATATAGACTAGGCTATTGAGGGGAAGTAAGGCTGAACTTGGAGAGGCATTGGCCGTTTCTCTCCAACTTTCTTTATCACTAGGTGATAATGCTAGAGGGCAGAAATTTAATATTACGGCACCTTTGTTCAAACAAAAAGATATAAAGTTAAATCTAGCTATTACATGCCAGTCAGATTACACAGGCCTTTGAGAAAGATGCTAGAAATAAAAATAGGGAACAAAGCTCATTATCATTTGGATAAGCATGGACTAGTAAACTAATAAAGATAAATTGTGCAATGTCTGATTTGATTGAACTTTTTGATGATGTAATGGAGTAGGTTGATGCGGGTTGTGATGTTGTTGTGAACATAGTGCAGTGCCACGCGGAGTTTGCTTTGGCAGTGGAACAGTAAACAATTGTTTCTTGATTTAGAATATGGTATGCAGTGCTACTTGTCAAGGGCTGGTATTAGGATGACCAGTTTTTTTTATGTGTAGCCAATTCAGACTGCTGCGTCAGGGCCACCATTTCAAAATCTGATCTGTCACATGCCTCAGAAGGAGATTAATAGAATTCACAAGGATATTCTCAAGGTAGTGACCTGAGCTGAAGTTTGTAACACAAATAAATGTAAGGTGATACAGTTTGGTGGGAAGAATTAGGAAGAGTAAAATAATATTAAGTCCACAATTCTAAAGGAGGTTCAGGAACTGAGATATACCCAAATCTTTGAGGGAAGCAGGACAAGTTGAGAAACTAGTTTTAGATATAGAGGCACAGAGTACAAGAGTAAAATAGGTCATGGCTGAACCTTTCTTAAACATTGTTTTCAATTGGAGCCGAGAAGACTGAGAAGAGTTTTAATAGTGCTCAAAATCTAGAGAGATAATATTCTTACTAACAGAGGAGTTGAGAACCAGGGGACATGAATTTAATCCTTACATGTAGGGATCAAAACAGTTGTAACATTTAAGAGAAGTTTGGATAGGTACAGTACATGGATGGGATGTGGTCCACATGCAGGTAGACGAGGACCATAGAAGATCGGGTTGGCAAAGACCATATGGACCAAAAGTTCTGTTTCTGCACTGTGGTACTCTATGACTTAATCATATGTGGTATCTGATAAAATGAACTTAATCTACTTTTAAAACATTTTTCTTTTGTAAAGAGTGTGGGGATGCAATATAGAAGGTAGAGATTGTGGTGATGAAGCTGCTGATTGGATCAGTACCTACTTAAAACACAGCCGGGCTTTCCGACTCGTGAACTATGAACCTTCAATGAAGCCAAGATTTCCAAAACAGCATGAATCACTTTTCAGGGATAAAGATAAGGTAATTCATTGCCATATGTAGAACAGATATGATGTGTAAAATGATACTAAAATCATTTTTTATTTTAATTGAAAGTAAAGATAATTTTACATTCTTGAATTTCCCTGGTCTTGAGAACTAGGGCTGTCAGCATTTTAACAAGTCTGGTATTAAACTGTTGATCTGTGATTAGAGATGTTTAACATGTCTTGAGATTTTTTGGAATCAATATTGAAAACTCAGGGTCACTCCCACCCAACTGTGAATTTCTTGGCCATTTGACAAAAAGTAGTTGGGGATTGTGCTGGAGAAGTCTGGCTTATTTTCCCATTAGACAGATTATAGTGGCTGTTGCTTCCCTGTGAGTCACCAGTTCCAGGATGTTCACAAGGAGGACTTCATGAAACTGACTGTGCTGTAAGGAAGTTGACCTTGTCCAAATTCAGTGATTATGTCAATGCTAGGTGTTCTGTCTAGTTTTACCCTTTCTCTTTTTCAATGTACTAAGCCAATTCAATAGTTTGTCATAATGGTGAGGCCCAAGTCACATAACTTTTTGTGAATTCATTGAACAAGGTAATTTAAGTTATAAACCATTTCAATTATACTGCTTACTTATGTTTTATTCCCAAAATGCTGTATTCTAAATGTATTAACAAACTGCATCTGCCATATGTCTGTCCATTTCACCAGTCTGTGTCCTCTTCATGTTTGCTTCAACTCAGACTGTATTACAAACTTTTGTATCAACCAGTTTGAAATTCTGTATCCAGGTTATTTAGAGAAAGAAGCATTGTTGTCCTTTTATTGACCTACTGGGGTGTCCCAATGAAAACTTCTGTTCAATCATTACCAGCATGCACCATACAGCTCCTCACCAATTTGTAAAATTGTTGTTTTATTAACAAATGCTTTTAAATACCAAATGAGTATGTCATGTAGTCTTTAAAAATCAAATTCCTCAAATAATTTATAACAGGTGCTGCATTACAACAATTAATCCTTCTGTCATCCCTTCAAAGAATTCAAACTGGTTTTTAAAGTATTCATTTTTATGTTTGCTTGTTTGATTGGCTTTTGTTATTGGGATTAAGTCCTGTTATTAAAGAAATGGTGTGTATAATCTGCATTGTTTAAATCTGATGGTGTTACTCTGTTCTTCACTTTAGCTTCTATCAGCAAACTCTCTGAACTGGATTTTACCTGAGCTAGTGAACTTGTTAACTTCTTGTTTTGTGGTGTCCATCTATTTACTATTCCTATCCATATAGTTCTGTCATTATAGCCCAGGCATGTCCAACTCTATTTCCTTCTTGCAGATGCTAAAAATTCATTCAACACCTCAGTCATGCCTTCCGTCTCTAAAAACTATTTCCTGTATGTGTCAAGTTGTTTTTTTATGCTCCTTTACTTTCTCTCCATTGACAAAAAACTTTCTGAATACCTTTTTCACTACCTGGTTGTCTCATACTCTTTCCTTGCCTTCCTTGGACATCAATAAGGAACCCAATCACTTAGGAAGTGTCCACATCTCATTGCTACCTTCAAGGAGAAGGCACCCACTCAACATTTCAGGAACAGCTTCTTCCCCTCTGCCATCAGGTTTTAAATGAACAAAAAATCCATGAAGACTGTCTCACTACTTTTCCTTTCATTTTGCTCTTTTTTGCATGACTTACTTAATTTAATTTTTAAAATGTATTTCTTACTGTAATTATAGTTCTTTTAATATTATGTATTGCAATGTACTGCTGCCACAAAACAACAAATTTCACGACAAATGGTAGTGATATGAAACCTGATTCTGATTGTGTCCATTTTTTGATCTGGGGGAATTTCCATGGTAACCTTCAGGAAGCTAGCTCAAAGCCTGGTGAAAAGGCCTTGTGAGTCAAAATGGTCTTTATTTGTGAGAAGCCTGAAAATAGGAGAAAAAAATTCATTCTATAGTTATTAAAACTAGAATTGGTGAAATGTGTTGGAATATTAAAGCACTGTTGTTTAGAAGAATAGATGGATAGGTCAGCTGCAATATATCGACAGATGGGCTGAAAGGGTTGCCTGACCTATTCCTGCTCCTATGTTCCTGTGCTCTTAGAAATTTGAGAATAAAGGTGATGACCATGAGCTGATTCACTATACAGTTGATTCCAGTTAATTGGGCCATCGACTTACTTGAACAACCATTAAAGAACAAAATCAAATTGAGAAAATAGCCAGGACTCCCTTCATTTATTTGGGACACTATGCCACTTAATGAGCGTTGCTGCACAGTTCCTAATTGGCGTCAGTTGTGTGCACCTTGTGTGGTTGTTAGACACTAAACCGTGCTTAGGTAACCCCCCTTGCGTGCTAGTGTTCACAAAGCAGTGATTTTTGTCGCTGACAATTGACGAGCAATAAATAGTAAGAGAATCCAGAACTGTATTGCTCACTGCAGTTCCAAGCATTCAGGCTTGGAGATACCAGAAATGGTCGAGAGTGAACATGAAATGATTTCACTACTTCAGCAAGTTAGGGTCTGTGGGAATCTGAAGGTGTTGACAACCATCTTGAATGTTACAATTAAAATGAAGATTTTGAGAATGCAATCACTGAAAGCACTGTTTGAAGTCAGTCCACTATCTGGACTAGGTGTCAGCGCTAATTTTGTTCATTTATAGCCAATCACTGAATAAATTCCTCTGTTGATAACTATTAGGAAATAATACAGTTTTATAGTACTGTAGTACTATTGATACTGATCTAATTTATTCTATATTTCATTTAAATAGCTAAATGGTAGCTTGTCTTTGTCTCGGCCCAAAACGTCGACAGTGCTTCTCCTTATAGATGCTGCCTGGCCTGCTGTGTTCCACCAGCATTTTGTGTGTGTTGCTTGTCTTTTTTATACCTTTTTAACTACTTCCATTATATTTTGGCTAATTGAGACAGCTACTTAATTGGGCGAATATGTACTGGTCCTGATGTATCCCAATTAACTGGAAACCACTGTATTCAGAAAAAAAACCCTTCTCATCCTGGTGAACCCACTCACTGTTTAATAAGATAATTTGTCTAAATTAAGTTAAGTTTATCTTGGGGTTGGTGATTTTAGTTAGACTGGCTCTGCACTGTACCCAGCAGGACAGCCTTGTGCTGCTCAGGGATATGATTGTGTACATGTGGGACACTTGCTTTGCCAGCTTGCACTAAAAAAAGGCCTGTATTGCATGCATTTCCAGATACAGAATGATGGGCAAAGTCACAAAGTACAAGTAGTATTTATGGAGGATATCCATAAACATTTTATGATGTTTAGTAGCCGTGTCCAAATTATAGAAAAAAGGAAGGTTTCACAATCAAATCTGGAGATAGATGTGGCTGCCTCTCTCTGCTGTTTCTCTGGTGCTTTCCCTTTCTTCCTTCGTCCTTCCCCTTCTCCCTATCCCTTTCTCAATCTCAGTCTACAAGAGAGCCCCATATCAGAATCTGGTTTATCATAACTCACATATGTCATGGATGTTTTTTCTGTGGCAGTAGTACAGTGCAATACATAAAATTACTACAGTACCATGCAAAAGTCTTAGGCACTCTAGCTATATATTCTGTATGTACTGTAGAAAGAAAGGATATTGTTACGTTGCTATGGAATATTCCATTCTGATATCATATGCCATTTCACCTGTCCCTTGTAGGAAAGTGTGTGGAGAAAATATTCTTTAACTCCAAGACAATCAAGCAAAGAATTGCCTTGAAGTTCTTGTAGGAAAATGGATGGAGGATCTTGTGAAATGGTTCCCCAATTATCAAACGCCCTCCCATTACTGCGCAGTGTGAAGCTGGAACCTGTATATAAACTCCATGGATTTATCCCATGTGGAATAAAAAAAATATATCATGCTGATAGTAATATAAATCTCCTAAGCAAATTGAATGATATACAGTGTCTATAAAAAGTATTCACCCCCTTGGAAGTTTTCATGTTTTATTGTTATACAACATTGAATCACAGTGGATTTAATCTGGCTCTTTTTGATACTGATCAGCAGAAAAGGCTCTTTTGTTTCAAAGTGAAAACAAATTTCTACAAATTGGATGAAATTTAATACAATTATTAAACACAAAATAATTGCATAATTTCTCACCCCCTTTAAGTCAGTATTTGGTAGATGCACCTTTGGCAGCAATTACAGCCTTGAGCCTGTGCAGATAGGTCTTTATCACCTTCGCACATCTGGACACTGCAATCTTTCCCTATTCTTTACAAAACTGCTCAAGCTCTGTCAGATTGCATGGGGACTGTGCGTGAACAGTCCTTTTCAAGTTCAGCTACAAATTCCCAATTGGATTGAGGTCTGGACTCTGACTTGGCCACTCCAGGACATTGTTTTTTTTAACCAATTTCTGTGTAGCTTTGGCTTTATGCTTTGGGTCATTGTCTTGCTGGAAAACAAATCTTCTCTCAAGTCGCAGATCTCTTGCAGACTGCATCAGGTTTTCCTCCAGGGATTTCCCTGTATTTCGCGGCATTAATTTTACCCTCTACCTTCACAATCCTTCCGGGGCCTGCTGCTGTGAAGCATCCCCACAGCATGATGCAGCCACGACCATGCTTCACAGTAGGGATGGTGTGTTTTTGATGATGTGCAATGTTAAGTTCATGCCAAACATAGTGCTTAGTCTGATGGCCAAAAAGTTCAATTTTGGTTTAATTAGACCATAGAACCTTCTTCCCGCTGATTTCAGAGTCTGTCATGTGCCTTCTAACAAACTCCAGCTGAGATTTCATGTGAGTTTTTTTCTACAGTGGCTTTCTCTTTGCCACTCTCCCATAAAGCTGTGACTGGTGAAGCACCCGGGCAACAGTTGTTGTATGCAAAGTCTCTCTCATCTCAGCCATTGAAGCTTGTAACTCCTCCGGAGTTGTCATAGGTCTCTTGGTGGTCTCCCTCACTAGTCCCTTTCTTGCACAGTGTCTCAGTTTTTGAGAACAACCTGCTCTAGGCAGACTTACAGCTGTGTCATATCTTTCTATTTCTTGATGATTACCGGTAACTGTACTTTTCAGTGACTTGAAAATTTTCTTGTATCCATCTCCTGACTTGTGCTTCTCAGTAACCTTTTTGTGAAGAATGCTGCAGCAGAATAGCATCTAGCTCAATACAAGAAACATTACAAGTGACTAGAATCAACTGGCTTGATTCTGGCCTGCTTGTGTGGTGTTTGCCCATTCTTTCATGCCTCTTCACTTTTGCTTTTCTTAAGTCAGTCTTGATAACACTAGTTCCTAGACAGTGGATATAGAGAAGTGGATGCTGTTATTCTGGAATTACAAATTACAGGTGTCAAAACCCTGGGGAGATACAAATTAATATCTTGATGAATGATGTTCATTAAATGAACCTTTTAAGATATTGTATATATTATTTATACTTATTGTATGCATTGTTTATATTTATTTGTTGATTTTTGTCATTCATTGAAGAATATTGATGATACACTTCTAATTTGAAAGGTTAATTTGATATAATCCTGTTTGCAAATAAAACTCCAGTATGCCTAATTTAGTTTGTGATTAAAACCTGCATTGAAATAATGTCTGCACTTTGTTTTCCCTGTTGTAGACTGTGTACAATGATCTTAGTTCCTGCATGATGATGTCTGAGGCAACTGTTGAAGATTTTAACACCAAATTGGAGAAAAAGGCTAAGATGGAGACTTTCAGGCCTGTACTGGTAGTGAAGGATTGCAAGCCATATGCCGAGGTAAGAGCTTGTGTCCATTTACAAGGGAATGAGAATTAAAATGTAGATATATTCTGTATTTGATGTAATCAATATGTTCACTGAACTTGCAGAGAATATAATCATGTGTAAGGTGGATGTCTTGAGGTGATACACAAACCCTTGTATGAAATGTAATGCTCTGACACAGGGATATCACTCTTGCCTTTGAGTCAGAAAATGAAAAATGAATTTCAATTTATATTCTTGGAGACCAGAAGGCAATATTCAAGCTCGTGTTTCAGTGTTCTGTATTTCATTTTAGCTCCAAAGGAGATCTGTACTAAGAACTTTTAGCTTTTATTTACATGCAAACATTTCCATGTGTCACTGTGAAGAAAAGCAGGAGTGTCTACCTGGTGTCCTTGCCAATTTTTTGTCAAAGCACCATCTCAGATCATTTGGGGGTTAATTTTCAGATTATCTGTTTGTTAACCTATTGCCTTTTAAGTACATAATTTGGCTCCTGTGTTTCTTATATTTCAAAAGTGCATTCTTTGTTGCATTCTGAGGATCAGAAAAGTGAAGAATCACGTAGGAATAAACTATCTTTTTCTGGAACAAGCTATGCAGACATACCCCTTCCTCTGTTATGAATAAGAATAATATCAACTTGGCGCAGAACTCAACGACTGAGCTAAACTAGTTCAAAGCAGCCATTTCCCAAAGGATTATTACCTGTTTCCTGTTATTGTGTATAGTTTGATTAAAATTTCCAATAAGTTAATTTTAATATCTAATGCGTGGCAGGTATCCATGAGCATGTGAATGACTGGAAGATTATGATTAGATTTGCTCAACAATCCTCCATTTTTTAAACTCCATTTAGTTTTAAGTTTAAGCAATACATTTAAAAAATCTTATTGACATAATGTTAAATATTGTTTATTTGAAGCCACTGGTTGAGTTTGTGCTGCTGCTTCTTAAATATTTTATAAATCTAGTGGACAGTTAATTTTTGAATGTTATAGTTACCGGTATGTTTTCCTACTTAGTCCTGCTATGAACCCCATAACTGGGTCACTTACCAGCAAAGATAGAGAGTCTGTCCGTTGAAGTCTGATGGTACTATTTTTAAACGTTTTTATTTATAAAGGGGCACAAAAGTAAGGTTAATACAAACATTCAGATAATATACATCGTCAATACTCAATCTAAAGCGCGGGTATAGTAATAATCAACAATAAGAAGTGGCTCTATCATTTTGTCTAGGGGGTAAAAATATTGTCCGATGGAAATATAGAAGTCTCGCCAGTTCATGCAGGCTTTTTGCCTTTTGGGGACTGCTGGGTTTCACGTGTTGGAGAGAGATTTTTGGTGAGAAAATAAACTTGCCAGCCTTTTGGACTCAAATCGTTGAATCGGGAACGTGGGTTCCCCGTTGTCAGTTCGAAGTCCTTTTCGGTGTTATCAGCCACTCGCTCCCCAGGCTAGGGGAAACGAACCACACGTGGCTTCCGAATAGCTTCCCGTTATCACGGGAGCGATGAGCGATGGTGTCTCCTTCTGGTGCGTCGCTCGGAGACTGCCTCCTGCAGTCCCCTTTTTATCTTGACTTGCAGAGTTGTAGATGTCAATCAAGGTGGGGTGATACAATCCCCACCCCACATTGCCCGAGGGTGTGCACGTAGCCCTGATCGCTGGCACGTAGCATAGAATCACAATCCACACAGGTGTCTCCAAGACACAATGGTCAAAATCCGTTGCGTTGTCTCTCTGAGGATTCTCTCTCATTTCCTGGGTCCAAGACCCGAATTAATAGCGATCTTGCGATTCTCAGGAAGGAGGGGGCTGGGATCATAACAGTCCCTACATCCCATTTCCCCAAAACTGCTGTTCTAAAATAGCTCAGTTTCAAATTTGACAGATGATGTGCACTTGAAAATGCAATTAATGGTAAAGATAGCACAGATTTTGAATGACATAGCCAGAAATAAGACAAATGAAGTGTGACTTAGAGGGTTGTGAATTAATTCATTTGATCGGAAGAATGAAAGCAATCTGAACTCAGTGGTCCTGTTTTAAAGAGAACACAGGACAGGAAGCCTCGTGTGTATGTACAATAATATTTGGGGTTGTCGCATGAGGTGTAAACAGTTAAAAAGGTTTTATAAGTAAATAGCTAAGCGAGGAAGTTGTCCTAAAACTACCTACGTAGACTTCACTGAAGTGTTTAGTCCCATTTTTGTGCATTACACTTTAGGTGCAGAGGAGATTTACTACAATGGAAGTATATGGACTACATGGTGTGACAATGATATTATTATGTACATTTTACTCTATTTAAGAACAGCTGTCTTTAGTAAAGGATATTGAGCTCTGAACTTTCTTTTTTGTCTGCATCTAATACTTGCAACATCATTAACATAACCCCCAGGTACTACTGCTACCAGAGATGGTTTTACAGAGAGAGGGAGGAGTCGTGGATCTTGTCCTTTTAAATGGATTTTTAGAAAGAAGGCTTTTGATCAAGAAGTATACTAGAATGAAGAGCATAAATAGTATAAAACTTTCCAAAGGAATTTTTAAACATTAAAATACATGTAATGCAAAGAGTAAAGAACAGCAAAGAACAACTGTTTGGACAGATTTCTCAAAAGAGCGGGCACCGGTTTCCTTTTGTGCTGCATCATTCTGTGATTCCTTATGGAAGTGAGGATGTTAAACTTGTGGAATGGAATGTACTTCCATATTAGCTGTGAATTGCGATTACAATAATTACCCACTCTGAAGGGAATGGGGGAATATGTATGCTGCACAAGAGGAGGACATTTAGTATAAATTAGTATATAGATTGCCAACACATTGTGGGCCAAATGGCCTTTCTAGTGTTCTTTGTTCTACATGGTAGATTCTTTGCTAATAGACAGCTACGCTCGGTAAAATCACATAGCATTAATGAATGAGCTGATTGTACAGATTTCCTCATATACAAAATGAAAGAAGGATCTTCAGCTATATTCATAGATGTACATAGATATCAATGTAAGACAATGAAGTGGAGCTTTGACCTGCTCTATAAAAGTTTCTTTACACTTAATTTCTGTGTTTTTGAATTTTAGGATACTTGGAAAGGAGTACAGATTGGGACTGCAAAGTTGTATCGTACAATGTCTTGCACTAGGTAGGTTCTCAGCTATTTTAAAGTTGGCAGTGGCCTATGGAACTTGTGGGAGGATAAAGGTAGATGCACTGAGCTCAATATGAGGAACTGCACAGTGATAGCCAATGAATTATTAACTTCTGTGTCACTTCTCTCCTCTTGAATACATGCATCATTTAGTTGATCCTGTGTCTCACCAATCTTTTATGCTGGATATTGATACTGTTTTACTCGTGTTTGGAACGAGCTTTGCTGGCGAAGCCAGCATTTATTTGCCTATCCCTAATGCTGTTGTAATTCTTATGATGAGGGCACTAGCGCAGTGCCTTTAGGGAACGAGTCCCAAGATTTTGAGCTGGAGATGACAACGAAGTCACAGTATTCTTTCAGTGCATGAGTTGGAGGGGAGCCTGTTGGTTTTGGCGAGTCTGTGTCTCTTTTGCCCTTGTATTTACAGATAGTAGGAATCATGGGTCAGGAGGATGCTGTTGAAAAAGTTTTGGTGTGCTTTTAGAACATAGAATACTACAGCACCATACAGCCCCTTTAGTCCACGATGTTGTGCTGATCTTCTAACTTAATCTAACTCTTCCCACCTATATGGGCTCCACTCTTCTGTCATCAATGTACCTATCTAAGAGTTTGTTAAATGTTTTTAGTGTATCTGCTTTTACCACTACCCCTGGCAGAGCATTCTAAACACTCACCCAGACTGTGTTTAAAAAAAAATAAATCTCTGCCATTCCCCCAATACCCCAATCATCTTAAAATTATGCCCCCCCCCCACCACTCACCTTGGTATTAGCCATTTCCACCCTGTGAAAAAAGTCTCTGGCTATGGCTATCCACTCGATCTATACCTCTTATCATCTTGTACACTTCTACTGAGCCGTCTCTCATTCTCATTCGCTCTAAAGAGAATGGGATTTTGTGACAATACTTGCTACATCCACGATGCACTGATGATGGAGAGAGATTGTATTGAACAGGCTGTCTTGTCCTGAATGCTGTAAAACTTACTGATTATTTAAGTTGTTACTGCAGTCTTTCAGGCAAGTAGAGGGACTCCCGATGTGCCTTCCAGGTGGCTGGAAGGCTTTGGGAAGTGAAGAGGTGACTCTTTTGCCACACGACATCCACTCACTGCTGTGGTATGTTAAATTAGCCAGGTTCAAAATACATATAATAGCCAAAACCATACACCGTCATACACCCAGGCCATGATGATCTGCACAAATAAGTTTTGAAAGACTCAATTTCAAGGACTCTACAACTCATGTTCTCAGTAGCATTTATTTATTTTTTAAATTATTTGTACAATTTGTCTGCTTTTGCACGTTGGTTGTTCATCAGCTTTATTTATAGCTTTTTTCATAAATTTGATTGTATTTCTTTATTTTCCTGTAAATGCCTGAAAGAAAATGAATCTCAAGGTAGTATATGGTGGCATAAACGTTCTTTGGTCTACCTACTGCCCATTACACCACTGGCATTTAGGGAAGCAATGAAGGTCCTCCATCTACTGTCAATCATCTTAAGTCCTGGGTTGAGACTCGGGAATACCATCACACTCCGATGTAGAAGGATTCTTTTTTGCTGTTTCTGCAGCAGTTTTGTTTTACCAGTCAGAGTTGTTAGCCCTGAGCTGAACCCTGGAACCCTGAGGACCAGTGGACAACCCTTAGTCTGGCCTCTACCCTTTGACCTGTTTGGCAAGGGGTGACCCTACCAAGAGCCAAAGCATAAAGCCCTGACTCCAGCCAATATAGCTCTCCAGGTCATTGAGGCGCACAAGCCTCCAAACCCAATGATAAGTTTATGGTCCTCTTGGAGGATGTTCTTTGATAATAAATTTAATTTGACTTTGACTTTTGAACAATTTAACTCCTTCAGCTTGACATTCAATGCATCACCACTGTTAAATTTACCATCAACATACTGAAAGCCACAAGCAGTAAAAATTGTTCCCTTTGCTTATGGCATGTATAGCAGAAAAGGTTGATGTTTATTGCTCAACTTTAATACCCTTGAAAAGGTAGCTTCGAGTCATTGCAGGAATTGTGGTGAAGGTATTTACCGCTTTTTCAGAGCACTTTCAGGATTTTGATCCAATACCTCAATGAAAGAACTGCAATGCATTTAAAACTTAAAGCCATATGTAAAACTTGCAGGAAAATTTGGTAAATGACATTCTTCTAAAATGGACCTGACACTGTGGAAGGAAACCCTGCTTGATATTGAATCTGACTCATTAACACACTGTAGGCTGTGCGCTTGTCACACAATGTGATAGCAGGTATCTTTTGTCTGAAGGTGGGTCCTTGCTACCACAAGGACTGAGTAGTGATAACTTCAACAGTACACTTTGTCATTGCACTTACCTCTCGACATCACTAAAATATTTCATGCTTTAATGTTTTTTAAATATTTTCTCTTTAGGTGTATTTTCACAACAGTGGATCCAGATACAGGAATTATAAACAGGAAAGAACCACTCGAGACTCTCAAGAGGTATATGTAAAAATAAGCTAATACAATCACTGATGAAATGAAGTGCAAAGCTCTCTGATGTCCCATTGGGTAATTGACAGTTGTGGCTGATTATGTGGTTGGTTCTGAGTCAGCTGTTCTTAGTTACCTTTAGAGCTCGGTTCAGTAAGTCCAATATTTGGCCAAAACATTTGGGCAAATCAAAATTTCAGTTTTGTTTTGTTTTCCAGACAACCCAGCAAGTGTGCAAACATCTTTGGAGTTATCTCTACATCTTACAACAGTTCATATTTCAGCTGGACATGTACTGTGAAACCTTTTTGTTCTCCATCGATATGAAACCATTAGGTTGCTCTCAGGGTGTGTTTAACATGCCATCTGTTTTGGTATTGAGTGAAAAGGTGCAATAGTGTCACCTTTTCTTGATACGGGTATCACACAGGAATTATTTTTGCTGCTAGCGACATGTGGTGCTGAGCTCATAGCTCCTTGCCAGCAGTGTGGGCATTGTGTAAAACTGCAGTGTTATGCAGCATGGAAGAGTCAGACCATTGATCCAGAAGTATTACCTACTTCTGTTGGGATATTTGACACGCACTTGGTAACTGGTGATGCTAATGGGATTTATATTTGTAAATGTTGAAGTATAGGCAAATTAACAAATTCTGTTGACACTGTTAGGGTTAACATAATTACAGTGGTTTCCGGTAATTGGGTTAATTGGTTAATTGGGGAATTTGGGTTAATTGGGATAACTTTTAAAGAATTAAAAACTAATCAGGAAATTAACTAAGATTCCCTTCATTTATTTGGGACACAATGCCACTTAATTGGGGCAGGAGACTTGCCAAACAGTTTCTAACTAGTGTCAGGTGTGCACTTGTGTGGTCGCTAGACACGACTCTGTGCTTAAAGTGAACTGTTGTTAAATAGCATCAGTCATGTGTGGTTGTGTTAACAGATCAGTGATTTTTGTCACTGATAGATGACAAGGAATAAGCAGTAGGACAATTCAGAACTGTTTTTCTCACTGTGGTTTCAAGCATTCCAGCTTGGAGATGCCAGAAACAGTTGGGAGTGAAAATGAAATGACTCCACTACTTCAAGTTATGAACTCCTGAAGAATTTGAAAGTATTGACAATCATCTTAAATGATACAATGAAAATTAAGATTTGGAGCATGCGTTCGTCGAAAGCATTGTATAAAGGCTGTCCATTATTGACACTAGGTTTCTGCGCTGATTTTGTTAATTTACAGTCAAAAGAACAGGGCAGAGTACAGTGAATAAATTCCTCCTTCGATAACTATCAGGAATTAACACAGTTTTATAGTACTGATAGTGTTCTAATTTGTTCTGTGCTTTATTTAAATACATAATTTGTCACTTTGTTAATTGGCAGTTTGTCTTTTCTATACCTTTTTAACTATTTCCTTGAAACTTTGGCTCGCTGCTTTGGGGCAGCTGCTTCATTGGGCCAAAATGCACAGGTCCCGATGTGACCCAATTAATGTATTAGGCTTTACTGCTTCAACAACTTGCTATTGCTTTACTCTATTGGCTTAAATTGGATTGCATCAATTAATGTTGTGTTGGTTCCAATACAATATCCAGTCCTTCATAAAGCATTGTAAAATTGGATAAAACTGCAAATGTGAAGAATCAAGTTTAAGTGGTTTGCACTCAGAAAAGGGTGCTTAAATGGCACTTGCAGAGTTTTTGATTAGCATCACTCAACACAACTCTTGAGATTTTCACTATGGGCACACTGGCACAGCTCCAAGTGCCCCCACCCCTCTTCAGTGAATTGAAGCAAGAGTTCTGGGTTAGAAATTAGTCCAGAATACCCAGAAAGAGATCAGACTCAGAGTCCAATAGTAAATGCAGTCAGAAAAGTGTGCCAGGTCTTGACGCCCCCCCCCCCCCCCAAACCACCGCAGAGGCAGCCACACTACGGAGGGGAGAAAGCTCCTACGTACATTTAAAGGAGAACACAGATTCCGATCCACAGGATGAGTACAAGGAGAACTGCCAGACCTGTGTGAGAAGAGGAAGTGGCAACAATGGTCTGCTGCAGGTATAGGAATGTCTTCACAAGGGAACAATGTAGAAAGAAAATTCATGTTCTTATAAGGTGTGTCAGAGTCATGGACATGTTTAAACATGCAGAGGATAGGGTGGAGTACAGAGGGTTGCACTGGAGATTGTGATTTTACAAACTCCAACGAAAGAAGTGCCTTTCGTTTCCTTCTTTCTCTGGAAGATACTGAGTGGGACTTCGTATCCCTTCTGCTCTTCAGATTCATGACCCTGATTTTCCAGGCCGATCTGTCGCACTTCCTCTGGCACTGGCTGCCATCTTTGTTTTGGAAGAAGTACTAAGAGCAGCAGAGGCTCAGCAAGTACGCTGGCAGGAGACCTCAGTGTCTATCAGGAAGAGTGGCTTGCTGTCACCACGACTGAGCAGATTGAGTCATCAGCCAGCAACACCACTCTACTCAGCACCGGTGAGAAGTTTCTGGGGTGGGAGAGACATGCATCCAGTTAAGGAGGGGAGTGTCCCTTCTCGCTGTGAAATGGGGACACCACTTTTTCTCTTATGGGGGGGGGGGGGAGAGCGGGAGGGGGAGAGAGAGAGAAAAAACCTGTGGTATGTCGAATTACCGGGTGAACGGTAGTCTTTGGGGGACTGCAAGTCTGTGTTTTTATTGATGCTTTGCTGCACGCTTGAGTGCTCAGTGGAGGGTGCCAATGCTTTTTAGCTGGTGGGAGGGTGGTTGTCTTGCTACTGCTTGTGTGTGGGAGGTGGGAGCTTGGTGGGGGGGTGTTTGGGGTTCTACATTTAACTGTCATTCATTCTTTGGGGTACTCCTCTGTTTTCATGGATGTTTGCAAAGAAAAAGAATTTCAGGGTGTATATTGTATACATGTCTCTGACATTAAGTGCACCTATTGAGTGGGAGTGGAGGTAGCTGTTTCCCTCACACTCAAGAGCAAGATGATTAGAGGATCTGGACATTCTATTACAATGGAGTAGCTGCTGCCAGTCCTGAACAATGATGTGCAATCACCACGGTGATAGGCAGCCCTGAGCCCTGCCTACTGGCATTGAATGCCTGTACGGCTCGCCAGCAAGTAACTGCCATTACGAAGAAGGCACAGCAGCACCTCTACTGCCTAAGAAATTTGCGATGATTCGGCATGACATCTAATACTTCAGCGAATTGCTATAGCTGCAGGGCAGAGAGCATACTGTCTGGTATGGAAACACCAATGCCCTTGAGTGGAAGACACTACAGAAAGTAGCGGATATAGTCCAGTCCATCATGGGTAAAGCTCTCCCCACCACTGAGTACATCAACAAAAAGTACTGTCGTTGGAAAGCAGCATCAAGTCATAAAGGACCCCTACCGTGCAGGCCATGCTCTCTTCCCACTGCTGCTCTCAAGAAGGAGGTACCACACCATCAGGTTCAGGAACATTATTACCCCTCAACCACCAGGCACTTGAACCAGAGGGAATAACATAAATCATCCCTCACGAACTGATTCCAAAACTAAGTACTCTACAGCTTGTGTTCTCAGTATTTATTGCTGATTTATTCATTATTAATGTTTTTGTATTTTTAGTTTGCTGTCTTTTGCTTGTTAGCTATTTGATCCTCTATCATGTGTGACCTTTCATTGATTCTATTGTGTTTCTTTCTATTTACTGTGAATGGTTGCAAGACAATGAATCTGGGTAGTATATAGTGACCCATACGTGCTTTCATAGTGAATTTACCATGAACTTTGACATTTGTTGGTTGTTAGGCCAACATCCATGAGAAGGTTGTGGTGGTGTATTTTCTTGAAATTATGCAAACTGTATAGTTTCAATTATCCCTATAACACTGTTAATTAGGAAACTCTCTTGATCCTGTAAAGGGTGCAGACAAGAAAAACCACAATAGTTCTAGTAATTATGGATCTTTGAAGTTACGCTGGAGAACCTTGGGAAAGTAAGGTGGATCAAATGGCCATTTGAATTTCAGTGCTATATCCTTCCAATTGTTAGTACCAAACAGATCACAGTGTACTTCCTAGGCATTTAATTGTTACCTATATGTAAGTGATACTGTGGTGACCCAATTTCTGCACAGGTGAACCGGCTCACAAATAGCCAGCGCGCGGGGGGAGACTTTGGTAATGCACCTCTGATGTCATTTCCGCCCGGAGAGGGCGGGCGCTAGGGATTAAATGCCAGCGCCGCGAAGTTTAAATAAACTAGTCTCGAAACGACTTACCGACTGCGTGTCGTTATTTCAGCGCTGTGTGTAGCACATCGCTACATTGGTGACCCTGACTGTCCAAACGGGATTTGGACCAAAGATGACCGACTCTTCATCTGTTCACGCAGTTTCGCTAAAACTGCCGACTTTCTGGACGCTGCGACCACGCGTGTGGTTTAGCCAAGCAGAAGCCCAGTTCCAGATTCGGCAGATATCCTCTGATTCCACGCATTACTACCACGTGGTGAGCGCCCTTGACCAGGAGACGGCCGCCCAGGTTGCAGATTTCATACAGTCGCCCCCGGAAGAAGGCAAATATGAAGCATTCAAAGTGCTGCTCATTGAGACCTTTGGCCTCTCATGGCGTGAGCGAGGTGCCCGCCTGCTTCACCTGGACGGTTTGGGAGACAGACTGCCGTCAGCATTGATGAACAAGATGCTGTCCTTGGCTGACGGACACAAGCCCTGCCTCATGTTCGAGCAAGCGTTCCTAGAGCGACTGCCTGAGGACATACATCTGCTGCTGGCCGACGCAGATTTCAGCGACCCCCGGAAGGTGGCGGCCCAGGCAGACGTGCTGTGGAAAGCCAAGAGGGAGAGCGTGGCGTCCGTCGGTCAGATTACCAGGCCAAGTGCCCAACAGCGGACCAGACCAGGCCCGGCAGGGGGGGCGTACACAACACAGAGGCAGGAGAGAGGAGGCCAGTGAACAGTGGTGTTTCTACCACCAGCAATGGGGCACAAAAGTCCCGGGTTGTGGCCCGCCCTGCAAGGGCCAGGACCAGGGCCAGCTGCCGCTAATGACTATGGTGGCTGGCCACCAGGACAGCCTCTTGTACATCTGGGACAAACAATCGGGACGCCACTTCTTGGTCGACACCGGAGTGGAGATCAGTGTCTTGCCCCCGACGGGGTATGACACCCGCAACGGGAAGCCAGGACCCACCCCGAGGGCCGCAAACGGCAGCACGATACAGACCTACGGCACCCACACAGTGCAGCTGCAGTTCGGCACCAGCCGATTCACATGGGACTTCACGCTGGCAGCCGTGGCCCAACCACTCCTGGGGGCAGACCTGGTGAGCTCACAGCCTGCTGGTCGACTTGCAAGGGAAAAGACTGGTACATGCCGAGACTTTCCAGACGTTCTCCCTGGGTGAAGCCAAGTTGCCGGCCCCACACCTGGACTCCATCACGCTGTCGGACAACGAATTCACCAGAATCCTGGCAGACTTTCCATCGATTCTGGCACCGCAGTTCACAGCAGCCATGCCCAGACACGGGGTTCAGCACCACATCCTAACCAAGGGACTACCCCTCCATGCCTGTGCACGAAGGCTTCCCCCGGAAAAGCTCCGCCTGGCGAAGGAGGAGTTCAAGAGGTTGGAGGAATTGGGGATCGTACGGAGGTCCAACAGCCCATGGGCCTCCCCCCTTCACATGGTGCCCAAAGCAGCCGGGGGTTGGAGACCATGCGGCGACTACCGCAGGCTGAACGAGGCTACCACTCCAGACCGCTACCCCGTGACGCACATACAGGACTTTGCAGCAAACCTGCACGGGGCAAGAATCTTTTCCAAAGTAGACCTTGTCCAGGGATACCATCAAATCCTGGTGCACCCTGAAGCCATCCCCAAAACAGCACTCATCACCCCGTTCGGCCTGTTTGAGTTCCTCCGAATCCCTTTCGGCCTGAAGAATTCCGCACAGACGTTTCAGCGGCTAATGGATGCGGTGCGACACGACCTGGACTTTGCGTTCATCTATTTGGACGACATCCTTATAGCCAGCAGTTGTCGGCAGGAGCATCTGTCCCACCTCCACCAGCTCTACTCTGGCCTGAGTGATTTCGGCCTCATGATCAATCCGGCCAAATGTCAGTTCGGTCTCGATACCATCGACTTCCTGGGCCACAGGATTACCAAAGACGGGGCAACACCTCTGCCCGCCAAGGTAGATGCGATTCGCCACTTTGCCCGGCCCAAACCGGTCAAAGGCTTGCTGGAGTTCGTTGGTATGGTGAACTTCTACCACCGTTTCCTCCCCTCAGCAGCCCGTATCATGCCCCCTTTGTACACCCTGATGTCGGGTAAAGGCAAGGACATTACTTGGGACGAGGAGGCCGGGGCCGCTTTCGTTAAAGCCAAGGAAGCCTTGGCAGATGCCGCAATGCTGGTGCACCCCAGAACGGACGTTCTGATCGCCCTCACAGTGGATGCATCTGACACAGCAGTCGGTGGGGTGCTGGAGCAGCTCATCGAGGGGCGCTGGCAACCCCTGGCATTCTTCAGCAAGCACCTACGACCACCCAAACTCAAGTACAGTGCTTTCGACTGGGAGCTGTTGGCACTGTATCTGGCAATCCAGCATTTCAGGTACTTCTTAGAAGGCAGGCCGTTCGCCGCGTTCACGGACCACAAACCATTGACCTTCGCGTTCACGAAGGTGTCCAATCCCTGGTTGGCTCGCCAGCAGCGACTTCTGTCCTGCATCTCCGAGTACACGACGGACATCCAGCATGTCTCGGGAAAGGACAACGTCGTGGCGGACACACTCTCCAGACCAGCTGTCCAGGCCCTGTCCCTGGGGGTTGACTATGCAGCACTGGCGGAGGCACAGCAGGCAGATGATGAGATGCCCAGCTATAGGACTTTCTCGTAGGCCCAGGTGAGAGGAACCTCCTGTGCGACGTGGCTACCGGCCAACCTCGCCCCATCGTCCCGGCGAGTTTTCGACTCCATACACGGTTTGGCGCACCCATCTATCGGGACAACCGTCCGGCTGGTCTCCAGCAAGTTTGCGTGGCACGGACTTCGCAAGCAGGTCAGTGAATGGGCCAGAACATGCGCGCAGTGCCGAACAGCCAAGGTGCAGCGGCACACTAAAGCCCCGCCGCAGCAGTTCAAACCCACCCACCGGAGGTTCGACCACATTCATGTGGATATCGTGGGCCACCTACCAGTGTCCCGAGGAGCGCAGTACCTCCTAACTATGGTAGACCGG
Organism: Hemitrygon akajei; assembly: GCF_048418815.1. Taxonomy (NCBI): domain Eukaryota; kingdom Metazoa; phylum Chordata; class Chondrichthyes; order Myliobatiformes; family Dasyatidae; genus Hemitrygon; species Hemitrygon akajei. The sequence goes on from NC_133130.1 coordinate 54,676,775, forward strand.
TTCACAAGGTGGCCAGAGGCGGTCCCGCTCACCGACACATCTGCCGATTCCTGCGCCCGAGCACTGATCGCAACCTGGGTATCTCGCTTCGGGGTACTGGCCCACATTACCTCCGACAGAGGCGCCCAGTTCACCTCCAGCCTGTGGTCAGCTGTGGCCAGCCTGTTGGGAACACAGCTACACCACACTACTGCCTACCACCCACAGTCGAACGGACTGGTGGAATGCTTCCACTGTCACTTGAAGTCGGCTCTCATGGCCCGTCTGAGAGGACCTAACTGAGTGGACGAGCTTCCCTGGGTCCTGCTTGGAATTCGCACAGCGCCCAAAGAGGATCTGCACGCCTCATCGGCCGAGTTGGTGTACGGCGTGCCCCTGGCCGTCCCGGGAGAGTTCATACCAGCCCCAAGGGGGCAAGAGGAAGAACCTGCAGCAGTCTTGGACAGGCTACGCGAAAGGCTCGGCAACCTGGCCCCCGTACCGACTTCACAGCACGGACGGACCCGACCCATGTACCCAAAGACCTGCAGGACTGTAAGTTTGTGTTTGTACGAAGGGGTGGACACCGGGCACCGTTACAGCGGCCATACGAGGGGCCATTCAAGGTGATCAACAACAATGGGTCCACGTACGTTCTGGACATTGGGGAGAGAGGAGGTCTTCACGGTGGACCGACTCAAACCAGCCCATGTGGACTTGGCACAGCCGGTCGAGGTTCAGGCACCTCGGTGCAGAGGCAGACCTCCCAAACAGAGGCTGATCCAGACTGTGAACACTGGGGGGTGTATCGCCGGTTCTGGGGGGGTGAGGGGGGGGAATTATGTGGCGACCCACTTTCTGCGCAGGCGAACCGGCTCACAAATAGCCAGCGCGCGGGGGGAGACTTTGGTAATGCACTTCTGATGTCATTTCCGCCCGGAGAGGGCGGGCGCTAGGGATTAAATGCCAGCTCCGCGAAGTTTGAATAAACTAGTCTCGAAACGACTTACCGACTGCGTGTCGTTATTTCAGCACTGTGTGTAGCACATCCCTACATTGTTATCTATGTCTGTGTAATGCAACAAACAGAAATACCTTGTTGCTGTGACAATGGTATTAGCCTGCCATCTACAGCACAACTGAAGTATTGCATTGTTAGATGAAAAAAGAAACCTATGACTAATGAATAAGGCCCTCTGGAAACTGTAAAAATGAATACATTGCAAATCCCAAAATATCTGACTTTAACTACAAAGCACCAATTACTTCAGAAGGTTTTGCTCTTCCTCTCAACTCCCTGGGGCTTGCATGAGAAAGAGGAGTGGTTCACCAGTTCACTTGCTAACTTGTAAATTAGTTAATTGTTGTCACGTGTATTGAGGAGCAGTGAAAAACTGTCTTGCATGCCATACGTGCAGATCTCTTCATTACAACAGTGCATTGAAGTAGTATAAAGGAAAAAAATAACAAATTATAGTTCAAAAGTTACCAAAAAAGTGCAGTGTAGGTAGACAATGAGATGAAAGACCACAACAAGGTAGGTGGTGATATTAAGAGTCCATTTTATCATAATAGGAGACTGTTTAATGATCTTTCAACAGTGGACAGAAGCTGCCCTTGATCCTACTGTTATGTGCTTCCAGGCCTTTGTATCTTCGCAGTGGGGAAGAGAGAATGCACAGGGTGGATGTGGTCTTTGATTTTGTTGCCTGCTTTACCGAGGCTGTGACAAGTATAGACAGGGTCCATGGAGGGGAGGTTGGTTCCGTACCTTGCCGGTTACCTTCCTAATAGCTTCTTGTACCTGTAGATTGGTTTCATTGTATAAGCTCACCTCCGTTCCTTTAAGCATTCATCCATTTCTCTGTATTTTAACAAATGCACTGTTTTATTTGCACTCCAAAGTGGATGACCTCATAGTCAATCAAACTTGCTTCCTTATAAACTTACAAATAAGGTGTCCTGCTGTCATGTCCATGAGTATGGATTCTAGCCCTCAGTTTGATATTCTCTATTTCTTCCTTTTTCTTAACTAGTGGGGTAACATTTGCTACCTTCTAGTGCCCTAGTAACCATTCCAGAATTTGTAGAACCTTGAAAGATGGTAACTCGAGCTTTCATTATCCCTAAAGCTACCTCTTTGGGATCAAGATCAACAGCTCTTTGGGATTTATCAGATTCACCAATATCATTTAGTGCTATTTTTGACAGATATTTAATTCCTTCAGTTCCTTACTCTTGCTGGATCCTTGGTTCTCTAAAGTTTCTGACAGTTATTTGTGTCTTCCCTGATGATAGGACATAAATTATTTATTTAACTTCTCTGTCATTTAATTGTTGTGTTGTTCGGTCATTAAGGCTACTCCAACTCTTTATGACCTCATGGACCATAGGGTCCACTGGGTTTTCATGGCAAGATACGGAAGTAGATGGCCAGGCCTTTCTTCCGCACAGATACTGCTGCTGCCCAGGTTGGGACCCAGCTGGGTTTGAACTCAGGACCATCTGTCTTGAAGTCCAGTGCTGATGCAACTACACCACCAGCCGGCCCATTTAACTACTCCTTATTATAAATTATTTAATATCTACCTGTAAGGGACCTGTAGTTGCCAAGTTGGACCTTTTTTTACATTCAGGCTGAGTGTCTATCCATTCAGTCTGAGAAGTCAGTCTCATCTGTGTCTGCAGCAGATCCCTCAAACCAGACTATCTGCATCTCTGCACTGGAGCAGTGAACCACAGTGCACTAAGGGATGTGACTTGAGAGAATAATTATCAAGCTAAAATGGTCCAGAGACATGATTAAGGAGTATGACTTAAATGTTTCACAAAGTAAAATGAGCATTTATGTAGCTTAAGTGATTTCTCCTCTTACAAGTAAATAGAACCATGATTAATAGGAATAAATAATTTTTCAGAAGTTTGTTGTCTTCATTAGTTGCAGTTAGTTCACTTTGAGGTAGGTTCCACAATTCGGGAAGGGCTTTATACCTTCATTATTGTTCTTGGAACAAAAGTTTTATAAATCAGTTCTTGTGACAGATGCTCAGAGGGCCTCCTCTGTTTACTCTGATTGAGCCTTGATGAATTTTGCCTCCGTCTAAATGTGAATTTTAAGTTATTCTTTGTTTTAACATGGCACGATTTGTTTTTTGTCCATGTCAGCAACTCATTGTATTTCTCCCCCCCAGATATCGCCAGTGTGACCCAGCTGAGAAACATATTTACAAGTCCCAGCCCATTTTTGGCTCGCACTATGGAATTGACAAAGCAGGAGTGATTCGAGTCGGCGACCCTGTGTATATGATTGTTGAAAAGTAGGAGTGCAGATTGAAAGACTGTTGTATCGCTTGTAAAATTATTACATGTTTAATGTATTTCCTTTTGGTAACACTAGTTTGTAAGATTCATAAACTGAAGGCTTAAAACCAGATTTTTCAGCTGCAATCTGCCTTACTTGACAGGTAAGGCTTCTTCTTTTAAAAAAAAAATTGAGGATCGAATTATATGAAACATGTTATAAAGCTCTATTGGCATGAAGTATTTAAATCTGCCTTGTAAAATGTCAATGCATATTGTTGGTATATTTTTCATGAAAATAATTTAGTAGAAATTATTTTGGATATTAGAACTTTTATTGTGTGTTTCAGAAAGAGATTTAATCAAAAACTAATCCCAAAGTGGAATCAGATACTCACAATGTGATACTTGTTTATTCATTGGATGTAGTGGTTTCAATGGACGTGCCAGTCATGTTCTGACATTGGATGAAATCTGCTTGCGGGTGTGTGAGCTGCAGAGAGCGGAGGTTGTTCAGACCGAAGCAGAGTCCACCAGAATGGAGAGGTCTCTTTATGCATGGCCAGCCTTGAACGATCCATGACCCCCGACATCCAGCTGTAGGTTGATTCATTTTACTCACTCTGGCATCCCTCGCAGCAGCTAAATTTCATACCAACCCCACGCATTCCCCAAACGTACCATCATCAGCTCCGCTAACTGAACACCTTGAGTATACTCTCGCTAACTGATCACAATCAACCCCCTAACACTTAAAGTCTGTCCTGTTTATCCACTACTCCACTTCCCTGCCTCTTTCAATGACAGACCCCTCCCAATGCCCAATATGTTGTATATGGCAAAACATGTTTTGCTTCCTTCTGACTCATTCCCTCACCATCTTTGAGCACCGGCTCAACATAAGGCTCAGAACAACTTTTAGACCACCTTTAACCATCTGAATTTTGAAATAGTTGGTAAAGGCTGTATAGTAGCTTTGGTGCGATGTACTCTACCTTGGAAGAAAGAGCACAAAACATTGTAGTTACTATAAGAGTGTTTATTGCAAATGGAACACAAGGTGTTAAAGATCCGTTTGGGGAACTGGCTTAAAGAATTGACCAAGCACATTAAAGTGAAGTAACCAATCTAGCCACTGTCTCCTGAACTTATTAGGTCAATGACTGATCTCAGTCAATATCAACTCCACTTCCTATCATGGTAAAAATAAATTGTTTTTCCAACACTTTGTGTTGCCTGCTTATGTGCCAGAATCCAGAACAGCTGAGAATGATTTTGGTAGTATGATGGAGTAATGTTTCCATAATTTTAAAAGAAGAAGTGAAAATAGCCAATGTAATGATATTTAGGACAGTAGAGCCCTTTTGCTGAATTTCTTACCTAAAGATGCTCCTTTATTGCATGAAGAAACCTGAACTTCTAATGATTTTCACAGAGAGTCCATGTCTGCTGCTGCAGGTGGTTTACATAGATTCTTTGCTCCATCTATTTTCCCTAATGGATATTGTATTTTTAAACTGCCATTCAGTGATTCCAGCGGTCAGTTAATTTCAGTAATTTATTTTTCCCGAGAGTCAATGTTGGATGTACTCACTGACTGTACTCAGGACTAGACAAACAACTCATGGAAGTGGTTAATTGGGAAATAAACCACATTTTTAAAATTGAAATTGCATAAGCTCCTCGGTTTTTCACTCTCCTGTACCTCTGCTATTAATTCCTTCTAGGATGAGTGTGCTCTTGGTCCTAATTCCAAAGCTTGTAAATCATTTTGTATATTTTGTAATTTGGAGAGAAAGGTAGGATTGAATCAATGCATGGTTTTAGAATTGCATTTAAATTTTATAGTACAATGCAATAGCAGAAATAAATTTGGGAACTTCATGATACAGATATTTTCTTTGAAGAAGTTGTTACGTAGTTAAACAGCTTAGGACAGTGCTGTTATTTGTGTTCGGTGTTTAGTAACATACTGCTCTGGTTAATTAATAGTTTTGGAAAAAATATCATGTTTAGTTTGTGAACACCTTGCTGCTTTGAGCGTAACCTTTCAAGTTCTAAACTTGATTATGGAAGCTTAGACACGAATCCCCATTCCTAAAGAAATTCATGAATCCATTTTTAAATCTACTGGTTCTATCAAAACTCTACCATCCATTAAAAAAGCTCACATTTCCCCTTTGCTCCTGATACACTAAGGAAAGATGTAACTTCAAAATCACTTAAGTGATGTTGCTATAGGTAGCAATGGTTTATTTGTTTTTCTTGCCCAATGTGACATTTACTGATTTTATTAATGTTCTTCTTACCAAATTCCCCAGATCAGTTCCATGCTGTGTAACCTCAGGAATTTTTAATGGGATTGTGTCATTTACTGCTGTGTTCCTCACATGGTCTCTCTGTGCTTTTTATTATTTTCATTACATTCCTCTGTTTTTGAAGTTCTTTCTGTCTTGTTCCTGGAGCATTGCATCCCTTCAGACTGTGCTCTTCACAAATCTTAATTGTGTTTTTTTTAACTGTTCTGTTCTGTCCTCAGAACAGGTCCTTGGGTGAAATTGGTCTTTGATTGCTGCAGACAAAGAACTAAAAGTAAAATCAGATGGCTTGTAAAATATGTGCCTTTTAATTCTTCACTGCTTGGCACTGTTGCCAAAGACCATTTTAATATCTAACAACTTTATGACCACAAACCTCAAAGGATTCCAAATTTAACTTCTCTTATTATTCCCAATTCACTACATCGGATCCAGTTGAATATTGTTTTTCACTTGCAGGTTCCCTTATTTATCATTTTAAGAAATACACATGGAATTCTTTAATAATCTCTGAACACATTATAACCCGTTATGTTCCAGTCTCTGCCAAGCAGAATAAAATTTTCCACAATTACAATTAGGACTATAGAATTGACTTGTCTTATGATCTTCTGTATCTGTTCAAGTAGGTTGTTTAGTCTGGAAGAATTTCCTTTTACACATTTTTTAAGCTGGAAGTCATCTTTACTGCGGCTGTTCTTGTGACCATTATGAGGGAAACTCCACTGAGTAGCACTTTCTCATAAAGGTCATGAACAACAGGGTTTAAACTGCTCAAACAGTTCACACTGAGGAGTCATCTTCTTTTCTGGATTTTATCACAGTCTTGAGTGAAGGGAAAGCAGATGTACCCACTATCGTATCTAATCTATTATTCTTTAGTGTCCAGCTGTGGTCTGCTTCAGGAAAGACCTGAAGATACATTACAGCACAAGTTATCCTGGTCTGTTTCTGTGCAATTATTGTCATAGAGTCATAGAACACTGCAACACAGGAACAGGCCTGTTAGCCTGAGCTATTAATCTGCCTAGCCCCATCGATCTGCACCCTGATCTTAGCCTTCCATACCCATCCCTTCCATCTACATATCCAAATTTCTCTTAAACATTGAATCAACCCCTCATGCATTACTTGTGGTGGCAGCTCGTTCCATTCTCTCACCACCACATGAGTGAATAAGACAATAATTTTATATACTTCTAACAAATCTCCCCTCAATCTTCTATGTTCTAGGGAATAAAGTATTAACCTATTCAACTTTTCCCTATAACTCAGGTCCTCAGGTTTTGGCAACATTCTTGCAAATTTTTTCTGCACTCTTTCAATCTTAATTACATCTTTCCTGTTGGTAGGTGACCAAAATTGAACACAATACTCCAAATTAAGTCTTGTCAATGTCTTGTACAATTTCAATGCAACATCCCAACAATTGAACCCAGACAATAGATTTTTGAAGGCCAATGAGCTAAAAGCTTTCTTTACAACCCTATCTATATGTGGTGCCACTTGCAATGAATTTATGACTCTGTATTCCCAGGTCCCTCTATTCTATTACACTCTTCAGTACTCACTGTGTAAGACCTTGACTGTACAAAGTACAACACCTCACACTAGTCTGTATTAAGTTCCATCTGCCATTATTTAACCCATTTTTCCAGCTGGTCTAGATCCCACTGCGAACTTCCAAAATCTTCCTCACTGTCCAGTACATTCCCAATCTTGGTGTCACTCACAGATTTGCTGATCCTGTTTACCACATTATCATCCAGATAATAATATAGATGACAAACAAAAATGGACCCAGCACCAATCCCTGTGGCACACCTCTAGCCACAGGCCTTCAGTCAGAGAGGCAATCATCTACAACACTCTCAGGCTTCTTCCGCGAAGCCAGTGTCTGATCCAATTTACTACCTCATCTTGAATTCAAAGGACTGAACTTTCTTGACCATCCTCCCATGCAGGATCATGTCATAGGCCTTGCTAAAGTCCATGTAGACAATATCCACTGCCTTGCCTTCATCAGCTTTCCTGGTAACTTCCTTGAAGAACTCTATAAGATTGGTTGGGCATTACTTACCATGCGCAAAGCCATGTTGACTATCCCTAATCCATCTCTGTCCATCCAAATACTTATATATCTAGTCTCTTAGAATACCTTCCAATAACTTTCCCGCTACTGATGTCAGGCTCACTGGCCTTTAAATTCCTGGCTTACTCCTAGAGCCTTTCTTAAACAACAGAACAGTGTTAGCTTTCCTCCAGTCCTCTGGCGCCTCACATGTGGCGAAGTATCTATTTTAAGTATCTCTGCTAGGACCCTGGTAATTTTTGTACTAGCCTCACATAGGGCCCAAGGGAACACGTTGTCAGGCCCTGGGGATTTATCCACCAACTTGCTTCAAGACAGCAAACACCTCCACCGCTGTAATCTGTATAGGGGTCTGTATAGGAGATCTAGGCCTCATATGGAGCCAGTGATCATTAATGGAGAATGTGTGGAGCAGGTTAAGACCTACAAGTATCTGGGAGTACAGTTAGACGAGAAGCTAGACTGGACTGCCAACACAGATGCCTTGTGCAGGAAGGCACAGAGTCGACTGTACTTCCTTAGAAGGTTGGCGTCATTCAATGTCTAGTGAGATGCTGAAGATGTTCTATAGGTCAGTTGTGGAGAGCGCCCTCTTCTTTGTGGTGGCGTGTTGGGGAGGAAGCATTAAGAAGAGGGACGCCTCACGTCTTAATAAGCTGGTAAGGAAGGCGGGCTCTGTCGTGGGCAAAGTACTGGAGAGTTTAACATCGGTAGCTGAGCGAAGGGCGCTGAGTAGGCTACGGTCAATTATGGATAACTCTGAACATCCTCTACATAGCACCATCCAGAGACAGAGAAGCAGTTTCAGCGACGGGTTACTATCGATGCAATGCTCCTCCGACAGGATGAAGAGGTCAATACTCCCCAATGCCATTAGGCTTTACAATTCTACCGCCAGGACTTAAGAACTTTTTAAAAGCTATTATTAATGCTTTTTGAGATAGTGATTTAGATGCATATCATATTTTTTACTGAGTTAAGTATTGTATGTAATTAGTTTTGCTACAACAAGTGTATGGGACATTGGAAAAAAAGTTGAATTTCCCCATGGGGATGAATAAAGTATCTATCTATCTATCTATCTATCTATCATGACCTTGTTGTTGCATTGCCTCATATCTGAAGGCTTGGTGTCCGTCTCCCCAGTAAGTACAATGAAAAAAAATCCGTTGAAGAACTCGCCCATCTCATCGGCTCCACACATTGATTACCATTCTGATCTTTAAGAGGACCAATTTCTACTTGGTCCAAGTAAAAATGTGGAAACCTTAGGTCCTGTAGGGTAACATCACTGAAAAGACAAGGTCCATATTAGTTCTGTCTGGCCAATGTGAAAACTTGTTTTAAAAGGATTTGCAAATTGTTAAATAAAATTGCATCTTTGACTAATTATCAGTCATTGTAAAATTAAATAATTTGACATTCTGCACAAATTGCATCCCAATCCCACATGAGACAGTCATCCAATTAATGTATATATTTAAAACAATGTAAGTGC